>NC_048579.1:60952579-61600079 GCF_013265735.2 Oncorhynchus mykiss
ATATAATAATGTCTGGAACGGAGCGAATGGAATGGAATCAAACACATAGAAACCATATATTTGATACCATTCCACTGATTCCGCTCCAGTCATTACCCCATCCTCCCCAATTAAGGTGCCACCAACCTCCTGTGTCACAGAGACACCACTTCCATAATATTACCCACCCCCTCCTCAACGACATGGCGTTACAATGCGAAGGGTTTCAGAGCGCGAGACAAGATTTAACCAGCCTGACTAAAGCTGTTAGAGGACAAGATGTAATCAGCCTGGCTAAAGCTGTTAGAGGACAAGATGTAACCAGCCTGGCTAAAGCTGTTAGAGGACAAGATGTAACCAGCCTGGCTAAAGCTGGTAGAGGACAAGATGTAACCAGCCTGGCTAAAGCTGTTAGAGGACAAGATGGAACCAGCCTGGCTAAAGCTGTTAGAGGACAAGATGTAACCAGCCTGGCTAAAGCTGTTAGAGGACCAGATGTAACCAGCCTGGCTAAAGCTGTTAGAGGACAAGATGTAACCAGCCTGGCTAAAGCTGGTAGAGGACAATATGTAACCAGCCTGGCTAAAGCTGGTAGAGGACAATATGTAACCAGCCTGGCTAAAGCTGCTAGAGGACAAGATGTAACCAGCCTGGCTAAGGGAATAGAATATGGAAACCAGTGTCCCAAATGGCCTTTTGACATTCCAAGCATAACCATGTCTAGGCAGTGTTTCTACCTTTTCCTTATTAGAGTCAGGGGTACCTAGGTGTCTTTACTCAATGCAACAAGGTCCTCTAGAAAACTAGCCTGTAAAAGACAGTAAGCTGGGCGAGGGAACGAGGCTTAGGTGAAGATTACGACATACACAAAAGCCAACAGTAGTAAATTCCCTTCGCTTAGTGTCTCACCTCAGCTTTCCCTGACAAGAGATTGCTACTGTGTGTGGGATATATAATACCAATGCAGTGGAGGCTGGTTGGAGGAGTTATAGGAGGATGGGATGATTGTAATGGCTGAAATGGAATTAATGTAACCGAGTGGTTTCCATAATTTTGATACAGTTCTATGTATTCCATTCCAGGTATTACAATGACCCTGTCCTCCTATAGCTCCTCCTGAGGTGGTCCAAAAGCATATTGGTTTGTGTTCCCTTAAACAAAGTAAATGCCTGTCCTGTGTCACATTGATTTCAGTCCTCCACACAACCTATATTTTTAGTTCCTTTTCAGATACTTAAAACTTAGCGCTTTAGTTTGTAATCACTAACCTGTTCGCTTTGGTACAAGTGAATTGTGGCTGGTAATTTTCAGTCGTTTTCTCTTGAGACCCTTGTCACTGACATCCTAATTGACTCCAGATGTACACACATGCTAGTAGCAGGTGTGTGGAGTGAACAAATGAGTGCTTGTGCCCAACATTCAAACACCTTTTCCAAGTAGTTTTTATGAATATATTCCACAAGCACCTGTCTGAGGTTAGATATCCATAGAGGGGGATTATAATTCAATAGGAAAGCATTCCTCTATTGTACTTGTGTGTGGATGTGCAATATATTCTGTTCAGTTGTTTCTGTTTGTTGGATGGGAATATCCAGATTGGAGTTAATATTGAAGTGTAGATAAACAGCCGGGGATGATGTCGTGTCTGTGCTGATCTGTCTGGGTGGATAGTAGTCTAGACTACTACAGGACACCTACACCACCCGATGTCACAGGAAGGCCATAAAGATCATCAAGGACATCAACCACCCGAGCCACTGCCTGTTCACCCCGCTATCATCCAGAAGGCGAGGTCAGTACAGGTGCATCAAAGCTGGGACCGAGAGACTGAAAAACAGCTTCTATCTCAAGGCCATCAGACTGTTAAACAGCCACCACTAACACTGAGTGGCTGCTGCCAACACACTGACACTGACTCAACTCCAGCCACTTTAATAATGGGAATTGATGGGAAATGACGTAAATATATCACTAGCCACTTTAAACAATGCTACCTTATATAAATGTTACTTACCCTACATTATTCATCTCATATGCATACGTATATACTGTACTCTATATCATCGACGGTATCCTTATGTAATACATGTATCACTAGCCACTTTATACTATACTATGCCACTTTGTTTACATACTCATCTCATTTGTACATACTGTACTCGATACCATCTACTGTATCTTGCCTATGCTGCTCTGTACCATCACTCATTCATATATCCTTATGTACATATTCTTTATCCCCTTACACTGTGTACAAGACAGTAGTTTTGGAATTGTTAGTTAGATTACTTGTTATTACTGCATTGTCGGAACTAGAAGCACAAGCATTTCGCTACACTCGCACTAACATCTGCTAACCATGTGTATGTGACAAATACAATTTGATTTGATTTGATTTGACTAAACAGGATTCAAAATGTTCTTTGAGCTCTCGATCAATAACTGCATTTTAATAGCCCTCAAAGGTTAATCAAGTTCATGTGATTTGATCGTAAGCAAGTTGTTGGAGCAGGTCCTTAGCTTGGAGTATGAAGATGGGGAACTGAAGGCAACCTTAATATCGGCATCAGGAATAAGTTACTACATTTTGACGACATACAGTAAATGTCTACATGTTGGTGGTATATAGTGGGTGTGCTGAATTATACCTTTTACCATCCTTCCTATGATTAAAACCTAATCTTCCTCTCTCACCAAGTGTTAGAGTGCTCATGTATCATAACGTGACATTTTCGTTTATAAAGCATTTATCATATAGACCTACAGAAGCTTTTGTTCTTTTGTGTTAAATACCCCTCAATACTCCACCATGAACAAAATGCTCTTACTGTTCCAGAACAGATTTAGTTAATTCTGATGGCGCTGGGATCTTCCAACTGTATGACGCAGAGGCTCTCATGATCTGTAGTAGTTGCAGACAGACAGCGACCTCTCTCCCCCTCCATTCTGTTGTGTAATCCTGAACGAGCACCAGGGCTTTGTTCAATAGGCAACCCTTGTGGAACGTTGCAAGTAGAAAGTCAAGAATAGAGAGGACATTATTCCTTCTTCTACAGTGTTTGTTCTACAGTTTATATTTCTATCCGTTTCTATTTCCTCCTAAACGTTGTGCCTTGCTAAATGCAGCCCACATCCCTTCTCTCCTGAAATACTGAACAGGCTCTACTGTCTTCCACTGCTAATACAGGCAGCAATAGCCTTGTACTTCATCATGCTTACAGTTCTCTGCCTTGCTTGGCTTCCACACATCCAGTCTCTTTTGTCTTAGTATAGCGAGTGTTTCCATTGATTTCTCTTCATAATATTTCCCACTCTAGCGGCTTAAATTGTATCTATCTTCACAACTTCACTGAAACCTCCATGTGTGGGTGTTTTTTGTCTCTTGAGAGAACGGCTTTTGTTGACATTCAGTCATGGAAACGCTTGAGTTCTAGTCCTTCTCATTAACTACACACTGCCCTCTTCTGGGCTGTCATAGGTACTGCCTGGAGAAATGAGGACCAGTGTTATAACATTTATGAGAGTTTCTGTAAAATGTCAAATCGTCCTAGGGATAGAGCGCTACTGTATGCTTTCACATATAGGACGTCTCCAGTCATTCATAAACAAGCAGGCTCAGTACTATGGCTGAATAACATGTTTGTGACATTCAGATCATGTATTCCCTTATGCATGGACTATGAAAGAGTTGTTATATCTGGCATGTTAAGGGTGTTCTGTGCCCTGAGGCAAAAACTATTCATCTTTGATAACAAATAATTCGATTTTTTCTTTGATAACAAAGGCTTTGATTTTACACAAAGTCTCCACTGAGCCTGAATCATTCAAATGTCAGTCCTATGAGACGCTGATCTAATGCGAGTAGTGGCGGAACAAGAATTTGACACTGGTGCTTCTCCTGAGTACCTGCCATTTTGGATTAGACACTAAACACAAAGACAGACAACACAGTCTGAATGGAGTAATACATTTGGCCATAGTGCCCAATCAATCAAAATTCAGCAAGTTTACAGTAGTCAGTAGTCAAAGCAGAATGATCACCCTCCGATGGTACAAGCACCAGATTGTCATGAGAGAGAGAGGCTCACGTCTGCCATGTACATTTAGTTTAATTTCTCTTCCAGTCTTATTCTAGTGTCTGTTGGCAAACAAACCCTGTCACGTTCTGACCATAGTTCTTGTGTGTTTTCCTTGTTTTAGTGTTGGTCAGGACGTGAGCTGGGTGGGCATTCTATGTTGTGTGTCTAGTTTGTCTGTTTCTGTGTTTGGCCTGATATGGTTCTCAATCAGAGGCAGGTGTTAGTCATTGTCTCTGATTGGGAACCATATTTAGGTAGCCTGTTTTGTGTTGGGTTTTGTGGGTGGTTTTGATGTGTTTTGTCATTTATTCATGTATAGTTTCGTTATTAAAGAACCATGAATTATAACCACGCTGCGTTTTGGTCCGCCTCTCTTTCACCAGAAGAAAAACGTTACATTACCACTGAGCACAGATCTCAGTTCAACGTCTAGTTTTGATTGACATTTGGTTGAGTTGTCAACATAAATTTAACGTGAAATCAAAATTTAGTTTAAAAGTTGGCTGAAGAAAGAATGACATTTCCTAACATTGACTATTTTCTAATCCAATCAGTTTTCCACAATGATTCTACATCACATTTAATTTTTTGGATGAAATGTGGTTACATTGATTCAACCAATTTTTGCCCAGTGGGTGTGTGTTCTGAATATGGACCCAGCATATATTTACAGGCACATGGATGGAGCGCTGTCTCTATTTAACTACTTGCACTGTCCATATTTAACTATTTCTGACTTTCTGCTAATTTAATTACACCATCTGTCAATATGGTCTAGATGCACTATTTCCCAGGATTCAGAGACAGTCTTATTTTCAGCTCTCTGGGATGCAGAGAGGGAGGTTATTTATTTAAAATGGTGGGTGTGAACAGATTGGACAACCCTGTTATGTCAAGGACATTACTCCAAGCCAAAACAAGTCATGTTATTGTCTTTGGGGCTTTTTTGATGGAGGGCCATGGGATGGGCCATGCCTTCAGTGTAAAAGTATATTCCTCAAATCCTGTGTTTCTCCAGCGCCGGACAGGAGGGAGACTCTGGCAGCGCCGGACAGGAGGGAGACTCTGGCAGCGCCGGACAGGAGGGAGACTCTGGCAGCGCCGGACAGGAGGGAGACTCTGGCAGCGCCGGACAGGAGGGAGACTCTGGCAGCGCCGGACAGGAGGGAGACTCTGGCAGCGCCGGACAGGAGGGAGACTCTGGCAGCGCCGGACAGGAGGGAGACTCTGGCAGCGCCGGACAGGAGGGAGACTCTGGCAGCGCCGGACAGGAGGGAGACTCTGGCAGCGCCGGACAGGAGGGAGACTCTGGCAGCGCCGGACAGGAGGGAGACTCTGGCAGCGCCGGACAGGAGACCTGGCTCTGGGAGCAGGCACAGGACTCATCGGGCTGGGGAGACATCCAGGAGGCCACTTCCTTGACCGAGGCACAGATACACTGGGCCGTAGAGGCGCACTGGTGGTCTCGAGCGCAGAGCTGGCCCCACCCGTTCTGTCTGGATGCCAGCTTCCACCCGGCAAATGCGGGACGCTGGCACCGAGCACACCGGCCTGTGAATGCTCCGCTTCGACACCGTGAGCATCACCCCATAGCACGGGGCCTGACCAGTCCCATGCTCTCCACGGTAAGCACGGGGAGTTGGCTCAGGTCTGCTTCCTGACTCTGGACAACTCCCCGTGTGTTCCCACATACCGCTGGTTCCTTTCTCCGGCTGCCTCTGCTCTCCTAGCTGGCTCCACCTGTTCCCATGGAAGGCGATCCCTTCCCGCCAGGATCTCCTCCCATGTGTAGACTCCCTTGCCGTCCAGAACGTCCTCCCATGTCCAGGAGTCCACCTTACCATGCTGCTTGGTCCGTTGGTGGTGGGAAGTTCTGTCAAGGCTGGCTGAAGGACCAAGGTGCAGCATGGTTAGCGTACATTTTCTTTTTATTAAAAAATGCCGCCAACAAAACGAAGCACAAAAACCAAACCGTGAAGTTATGTGCCCTGAACAAAAACAAAGTTAACTTCCCACAAAACAGGTGGGGGGAAAAGGGTACCTAAATATGGTTCTCAATCAGAGACAACGATAGACAGCTGCCTCTGATTGAGAACCACACCCGGCCAAACACATAGAAATATAAAATCATAGAACATAGAACATAGACTGCCCAAACAAATCACACCTTGACCAAACCAAAATAGAGACCTAAAATGCTCTCTATGGTCAGGGCGTGACACTGACAAAAAGATTCATGTCAACGAACCATCAGAGGTACCGGTCAGCATCATCCCAGGGACCGATGCTTGTCCCAGAACCGGAGGTTGAGAAACACTGCTCAAATGTTTCTTGCCAAGGGACCCCCTCCCAGGCAAACCGGCGACCCACAGACCCCATCATATGTTAGCAACAAAAAAAATATGTGCGTCTTGTCTTATCATCAGGTGAATGATAATGGCAAGTAGAAGTAATCAACATTTTAAAATGAATAGATTTGGCAGACAGATTCATTATTTTGACCTCCCTACAGTTCATTGGAAGAGGAAGTAGAAAGTCTAGAACAGCTTCAAAGCTATTTTCCAACAATTCTACACAGCTTGACATGGAGCCGAGACAATTTTGCAGTTTTAAAGCAAATTTCCTGCAATTCTATGCATTTTCAATGGCTAATAATGTGTTCTTCTTCTCAAACATTATAACAAAGTCAATGGGCAGGTGCTTTGAATGGCCATTCACTTTTTTTTACTGGTCATGCTCTAGATTGGTTTATAAATTACCTATCAAATCGTACACAATGTGTATTGGCGGATGGTTGTAAATCTGAGTCCATAGAGGTGTGCTCAGATGTTCCGCAAGGTTCTATTTTGGGCCCACTGTTGTTCATTTTGAATATCAACAACATTGGGAATCTTATTGAAACAGCGGATGTTCATTTTTATGCCGATGATACTGTTCAAGTGGTAGTAGTTTATCTTTAGCTTTTGAAAATGCCCAAAGAGCATTTAACATCATACATCAGAATCTGTATGATTTAAAGCTGATTCTAAATTCGGGTTAAAGAAAATGCATGTATTTTCAAATGCCAGGCATGTTACAAATCATGTCATTGCTACATTGTCTGGACATACTATAGAGCAAGTTAAAGTGTACAAATATTTGGGTGTGTGGGTTGATAAGCTGAGCTTCACTGTGCATGTAGAGAACTTGATAAGGAAGCTCAAGCATAAGGCTTGTTTTTCTTTTGAGGCCAGGAAGGAGCTGGTACGATGTACATTACTGTCGGTTTTAGATTTTAGGGATGTTATGTATATGCAGGCCTCAGCCACTACCCTGAGAGCACTTGATTCCGTTTATCATGCAGCCCTCAGGTTCATTACAAATCAGAAACGTCTAACACAACGTCTAATATCTACAGCGCTGTTGGCTCGTCTTCTTCGACCTCGCGTAGGCTTAAACACTGGTATCCACTGATTTATAAGGCCATATTGGGTAAAATGCCATTTTATCTCCGTGATTTTTAGTCAGGTCAGGTCAGTAAATAAATATCAATTACGGTTCCATTCTGATTTGCTTCTAACAGTACCAAAATTTAGAACAGGTCATGGTAGAAATAGTTTTAGTTACTTAGCACCGTGGTCCTGGAATTCTCTCCTGAACATTTTAAAATGTGATGATCTAGTTTTGTTGGTGGAGTTTAAACACTTGATCGATGTATATATCATAGAAGAGTGTAATTGTTTTTAGGCCTGCTGTTTTTAGTCAAGGTGTTTGTGTTTTTAATGTAATATGTAATTGTTGTACTGTATGTGTGTTTATAGTTTTGTTTAATGTTGTGTTAGTGTATGTAAGTTGTTTTGTCTGAAACGTTGTTCCCCCTGCTGCTATTGGACCAGGTCTCTCTTGGAAAAGAGATGTTATCTCAATGAGAAAAACCTGTATAAATAAAGATCAAATAAAAAATAAATACATTTAAAAAAAGGGTGGCTACTTTGAAGAATCTAAAATCTAAAATAGATTTTGATTTGTGTAACACTTTTTTGATAACTACATAATACCATATGTGTTATTTCATAGTTTTGATGTCTTCACTTTTATTCTACAATGTAGAAAATAGTAAAATAAAGAAAATAAATCATGAAAAACCCTTGAATGAGTAGGTGTGTCCAAACCTTTGACTGGTACTGTATATAGTTCAATATCTTTTCTGAATTCTTTGTATCTGGTTTCGGTCAGTTAAGCTGTATGTAAGAATGCTGTTCATTGACTATAGCTCAGCTCTCAACACCATAGTACCCTCCAAGCTCATCATTAAGCGCGGGGCCCTGGGTCTGAACCCCGCCCTGTGCAATTGGGTCCTGGACTTCCTGACATGCCGCCCCCAGGTGATGAAGGTAGGAAACAACATCTCCTCTTCACTGATCCTCAATACTGGGGCCCCACAAGGGTGCGTTCTCAGCCCTCTCCTGTACTCCCTGTTCACCCATGACTGCTTGGTCATGCACTCCTCCAACTTAATCATCAAGTTTGCAGATGACACAACAGTAGTAGGCTTGATTACCAACGAGACAGCCTGAAGTGAAGAGGTGAGGGCTCTAGGAGTGTGGTGTCAGGAAAATAACCTCTCACTCAATGTCAACAAAACAAAGCAGATGATCGTGGACTTCCGGAAAAGGGGAGCACCCCCCATCCAGGAAACAGGGAACACCCCCCTATCCACATCGACGAGACAGCAGTGGAGAAGGTGGAACGTTTTATGTCCCTCTGCATACATATCACTGACAAACTGAAATGGTCCACCCACACAGACAGTGTGATGAAGAAGGCACAACAGTGCCTCTTCAACCTCAGGAGGCTGAAGAACTTTGGCTTGTCACCTAAAACACTCACAAACTTTTACAAATGATCAAATGAGAGCATCCTGTCTGGCTGTATCACTGCCTGGTACACCAACTGCACCGCCCACAACCGCAAGGCTCTCTATAGGGTGGTGCGGTCTGCACAACGCATCACCGGGGGTAAACTACCTACCCTCCAGGACACCTACAGCACTTGATGTCACAGGAAGGCCAAAAAGATCATCAAGGACAACAACCACCCGAGCCACTGCCTGTTCTCCTCGCTATCATCCAGAAGGCGAGGTCAATACAGGTGCGTCAAAGCTGGGACCAAGAGACTGAAAAAACAGCTTCTATCTCAAGGCCATCAGACTGTTAAATAGCCATCACTAGCACAGAGAGGCTGCTGCCTACATACACAGACTTGAAATTATTGGCCACTTGTTTACATATCTTGCCTTACTCATCTCATATGTATAGTTTAAACTGTATTCTATACTATCTACTGCATCTTAGTCTATGCCGCTCAGACATTGCTCATTCATATATTTATATATTCTTAATTCCATTCCTTTACTTAGATTTGTGTGTAATAGGTATTTGTTGTGAAATTGTTAGACATTATTTGTTAGATATTGCTGGAACTAGAAGCACAAGCATCTCGCTACACCCGCAATAGCATCTGCTAAACACGTGTATGTGACCAATAAAATGTGATTTATTTGATTTGATTTGGAGATATAGGGATACCTGATCTGTTGCATGATCTGCTAGTCTGTAGATATAGCGATACTAGATATGTTGGAGGATCTACTAGTGTACAGATATAGGAATACTAGAACTGTTGGATGATCTGCTAGTGTAGAGATATAGGGTTAATAGAGCTGTTTGATGAAGAGCATGCAGCCAGCCAGCCACTGTCGAAAACATGTGCAGCAGAGCCATGAGAGATCCATCGCTTGGGGCACTGTGACGTCAGTCAGCAGAGAGGGCTGATGGGAATTCGATACACAGCAACGCTGCCTAATTTATTCCACAATAAAACCGACAGAGGCTTGTTTGTCTGTTTCTGTGTGCACTGGCTGTGGAATGTACTGCAGTATATGCACACATTATTTACTGATGCTGAAAGATTCATCTGAGAAAAATGATTTGTCGTTGCATTGATTTGTCGTTAAAGAGATGGATATTTGTATGCACTGTATGAAGTCAAGTCCAGCCTTTATTATGAAAATGTTCCAGCAGCCTAAAAGTGTTATTAGTTAGCTGGCAGTGGAGGCTGCTGAGGGGAGGATGGCTCATAATAATGGCTGGAATGGAGTAAATGGAACGGTATCAACCACATGGAAACCACGTGTTTGATGCCATTCCATTGGCTCCATTCCTGACATTATTATGAGCCTCCTCCTCCCCTCAGTCTCCAATGCTAGCTAGGTATTTTGAATGTTACCGTCTCAAGCCATACTAACCAGAACTATTCTGTCATGACACAATTAGTGTCTCCTTGGCATATTTCAATCAGAGTACCACACATAAAATACAACATCAACTCCACAATGTCTTAGTCAGCTTTATGTACTCCCATTGCCAAAACCAAAGGTCCTAAACACACACACGAGTAAAAGCATTTGCATGTGAAATTCCTGCCTCAGTTTCTTTTCAGAGGCTATTTCATTTATTCTCCTTACTGAGGAACATTCTGCCAACCCTGTCTACCAACTTCATCTGTTCACATCACTGGCCTCATCCCTTTCAACATGCTATTCCCATCCATAACACATGTATTGTTATCCTTGAAATGGCACCCTATTCCTACATAGTGCACAACTTTTGACCAGGGCCCCTAGGGATAGGGTGCCATTTGGGATGCACTCCCTGTTAACCCACCAACATGAGTATCTGTAACGTATACGCAGGGAGTCAGGAAGCAGGTGCAGAAGGTGAGTTTAATAATAAACACGACAATAATACAAAACAGAAGCTGCATGCTGAACCTAAACCAATACTGCCTGATGAATGAAGCAACTGAGGGCTATATGAACGGAGAGTAATCTGGGTGGTGATGAAGTCCAGGTGTGCTTAACGATGGGGAGCAGGTGTGCACAATGATGGTTGCCAGGTGAACACAGTGTGGGTTGCCAGGACAGGTGGTTAGTAGACCCTAAATACATGCTTCTTTCCAAAGGACAACTTGCAAGTACATTGAGGAGCTCTTTTGTTGCTGTGGAGTGCTTAGTTTTCCACTTTCATCCTCCTCAAAGGGAATAACAACACTCCGGGGAGCCAGCATACATGACAACCTCCACCTCAATCCCTACGTTTCTTCTCCGAAAAAACAAAATGTTTCTTGCAGTGTTCCCATCACTGTCTCTGGTCATGGTGGGATCAAGATAGTTTCCGGCCACATGCTCACAAACACAGCACAGCCCAGAGCATTGACCGGGTCCTTTCAACATGCCACAGAACATTACTCAAGACTGCGCAGAAACACCCTCCTTTTCCATGAGTTGAAGTGTAGTTGGTTGTGCAACGTGCCATGCCTTCTCTGACCACCTCTGTCACATTGAACTGGGTCACACAGACAAACAGGTTATGGCATATGTGGTTTCCCCCTCAGAGAATACATCACAACAGATCGGCACGTCAAAACTGAAGAACTCATTTCAAATCACACTTTTTTTTAATGATCCTGACCTGTCTGTCTGGGTGTGTGTTTGTATAGTTATCTAATACCGTTTTCACACTACTGCGTCAAACCAAGCTGAGCTGAACTGGGTTGTCCTGGTTACACATCCACCATAGTTGCATAAATTGGTTATTCACTGGGTTGGGGAGTAAGTGATTACATGTAATCTGATTACAAAAACAACTACAACTAATCCGTTACCAGCTAAAATATTATAATCAGATTACAGATACTTAAAAAAATATATATATATTACTAATTGGATTATATTTAAATTCAGAAAGGATGTTTGCAAGAAAAGACATGACAAATTTCCGTTTTCTCAATGATATTCAATTCAACATTGAAAACAGGCACCATTTTAAGTTTGTTCCACCTGAGCGAATCTGACCACAAGTCAAAGACCACTATGATGACACTCCAAATGCGTTTGATGGATCCTTTTCATCTTCTTCTAATGTCTCTTAAGGGGAAAGTAATCCAAAAGTAATCAGATTACGTTACTGTGTTTGGGTAATCTAAAAGTTACATTACTGATCATTTTGGACAGGCACTGTAACTAGTAACTGTAAAGGCTTATATTTAGAAAGTAACCTACCCAACCCTGGTTGTTGATGCCGGTTTAGCTGTTGGCCCTTTCTCACAACAGTCTGACAGTGTCCACAGTGCAGCATCAGTGTTCAGCTCACGATGCACTGGTCCAATTAGCCCCCAGGGGCTCTCTCCGAGCAGCTCCAGGGGGTGTCTGGCCTGGATGACCGGCACAGGGGGATGACAGAAAATCCCCCTCAACCAGCAGACGCAAATCACCAGGGGCATTACCCAGTTACATGTTTGGGGCAAACCGTTAGTGTTCATCCGAGGGGTACGAGAAACAAGCTTGCTTCAACAATTTCTTCTATCTGCCCGACTACCTTTCTCTCTGGACCTTGGTTTCTCCCCCCTTTCCTGGAGATATAAAATTCCTGAGGAGAATATGGAAGTTTGTTCGCAAACACAAGTAGTACATCCCTGAACTTCGTTGGAATCAATGTTTCTCTGCCTTTTGAAACATGGTGGTGTTTATCTGCCTTTTGAAACATGGAGGTGTTTCTCTGCCTTTTGAAGCGTGGAGGTGATTCTCTGCCTTTTGAAACATGGAGGTGTTTCTCTGCCTTTTGAAGCGTGGAGGTGATTCTCTGCCTTTTGAAACATGGAGGTGATTCTCTGCCTTTTGAAACATGGAGGTGTTTCTCTACCTTTTGAAACATGGAGGTGATTCTCTGCCTTTTGAAACATGGATGTGTTTCTCTACCTTTTGAAACATGGAGGTGATTCTCTGCCTTCTGAAACATGGAGGTGATTCTCTGCCTTCTGAAACTTGAAGGTGTTTCTCTGCCTTTTGAAGCGTGGAGGTGTTTCTCTGCCTTCTGAAACATGGAGGTGTTTCTCTGCCTTTTGAAACATGGAGGTGATTCTCTGCCTTTCGAAACATGGAGGTGATTCTCTGCCTTTCGAAACATGGAGGTGTTTATCTGCCTTTTGAAACATGGAGGTGTTTATCTGCCTTTTGAAACATGGAGGTGATTCTCTGCCTTTTGAAACATGGAGGTGTTTCTCTACCTTTTGAAACATGGATGTGTTTCACTGCCTTTTGAAACATGGAGGTGATTCTCTGCCTTTTGAAACATGGAGGTGATTCTCTGCCTTTTGAAACATGGAGGTGATTCTCTGCCTTCTGAAACATGGATGTGTTTCTCTGCCTTTTGAAACATGGAGGTGATTCTCTGCCTTTTGAAACATGGAGGTGATTCTCTGCCTTTTGAAACATGGAGGTGATTCTCTGCTTTTTGAAACATGGAGGTGATTCTCTGCCTTCTGAAACATGGAGGTGATTCTCTGCCTTTTGAAACATGGATGTGTTTCTCTGCCTTCTGAAACATGGAGGTGATTCTCTGTCTTTTGAAACATGGATGTGTTTCTCTGCCATCTGAAACATGGATGTGTTTCTCTGCCTTTTGTATACAGTCAGGAGAATTTGAGCTATTGGTAAAAAAAAGAGTAGAAAGTTCTAATGAGCCATGCCCTTCTCTGGTGTTAGTGTAGACCGGCTGTCTCTCACTATAAGCTGTGGACAGAATACTAATGTATGACTAATGGGGTGTCTGTCTCTCGCGCTCTCCCTCTCCAACCCGCTTCCTCTCTATTTCTCAATCTTTCTTCCTGCCTCTACATTGTTCTCCTCTCTCCCTCTCTCTCCATCTTTCTTCCTCCCTCTCCATCGTTCTTCTCTCTCCTCTCTCTCTCTCCTTCTTTCTCTCTTCCATAATCCACCACATTGAAGACGCAACTTCAAGCACATTAAAGATTGTTTCCTTAGTGAGGGATTTGCAAAGGGATTTCTGAGCCACACAAGTCAGTCTGGGGGAATTTAGTGGGAGGTTTAATGAGGACAGGGATAAAAAGCGTTCTTGAACGTCCCCCTGAGGCGCTGCTGAAGTCAACCCTCCTCATAGTTGTTGTGATCCTGAAGCTCTGATCACCTATTGGTGGGTACAATCACCGCTTTGGTCTTAGCTCCACAGAGTGGGCTTACCTAATCCACCCCCCCCCCCCCCCCCCCCCCCCTAGCCGTTCTATGTAGTAAAGTTATCAAATCATTCTCTCATTCCTGAACGCAGCCCTCAAAGAAATAAAAACATCCCAGAACGCTATCAGCTTGTGAACGTCTCCACAGAGTCCGATTAAAACCTGGTGAGATTTAAATGGAGTAGGATTAAGCTCCATATTTAACGCACAAAGTCTGATTACATTTGACTTTAACAAGGACTTTGAAATATAGCTTTTTGCAACATCTCCAATTCAGGCAACTTTAAAAACAGCCGTCATCCATAACTGATGCAGACAAAAAAGAAAAACAATTGCAGAACTAGGCAAAGATAAGAGGATGTCTGGCATTGATTGCAGGCTTGATCATGGACATGCAACGTATGCTATTGTTTTTAACAAGAATTGATCAAGTCAGAGACCAATCCAAACAGATTATTGATAAATGGATTGGATCTAATGTAATTTGTGATGATGGTCTGTTGGCAACATCCTTACATTCATCATAATCATTCATCAATCAGCTTCAAAATCATCTCCGCATCACAGTATATTGAATATGGGCTGTCTAACTTAATTCCATCAGAACTTTCCATTTGAGCCGTGCAATGCCTTGTCATTAGGCTATTATCCCCATTCCCACTGCATCTCTCATTTGCATTAGCCATCCTATTAGCAGTGAGGATGGAATAAGAAAACAAAGTGGTGGAATGCTGCAGGATACTGCTCGCGCTCAGTTAATCTTTCCATTCACCTTGAGTGGACTGGCCACAGCAGTGGAAATGGCTCTCCGTTTTGTCTGTCTGTACAGCCGTACAGCCTACCTGTCAAGGGCAGACAGACTGACAGTCCCCTAAAGACGGTCTATGGTTCATCAAATAAATATGGGGAGTATTCTTAGTCGGTGTCTCGATCATTTTCTGTATTTCCTTTTTAGCCCTGCACTGTTTACGCCTGACGACAGTCTCCATTCTGATTAACAGTGGCCATAATATTGAATCAAATCCTCTACGGTGGATCGAAGTAACTCAGCCACAGTGCAACTAAAAGGTCAGGTAAATACAATGAGATTAGCATTGATTGCCTTCATAGATTTTAACATTTAGATTTTTGCATTGGAGGTGGCACATAGACTGTATGTCATGTTATTGTGCCCTAAATTAGTGTTAAATGTTATATAGGCACCTCTATTGCCAGGAAAGGTTGCTGAAAGGGATATGGATAGTTGCATTTTCCCAATACGCATAAAAGGACACATTTAATGTTGTTTGTAATGGATTGTTGCATTTATATAATGCATTTAAATGCATCAGTAAGCATGTTCAGTACTTGGAGAGTTTCCCTAATACCATATGGAGAAAAGGCTGGCCCTCCAGCACCACCTCCAACAACAGCAACCACACTTTCCTATGTGGTCTCCCATCCAGGGATTAACCCAGCCCTACCCTGCTTAGCTTATGTAAACCAGTTGCTTTTAACAATGCAATGTACTGTAAGGATGGATTGTCACTATGTAGAATGTGCTTCATGATTGATGAATGGCTCTGAATCTCACTTCTACACACCACATACAAGAATCCATACCGCCACATGACACAGACATGAAAGCATAGATCCCTACATCTCTTCTTCTCGGTCAATTATTCCACTGACTTGCCCCCTTTCTTTATTTTTCTTACTCTCTCTCTCTCTCTCTCACTCTCTCTTCCCCTCCTCTCTCACTCCCTCTCTCCTCTCTCTCTCACTTGTCTCTCTCTTTCCTCTCTCTCTCTGTCCTCTCCCTCCCTCTCCATCCCTATCTCTCTCTCCATCTCCCTATCTTCTCCCTCCTGTGTTCTCTCAGTTCATTAGACAAACACAAACAGGCTGGTCCCCCATGGTGTGGTAACTGCAGCCTGTACACACAAACACAGAAAGTTTCTCGCTCTCTCTCTTTCCGCTCTCTCTCGCTTTCTCGCGCTCTCTCGCGCTCTCTTGCTCTCTCTCTCTTGCTCTCTCTCTATCTTGCTCTCTTTCATCTCTCTCTCTTGCTCTCTCTCTTTTCTCTCTCGCTCCTGCTCTCTCTCTTTCCTCTCTCTCTTTCATCTCTCTCTCCTGCTCTCTCTCTATCTTGCTCTCTTTCATCTCTCTCTCCTGCTCTCTCTCTTTCCTCTCTCTCTTGCTCTCTCTCTGACCTGCTCTCTCTCTCTTTCCTCTCTCTCTCTCTTTCCTCTCTCTGTCCTGCTCTCTCTTTCCTCTCTCTCTCTCCCTCTCTCTTGCTCTCTCTTTCCTTTCTCTCTCTGTCCTCTCCCTCCCTCCCTCTCATCCCTATCCCTCTCTCCATCTCCCTATCTTCTCCCTCCTGTGTTCTCTCAGTTCATTAGACAAACACAAACAGGCTGGTCCTCCATGGTGTGGTAACTGCAGCCAGTACACACAAACACAGAAAGGGAGAAATGCTCATCCTATACACACTCAGACACCAGACTCCAAACTTCTATCAAAACAGACACTGGACTCCAAACTTCTATCAAAACAGACACTGGACTCCAAACTTCTTTCAAACAGACACTGGACTCCAAACTTCTATCAAAACAGACACTGGACTCCAAACGTCTATCAAACAGACACTGGACTCCAAACTTCTATCAAACAGACACTGGACTCCAAACGTCTATCAAACAGACACTGGACTCCAAACGTCTATCAAACAGACACTGGACTCCAAACTTCTATCAAACAGACACTGGACTCCAAACGTCTATCAAACAGACACTGGACTCCAAAATTCTATCAAAACAGACACTGGACAAACTTCTCTCATGGCACCAGTCACAGTCAACAGGACTGTAGGGAGGCTTTATTTGCATTCTATTCCACAGTCACAAATATCTGATTCAACTTGACTCATTACATACGCATGCATGGGAATGCACACATGTGCAGGCACACACACACACACACACACACACACACACACACACAAACCCTGTCAGGTCACATATTGAGTTTTCCTTTCTTGTGTAATTGGTATTTACAGACAGACATCAACCCCCTGACCTATGACCTCACCAGCAGTGTGGGCCAATCAGAGGCCAAGGGATGGTGCCAGGAGTATGCCGGCCAAGCTGTGACTGTGGGAGACTAATGAACTAATTGATCAGGGTGGAAGGCCTCTGGCCGTCATTGTTCCTCAGAGGATCATACAGCCAATGAGGCCGATACAAGGGCCAAACCACAGGCGCTCCACAGGACGTCACAGTCAGATCTTTATATTACCACAGGCAAACTAGCTATCCACAATATAGGTACTCTCCAGAAAGTTCATATTCATTCAATTCCTAAGAATATATTATTTGGCCATGAGTGGAAAGGTGGTCTGAATCTGAAGTTTGATGTACATGGTTATGTGATTCGAAGTCTGTCCCATCAAACACACAGTAAGACAAAAACACAGACAGACACACGAACAGATGGACACAGACATGATGCACCCATCAGATTCCTCCCTACAAAGAGACTCTGTCAAGCAATGGGCCAATGGCAGATTTCAAAACTGTGAAATTCATTCTCTCATAGCTGGATTTAAGGATTTTCAGTAAGCCAGAAATGGTTGCGGTTTTGTTGTAATGAAATAGCCGTCTAATTGATGTCTCAATTAGAATATGTGCATTTCCTCAATTGAACATTTAACCATTTAAACGACACAGCCCCTCAGCTTAGACTAAATCCCATGCCATGATTACCTATGGACATTCTGAGAAGATTTGATGAAATAGAGAGCCAGTCATTTCTTAGTATCATAGTATCTTAGTAGCCTCTTCTAGCTCTGTGATAGTGGATACTGTTGAACCTTATCTCTCTTATTGCAGGGTCCCAGCTGACGGCTCTAGTCTAGCTACAGTACCAAACAGCATACAGCCCATGCACTTCCGAGCTCAGCCTGGTCCCAGAACTGTTATGCTGTACTGCCAACTTATGAGGTTGTCGTTGGCATGACGACAGCCAGAGAGGGCTATTCGGTGAAAACAGGGCAAGGGGCTTCTCAGGGCCTAGACTGGGGTCCGTCTCTGGTTTGGGTCTGGCAGCCCTTTTCCTCCCTACCTCTCCAGACCCCATCAACAGCCTCTGTGTTCAGCCTACATGTGATGTGAGAGGTCAATGTGTACACCACAAGAATGAACCAGCCACTCAAAGTGGGGATCTTTGTGCATTTTCCTTATCCCTGCCACTCTCTCTCTCTCTCTCTCTTAGCCACTTGCTCCCCATAGACTGGACCTGGCTCCTTTGAGAGCTTCCCTTCCCCACTGTGAAGCAGCCTTCTTAGGCATCTCACAGACCATTCTATACTTTATTGCTCCAGGTCTTCCATGGAGAGCAGTCACGTGAAATACATGGGTGAAATGCATTGGCTTTGTGTTCCATGCTGAATAGTATCTCTCAGTGTCGCACATAGAAAGTGTTTGAAATGTAAGGGACAACATAACATTGAGGGAAAGCAGGATCCGTAAAATGTGCCTTGCCTTATCTTCCTCAAATGGCAGCCCTTTCATAAACGCCAGTGCACATTGACAAATGGGACTTGTTATGTGAGAGTTAGCTCACCCTCCTGGCTTCCATCCTGGCAGCTCAGCTCCACCTCGGGTCTCTCAATGAGCTTGACTTCCCACTGACCAAAGCTGGTTTCTCAAGCTCATCTCTCCACCTATTGCCTCATGTTTAATCTCCCAGTTCTTTCATTAGGAACACACCATGTGTTACTTCTAAAGTAATGAAGTGGCCAAAGCTCATTTAAATCTAGATCGAGACCGGGGCTCTTTTGTACACAGTAGGAATGCCAGAGATGTTGGTCGAAGTTGGGCTTCCTATACCAGGGGTGAACATAACTATGGCAACACAGGCGCAAGGTCTGCTCAACCACAGGAGTGCTACAATACCGATGCCCTCGGTTTCTCATTCCAGTCAGGCCTGACCCAAATTACAATATCCTGGGAAAAACACTGTCCCCAACAACACAGATGCGCACGCACATGCACGGCCACGCAAAAAAAAAACGCTCTGTCAAACAGACTCACATACACTGCAAGCATAGGTCTTTAGAGGAGGACACCAAACGAAGCCAATAAAATGATATCCTTGGAGAATGAAGGGTTATGTTCTGGTGGGCGTGCACCTCTGTAGAATTGTGAAACTTGACTGATGGAGTGATTCAAGCAGTTGTGCTACAATATGAAGAAAAACTAAATATCGTTTTAGACTAGAGGAAACATAGATGTTCTTAGAAGTCTTGAAGTTTACAATGAGTCCTACAGCATACTAAGTATTTGGATAAATGCTAATTTTTGAGTTAATCCCTTACTGTAATGCAAACACTAAATATTACAGGGAGATGGTAAACACAAAGCCCTGCAGCTCTCTCTACTATTGTTATTTCCTCATGAGCTTGTTTTGAGCTTCTTGTTCTTTACTGTTTTATTTGTCTCACATACGAAGCCTGAAAGGGAAATATATCCAGTTTAAATTATAAATCCTTTGTAATTGAAAAAACAAGAGCTTTTATGTTCATATACCTGAGCCTCTGAGCCTTCCACCTTCAGAACTGAATAAACCATAGAAAACACATGGACAATCAAGATGGTTTACAGCAAAAAGGGATACAAAAACAACACCCATAACTTGTGGTGATTAGTATCTGCAACCATAAATTATAATAGAGATATCCAAGGAAAAAAACTTCACAAAAAGGCTCTAGAGCTATACTTTGGTATGTCGCAGTGTTTAGTGTATTATTAGCCTGGGACGTGGCACGACATCCAAAACAAAGCAAGCCAGAGAACACTTACTACACAGAGAGTTAATAATGATGCTGCCAACTCAAAGACACCAGTTCCACTATCCCACAACACAAACATTCCCCCTACGCTCCTTCTGCCATCACTAATTGTCCATATCTGTCTAGGCTACAGTTGGACTCATCTGATTGAGTCTCGGCCCATTCATACTCCACAGCCTCCCAGCATTGCTAATCCCTGCCTGCCTCTCACAGTTCTGAAATCTCCCTCCTCATCTCAGCTCCAATAGCTTCACATGCCACAACTCTCCTGGTCACCCAACTACCACCACACATCCAAGTGTGCACCTTGCTCCGGTTAGAAGTACTTACTTTGAACTGGAGGTCTGGTGGTTGTTCCAACGCTTTGCAATAGTTTGTGAACTCTCCTCTCATCTGCTCCTCACCCCTGCTGTCAGTCACTCTCTAATTCTCTCTCTCTACCTCCCTCTCTTTCTTTCACTTACTCTCTCACTCTTGTCTCTCCACTAAGCTGTTTTCTCTCTCTCTCTACCTCCCTCTCTTTCTTTCACTTACTCTCTCACTCTTGTCTCTCCACAAAGCTGTTTTCTCTCTCTCTCTCTCTCTCTCTCTCTCTCTCTCTCTCTCTCTCTCTCTCTCTCTCTCTCTCTCTCTCTCTCTCTCCCCCCCTCTCTCTCTCCCTCTCTCTCTCCCTCTCTCTCTCCTTCTCTCTCTCCCTCTCTCTCTCCCTCTCATTTCTGTTGCTGAGAGAGGAGGGCGTTCTTAAAAGCTTGGTTTCCTGACTCGTGATCAGGATCTCATTGCCACAAGGTCACTCCAGGGACGGCCCGCTTGGCAGGGGAGCAGCACTCAGAGAGAGAGAGAGAGAAGAGAGAAAGAGGGGGTAGAGAGGGAGGCAGGAGGGAGGAGAGGGACCACTTAGAGCCAGAACTGGAGCTATGGAGTCACACTGGGGACAGAGATAAAGCGAGAGAGAGAGAGAGAGAGAGGGGTTGGGTTGAGTTGGGTTGGGTTGGGGTGGGGTGGGGTGGGGTTAGCTACAGATGGGCTCTGACAGGATAGCCCCAATCATCTAATATACAGTAGTTATATAAACAACATAAAGAACAACATGGACAACAGCATGGAGAACAGTACCAATACAGGAAAAAAATACATTTCAATATATTTAACGTCGCATAAAATGTATTTCAAATACACTAACGGTTAAAAGTTTGGACACACCTACTCATTCAAGTTTTTTTAATTTTAAATTTGACTATTTTCTACATTGTAGAATAATAGTGAAGACATCAACACTATGAAATAACACATATGGAATCATGTAGTAACCAAAAAAGTGTTCAACAAATCAAAATATATTTTATATTTGAGATTATTATAATAGCCTTGATGACACAGCTTTGCACACTCTCTCAACCAGCTTCATGAGGCAGTCACCTGGAATGAATTTCAATTAACAGGTGTGCCTTCTTAAAAGTTCATTTGTAGAATGTCTTTCCTTCTTAATGCATTTGAGCCAATCAGTTGTGTTGTGACAAGGTAGGGGTGGTATCTTTTGATCGGTAGTGTACATGTACATACATTTGCATCTTTGCTCAAATGCATGTAATGACTGACAATATTCCAGAAATGAATGACAGTGACACCTAGTCTACAGGTCAAAGTGGTTCCTATGTCAGCTTCTTAAATCACTGATTATGTATTGATCAATGGTGATAATTATTTTTGGTCCACTAAGCCCAAAATTGTTATGGTAAGTAATGTACGTTTGATTTCACCTAAATTTAACATTCTGTCATAAAGAGCACGTTCAACTTTATAAAATGTTCCCATCTCAAAAGAAAAAATGTATTACTGTAGTAAGAGCCTCTCTTCAGCTCAATTAAATAATGACAAAAAATATATATTTTTATATTATATTTATATTTTTTTGTATTTGAGTTATCGGTTTAAATAAAAACGATTCTTCGTACAACTCCACAATATGTCAAAATGTTGGTGTAAGTCTTGTGCTTCCAATGAGTGGTATTATATGGATATACAGTGGATGGTTAGCTGGGTTATGGTGTGTTTGTATCCAAGTGGGGAGTGGGAATTTACCACATTTGGGGAAAATCCACTTGAACGGCCCTCAAACTGGTAATTACTAGTTAAATCAGCCACAAATCCCTTTGTGACAGGGGGAAAGGAAGCTTGTTGACTGCAGCAAGGAGAGGAAATTGAATGCCCCCCCCCCAATAAAAAATAAATAAAAATAGTTTTTATAAATTTCTAGCCTGTCTATCTATTGGTAACAGGATTGATTTGTTATGTTCAACTCACTCAGTTTTTTTTTACCAGAAAGCACCAGAAAATGGCCAAAAAGAGTAGAACCAGCTCACCTGCTTTTACACTATGATTTGACCCATACCTTTTAAAAAGAAATAGTTTCTTAAAACAATTCAGTTCATGTAACAATGTTGACCTTAAAATGAGGGACAGGTGTAAATGAATCACTAATCACTTGAAATAAATACAAATCTTCAGAAATAACTTTTTGTCAAAGCAACGAAATAACTACGGCTTTACAATGATGGTGAAAACTATTTTGTATTTTGTGGGGTTCGTGGGCTAAAATCTTCCTAGAAGTCGCAGAGGGTCCACGGAGAGACATGTCAAAATTCAGAATTTTGTCACTTTAGCCTTTATTGAAAATCATTGAAATATTTCCCGATGTATTTAACCTATATTGTGATATAGACTTTACATACATACATATACATATCATGCATTTCAACTGTGTTAAATAAAATACAAATTATAAATTATTTGGCCAATTTTTTATATTTAATGTATCCTTAAAAGGTATATAAAAATATATTTTAGATGTATTTTTATTTCGATATGAGTATAGTCAAAATACTATTGAGTAATAGGAGTTTGGATCAGTTAGACTTTAACTGGTATCATTCTCAATCAACAGCACTGTACTTCTGTCGACTACAACTGCGTTCGACAAAGTAACTTTCTGAAAACTCTCCCTCTTCTCGATTAATTTCAGTTCTAATTTGCTGTGGGATCCTCTTAATGGTGGTACTTTAACAAGTTGTAGGAGGATAATCACGTCCGCTGCAGAGCAGATGGCTGCAGATGACCTTATAGGAAGCGTCGCCCCCTGTTGCAGCTGGTTCCGACCGGTTTCGACAGATTACAGCACACTGAATCAATAACGTGTCATTAACGCTGGATATTCCACAGCCCATGCACAATACTGACGTCAGACTAACACTGCCTATACAGACAGGCATGCGGGCACAAATACACACACACACACACACACACACACACACACACACACACACACATACACACACACACACACACATTGAGCACACACACAAGAGCCTTGTGTTTCATAACAGGAGCTTGAGCCTAGACATACTATTTAAACAGGCCTTTGATGCAGGTTTCAAAGTATTTATCAGAATGTTTGTTGACTGTCTGTTTTATCAATCCACGTTCTCATTTGAAATCAAATATCTGCTTGAAAAGATCTAATCTCTTTATGGAATGTATTTAGATTGCTGGAAAGTGCCTTTCTCTACCGCATTAGACAAAGGGAAAGGACTGAGTATTGTCCAATCTATAGAGGAGGACCCACCCTGTGTTGCTGGTAGAGGAAGAGGAAGCTATGCTCTGCATTATATGCTTTAAATACCAATTTGAAGCATCAGCTCACATGCAGCCTCTTCTATCGGTGTCACACTATAGTTAAAGTAACTCATTAATTTGAGACATTCATCAGGAGAACATCATCAGTGGTCATTCGCCAGTATGAGTCATGGTCCCAGGTGGTGATATGCCACTCCACCATCCCCTTCCTTCCTTCTCATATTCTTCTCATCAATAATGAACTCACTCCATTTGCTCCCCTCCCCTAAGTGTGTTATATGTCCCATTATGTCCCTCTTGAGCTCTTTTAATGGTGCCATTTTCATCAACTTATTGAATGAGAAATGAGACACGATGAATTCGAGACGCGGTGAAAAAGGTCTCGGTCAACACCAGACGTTTTATTCTATTCATTCAATCCAGAACAACTGTGGATTCACCATTATCACAGGACACCGCTCTCAAAAACACAATTCACAAGCAGAGGACGTTGAAAATTGCTCTCTCCGGCAGGTCCAGTTCCCACCTCATTGTTTTTCATCAGTTTAAACTGGTTGTTGGCCCTATGAACCTGGCAGAGTATAAGGGCTTTTTGTACCATTAAGTTAGCCCCATCCCATCCCTGTGTCACGACTTCCGCCGAAGTTGGCTCCCCTGCCTGTTCGGGCAGTGCTCGGCGGTCGTCGTCACCGGCCTACTAGCCGCCACCGATCCCTTTTTCGTTTTCTGTTTGTTTTGTCTTATTAGTTGCACCTGTGTCTATTTGTGATGGGTTTCCTTATTTAAAGCTAGTATACCCACCCTTGTTTTGTGCGGGATTATTCTTGTGTTACGTGTGTGTGGTATTAGGTGTGTTCGTGCTCTGGACCTGGTACCCTGTGTTTTGGGTAGGTCCATATTTTTCCGCTCCCTGTGTTGTGGGCATTACTTTTGGTGCCGTATTAAAGTGCACATTTTCCTGTGGAACTCTCAGCTCTCTGCGCCTGATTCTTCCTCACACACCTAGTCCCGCGTGACACCCTGTTTCTACCATTAGGTTAGCCCCATCCCACCACATCCCTGTTTCTACCATTAGGTTAGCCCCATCCCACCCCATCCCTGTTTCTACCATTAGGTTAGCCCCATCCCACCCCATCCCTGTTTCTACCATTGGGTTAGCCCCATCCCACCCCATCCCTGTTTCTACCATTAGGTTAGCCCCATCCCACCCCATCCCTGTTTCTACCATTGGGTTAGCCCCATCCCACCCCATCCCTGTTTCTACCATTAGGTTAGCCCCATCCCACCCCATCCCTGTTTCTACCAATATGTTAGCCCCACAACATCCCTGTTTCTACCATTGGGTTAGCCCCATCACATCCCTGTTTCTACCATTAGGTTAGCCCCATCCCTGTTTCTACCATTAGGTTAGCCCCATCCCACCCCATCCCTGTTTCTACCATTAGGTTAGCCCCATCCCACCCCATCCCTGTTTTTACCATTGGGTTAGCCCCATCCCACCACATCCCTGTTTCTACCATTAGGTTAGCCCCATCCCACCCCATCCCTGTTTCTACCATTAGGTTAGCCCCATCCCACCCCATCCCTGTTTCTACCATTAGGTTAGCCCCATCCCACCCCATCCCTGTTTCTACCATTAGGTTAGCCCCATCCCACCCCATCCCTGTTTCTACTATTAGGTTAGCCCCATCCCACCCCATCCCTGTTTCTACCATTAGGTTAGCCCCATCCCACCCCATCCCTGTTTCTACCATTAGGTTAGCCCCATCCCACCCCATCCCTGTTTCTACCATTAGGTTAGCCCCATCCCACCCCATCCCTGTTTCTACCATTAGGTTAGCCCCATCCCACCCCATCCCTGTTTCTACCATTGGGTTAGCCCCATCCCATCCATGTTTCTACCATTAGGTTAGCCCCATCCCACCCCATCCTTCTTTCTACCATTAGGTTAGCCCCATCCCACCCCATCCCTGTTTCTACCATTAGGTTAGCCCCATCCCACCCCATCCCTGTTTCTACCATTAGGTTAGCCCCATCCCATCCCATCCCTGTTTCTACCATTGGGTTAGCCCCATCCCACCCCATCCCTGTTTTTAACATTAGGTTAGCCCCATCCCATATCATCTGTTTTTACCATTGGGTTAGCCACATCCCATAGCTGTTTTTACCATTGGGTTAGCCCCATCCCATATATGTTTTTACCATTGGGTTAGCCCCATCCCACATTTGTTTTTACCATTAGGTTAGCCCCATCCCACCCCATACCTGTTTCTACCATTAGGTTAGCCCCATCCCACCCCATCCCTGTTTCTACCATTGGGTTAGCCCCATCCCATCCATGTTTCTACCATTAGGTTAGCCCCATCCCACCCCATCCCTCTTTCTACCATTAGGTTAGCCCCATCCCACCCCATCCCTGTTTCTACCATTAGGTTAGCCCCATCCCACCCCATCCCTGTTTTTACCATTGGGTTAGCCCCATCCCACCCCATCCCTGTTTCTACCATTGGGTTAGCCCCATCCCACCACATCCCTGTTTTTAACATTAGGTTAGCCCCATCCCATATCATTTGTTTTTACCATTGGGTTAGCCACATCCCATATCTGTTTTTACCATTGGGTTAGCCCCATCCCATCCCTGTTTCTACCATTGGGTTAGCCCCATCCCACCCCATCCCTGTTTTTAACATTAGGTTAGCCCCATCCCATATCATCTGTTTTTACCATTGGGTTAGCCACATCCCATAGCTGTTTTTACCATTGGGTTAGCCCCATCCCATATATGTTTTTACCATTGGGTTAGCCCCATCCCACATCTGTTTTTACCATTAGGTTAGCCCCATCCCACCCCATCCCTGTTTCTACCATTAGGTTAGCCCCATCCCATATCTGTTTCTACCAATAGGTTAGCCCCATCCCACCCCATCCCTGTTTCTACCATTAGGTTAGCCCCATCCCATATCTGTTTTTACCATTAGGTTAGCCCCATCCCACCCCATCCCTGTTTCTACCATTAGGTTAGCCCCATCCCACCCCATCCCTGTTTCTACCATTAGGTTAGCCCCATCCCATATCTGTTCCTACCATTAGGTTAGCCCGATCCCACCCCATCCCTGTTTCTACCATTAGGTTAGCCCCATCCCATATCTGTTTTTACCATTAGGTTAGCCCCATCCCATCCCTGTTTCTACCATTAGGTTAGCCCCATCCCATATCTGTTCCTACCATTAGGTTAGCCCCATCCCACCCCATCCCTGTTTCTACCATTAGGTTAGCCCCATCCCATATCTGTTTTTACCATTAGGTTAGCCCCATCCCATCCCTGTTTTTACCATTAGGTTAGCCCCATCCCATATCTGTTTTTACCATTAGGTTAGCCCCATCCCATATCTGTTTTTGCCATTAGTTTAGCCCCATCCCATATGTGTTTCTACCATTAGGTTAGCCCCATCCCACCCCATCCCTGTTTCTACCATTAGGTTAGCCCCATCCCACCCCATCCCTGTTTCTACCATTGGGTTAGCCCCATCCCACCCCATCCCTGTTCCTACCATTAGGTTAGCCCCATCCCACCCCATCCCTGTTTCTACCATTGGGTTAGCCCCATCCAATATCCGTTTTTACCATTGGGTTAGCCCCATCCCATCCCTGTTTCTACCATTAGGTTAGCCCCATCCCAACCCTGTTTCTACCATTGGGTTAGCCCCATCCCATCTCTGTTTCTACCATTAGGTTAGCCCCATCCCATATCTGTTTTTTCCATTGGGTTAGCCCCATCCCATCCCTGTTTCTACCATTGGGTTAGCCCCATCCCATCCCTGATTCTACCATTGGGTTAGCCCCATCCCATCCCTGTTACTACCATTGGGTTAGCCCCATCCCATCCATGTTTCTACCATTGGGTTAGCCCCATCCCACCCCATCCCTGTTTTTACCATTGGGTTAGCCCCATCCCATCCCTGTTTCTACCATTGGGTTAGCCCCATCCCACCCCATCCCTGTTTTTAACATTAGGTTAGCCTCATCGCATATCATCTGTTTTTACCATTGGGTTAGCCACATCCCACATCTGTTTTTACCATTAGGTTAGCCCCATCCCACCCCATCCCTCTTTCTACCATTAGGTTAGCCCCATCCCAACCCTGTTTCTACCATTGGGTTAGCCCCATCCCATCTCTGTTTCTACCATTAGGTTAGCCCCATCCCTGTTTCTACCATTAGGTTAGCCCCATCCCACCCCATCCCTGTTTCTACCAATATGTTAGCCCCACAACATCCCTGTTTCTACCATTGGGTTAGCCCCATCCCATCCCTGTTTCTACCATTAGGTTAGCCCCATCCCTGTTTCTACCATTAGGTTAGCCCCATCCCACCCCATCCCTGTTTCTACCATTAGGTTAGCCCCATCCCACCCCATCCCTGTTTTTACCATTGGGTTAGCATCATCCCACCACATCCCTGTTTCTACCATTAGGTTAGCCCCATCCCACCCCATCCCTGTTTCTACCAATAGGTTAGACCCATCCCACCCCATCCCTGTTTCTACCATTAGGTTAGCCCCATCACACCCCATCCCTGTTTCTACCATTAGGTTAGCCCCATCCCACCCCATCCCTGTTTCTACCATTAGGTTAGCCCTATCCCACCCCATCCCTGTTTCTACCATTAGGTTAGCCCCATCCCACCCCATCCCTGTTTCTACCATTAGGTTAGCCCCATCCCACCCCATCCCTGTTTCTACCATTGGGTTAGCCCCATCCCATCCCTGTTTCTACCATTAGGTTAGCCCCATCCCACCCCATCCCTCTTTCTACCATTAGGTTAGCCCCATCCCACCCCATCCCTGTTTCTACCATTAGGTTAGCCCCATCCCACCCCATCCCTGTTTTTACCATTGGGTTAGCCCCATCCCACCCCATCCCTGTTTCTACCATTGGGTTAGCCCCATCCCACCCCATCCCTGTTTTTAACATTAGGTTAGCCCCATCCCATATCATCTGTTTTTACCATTGGGTTAGCCCCATCCCATATCTGTTTGTACCATTGGGTTAGCCCCATCCCATCCCTGTTTCTACCATTGGGTTAGCCCCATCCCACCCCATCCCTGTTTTTAACATTAGGTTAGCCCCATCCCATATCATCTGTTTTTACCATTGGGTTAGCCACATCCCATAGCTGTTTTTACCATTGGGTTAGCCCCATCCCATATATGTTTTTACCATTGGGTTAGCCCCATCCCACATCTGTTTTTACCATTAGGTTAGCCCCATCCCACCCCATCCCTGTTTCTACCATTAGGTTAGCCCCATCCCACCCCATCCCTGTTTCTACAATTAGGTTAGCCCCATCCCATATCTGTTTCTACCAATAGGTTAGCCCCATCCCACCCCATCCCTGTTTCTACCATTAGGTTAGCCCCATCCCATATCTGATTTTACCATTAGGTTAGCCCCATCCCACCCCATCCCTGTTTCTACCATTAGGTTAGCCCCATCCCACCCCATCCCTGTTTCTACCATTAGGTTAGCCCCATCCCATATCTGTTCCTACCATTAGGTTAGCCCCATCCCACCCCATCCCTGTTTCTACCATTAGGTTAGCCCCATCCCATATCTGTTTTTACCATTAGGTTAGCCCCATCCCATCCCTGTTTCTACCATTAGGTTAGCCCCATCCCATATCTGTTTTTACCATTAGGTTAGCCCCATCCCATATCTGTTTTTACCATTAGGTTAGCCCCATCCCATATCTGTTTTTACCATTAGGTTAGCCCCATCCCATATCTGTTTTTACCATTAGGTTAGCCCCATCCCATATCTGTTTTTGCCATTAGTTTAGCCCCATCCCATATGTGTTTCTACCATTAGGTTAGCCCCATCCCACCCCATCCCTGTTTCTACCATTAGGTTAGCCCTATCCCACCCCATCCCTGTTTCTACCATTGGGTTAGCCCCATCCCACCCCATCCCTGTTTCTACCATTAGGTTAGCCCCATCCCACCCCATCCCTGTTTCTACCATTGGGTTAGCCCCATCCCACCCCATCCCTGTTTCTACCATTGGGTTAGCCCCATCCCACCCCATCCCTGTTTCTACCATTGGGTTTGCCCCATCCCACCCCATCCCTTTTTCTACCATTAGGTTAGCCCCATCCCACCCCATCCCTGTTTCTACCATTAGGTTAGCCCCATCCCACCCCATCCCTGTTTCTACCATTAGGTTAACCCCATCCCACCCCATCCCTGTTTCTACCATTAGGTTAGCCCCATCCCACCCCATCCCTGTTTCTACCATTGGGTTAGCCCCATCCCACCCCATCCCTGTTTCTACCGTTAGGTTAGCCCCATCCCATATCTGTTTTTACCATTAGGTTAGCCCCATCCCACCCCATCCCTCGTATGGCATGGGGTAGTCCCTAAGGTGTGTGTGTGTGTGTGTGTGTATGTGTGTGTGTGTGTGTGTGTGTGTGTGTGTGTGTGTGTGTGTGTGTGTGTGTGTGTGTGTGTGTGTGTGTGTGTGTGTGTGTGTGTGTGTGTGTGTGTGAGTGTCTATCTGATGAAACCACATGAAATCCCCCGTTAACCCCGTTGTGCCGCTCCCTCTATGACATATGGAACACCTACCTACCCGAGGCCCAGAGACCCGGCTGTCATTTGCTCTGTCATCTCCCAGACACAAATACGTTGGCTGGGAGAAAATTGCTGAGCAGAGAGCAATATTGTTCGGGAAACATCACTAAAAGGGAGCATACGGCGGAAAGGGAGAATAACTTATTTGTTTTCTTTCATTCTTGCAAATGTTCCATTTCTGCTATGTGTCTGAATGGAAATTGAGATTGAACTTATTGCTGGGTTGAAAGGAGTCTAAACTCCTCTACCTTGATGGAAGGGAGAGTCCATTCTGAGTGGAGTGGAAATGACATAAATCAGCCACGCAAACAGAGCCAGGCTGACAGCTAACACTCTGGCCATTGAGGACAGGTAACTCCATGCATCTCGATCAGACTAGCACAGAGCCATGCTGACAGCTAACACTCTGGCCATTGAGGACAGGTAACTCCATGCATCTCGATCAGACTAGCACAGAGACAGGCTGACAGCTAACACTCTGGCCATTGAGGACAGGTAACTCCATGCATCTCGATCAGACTAGCACAGAGCCATGCTGACAGCTAACACTCTGGCCATTGAGGACAGGTAACTCCATGCATCTCGATCAGACTAGCACAGAGACAGGCTGACAGCTAACACTCTGGCCATTGAGGACAGGTAACTCCATGCATCTCGATCAGACTAGCACAGAGACAGGCTGACAGCTAACACTCTGGCCATTGAGGACAGGTAACTCCATGCATCTCGATCAGACTAGCACAGAGACAGGCTGACAGCTAACACTCTGGCCATTGAGGACAGGTAACTCCATGCATCTCGATCAGACTAGCACAGAGACAGGCTGGGTTGCCACTGTCTGGCAAGCTAGTCCTCTCCAGTGTCACACAGCACAGCAGAACAGCAACACACTGTGTTTAGATAGAACTATAACACATGCAAGACTCCATCTCCTCTGTCTGGATCCATAGTACACAGTGGTTCTTATCCAATTCATCTTATCAACTTTAGGTCCAACAGAGACAGCAAGAGAACAAATGGAGACAATGTCTAGACCAGTCTCTGACCGTCTGCGTGATTGAAAGTTTTGACCTAAAATGTATGGTCCAACTTCAGCATGTGGACGTCATGCCCCCCCCCCCCCCCCCCACACCCCCATCTAATTTCTCTTACACACACACAAACAGACTGACTTCATACAAACACATTTGGAGCACCTCTGGGGCACTGGCAGAGACTGAGATCGAACAAAACCAAGAGGGGAGGGGCCTAGGGAATGGAACCCATCAATACAGGTGAAAGTGATGGCAATCTGTTGACCCAATCATTGAGGAGTTCTCAGGGGGTAACTCTGTTCTTCACTACATGTCACCGTGGAGCGTCTAAAATCTATCAGCCTGGTGATTAAATGTCAGTGTCCTTCGGTGCTCTTTGGATCCATTTATTTTTTATCTATTAAGACACTCAGAATCCGATGACATATGCTCTTCACTTCATAATTGCTTCCAGGACAATGGCCAAATGAGTATCTGGCTGACTACGTTAATCGCCAGCTACGGTGAGTTCCAAAAGTATTGGGACAGTGACACATTTATGTTGTTGTGTCTCTGTACTCCAGCACTTTGGATTTGAAATGATACAATGACTATGTGGTTAAAGTGCAGACTGTCAGCTTTAATTTGTGGGTATTTTCATCCATCTTGGATACACTGTTTAGAAATGACAACACTTTTTTGTACATAGTTCCCCCATTTTAGGGGACCAAAAGTATTGGGACAAATTCACTTATATGTAAATAGTTAAATATTTGTTCCCATATTCATAGCATGTACTACATCAAGATTGCGACTCATCTGCTGTTTGTTTTGGATGTTTCAGATTATTTTGTGCCCAATAGAAATTAATGGTAAATGATGTATTGTGCCATTTTAGAGTCACTTTTATTGTAAATAAGAATGAAATATGTTTGTAAACACGTCTACATTAATATGGATGCAACCATGATTACGCATAATCCTGAATGAAACGTGAATAATGATGAGTGAGAAAGTTAGAGGCATAAATATCATACCCCCCCCCCCCCCCCCCCCAAAAAAAATGCTAACCCCCTGTTATTGTAATGGTGAGAGGTTGTCTTGGGATATGGTATTTGTGGGTCTTTAACTTTCTCACTCATCATTACTTTGGAGCACACTGTATGTGATTTGAGGGTCTGTTGGCTAGCAACCAGGCTGAATGTGTCACAGGACCCACTCCAATCCTGAAAAACCGCACACAATCTGACAGGTTGGCTAACATGTCAAAGACGAGGCCACTCAGTTCCATGTTGTTGGATGTTTCACTGTCTGGAAAACAAATAGGTTCACGATACAGTCTTTTCTTATCGGGATCAAGTCCTCTCCAACGCAGTTTAAAATCCAACATTTTTTTATGGCCCTTATTAATTCAAAATGAAGTAATGAAAGAAATTCTATTATGCCAATTTAATTTCAAAAGATTCTCAGCTGCATAAAAAAATCATGAGCTCTCGGCTGAGTATTAATATTTATGCGTCTGTGCCACTGCTTACAAAAGTAAAGAGGGTTTTTCCAACCCACCCAAGACAACCCTTATCAGCATGATGTTTCCCTATAATGAAAGCCTTCACAATGCACTTTCTGAGGAACAATTCACTGTTCTATATTATGCAAAAGTCTTTCAGGTCGACGTGTACTCTTTCTTGAATATACTACAACTACTACTACTACTGCTGCCTGATTGTATCATATGAATAGGATGCTCAGTTCAAAGTGAATTTCTCCCTGTGTCAAGGGATTTTACTACACAATGTATTACAGTTTAAACTAAATATTCCTAACTGAATGTACCTCTGATACTGATCCAACTGAAGCCTTCTCTTTTGTACCCACTCAGACAGCAGACACCATGAATCCTGGTCTAGTGCTCCCAGTGAACTGATTCCTGATGCTTCTGACAGCTCCTGATGTGCTGCCCTTCTCCCCTGTCTCGAGAACCCAGAGCCTCGAAAGCCCTGGCTGTTTCAGGTTGCAATTGGATGGAAGGAAAGTTAATTTAGCCCTGACAATTAATCTGCAGGAGCCAAACACCCTGTCTGGCTGTTGAAGTGTGACAGCGCTGGCGAAGCAGCAGCAACAGCCAGCCTGGACGGGTGCGATCTGTCTCTCAGCTCGACACTCTCACTCAGTCGCCATGCGCGTTTCCACCTACAGACACTTCAACTCAGAAACTCATGCATTTTTTAATGGCTTATTTCAATGTGCAAGGATGCCACGTGTTTGTTCTTATTAATGGGTTTTCAATCATATGCGGCAGAACTATAATTCCAAATGTTTTATTTGAGGGTCAATTTTGTAAACAAAAATACATTTTGCAGTAAAACAAAGTTAAAAAATCGCTTCCTGCAAGAAAAGAGGTTGTATTAATTCAATCCTCCAGATTTTCTTTGTTTTTTGTCATTCGAATACAAGTTTTACTTCAGTCTTCTGGGAACGGGAGGATGATGTACCTACACTAAAATAATGACTAGAGCTGCGAGCACCGCAGGACTGGGTGTGAGAGGGAGAGAGGAGAGAGGCAGAGAGAGAGAGTGTGAAAAGAGAGAGGGGCAGAAAGTGAGAGAGGGGGGGGGCAGGTTGAAATCTAATTGAAATCTATACCCTGAGGTGACAAAAAAACTCTTGTTAGATATGTGATTTATATGTGTTCTATCTTCCAGACTTTTCTTGATCACACTCGAAGATTTCTCCCAAAAAAATCTCAAAATAATCTGGTGAAATATTGAAAACAACTCATATTTTGTTTGTCTGATTATGAATCCTCTGTTTAGAACAAACTTCAGACATGTTTGTGTGCTCTGATTATGAATCCTCTGTTTAGAACAAACTTCAGACATGTTTGTGTGCTCTGATTATGAATCCTCTGTTTAGAACAAACTTCAGACATGTTTGTGTGCTCTGATTATGAATCCTCTGTTTAGAACAAACTTCAGACATGTTTGTGTGCTCTGATTATGAATCCTCTGTTTAGAACAAACTTCAGACATGTTTGTGCATTATTCTGTCCTATCACAATGTCATATCTCGCTCTTTCTCTTCTTTCAAAGTACATTGTAAACGTGACAAATCCAGTGAAGAAGAAGAATTGTCCTTTTCACATGTATCTGCCTAATATGCAGTGTTGTGTTCTCGGGCTCAAGCTAGATTTAAATACATACATCTAATTACTGTGGAAGTCTGAACTGGAGCCATGTGGTAGAAATGCTTCTCTCTGTCATTCTAATAAGAAGATAATGGTTACACCTCCTACAGTGTACATTGTAACTAATGTACAGTATGCACCCTACACATCCCTATGTCATCTAGGAATGCCCTTGATTGGCCCATGTGACTACACCAGACCCTTCATAGCAACAGAGGAAGTGAGCCATTCATAAAGAATAGGGTTAAAAGTGCTCCCAGATGTCTGCTGCACGTCACACGGACACAGACAGACTGTAGCATTAAACAGTGGAGGAGGGAAACCTCTGTGTTTCTCTGAGCGAACTGTTAGTGATCTTGGCAGCAGACTGAACACTGAGATTAGTGCCAGTGAACACTGAACAGAGAGTTAAGGTGGATCAAGCCTGACTTGGGCTGTTACAGATGATGGAACCTTGGGCCCTCGGGAGCATTCCACAAGCTCTGTGTTTGATTTGGTCAGTTTTCTCTTTCTTTGTTATTTTTGTCTGTTGCCACTGGGTTTGGCTGCTTGTTCTCAGGTCTAGCCTTTTATCTTGCCTATGTAAAGTGCTGGAGAGTGAGACAGAGATGGGGCTGTGACCAGGAAATGAACCCCTCTATTCAGTATCACCTGAGGACATTGAGGAACTGTCTCTCTCCGAAACATTCATGTTGATAGCTGCTACGTGGCAGAAGATGCAGATTAGACATTAGACCCTCCTCACCCCACACTTACCCTCCTCACCCCACCCTTCCCCCTCCATTCCTGCCACAGAGGCAGACAGAACAGTGACCTGTAAATGGTGTGATACACTCCTTCTGGTTGCCTCGCTGTGCTTTATAAAGAGTATCTTTCCATGCAGTTTATATAGAGAGCAATACCCCCATAATAAAACACTTCTGTCTCACTCCAGCTGATCACTGGACATCAGTGGTAGGAGAGAGGGGCCTGCAGTGGAAATCGATTGGAAAATAAATTACCACAGGCAGCATAGACCTCGCCGGAGGCCTGAGGAGAAAGAGGATGAATCTCCATTCCTTCTAAACTCCTTTGTGGGACAAATGTAAAAAACGATTTAGAAAATAATACTAATAAAGTTATAAGAATACAAACCAAGCTAACGTTAATAATCAGATGGGGACGACATCAAGCGCTGGCGTTGTTTCTGGCTTTTTTTTCACTACTATGGCATGCTGCTTCTTCAGCAGGCACTGAATTGTTTTTGATTGGCACGGGGCAGCAGGCCCTCATTTCTTCTCTCCCAGCCTCCTCTCTAAATCAATGGAGTGTATAAACAGATCAGTTTAGTGGGCTGGTGCCTCGCCGTTCACAGGTGCTCACTGTCAATCCAGCCAGTACAAAAGTAAATACAAATCCATAGCATTGACACACAGCAAGTGCCTCGGTAATCTGTAATCAGTCTTCCTCAACCAGCAGTTTGGGTTAGATTCAAGACCGGACTAGAGCAGATTCATGGTAATGGATACTGTAACATCAAACCATTACAATGGAAATTAACATTATTGGTGAATTGTGTTTGCATTCAGATGTCGGAGTTTAATTTGACCTACACTACCATTCAAAAGTGTGGGGTCACTTAGAAATGTGTCACGCCCTGATCTGTTTCACCTGTCCTTGCGATTGTCTCCACCTCCTCCATGTGTCGCTTATTTACCCCAGTGTATTTATCCCTGTGTTTCCGGTCTCTCTGTGCCAGTTCGTCTTGTATGTTTCCAAGTCAACTAGCTTTTTTCCCGTTCTCCTGCTTTTTACACACTCCTTTTTCTAGTCCTCTCGGTTTTGACCCTTGCCTGTTTCTGGACTTTGTAACCGCCTGCCTGACCATTCTGCCTGCCTAGACCCAGAGCCTGTCTGCCACTCTGTACCTCCTGGACCTCCTGTAATAGTCCAACCATCTGCCTCCTGTGTCTGCATTTTGGCCTTGCTTTGTGCCTTGATAGAAATGTCCTTGTTTTTGAAAGAAAAGCAAAAAAGGTTGTCCATTAAAATAACATTAAATTGATCAGAAATACAGTGTAGACATTGTTAATGTTGTAAATGACTGTTGTAGCTGGAAACGGCAGATTTTTTAATGGAATATCTACATAGGCATACAGAGGCCTATTATGTCATGTATTGTCATGTTGTGTCTTGTTTCTGTCCTTTCCCTTCACCCTGTCTCCCTCTGCTGGTCGTTATTAGGTTACCTTTTCTCCCCCTCTTTCCCCCAGCTGTTCCTTGTCTCCTCCTAACTACCTCGTCACCCCTTTTCCCACCTGTTCCCTTTTTCCCTCTGATTAGTCCTCTATATCTCTCTCTGTTTTTGTTCCTGTCTTTGTCGGATTCTTGTTTGTGTTTTTCATGCCTGAACCAGACTATCGTCATGTTTGCTGCAACCTTGTCCTGTCCTGTCGGAATCTGCCGGTCCATCTGAGCCTACCTATGTTTTGTTATTAAAGAAGTTCTGTTTACGTTAATTCGCTTTTGGGTCCTCATTCACGCACCTTAACAGAAGAATCCGACCAAGAATGGACCCAGCGACTTCGGATCCTCTCCACTCAGCCGTCGAGATCCAGGGAGCGATGCTAGGCAAACACGAGCAGGAATTGTCTGCTGCTCGACATGCCGTTGAGACCCTGGCCACCCAAGTCTCCAACCTCACAGAACAGGTTCACCATCTCCGCCTCGATCCACCGGCCACTTCCAGGGCTTTCGAATCTCCGGAGCCCAGAATCAATAACCCGCCGTGTTACTCTGGGGAGCCCACTGAATGCCGCTCGTTCCTCACCCAGTGTGATATTGTGTTTTCTCTCCAGCCCAACACTTACTCCAGGAGCACTGCTCGTGTCGCCTACGTCATATCTCTCCTTACTGGACGGGCTCGTGAGTGGGGCACGGCAATCTGGGAGGCAAGGGCTGAGTGTACTAACCAGTATCAGGACTTTAAGGAGGAGATGATACGGGTTTTTGATCGATCTGTTTTTGGGGAGGAGGCTTCCAGGGCCCTGTCTTCCCTATGTCAAGGTAATCGATCCATAACAGACTACTCTATTGAGTTTCGCACTCTTGCTGCCTCCAGTGGCTGGAACGAGCCGGCTTTGCTCGCTCGTTTTCTGGAGGGTCTCCGCGCAGAGGTAAAGGATGAGATTCTCTCCCGGGAGGTTCCTTCCAGCGTGGATTCCTTGATTGAACTCGCTATTCGCATTGAGCGACGGGTTGATCTTCGTCACCGAGCTCGTGGAAAGGAGCTCGCGTTCTCCGTTGCCCCCCTCTCCGCATCACTACCATCTTCCTCTGCCGGCTCGGGTGCTGAGCCTATGCAGCTGGGAGGTATCCGCATCTCGACTAAGGCGAGGGAACGGAGAATCACCAACCGCCTCTGTCTCTATTGCGGTTCTGCTGGTCATTTTGTCACTTCATGTCCAGTAAAAGCCAGAGCTCATCAGTAAGCGGAGGGCTACTGGTGAGCGCTACTACTCCTGTCTCTCCTTCAAGATCCTGCACTACCTTGTCGGTCCATCTACGCTGGACCGGTTCGTCAGCTTCCTGCAGTGCCTTAATAGACTCTGGGGCGGAGGGCTGTTTTATGGACGAGACCTGGGCTCGGGAACATGACATTCCTCTCAGACAGTTAAGGGAGTCCACAGCCTTGTTCGCCCTGGATGGTAGTCCTCTCCCCAGGATTCAGCGTGAGACGCTACCTTTAACCCTCACTGTTTCTGGTAATCATAGCGAAACCATTTCTTTTTTAATTTTTCGTTCACCTTTTACACCTGTTGTTTTGGGCCATCCCTGGCTAGTTTGTCATAATCCTTCCATTAATTGGTCTAGTAATTCTATCCTCTCCTGGAACGTCTCTTGTCATGTGAAATGTTTAATGTCTGCTATCCCTCCTGTTTCCTCTGTCTCTTCTTCACAGGAGGAGCCTGGTGATTTGACAGGGGTGCCGGAGGAATATCACGATCTGCGCACGGTGTTCAGTCGGTCCAGGGCCACCTCTCTTCCCCCACACCGGTCGTATGATTGTAGTATTGATCTCCTTCCGGGAACCACTCCCCCCCGGGGTAGACTATACTCTCTGTCGGCTCCCGAACGTAAGGCTCTCGAAGATTATTTGTCTGTAGCTCTTGCCGCCGGTACCATAGTCCCCTCCTCCTCTCCCGCCGGAGCGGGGTTTTTTTTTTGTTAAGAAGAAGGACGGGTCCCTGCGCCCCTGCATAGATTATCGAGGGCTGAATGACATAACAGTGAAGAATCGTTATCTGCTTCCTCTTATGTCTTCAGCCTTCGAGATCCTGCAGGGAGCCAGGTTTTTCACTAAGTTGGACCTTCGTAACGCTTACCATCTTGTGCGCATCAGGGAGGGGGACGAGTGGAAGACGGCGTTTAACACTCCGTTAGGGCACTTTGAATACCGGGTTCTTCCTTTCGGCCTCGCTAACGCTCCAGCTGTCTTTCAGGCATTAGTCAATGATGTCCTGAGAGACATGCTGAACATCTTTGTTTTCGTTTACCTTGACGATATCCTGATTTTTTTCACCGTCACTCCAGATTCATGTTCAGCACGTTCGACGTGTCCTCCAGCGCCTTTTAGAGAATTGTCTTTTTGTGAAGGCTGAGAAGTGCTCTTTTCATGCCTCCTCCGTCACATTTCTCGGTTCTGTTATTTCCGCTGAAGGCATTAAGATGGATCCCGCTAAGGTCCAAGCTGTCATTGATTGGCCCGTCCCTAAGTCACGCGTCGAGCTGCAGCGCTTTCTCGGCTTCGCGAACTTCTATCGTCGTTTCATCCGTAATTTCGGTCAGGTGGCAGCTCCTCTCACAGCCCTTACTTCTGCCAAGACGTGCTTTAAGTGGTCCGTTTCCGCCCAGGGAGCTTTTGATCTCCTCAAGAATCGTTTTACATCCGCACCTATCCTTGTTACACCTGACGTCACTAGACAGTTCGTTGTCGAGGTTGACGCGTCAGAGGTGGGCGTGGGAGCCATTCTTTCTCAGCGCTCCCTCTCTGACGACAAGGTCCACCCTTGCACGTATTTTTCTCATCGCCTGTCGCCGTCGGAACGTAACTATGATGTGGGAAACCGCGAACTGCTCGCCATCCGCTTAGCCCTAGGCGAATGGCGACAGTGGTTGGAGGGGGCGACCGTTCCTTTTGTCGTTTGGACTGACCATAGGAACCTTGAGTACATCCGTTCTGCCAAACGACTTAATGCGCGTCAGGCGCGCTGGGCGCTGTTTTTCGCTCGTTTCGAGTTCGTGATTTCTTATCGTCCGGGCTCTAAGAACACCAAGCCTGATGCTTTATCTCGTCTCTTCAGTTCTTCAGTAGCCTCCACTGACCCCGAGGGGATTCTCCCTGAGGGGCGTGTTGTCGGGTTGACTGTCTGGGGAATTGAGAGGCAGGTAAAGCAAGCACTCACTCAAACTCTGTCGCCGCGCGCTTGTCCTAGGAACCTTCTTTTCGTTCCCGTTCCTACTCGTCTGGCCGTTCTTCAGTGGGCTCACTCTGCCAAGTTAGCCGGCCATCCTGGCGTTCGGGGTACGCTTGCTTCCATTCGCCAGCGTTTTTGGTGGCCCACCCGGGAGCATGACACGCGTCGCTTCGTGGCTGCTTGTTCGGTCTGCGCGCAGACTAAGTCCGGTAACTCCCCTCCTGCCGGCCGTCTCAGGCCGCTTCCCATTCCCTCTCGACCGTGGTCTCACATCGCCTTAGATTTTGTCACCGGACTGCCTTCGTCAGCGGGGAAGACTGTTATTCTTACGGTTGTCGACAGGTTCTCTAAGGCGGCTCATTTTATTCCCCTTGCTAAGCTTCCTTCTGCTAAAGAGACGGCACAAATCATCATCGAGAATGTTTTCAGAATTCATGGCCTTCCGTCAGACGTCGTTTCGGACAGAGGTCCGCAATTCACGTCTCAATTTTGGAGGGAGTTTTGCCGTTTGATTGGGGCTTCCGTCAGTCTCTCTTCCGGCTTTCACCCCCAGTCTAACGGTCAAGCAGAACGGGCCAATCAGACTATTGGTCGCATCTTACGCAGTCTTTCTTTTCGCAACCCTGCGTCTTGGTCAGAACAGCTCCCCTGGGCAGAATACGCCCACAACTCGCTTCCTTCGTCTGCGACCGGGCTATCTCCTTTTCAGAGTAGCCTCGGGTACCAGCCTCCGCTGTTCTCATCTCAGTTCGCCGAGTCCAGCGTCCCCTCCGCTCAGGCTTTTGTCCAACGTTGCGAGCGCACCTGGAAGAGGGTCAGGTCTGCACTTTGCCGTTATAGGGCGCAGACTGTGAGAGCTGCTAATAAGCGTAGAACTAAGAGTCCTAGATATTGTCGCGGTCAGAGAGTTTGGCTCTCCACTCAGAACCTTCCCCTTAAGACCGCTTCTCGCAAGTTGACCCCGCGGTTCATTGGTCCGTTCCGTATTTCTCGGATCATTAATCCTGTCGCAGTGTGACTTCTTCTTCCGCGATATCTTCGTCGCGTCCACCCGGTCTTCCATGTCTCCTGTGTCAAGCCCGTTCTTCGCGCCCCCGCTCGTCTTCCCCCCCCCCCCATCCTTGTCGAGGGCGCACCCATCTACAGGGTCCGTAGGATTTTGGACATGCGTCCTCGGGGCCGTGGTCATCAGTACCTAGTAGATTGGGAGGGGTACGGTCCTGAGGAGAGGAGTTGGGTTCCCTCTCGGGACGTGCTGGACCGTGCGCTGATCGATGATTTCCTCCGTTGCCGCCAGGTTTCCTCCTCGAGTGCGCCAGGAGGCGCTCGGTGAGTGGGGGGGTACTGTCATGTATTGTCATGTTGTGTCTTGTTTCTGTCCTTTCCCTTCACCCTGTCTCCCTCTGCTGGTCGTTATTAGGTTACCTTTTCTCCCCCTCTTTCCCCCAGCTGTTCCTTGTCTCCTCCTAACTACCTCGTCACCCCTTTTCCCACCTGTTCCCTTTTTCCCTCTGATTAGTCCTCTATATCTCTCTCTGTTTTTGTTCCTGTCTTTGTCGGATTCTTGTTTGTGTTTTTCATGCCTGAACCAGACTATCGTCATGTTTGCTGCAACCTTGTCCTGTCCTGTCGGAATCTGCCGGTCCATCTGAGCCTACCTATGTTTTGTTATTAAAGAAGTTCTGTTTACGTTAATTCGCTTTTGGGTCCTCATTCACGCACCTTAACATATTATCAGCAACCATGACTCCTGTATTCCAATGGCACGTTGTGTTAGCTAATCCAAGTTTATAATTTTAAAGGCTAATTTACCATTAGAAAACCCTTTTGGAATTATGTTGAGGAAACCTCTCAGCAACAAAAGAGTGATCAAATTAAGATCCTATATCTGTAGTTGTGTTATCTATAGGTACATGGATGGAGGTGGATGTATAGCATCTGGTGAGTGATGTCATCACTCAGAACACTTCTGGTAGGACTAAGAAAAACAAAGGTTATGAAACAACCTGGGACGTCAGAGCGAGTGACATAATCTCTAATCTAATGGCACTGCTTCCCAGCTAATCCCACATAATCCACTGTAATTACGGACAATAAAAAGGGAACTCTTTAAACACGGATTTTAACTTTGATCACAAAATTCAGAGCTCATTTCGATTATTAATGAAAATCTATTCACAACTCAAATTTGAACGCTTTGAAGTGCGCTGGGTGTGCATTCATTTCCATGGCAATATGGAATATTGTAAAGATTACACATTATTGTACAATAGAACTAAATAAAGGCAGATTTAGCTTTAATCCCCAGTTTGATGAGAATGAAGTACCACAGAGTTGCTTTATTTCATTTCATTTGAAACTTCTCTCAGGGCTGAAATATACTGTAACTACTGTTATTAATATATCTAGTATTATTACTAGAGTTAATATCCGTGCAGGATACTGGAACTTGACGTGTTCCCATCAAATTTCAGTGGGGTCACCCGTGGTCAAAGAGGGTGGCCATTTTGATTTCACTACACCTTTCCTCATCTGGTTTTCAATCTGCAGGTGTTGTTAGAATGATACACTGTTTGTGTTCAGTAACAGCTTTATTAAGTGATTTTTGCATACTGGGGGTCAGACAGGGCAGCGTTCCAGACACATTGACATGTGTATTAGTCTGTTAGCATACAGATGAGGTTGTCTGGTGCTGGCGGTTCTGTGCTCTTCTCTAATGAGGTTGAGAGGAGGTCTGCTCTGGGCAGGGGAGTTCCACACCGCGTTGACCTTTACACCCCACACAAAAACCCATCACAAGGGTCTGTGTCTGACGGCAAACAACCATCCCACCATCCACCCAGCGGACGCCATACATCAATCACCCTGCAAGTGACGAGACTCTATCAGAGAGGGAGGTCACTATGTGTGTCAGAGACTAGCCTGGTGCCACATCTGTTTGTGCTGTGTAGCCTACTATGGTGGTTGTTATGCCTGCTATGCCTGCAACACCTGGCATATCAACAACCATAGGAGTTGGCTATAGAGCACAAACAGATCTGGGACCAGGGCTAGGCAGAGACAGAGAGAGCGTTTGCAGCAGTCCTCTCTCTACAGTCACTGATAACCCAAAGAGATTGCATCACTGTTGTCACGATGATCATGTCACCTCCCTCTCTGCTCCACTGTCTGAGCAGCAGTCAACTGCATCATTCAGAGCTGCCTCACAGCAATGAAACATCATCCTCGGATGTCCATAACTACAAATGGAATGCCACTTACCTGACACCTATAGGGCCTACTACCGTTTCTGTAAACCATTGCATATGTATATTTTACTCCCCCTCAATGGCATTGCATTAGAAATATAACAGCCTCCAATTCCTCTTGGCTAATGGACAGGTTTTTGTGTCACCTTGAATGGAGAAATGTATTTTGCATCTTTATGGGCCGCGTTGAAGACTCGTAAAATATACGATTCCGGCGATCGCTAGACTCAACAGTGCCATTATCCATAGTTTTGTGTTTCAAGTATGGTTATGGATAAAAACGCTGCCAAACACTCAATAACGCATTACCTTCTCTGGGCACCATGGACACCAACAAACAATTATCTCGCTTCGTTTCCCCCGTCTCTCCGCATCGGCTCATACATCATTGTTTCTCAAAATGTAAACCCTAGCATTAATTTGAGCTGCTGCAGGGCTGGCTCCCGCTTCCCCCCCTTGTCCCCCAGATCAATGGTTGATTGCACTGCTACTATTTTACACAACAACCCGCCTCTCCTATCTCTTCTCCTCTCAGGGCCAGTCCACTCCTCCAGTCCCAGCCCCAGTCCCAGTCTCAGCCCCAGCCCCAGCCCCAGTCCCAGCCCCAGTCCCAGTCCCAGTCGATACAGATGGCAGTCAGATTATGGCCGTCATTTATCACGTTACAGAGGGTAAAATAGGAGACTATCTTTGATAACAACCCTATTAGAATGATGAAAGGGGACTTTGTTGTTTTATGAACGGAGCCGGAGCCCGGAGCCGTCACATGCTGGATGGTCGATGGTCTGTTATGAGCAAGAGAATGAGGGACTACAAACCAGGATTTAAGACTATAGCCCCAATACTATTTTCTTGTCATTTTCCTCAAATACAATTATTACGAAGCCTTCTAACTTCCTCGGAAACTCAATTTATGTCCCTCTGAAAGGCACTGGGCGATAAAAAATAGACCTTATTAGTTTCTCTCCACTCTCTGCCATCTTCTCTTTAATGGACTGGTTCCTCGCTACTTTTATGGACACATTAAAACATGTCAATGACTAAAAATCATTAGGTCTTAGAGTTGACATTTACTGGCAGCAGTTCTGCAAGTCATTCAGAGACACATCCCCGGTCCCCCTCGGTAGAAATGTCAGATGAATAAGGTACAAAACTAGGGACATCATCCACACGGTTGTTAAATGACACAACGAAGCGATGCATTCCCCTGTCCGTAGCTTGGCAACGGGACCATGTCTGTCCAGCGTCCACCCACAGAGGAGGAGTAAGGGGACGGGCTGGTTGCCGTGAGTGACGACATCCCGTTTCATTCATCAGCTCCACTTTGGCTCCTTGCATGATAAAGAGGATGTAGGCTACTGTACACTGATGACTGAAACTCTAAATGGACTTGAGCTATGAGTAACTGTCGGTTATACCTGGGCACCACAGTGACGCACCTGTTATGTCACCTGCATGCCTAATCCTCGTTATCTATAGGTTAAAACTCCCTGATGACTCACTCCAACCTTCTACTTCCTCATTGTTTACTGAATGGTACTTTCTCTGCCCTCAGCAGCTCAAAGTATCCTGGGATTTCCTACGCTAACACACTAGTATGACGGGTCAGTGCTTAAAGACTGGGCTGATGCACTTTGGGAGGCTAATTTACTGAATGTTACTTTCTCTGCCATCTCCCCTCAGTAGGAGGCCAGCGCACCAACTGATCAAATTTAAAACCACTAAGAAATGACTAATAAAAAGTATTAGAACCCCACAATGGCTACGAGCCTGAAGCATTTGACATGGGACAAAGGGTTGCTGGGACCAATGTGAGGTGTGTGAGTTGTAATGTGATGAGGGATACAGGAGGGCGGCTGTGAGGCTGTGACCGACTGCTAAGATTAAAGGATTATTTGCATTCTCGGTCCCATGGAAACTGTCAAATTATAAACACTAACATCGCTTCCTGCAAGCAAAGAGGTTTTATTAATTAAATCCCTCCCATGATCAGGATGGAAAAACAACATATACAGAGGCCTCACATCATCTCTTACTCTCAATGTAATCACATATAACAGTGATGTCTCAGAGGAAGGTACATGTATTGTTACTGTACGGCACCATCTACTATCCACTGTCTCCAAGGACCCCATCCGGTCATGAATCAACCCCACACAAGTCACGCTATTTCCAGCCAGCGGCAGCGGATGTGTCCCTGAACTCCAGCTCTGAGACGGATGCATGTGGCTGGTAGAGGTCAATGGAGGATTATATAGCGCCTTATAACCATTCCCATCTTGTATATGCCCCGCTAGCACACAGTTAATGAGGGCAGGATCCTTTCTCCCAGGGCAGCTCTTAATATCCCCTATCATTTGGACAGAGGCCCTGTTGTGCCATGATGGAGCATCACAACCACCCATCTTGGCTCTAAAAAGACTCCCAGTTTCCTCTAGCTACTACCTCCTTATCTGCCTGTGGTGTGAAGCTGGTCCTCTTCTATTCACTGTGCGGCCCAGAGCTTAGAGCCTATCCCAGCAAACCACAGTGGATTAGGCCCCTCACCATTGACAATTACCATTTCTCCATTGTAGGCCATGTGACCTACTTGGAGACGGTCAATCTGTGACATTGGTTTGGCACCAACCTTTTAGATCAGCCCTAATAGAATGGATGCTACCCTAAACACCGTAGTCTGGAGATGTCTACGTGATGTGATGTAGTGCCTGCGTCTGTGATCTGAATCACATGGTAACGTTTCTTATCGCTCCAGAGTGGGTGTTTCCATAATTGTCCCCAGTCACCATTTCAGGACATTGATGAAAGAAAAAAAATCCATAACATGAAACACAATTTCAGTGAAGGTGATTGAGAAAACCTTCCTTACACCAGGAGCGCTTTCCTCGCTCGCACCATCACGAAGCCAGAGAAAAAACTAAGAACGATTTGACAACCTTGTAATCACTCTCTCCCTCAGCTAGAGTTTAAAGGAAAGCTTGGGAATAAAAAATGAAAAGAAGAATGATATTGGGGAGGGGAGAGTGGGTGTTGTATTAACCCGTCAGGTGTGGGTTACTGAATTGATGTTGCTCCTTTAAACTCTATTTGCAGCGGTGGAGGTGGAGGTATGCAGGGCTGCACACCTAAAAACAGCTGGGCTCCCAGTGAATCCTGGAGATCTGGAATGTGAGGCCTGGCGACCTTCCAGAGCCCAAAGGAGGATGGAGTCTGAGTCCCAGGTTTCTCACCATTCTCTCCAAATAATATTGACCTCAACTCTCATTCGTCCCCATGCAAGCCGTGGGCAAGGCGTGTGTGTGTGTGTGTGTGTGTATTCCAGTGGTCAACACAGATTTGGTCTCTGAGTAAGAATCCATAAATAAAATGGCTTCTGGGGAAACTTTCTAAACTGAATATTTTTTCCTTGTTTTTTTCCATTGGTTTCATGTCTGTCTGAGATTGTTGTCAAGAGTTCCTCCACCAATACAGAGAAGGGAGAAAATAATCAATATGACCGAAAAGGTAACTGGTACTTGGTAAGCAGCCAGCCTGGCCAGTCTGGTGATATTGTGCATTTCATCCAATTTATACGGAGGCCTCAACTCATGTGTGAAAAGCAGAAATGAAATTCTCCTCTGATTAAATGGATGTGCTTGAGGTTTATTTCCTTTGACGCTGGTGGTCCTCTACTACTCAGAACGTGAAGGGAATGGAAATGATTGGTCGACACGTCACACAACAATTTATTTCTGAATAGGAAATATTGATAAGGCATGACATACAGACCAAGCACCATGGCCTTCTTCCATCTCAGGGCTGTAACAATTACAGTTATGTTTCAACTTGAGGATATTCATCTGCTAATGTCTTCCACTATTTACCCAAGGACTACTCTACAGGCCTGTTCCGTTGGTAGTTATTCACTGTGATCATTTGAGGAGCTCTCTCCCTCCCTCTCTCCCTCTCTCCCTCCCTCCCTCCCTCCCTCCCTCCCTCCCTCCCTCCCTCCCTCTCTCTCGCTCTTCCTTCCCTTCTACACTTTGCTCTCTAGAGTCCATAAGCACCCTAATAACTAATGGTCCCTCTTCTCACTAGTTACCGTCCACCATTACTGCGTAGCACAGCAGATTAATAGCCTATTGAATCGGTTTACGCGAGGCTGCAATAAATGTGACACCGTTATACTATATTGATAACAACATTTAATATGCTCTCAGAGCCATCGGCATCAATACCTTCTGTCTCTCCAGAGGACAAGCTACAGGAAGGAGATCCACAGCAGAATGGCATTGAGACATCGAACCAAGAGGAGGTGGGCATTTTGGGACAAACACTGGGCCCCAGCACCCTGTTCTCTCCCAGGACACTTGGGAGCAGTGCCAGTGTTGTAGCACCCAAGTCCAGGTTTGGGACTTGACTACAACGCTGGGCAGTGCTCAGCACACTGTCATACTGTGCTGTCAGCTTAAGAGGAAGAGGACATTTTGGGACAGGCACGGGGAACCAGGAACCTCTCCTCTCCCCAGGATCCTTGGCGGAAGTGCACTGCACACTCACACTTTGTACCGTGGAGAAACACTCTTTTCACCACTTTGATCAGGAAATGACTTTTTCGCTGCAGGTTAGAAGAACTTACGCAGCAGGTTAGGGTAATTAATGTAGCAGGTTAGGAGACAGAAATCCAGTCTTAACCTGCTACGAAAATCCCTTTGTATCCAAGGGGTATGAAAAGAGTCTGTCCTATGTACTATCAGCTCTGTAACACCCTGATAGAGGTGTGAGACTGGTGGAGGGGTCCTGATACTCTCCAGAAGGAATCTGTCACTGAGACGAGTCCCAGGGAGGATAGTAAGAGAGAACACTGCATGTCAAACTGCCCAAGCTCATTAGAACCTAGGGGGATTGACAGCTATTCTCAGACCCAATGAGGCTCCTAGTTGCCTGGCTGCCTGGGAAAACATTGAACGGTATGAGAGAAATAATGAATCCCTAAGCCTGCGTCCGTCGCACCGCCTCCCTGCCACTCTCCATCTGAGAGAGAGAGCGAGAGAGAGAGAGAGAGAGAGAGAGAGAGAGAGAGAGAGTCAGGAGACAATATTTAGTTGAGGCTGTTGAAATTGCTTGCTAATAAAATGACAGTAACCCTTGGTGTCTCACATATTTGAAGCAAATTGGATTAACTTTAGGACAATTTTTCATCTTGATTTAAAAGTATGATAGATGTGATAACAGCATATTTCATTGGATGACCATGTCTGTATACTTATACACTATTAAGTAATACTACCATGTCTTCACCAGCAGTAAGTAACAGTCTACAATGTAGTTTTTCAATGTTTCACAGTAACAACTGTTTCTCTTTGCAATGTCTGGACACTTACTGACATCTAGTGGTAAAGTACAGTTCTCACAACACGGGTACTAGTGGCTACTTAACTAGTTTAATTAGATGTTTTATTGTTGTTGTAGTATGTCAGCAGTCTGTACATTTCCTAATAGATATTACAAAGGTGACAGCTGCATAGTCACTGTATATACAGATACCAGTTGGTTTGACAAGACTTGTCTGACTGTTAGATCGTCATAATGTGGGTTGGTAGCACAGGAGGTTGGTGACACCTTAATTGGGGAGGAAGGGCTCGTGGTAATGACTGGAGCGGAATAGGTGGAATGGTTTCAAATACATGGTTTAATGCCATTACATCCGCTCCCTTCCAGCTATTATTAAGAGCCGTCCTCCCCTCAGCAGCCTCCACTGGTTGGTAATATTGTGCATATACCCCTGAGTTAGAGCCTTAGTTTCTGTCTGGAGCAAGCAAAGTGAAATGTGACTAAGTTTTGGTTTTGTTGCCTAGCAACTCTCCATAATGGTAACGACATAGAAACTGCTGGTCATTGTGGGTGGAGGCCATTTCAACACTATCAACCTGCACTTTGATCCAGCAAGCCACCACAACTTACATTGCCAAGTTGATTGATTCTAACATCGAATCAAGAGGAGAGCATTTTGGGACAGACACTGGGCCCCAGCACCCTGTTCTCTCACAGGACACTTGGGAGCAGTGCCAGAATTGTAGTACCCGAGTCCAGGTTAGAGACTTGACTACAACGCTGGGCAGGGATCAGCACACTGTCATACTGTGCTGTCAGCTTAAGAGGAAGAGGACATTTAGGGACAGGCACAGGGAACCAGCAACCTCTCCTCTCCCCAGGACCCTTGGGAAGTGCACTGCACACTCACACTCTGTACTGTGGAGAAACACTCTTTTCACCACCTCGATCAGGAAGTGAATTCTTCGCTGCAGGTTAGGGGAACTTACACAGCAGGTTGGGAGATTTCATGTAGCAGGTTAGGAGACTGAGGTTTAAGGTTAGAAAAAGGGTTAAGGTTAGCAAAAAGGCTCTCCTAACCTGCTACGAAAATCACTTCGTTTCGAAGTTGCGTGAAAAGAGTCTGTCCCCTGTACTATCAACTTGGAGCCCCAATGAGTCTCCAAGTGTTACGATGAGCGAAGGGGGGGAACACAAGAGCAGACTCAGAAGAGGAAGCCGGGATGAATTGAACACAGAGAAATGGGGAGTGCAGAACCGGGGTAGCTCAGATGAGTTGCGAAAACCAGGAGTATAGAGTGAGGTTGGAATTGGCTGAGTAGAACAGGGGAACAGGTCCTGAGGGGAATCCAAGGTAATGGTGAGGAGTGATCTCCAGCGCAAGGTGGTTGGTGGTGAGATGTGGGACAGGAGCCAGAGAGAGCGGTAACTGAGGTGGCAGGAGTGAGTATATGTAGAGGTCTTGATTTATGGGACGAGTTGCAGCTGGGAGGGATCTGCTCCGACTCCAGCACACCTGTCTCCAACCACACACACACACACACAGAGAGACAGAGAGAGAAAGAGAGAGAGAGAGAGAGAGAAAGAGAGAGAGAGGACAATATTTAGTTGAGGCTGTTGAAATTGCTTGCTAATAAAATGATAGTAACCCTTAGTGTCTGACATATTTGAAGCAAATTGGATTTACTTTAGGACAATTTTCCATCTAGATTTAAAAGTATGTAACACATAATAACAGCATATCTCATTGGGTGACCTGTTTGTATACTTATACACGGCTAAATAATACTACCATGTCTTCACCAGCAGTAAGTAACAGTCTACAATGTACGTAGTTTGGAATGTGTCTCAAAGTAACAACTGTTTCTCTTTGCAATGTCTGGACACTTACTGACATCTAGTGGTAAAGTACAGTTCTCACAACACAGGTACAGCAGGTACTTCACTAGTTTAATTAGAAGTTTTATTATTGTTGTTTTATGTCACTCTAGTCTGTACAATATATTTCCTAATAGATATTACAAAGGTGACAGCTGCATATTCACTGTATATACGGTTACCAGTTGGTTTGACAAGACAATACTTATTGTCATGATGTGGGTTGGTAGCACAGGAGGTTGGTGGCACCTTAATTGGGGAGGAAGGGCTCATGGTAATGACTGGAGCGGAATGGTATCAAATACATCAAACACATGGTCTGATGCCATTACATCCGCTCCATTCCAGCTATTATTAAGAGTCGTTCCTCCTCTCAGTAGCCTCCACTGGTTGGTAATATTGTGCATATACCCCTGAGTCAGAGCCTTAGTTTCTGTCTGGAGCAAGCAGAGTGAAATGTGACTAAGTTTTGGTTTTGTTGCCTAGCAACTCTCCATAATGAGAATGACATATAGAAACTGCTGGTCATTGTGGGTGGAGTCCATTTCAACACTATCAACCTGCACTTTGATCCACCAAGCCACCACAACTTACATTGCCAAGTTGATCGATTCTAACATCGAACCAGGAGGGCATTTTGGGGCAGACACTGGGCCCCAGCACCCTGTTCTCTCACAGGACACTTGGGGTCCGTGCCAGTGTTGTAGTACCCAAGTCCAGGTTAGGGACTTGACTACAACGCTGGGCAGTGATCAGCACACTGTCATACTGTGCTGCTTAAGAGCTTAAGAGGAAGAGGACATTTTGTACTAGGCACTGGGAACCAGCACCCTCTCCTCTCCCCAGGACCCTTGGGAAGTGCACTGCACACTCACACTCTGTACAGTGGAGAAACACTCTTTTCACCACTTCGATCAGGAAGTGACTTTTTCTCTGCAGGTTAGGAGAACTTACACAGCAGATTTGGAGAACTAACGTAGCAGGTTTGGAGACTGAGTTAAGGTTAGGAAAAGGGTTAAGGTTAGGGTTAGCAAAAATGCTCTCCTAACCCGCTACAAAAATTACTTTGTATCGAAGTTGCATGAAAAGAGTCTGTCCCCTGTACTATCAACTTGGATCCCCGATAAGGCCCCAAGTTGCCTGGCTAACTGGAAGAATGGTGGACAGTATGAGTGAAATAATCACTAAGCTTGCGTCCATCGCGCCGCCTGCCTGCCACTCTCCATCTTAGAGAGCGAGAGAGAGAGAGAGAGACAGACAGACGGGAGACAATATTTAGTTGAGGCTGTTGGAATTGCTTGCTAATAAAATGACAGTAACCCTTGGTGTCTGACATATTTTAAACAAATTGGATTTACTTTAAGACAATTTCTCATCTAGATGTACATGTAATAACAGCATATCTCATTGGATGACCATGTCTGTATACTTATACTGTCACGACTTCCGCAGAAGTTGGTCCCTCTCCTTGTTCGGGCGGAGTTCGGCGGTCGACGTCACCGGCCTTCTAGCCATCACCGATCCACTTTTAATTTTCCATTTGTTTGGTCTTTGTTTTCTACACACCTGGCTTCTATTCTCCCCATTACATGTTAATTATTTAACCCTCTGGTTTCCCCCATGTTTGTGTGTGTGTTTGTTTTATTGTAAGGCTGTATTATGACGGCTGGTATTATTGTTGCCGGGTTTTGTTGTTACGCCAGTTTATTTTGTGGTATCTGTCTTTTTCCAGCACCATAGTATTATGTTTTGTACTGGTGTTTTCCTGAATTAAATACCTTGTCCACACATCTCAGCTCTCCTGCGCCTGACTCCTTTCACCAGTTACCCACAGCCTTGACATATACACTATTAAGTAATACTACCATGTCTTCACCAGGAGTAAGTAACAGTCTACAATGTAGTTTTGCTCATTGCAATGTCTGGATACTTACTGATATCTGGGCTCTGGCTGGGCCACTCAAGGACATTGAGACACTCTTCCGTTGTCTTGGCTGCGTGCTTAGGGTTGTTGTCCTGTTAGAGGGTGAACCGTCGCCCAGTCTGAGGTCCGGAGCGCTCTGGAGCAGGTTTTCAGCAAGTATCTGTCTGTACTATGCTCTGTTCATCTTTCCCTCGAACCGGACTAATCTCCCAGTCCCTGCCGCTGAAAAACATCCCCACAGCATGATGCTGCCACCAACAATCTTCACCAAAGGGATCGTGCCAGGTTTCCTCCAGATGCGACGCTTGGCATTCAGGTCAAAGAGTTTAATTTTGGTTTCATCAGACCAGAGAATCTTGTTTCTCATAGTCTGAGAGTCCTTTTGGTGCCCTTTGGGAAACTCCAAGCTGGCTGTCGTGTGTCTTTTACTGAAGAGTGGCGTCCGTCTGGCCACTCTACCATAAAGGCCTGATTGGTAGAGTGCTGCAGAAATGGTTGTCCTTCTGTAAGGTTCGCCAGCAGTCTACAATGTAGTCTTGCAATGCTTTTCACAGTAATAACCGTTACTCTTTGCAATGGCTGGATACCTACTGACATCTAGTGGTAAAGTCCTTGTTTGATTTAACATATTTTTTATTGTTGTTTTATATCCCTCTAGTGTGTGTTATATCACTCATTATTTCTGGTTGGTACACTACACACACCTGAGTTTCTGCCAGGATGCAGAGGGAAATGTGATAGTTCTGGTTTTGGTTTCATTTCCTGGAATATGAAAATGTAACTGTGGGTGGAGTTTTAGTCTGTATCATTGTCTTTATAACCAGTATAACCTGCCCCTTTAGCCACAACTCAGTTAACTTTCTTTATGGATTCTAGCCTTAACCAAGACAGAATAGCACACAGAGTGATAAATAATAATGGAAGCCAGCTTGTCTCTCCTGGAGGAACACCTCTCTTGTCCCGTGTGTTGTGACATATTCAGCAACCCCGTCGTCCTCAAATGCAGCCACAGCTTCTGTGAGGAGTGTCTCCGGAAATACTGGAAGGACTTGGAGATTTTCCTGTGTCCTGTATGCAGGAGAGAGTGTTCTCCTGAGGAACCGAGCCAAAGTTTGGCCTTAAAGAGTCTCTGTGAATCGTTCCAGAGAGGAAGTGAAAAGGAGAAAGGATCTCAGGATATCTGCCAGCTGCATGGAGAGAAACTCAAACTCTTCTGTTTTGATGACAAACAGCTCATCTGTGTTGTCTGTCACATATCAAAGAAACATAAAGGCCATGACTGCTATCCCATTGAGGAGGCTCTGCCTGATTTGAAGGTGAGACAGATTTCAACATGTTTGCCTTTATTTAACTGATAATTGTGTGATTTGATTTGTTAACTTTGCCCTTGTTTAAAGAAAAATGGATCCCTCTGTGACTGAATAAAGATCTGACTAGCTGAGTACTGTACAATGAACGCCTGACTCAGTTTTGTTTAATCTACATAAACGTTTAGCAAGGTTGACAAATTTCACTTCTTATGTCATTCTAGAGTGAAATCAAGGCTCCTTTGCAGAACAAATTGGGAAAAATGACCACCGCCAAACTGGAAGAGGAAAACTGTGTGGAACACTTAATGGTAGTTCACAGTAATACATATTTTCTAGTAAAGATGAAGTGCATTCGGAAAGTATTCAGACCCCATGACTTTTTACAAATGATGTTACGTTACAGCCTTATTCTAAAATTAATTCAATAGTTTTTTTCCCTCATCAGTATTCAGACCCTTCACTCAGTACTTTGTTGAAGCACCTTTGGCAGCGATGACAGCCTCAAGTCTTATTGGGTATTACGCTACAAGCTTGGCATGCCTGTATTTGGGGAGTTTCTCCCATTCTTCTCTGCAGATCCTCTCAAGCTCTGTCAGGTTGGATGGGGAGCATCGCTGCACAGGGAACCTAAAACAAAACATGGATTGCTGTCATACTTTGTCCATAGACTGCTTCAGGGTATAGAAACCAATATGTAAATCTGTAATTTGGGTGAACTATCCTTTTAAGTTTCCTTCTTGTCTATGGTAGGTCCAGGGCCAACTTGGAGAGGAGCAGATAAGGGGGGTGTTTAAGAAATTTTACCAGTTCCTAGAAGAAGAAGAGGCTGCCAGGATAGCTGCTCTGAAAAAGGAACAACAGCTGAAATATGAAGTGATGAGAGAAAGAATGGAGAAGTTGACCAAGAATATCTCAATGCTTTCTGAGACTATCGGACTTATCAAAAAGGACATGGAGACTGATGATATCACATTCCTGCAGGTATGTGGGACAGTATTATTTAATTTATGTCAATTGGTGGTGAATACAATTGTTTCACAACTGTCAATGGACATACCTGTACGCTATGAGGCAAATAAGCATATTTACAATGATTGACAGGTTTATGGCCTTTTATTTCACAGCCACCTCATACTGTAACAGTGTCATTTGTCCATGTTGTTTTTATAGAACTACGAGGCCATACTTGTCAGGTAAGTCCCATTTTATTGTATCTCTATACTTTTCCATTCCATTGAATGGAATCACTAAAGTTAAATGATTACCCTAGAGCCGAGTGCACACCTCCAGACACTGCTGCAAATGCTGAGATGGGGCCAGGAGCATTCATTGACATGGCCAAGCATGTTGGATGTCTGACGTTCAAAGTCTGGAACAGTCTGATTAAGATTGTTGACTACAGTAAGTCCAGGGTGTTTCACAATTCAATTCGCCAACATTTGTGAACAGAATATATCTTTCAATAGTTCTGTGAAATGGTTTATCTGTATCTCCTTAGATCCTGTAACCATGGATCCAAACACAGTGTCCACAAAGCTCATCCTCACTGATGACCTCACCACTGTGACGTGCTGTGAGGAAAAGCAGAGTCTTCCAGACAATCCTGAAAGGTTTCATGTAGGAGTGTTGGGGTCTGAGGGCTTCATTAAAGGCAAACATTTCTGGGACGTTGAGGTAGGAGACAGCGATAACTGGTCTCTGGGAGTAGCCAAAGAGTCCATTGTGCGGAAGAAGCTAGTAAAACTGGATCCTGAGAGTGGATTGTGGACCATCAGATATATTAATGGGAAATACAAAGCAGGTGTGAAATCACGCAAAGAGATCAAGGTAGATGAATGCCCACAAGTGATCCGAGTATATCTGGACTGTGACAAGGGGGAGGTCACATTCTCCGACCCCACTATGAGCAATACTCTGTACACCTTCAAACACACATTTACTGAAAAGCTGTTCCCATACTTTAGTATAGGCAGTCTTAAAAGCCCACTGCGCCTTTGTAAGAGACCCCTCACTAAGGTAACTGAGACGTGAGCTGGGGCACGAGGCAAATCTGCTCATTGGGCGCTGCACTGCGGAGTCCCTCTGCTCCAGCCTCTCCAACCTAATGTGTGTTTGTGTATGTGTGTGTGTATATCGGAGGGGTTGTGGGAAAAAGCAGAAGATACTAAAAAGCAGAAAGGACAGGTTAAAAGTAAATGGGATTTACTGTAGGACTATTTTCAGACTAGAGTTGAAATGATGTAACATATAATAGCAGCATATCTCATTGGACGACCATGTCTGTATACTTATAAACTGTTAAGCAATACTACGATATCTTCACCATCAGTAAGTAACAGTCTACAATGTAGTTTTACAATTAGTTTCACAGTAATAACTGTTTCTCTTTTTAATGTCTGGACCCTTACTGACATCTAGTGGTAAAGTATTGTTCTCACAACACAGGTACTAATTGGCACATCACTAGTTTGATTAATAACAAAAAGGTCACTAGTCTGTACAGTGTATTTCCTAATAGATATTGGAAAGGTGACAGCTGCATATTTACTTTACTATGTATTATATGATATGTGTAAAAGCTGCTATGACAAGACAAGACTTATTAATACATGGCTGTGTTAGATCACTCGTTATTGTTGGTCGGAACACTACACACATCTGGGTTCCTGCCAGGACACAGAGGGAAATGTGGTAGTTTAGTTTCCTGGAATATGAAAACTTAACTGTGGGTGGAGTTTTGGTCTGTATCATGCCTTTATAACCAGTATAACCTGCCCCCTGCGCCACAACCCAGTCAGCCTGCTTGATGGATTCTAGCCTTAACCAAGACAGAGTAGCACACAGAATGATTCATTAAATTGGAAGCCAGCTTGTCTCTCCTGGAGGAACACCTATCTTGTCCTGTGTGTTGTGACATAAATAAAACACTTACTGACAGTTGTGGCTGCATTTCGTGATGTATTGTTGTCTCTACCTTCTTGCCCTTTGTGTTGTTGTCTGTGCCCAATAATGTTTGTACCGTGTTTTGTGCTGTTACCATGTTGTGTTGCTACCATGTTGTATTGTCATGTTGTGTTGCTGCCTTGCTATGTTGTTGTCTTATAGGTCTCTCTTTATGTACTGTTATGTTGTCTCTCTTATTGTGATGTGTGTTTTGTCCTAGATATATATACACTGCTCAAAAAAATAAAGGGAACACTAAAATAACACATCCTAGATCTGAATGAATGAAATATTCTTATTAAATACTTTTTTCTTTACATAGTTGAATGTGCTGACAACAAAATCACACAAAAATTATCAATGGAAATCAAATGTATCAACCCATGGAGGTCTGGATTTGGAGTCACACTCAAAATGAAAGTGGAAAACCACACTACAGGCTGATCCAACTTTGATGTAATGTCCTTAAAACAAGTCAAAATGAGGCTCAGTAGTGTGTGTGGCCTCCACGTGTCTGTATGACCTCCCTACAACGCCTGGGCATGCTCCTGATGAGGTGGCGGATGGTCTCCTGAGGGATCTCCTCCCAGACCTGGACTAAAGCATCCGCCAACTCCTGGACAGTCTGTGGTGCAACTGTCCAGGATGGAGCGAGACATGATGTCCCTGATGTGCTCAATTGGATTCAGGTCTGGGGAAAGGGCGGGCCAGTCCATAGCATCAATGCCTTCCCCTTGCAGGAACTGCTGACACACTCCAGCCACATGAGGTCTAGCATTGTCTTGCATTAGGAGGAACCCAGGGCCAACCACACCAGCATATGGTCTCACAAGGGGTCTGAGGATCTCATCTCGGTACCTAATGGCAGTCAGGCTACCTCTGGCGAGCACATGGAGGGCTGTGCGTCCCCCCAAAGAAATGCCACCCCACACCATGACTGACCCACCGCCAAACCGGTCATGCTGGAGGATGTTGCAGGCAGCAGAACGTTCTCCACGGCGTCTCCAGACTGTCACGTCTGTCACATGTGCTCAGTGTGAACCTGCTTTCATCTGTGAAGAGCACAGGGTGCCAGTGGCGAATTTGCCAATCATGGTGTTCTCTGGCAAATGCCAAACGTCCTGCACGGACGCCCACCTGTGGACGTCGGGCCCTCATACCACCCTCATGGAGTCTGTTTCTGACCGTTTGAGCAGACACATGCACATTTGTGGCCTAATGGAGGTCATTTTGCAGGGCTCTGGCAGTGCTCCTCCTGCTCCTCCTTGCACAAAGGCGGAGGTAGCGGTCCTGCTGCTGGGTTGTTGCCCTCCTACGGCCTCCTCCAAGTTTCCTGGTGTACTGGCCTGTCTCCTGGTAGCGCCTTCATGCTCTGGACACTACGCTGACAGACACAGCAAACCTTCTTGCCACATCTCGCATTGATGTGCCATCCTGGATGAGCTGCACTACCTGAGCGACTTGTGTGGGTTGTAGACTCCGTCTCATGCTACCACTAGAGTGAAAGCAAGCACCACCAGTATTCAAAAGTGGCCAAAACATCAGCCAGGAAGCATAGGAACTGAGAAGTGGTCTGTGGTCCCCACCTGCAGAACCAACCCCGCAGGAGGCCTTTTGCCTTTTGGTAGGCCGTCTTTGTAAATAAGAATGTGTTCTTAACTGACTTGCCTAGTTAAATAAAGTTTAAATAAAAAATAAATATACATCACCCTTGTCGTCCTCAAATGCAGCCATAGCTTTTGTGAGGAGTGTCTATAGAAATACTGGAAGGATATGGACAATCTGCTGTGTCCTGTATGCAGGAACGAGTGTTCTATTGATGAACCTAGCCTAAGTTTGGCCTTAAAGAGTCTCTGAGAATCGTTGCAGAGAGGGAGTGAAAAGGAGAAAGTATCTCAGGACAATTGCCAGCAACATGGAACTCTTCTGTTTTGATGACAAGCCGTTCATCTGTGTTGTCTGTCACACATCAAAGAAACGTAAAGGCCATGACGGCTGTCCCACTGAGGAGGCTCTGCCTGATTTTTTGTGAAAGTATCTGTTCCCTTTGCTTTTATTTGAACTGGTCATTTAAATCACATTATGTGACTGAGTAGAGAGTGACTGGCTGGATTAAAAGACTGGTCTGTGTAACATACATTTACCATGTTTACAATAATCACTTTTCATGTATTTTTAGAGAGAAATCCAGCGTGTGAGTTCCACTTTGAAGAAGGAATTAAAAAAACATGAACACAGCCAAGATGTACCATCCAACCTGGGAGGAGCATATACGGGTATCTGTCATTTAAAAAAAAAAGTTTTGAAATGTAGAAACATTTGAGCAGTGGTCAAGTTTGGTCAAGTCCATTATGGTCAAGTCCAGTGTGGAGAGGAGCAGATGAGGGGGGAGTTTAAGAAACTCCACCAGTTCCCAGAACAGGAAGAGACAGCCAGGACAGCTGCCCTGAGAAAGGAAGAGCAACAGAAATGTCAAGTGATGCGGGAAAGAGCTGAGCCTTTGACCAAGCAGATTTCAACCCTAATAGAGACTATTCAAATGATCAAGGAAATGGAAGTTGACAATATCACATTCTTTCAGGTAACGGTAAAGACTTTTTAAATAACAAAGATGTAAATTCTCAACATGAGCTCATGAACTCACTGCAAAAACGAATGTTTGTCTAAAGGACGCAAGTGTCACACTGCTAGTCTACAGTCAAATGTCGTATAACGCCTTGAAATTCTCAACCAGGTCGGAATTTGCTGGTGAATGAGTTCACAACTGTAAATTTGTTATTTCTCTGTGAGTTTTTTCTCAATTATCTCAGTGTCATCTGATATAACATAGTGAAATATGTCCTTCTTTTGTACAATTACAAGGCCATACTTAATAGGTATGTCGTAAATTAAGTCCCCTTTCATCCCTACTAAATACATGTTACACTCCATTTACAACAGCACTGATGTTTTCTTATTCCCATAGAGCCGAATCCACAGCAACAGACACTGCAGATGCTGAGATATCGTCCGGAGCATTCATTGACATAGCCAAGCATGTGGGATCTCTGAAATCCAAGGTCTGGAAGAATATGCTTCGGATCGTTTACTATAGAAAGTCCAAGTTTTTCACAAATGTTGTTTTTTAATATCTTACTGTAGCAAATAAGGCCACAATACTTTGGAAATAAATGTATTTTTTCAATAGTTATTTGAAATAGTTTTATCTCCCATTACACCCACACACTTCAGTATTAAAGTACAATATAAAAGTAAAATAAACTTTCCCCTTAAAGCTTCAGTGACCATTGATCCAAACAGCGTCTGCAAGGCTCATACTGACTCATGACCTGACCACTGTGACATACAGTGAGGAGAGGCAGAACATTCCAGAAAATCCTGAGAGGCTTAAAATGGGAGTGTTGGGTTCTGAAGGGCAAAGGCAGACATTGTTGGGATGTAGAGGTAGGATAAAGTGATAATTGGACCCTGGGAGTAGGCAAAGAGTCCATTGTGCGCAACAAGTCACTCAAAATGTAGATTGTGGAGCATCAGATATATTAGTGGGAAATATAGAGTATGTGTAAACCCAGACATCCAGATCAAGTTGGATGAGAGCCCAAAAGTGATCAGAGCACGTCTGGACTGTGACAAGGGGGAGCTGACATTCTGCGATCCCACTAAGAGCACTACTCTGTACACCTTCAATGATACATTCACTGAAAAAGTGTTCCCATACTTTTACAGTACCAATCAATTGGTCCCACTGCGCCTTTTGTCAGTTAGCCCCAACTTTGGGCAGAATATAAACATGAGTGGAGACAGGTTGCTAAGTTTATAATATGTGGGGACAAATATCTACTAACATGTTATTTAGTTGAAGTATCAATTGTAGGGACCCCATTGTGTGAACTTTAGTTGAATCCAGCTCCATGTAAATAGCTGTAAGACTTGCCTCAACACAAAGCATACTATAGTAGTGTAATCTAATTGATGCCAATGGCATGTGGTATGGTAACAAATGTCTATCTCATAATGCTTGTACAAGTGTTTACAACAGTTGTTACAGTATGTAAAATAAGTAAAGTACAGTCAGCTATCTAAATAAATATTAAACGTTTCTATTGCATTTCATGTTGTGCTTTTCTATCTAACTGAATGTACCTTCTTAATTATATAAGTGGGTTTAGCTCATTTAATTCATTAACACGTTATAAAATAAAGTTTCAATTGCTACCATTGCAAATATTCACCACTAGATGGGGATCTCCAACAACCGGTATACAGTAGAGACCACTGTTGCTCAATGCCACACTGTAAAATGGGCCTATAGTTAGAGTGGGCCTACAACAAAAATGTAAATATCAATGGAGTAAATATATCCCATGGCTATGACATTAACATTCAAATAGTAGTTGATTTATATTATGTATTTGTAGTGCTCATGGCTTGACAACTCATTAGTGAAACATTACTTTTAATATGAATAAATAATTTATTTACAAAGACAACAATGACAACAAACACAAACAATGGAGTAACAGTCTAGTACCACCAAATAATGAAACCAAAGTGAGCACGAAGTGGAACTGGTGGTAAAGTGTTAAAGAATGGTCTGCCTGGCTCCACCCCGATAAGGATGTGTCACACCATAACAGGAAGAAGGAAGTCAAAACAACTCTTGGCGTCGCAGATAAAACAAGGAGCTAGTTACGTGTATTGGTTGCTTTCTCCTGTAGACGTGCCTTGGATATCAGGCGAGTGTCAATGTAACTTGTTCTATTAAAGCACTCCCAAACTAAACATCGACTTGTCCTAGGCAGTAAGTATGGCCATTTTGAAGTTCAGGCAGTATGTTGTTGAGCCCAAATATTTAGTTGGGTAAAGTTAAAGTAAATACTGTACCTTACAGAGGCCATTAGCTAACTATAACACAAACAAGGGCTCACTCTGTGTTTGTCTAATGCCTGCAGCTCTGTGCGTCCCTTTGCCCTACATTCCCTTCCAGAGGAAGAGTCACTTTCGTGTGAAGAAGGCATGGCCGCTCGATTCTCTCTCCCAGAGGAGGACCTCTGTTGCCCTGTGTGCTGTGACATCTTCAGGGACCCTGTGGTCCTCAAGTGCAGCCACAGTTTCTGTGCAGCCTGCCTACAGCAGTACTGGTCTGGGAAGGGCTCGGCCCGAGACTGCCCTCTCTGTAGAAGGGAGTTTGTGGACGAGCCGGTGGCCAGCCTCACCCTGAAGAACCTGTGTGACTCCTACATCCAGGAGAGTGGAGCGCTTGGGTCTACAGGAGAGCTGTGTGAACCGGGTGAGCTGTGCTCCCTGCACGGGGAAAGGCTGAAGCTGTTCTGTCTGCAGGACAAAGAGCCCATCTGTGTGGTCTGTCACACCTCCAGGAAGCATAAAAACCATGAGTGCTGCCCGGTGGGAGAGGCTATAGGCGACATGAAGGTAATCTGTTGTTGTGAAAGGCAACCCTATAAATATAAATTGAGTTCTCTAGCTAGCATTTTATGAGTTCAGAGGTGAACATGAAGGTAAAGGGGAAATGCTGTGAGTTTGATCTAATCTGTTTTATGCCTTCTGCAACTGTTTGCCTTTGAAGAACTGATATGTTTTGTTTACTCTATTCTTAGTCCAATTGTCTTTTTAATGTTCTTTGTAGGAGGATATGAAGTCTGTGCTTACTTGTTTGCAAGAGAAGACGGAGGCTTTTGACAAAATGAAGCAAAACTATGAAAATACAGTGACACACATTCAGGTAGTGTTGGTGGTTGGCCATAGTATGAAATAAATCAAACTCTCTCATATGGTAACACACAAACCTAACATAGGTCTCATTTCAGGTCCAGGCCCGGTTTGTGGCAAAGAGGATTCATGAGGAGTTTGAGACACTCCACCATTTCCTCCAAGCTGAAGAGGCTGCTAGGCTTGCAGCTCTGAAAGAGGAGGAGGAGAGTAAGAGTGAGATGTTGAGGCAGAGTATGAGGGAGATGGACAGAACCCTGGCCTCTCTCTCTGACACAATCAGAGCCGTGGAGGAGGAGATGGCTTTGGAGGATACTTTTTTTCTCAAGAAATGCAAGCAGACAATGAAAAGGTGAGTCCATTACAACCCCTGGTGGTTTCGCTGTCTACAGACAGTGATGAGTACTAACTACTAACTCCTTCTTGTTCTTGCTGTATAGTGCTCAGTGCAGCACACTGCAGGACCCAGATATGGTCTCTGGAGCACTCATCGATGTGGCTAAGTACCTGGGCTCACTTCAATACAAAGTGTGGGAGAAGATGCAAGGGATTGTTAAATACAGTGAGTACTAACTGCAGAGTGTGTTGAACATCACTCGGTGTCAAGACTAGTCTATTTCGTTACATGATAGACTGAAACCGTAACTTTTTAAGCACTTAAAGTGCTTCTTAATGTGTATTGACACAGCAATTACAGTGGTGAGAACCATTACATCATGGTAACTGGATATACTTTTTCCTCAGCGCCAGTGACTCTGGACCCCAACACGGCTGCCCCCTGGCTCCTGCTGTCTGAAGACCTCACCAGTGTGAGGGACAGCGACGACAAACAGAAGCTTCCAGACAACCCCGAGAGGTTTGACCCTGACACAGGCGTACTGGGCTCTGAGGGCTTCAGCTCAGGAAAGCATGTCTGGGATGTGGAGGTTGGAGAGAACAGCGCCTGGGTCCTCGGCGTAGCCAAAGAGTCCATCCAGAGGAAAGACAAGGTCTCCTCCGTGCTGAAGAATGGATACCTGTCCGTGTACTTTTACCACAAGATGTACTTTGCAGGGACCTCACCCCTGACACGACTCAATCTGAAGAAGAGCCCTCGGAGGATCAGAGTGCAGCTAGACTGGGAGAAGGGGAGAGTGTGCTTCTCTGACCCAGCTGACAACACGCAGATCTACACTTTCAAACACACCTTTTCTGAGAAGGTCTTCCCCTATTTCTGGGTTGGCTGCAAGCAGTGTCCTCTGAGGATTGAGCCATTAGAGGTCTCAGTGAAAGCATTAGATCACACCTGAGAATGTGTTGGCGCATGGAATTTTCTGTCTCTAGTGTCTTTCTTGATGTTGATTTTATGTCATGAGAAACATCTAATGGATAAATAATATTTAAATATTTGCCACTCGTTGTCTTTAAATTAACACTTACATTTGATTTAATGGACACTTGTTGACATTTATTTTATTGTGTAGTATGGAATAAAAGTTTCGTTTTCTGTGTGGAATAAAACTAAATAAAAATGGAACACCAGACTTGCTGTGGTGATATTTTATTAGAAAATACTAAGATAAACTAGTATTTCTGTGCAGTCGTCATCAATTTCAAATAGTTGGGCTAAACCATTCCTGTAATAACACCGTCAAATGGTATCCCCTGAAATCTATAAACGATCCTGTAAGAATATTGTTTGAAGACGACTTCCAGATCTTTTTTAGGCTTAAATGTAAATGTCTTTTAAGTTACTCACCAATCAATACTTTTTTTCGAGTAAAACAAAACGTGGACAGATTCATTAGGCCTGAAACACTGCAAGTTAACAGCTAAAAAGTAAGTTCATGTTCTGTTTTTGCATTATGCGATGCTAGTAATTTAGCTAGTAAGAAACACGACGCAAAGTCTCAAGCATTCGTATTAATTAGTACCTTTATATTGAATGTCTACAGGATATCTCTATACGTGTTTTTAGGATTCCAGCAAATTGGATTTTGGTCAAGTTATAAGTGTTGCTTTTAAAAGTATTAGGCTTTTGTTTTGTCAGACTCAGGATTGGGACATTTTAGTCCTTCGTGTACCATGCTATCTATGCCAACATAAACTGACCATTTACCCTCAAAAATATTGAAGATGACTGACCTTTCATCAATCAAAGGGAAGAAGAGGGGACCTACAACCGTGATCACAGAGGCCTGTCCAAAGTCTCCCAAGGTCAGTTTCCTCACTCCTTCTCTACTGCTCATGGAGGTCCCTTCTGACACCAACACCAGTCTACCAGTGTGGGACGCCATGCACTCCCAACAAGTGGACATTGTCTGGACTGTGACACCATACAGTATCAATGTCCGCTTCACTCCTCTCCCCTCAAAGTCAGGGCAGACTACTAGTGCCAGCAATACTCTTATCTGCTCTCCTGGCAAAAGCAGCAGCACCACCAGGATCATCCAGTTGTCGTCAGGCCCATCCTCAGCCCTAAGCCCGACCCAAATGATCATCCAACCTTTACCACAACAAATGACCCCAACCAAAATCCCCCCCAGTGTGCTCCTCACCTTTCCTCAAAGCACCCTCTTTCCTCAACCTGGAGCAATCACCATCTCACCTCACAAGCCCCAAAACATGACACCGGGCCCAGTCAAAACCACCTCTCTCATCCTCCCCCTGCCTGTCATCATCACCCAGCCACAGCCTGTCCACCAGCCTACCACCCCAGCCCAAACACAAGCCCAAGCCGCTAGCACTAATCAGCCCCCTGGTCCATCCAAGACGGCAGCCAGTCTGACCTTCCACACAAACACCTCCGGCGACATCCAGATCTGCGACCACTTTCTCACTTACTTATGCAGGACGGGGAGCAACTGCAAGCAGCACCACACGCCATACCCCTTCCACTGGCAGCTGTGGTGCGTCAACAGTCACCAGTGGGTAGACTTCACCCCACGCGCCCAGGTTAATCTAGAGAGGGCCTACTGCAATGTCAACCGGGAGGAGATTGGAGTCAAGGAAGGGTGAGTAGTACAGGTAGTAGATGTTAATCATAAAACTGTCCATCAGTCCTCAAAATCTGTGATTTTCATACTTGTTGTCATTCATAGCTCCATAAGTACTGCTGAATTTTAATCACACCATAGTTTATCAATCAATGTATAAAATATTGCACATTTACAGAGTTTATGAAGAAGAAAAATACAGGAACTGAGACTCACCCACACACACACACGGGAAGTGCCAGAGATGACATTAAGGATTTGATACCGTTTTTTTTTACGTAGCGCTACTTGCTACCACACCATAACTCTTAATGTTTTTTTGCTATGATTAGAGCTGGGAATTGGCAGGTACCTCACGATACGATACTTAGGTGCCAATATGATATGTATTGCGTTTCGATACTGTGATTTCAAGCATATTGCTCACGATGTCTGCTGTAGAGGGACAAGAGAAAGCATGAGAGAACAAGTTCCGATGGTCTCCCTTTTTAAAAAGAAGATGGAGAACTATGAAGGAAAAATATTGAAATGTTGGTGCAGATACAGTGCCTTCAGAAAGTATTCTTTGACTTATTACACATTTTGTTGTGTTACAGCCTGAATTCAAAATGGATTCAATTGACATTTTTTCTCACCAATCTACACACAATACCCATAATAACAAAAAGTGAAAACATGTTTTGAGACATTTTTGCACATGAAAAACAGAAATATCTCATTTACATAAGTATTCACATAAGAGTCAATACATGTTAGAGTCATCTTTAGCAGCGAATTACAGCAGTGAGTCTTTCTGGATAAGTCTTTAAGAGCTTTGCACAACTGGATTGTATATTTTTTTATTCTTCAAGCTCTGTCAAGTTGGTTGTTGATCATTGCTAGACAGCCATTTTCTAGTCTTGCCATAGAATTTCAAGCCGATTTAAGTCAAAACTGTAAATTTGTCACTCAGGAACATTCAATGTCATCTTGGTCAGCAACTCCAGTTTATATTTGGCCTTGTGTTTTAGGTTATTGTCCTGCTGAATGGTGAATTTTGTCTCCCAGTGATTTTGCCTGTGCTTAGCTCTATTCCATTTCTTTTTTATCCCCAAAAACTCCCTAGACATTGCTGATGACAAACATACCCATAACATGATGCAGCCACCACCATGCTTGAAAAATATGAAGAGTGATGTTTTGTTTTGGATTTGCCTGAAACATAATCCTTTGTATTCAGGACATAAAGTTAATTTCTTTGCCACATTCTTTGCAGTTTTACCTTAGTGCCTTATTGCAAACAGGATGCATGTTTTGGAATATTTTTATTCTGTACAGGCTTCCTTCTTTTCAGTCTGTCGTTTAGGTTAGTATTGTGGAGTAACTACAATGTTGTTGATCCATCCTCAGTTTACGATCACAGCCATTATACTCAAACTATTTTAAAGTCACCTTTGGCCTCATGGTTTCCTTCCTCTCCAGCAACTGAGTTAGGAAGGACGCTTGTATCCTTGTAGTGACTGGGTGTATTGATACACCATCCAAAGTTTAATTAATAACTTCACCACGCTCAAAGGGATATTCAATGTATGCTTTTTTAATTTGGACGCATCTACCAATTGGTTCTCTTCTTTGTGAGGCATTGAATCGGTGTTTGAAATTCCCTGCTCGACTGAGGGACCTTACAGATAATTGGATGTGTGGGGTACAGAGATGAGGTAGTCATTCAAAAATAATGTAAAACACTATTATTGCACAGTGATTCCATGCAACGTATTATGTGACTTGTTAAGCAAATGTGTACTACTGAACTTATTTAGGCTTGCCATAACAAAGAGTTTGAATACTTATTGACTCAAGACATTTCAGCTTTTTATTGCTGTTTAATTTATAAAACATAATTCCACTTTGATATTATGGGGTATTGTGTGTAGACCAGTGATACAAAATATCAATTTAATACATTTTGAATTCAGGCTGTAACACAACAAAATGTGGAAAAAGTCAAGGGGTGTGAATAAACTTCTGAAGGCTCTGTATATCGTCAAAAAGTTATATCCCGATACGTAACTGTATCTAATTCCCCCCCATCACTAGTACGGTTATGTTCACCCTGCACTTTGACAACATGACGTTGAAGGACGGGGAGAAATACGACCGGGTCAGAAGACTCCAGAACACCACAGACCCAACCAAGAACCCTCACCTCTACACCAGGTGGTGCTTCTTCTGGTGGAATAACCTCAGCTGGACAAAGTACAAAGACGTGAGTGCTTCAAACCCCTCTCTCCTACCCTCAGATCTTTAATGAACTTTCGCTATGGCGGACTGCGTTTTTGTTCATGACAAAAGATAATTCCCTCTCAAATGGTTTCCTCTGTTTCATGTTCATGTATGCTTTGACTTACTGGGTTGTCTTGTTAAGGATGTGTCCAAGATCCTTCTGGACAAGAGGGATGCTGGGGAGCTGGAGTGTCGTTTGCACATCTTAGCGGTGGAATACAAGGTGGACTTCATCAGTATGATCCAGACCAACGTCACCACAGGGTTTCAGCGGGCCATCCGACTCAGACCCTTCTACCGCTCCCTTAAGTCTCTGAGAGCACATTTGAGGTACGTATCCATGTTTTGTTTTAACCTTGAGCTGGTGGATTGGTTCAGTTACCTTACTTTCTAGGCTCTTTTGAACTGTGTTCAATTATCTTAAATCTAATTTACATGCACTTGTTTGTTATGCACTACATGGCTACAAAAGTATGTGGACACATGCTCATCGAATCTCTCATTCCAAAATCATAGGTATTAAAATGGAGTTGATTCCCCCCCTTTGCTGCTATAACAGCCTCCACTCTTCTGGGAAGGCTTTCCACTAGATGTTGGAACATTGCTGCGGGGACTTGCTTCCATTCAGCCACAAAAGCTTTAGTGATGTCAGGCTCAGATGTTGGGCGATTAGGCTTGACTCGCAGTCAGCATTCATACCAAAGGTGTTGGATTGGGTTGAGGTCAGGGCTCTCAAACCCTTTCTGTATGGACCTCGCTTTGTGCACGGAGGCATTGTTATGCTGAAACAGGAAAGGGCATTCCCCAAACTGTTGCCGCAAAGTTGGAAGCACAGAATCGTCCAGAATGTCATTGTATGCTGTAGCGTTAAGATTTCCCTTCACTGGAACTAAGGTGCTAGCCCAAACCATGAAAAACAGCCCCAGACCATTATTCCTCCTCTACCAAACTAGTTGGCACTATGCATTTGGGCAGATAGCGCTCTCTTGGCATTGAACAAACCCAGATTCGTCCATCAGACTGTCAGATAGTGAAGCGTGATTCATCACTCCAGAAAACACGTTTTTACACTGCTCCAGAGTCCAATGGCAGCGAGCTTTACACCACTCTAGTCAACACTTGGCATTGCGCATGGTGATCTTAGGCTTGTGTGTGGCTGCTCCGCCATGGAAAGCCATTTTGTGAAGCTCCAGACAAACAGTTATTGTGCTGACGTTGCATCCAGAGGCAGTTTGGAACTTGGTAGTAAGTGTTGCAACCGAGGACAGATGATTTTTACGCGCTTCAGCACCGGGTGGTCCCGTTCTGTGATCTTGTGTGGCCTACCACTTCGCTGAGCTGTTGTTGCTCCTAGAATTTTCCACCTCACAATAACAGCAGTTACAGTTGACCGGGGCAGCTCTAGCAGGGCAGAAATTTGACAAACTGACTTGTTGGAAAGGTGGCATCTTATGACAGTGTAACGTTGAATGTCACTGAGCTCTACAGTACGGGCCATTCTACTGCTTATGTTTGTCAATGGAGATTGCAAAATGTTATACACCTGTCAGCAACGGGTGTCGCTGAAATAGCCGAGTCCAAAGGGGTGTCCACATACTTTTGGTCATGTAGTTTAACTCATAATTGGGGCCTGGAGAAATTCTCCACTCTTTTTAAACCAGTAGTTCTGTCCTACAGCACCAAAAGGTTGATAGTGTCATCTCAAGCCACCTGTTGGCATTTAGACCCTGAAGGGGACGCATCTGTGTGGGAGGGGCTAGAAAGATACTCCTGACCTGTAAAATGACTAACCACGACTAACCATGTGTTCATTATGTTGAAATGTGTTTGGAAGAGGCTGTAGTGTCATCAGTAAAATTATTGATTGAACTGCAGGTTAATGTCATAGGTCAGGTGGTAGAGCATTTCTCCGGGTCCTACTCATAATGCTGGAATCACACCATATTAGTTGTAGTTCATCAATAATATGAACTACATTCACGAAAACAATAATCTACTTGATTTGTATAGGACAGGTATCCTGCTGGATGGTCTGGCCGGTACATCCACCGAGCCTTCCCCGGCCAACTTCAGTGTAGACCCTCTGGGGGAGTTCAGCACCTGGTACCCCCCAGTGTGGACCCCTAGCTCCGCCCCAGACCAGGACTACAGCATGGTGGATGTGCCGGCCAACACTCAGGCCTTTCAGAAGGTCCACCGCCTGTTCCACAAGACCCTGTCAGAGACCCGGGTGGAGATAGTCAGCCTCCACCAGATCCAGAATGTTCTCCACTGGGACAAGTTCCAAAGGTGTGGATGGGGACTCCCTCTGGCCCTCTTTGATATGTTTTCTATCCTTACGAGAATAGCCATTCATTTTCCTCATGTACTGTGTATATGACCGTCATGTGGGAATGGGATAAAGGATAGGGAAAAGGTAGATAACACAGTGCAACATTACATCACACAACAGATCAATATAATTTTATTGATAAGGGTTATCCAAAGGAGATGAAGGCTTTTTATTTTCCTGCTCCATTTGACAATGAATAAATGTAATACTGATAAAAACCGATTGAATTTAAGATGAATACATACTTTAGGTGTTATTGTTTGTGTTGTAGGTACAAGGAGCACATGCGGAAGCGCGGCGACACCAAGGAAGACGGGGCTCTGGAGAGGCACCTGTTCCACGGGACCGTCGGGGACTTCATTGAGGACATCTGCCACAACAACTTTGACCCGCGCGTCTCGGGAGCCAACGGGTTCGTGTACGGCTACGGCTCCTACTTCGCCCGCGACGCCTCCTACTCCAACACATTCGCTGCGGTGTCACCTGACGCTGGGGTGCGTCACATGTTCCTGGCCAAGGTGCTGGTGGGAAAGGTGAGCGTGGGCAAGTGCAAATACCGCCGGCCGCCACCCGTCAGATCCACGAAGGAGGACTACAACCTATACGACACCTGTGTGGACCAGCTGGTCAACCCCACCATCTTTGTAGTTTTTGACCGGTGCCAGTGCTACCCCTACTACCTGATCAAATACAAAGAACTGCTAGTGGTGGACGTTAATGAGTAGGTTTGCCCTGGGAGAGCTTGTGTTGCTGCCTGTGACGGTAACTGTTGTTGTTCACTGGATGTTCATTCCACACCAGACCGTAATGCAGCACCTTGCATTTAGGTGAAAGACAGCATTAAGAATAGATCAGTCAAAACTGCATCAAACAAAATGTTTGTGTATCCAGTCCAAAGGATACTGTTCAAAGCCTTCCAAAGACTTGGAATGTCTTTAGAATAGATATGTGTTTTATGAAGTTTTACAATTACCGTTTTTACAGTAAGTTTCTACAACGTCCCATTTGAAATGGAATTCTAAATGTAACACAAACAAGTTTGATATATTTTCGAAATGTTTTAATAATGGAAACAATTGTAATTTGATAATGTAGAAAGAAGAAATGATAAGTTCTAGATGTTGCTTTCAAAAAGGTTCTTAATAAACTGTAAAGTCGTTATGTTATTGACAATAAATGGGTTTACTGAACACATCAGGGGCAGTCGGTCCAGTTTATGATTACGGAGGACGATTTTTTTTTATGAGCATGTTCTTATTTCTATTACAGAATATTGGATGACTGTCATTCATATTCCATTCACCCAGTTTAATGTAACATTGATAGGTTTAGGCTACTACATGATACTAACATTTTCCCTGTACCCATCATGAGGTTGCTACAACCTAGCCTACAAATAAAAGCAAAAATAAATTGCTAAAAGGCAACAAATTAGAAGTTTTGGAATGGCCTAGTCAAAGTCCAGACCTAATCACAACTGAGATGTTGAGGCAGGACATGAAACGAGCAGTACATGCTTGAAACCCCACAAATGTCACTGAGTTACAGCAGTTCTGCATGCAAGAGTCAACCAAAATTCCTCCACAGTGACGTGAGAGACTGATCAACAACTACAGGAAGCGTTTGGTAGGAGTCATTGCAGCTAACTGGCACAACCAGTAATTGAGTTTAAGGGTGCACTTACTTTTTCCCACAGGGGCATTTGATGTTGCATAACTTTGTTTATGAAATACATTAGACAAGTATGTAATTGTGTTATTTGTTCACTCAGGTTCCCTTTATCTTATATTAGGTTTTGGTTGAAGATCTGATAACATTTAGTATCAAAAATATGCAAAAGTAGAGAAAATCAGAAAGGGGGCAAATCATTTTTCACAGCACTGTATGTGCAAATAAATGTATTTTACGGAATACATGAATTACTTAAGCTTACAGGGAGAGTCTTGTGCACTTTACAATATCTTCATTTATTCTATTTACAGTCATATTTCTGAAATTCAATCCCCCCCAAAAATGTCAGAAAGTTCAATTATGAATGGAATACAATTCCCCATAAGTATCTTGTAGTAAAACGTTATATTTCTCTTTTATATATTTTGTACAAACAAACCCTTTCCCTCTTTCTAACAGTACATCTTGTGAATTAACTTTGTTTCCAGACACTGTCACACATAATCAGTGTTAGTCTTGTTTGGACAGGAATCAAATGCATCCTGCAGGTTACCCAGGAATGTTCCTAATCCTCCAAGAACAAGAATCACAGAACTGGACAGAATCATCTCTATAGCATATCCATCCAGCTGAAACTATAATCAAGGGTGACTTTTTCATGGTGCAAAAAATACTGTAAAAGTAATAATCTGGCATTGTGATGTAATTTGAAACTTTTCTTCGGCAACGAGCGTTGTAAAAGGCCACTATTTATGCATTTTTCAGTGTACTTAAAACTACTTAAATAACTTGTTATGCTCATCTTTATATTTATTTTTGCACAGATTTGAACTATTTTGGACCTTAAATGTCACCCCAAAAGTAATTTCCCACTGGGCACAGATCATTGTGAAATCAAACAAACATTTGACCCAGTCATTGGATTTAAACGTTGGGTTAAAAAAAAAAGACGCAATTATTTTTTGCAAATCCAGTCAGTGTTCCACGTTGATTCAAAGTCATCACCTCAAATGTTGGGGTTGAAATTACGTGGAAACAACATGGATTCAACCAGATTTCGCCCAGTGGGTTCTCAATGACTTCATGGTACAGTACAAGTGTAGTCTGCTGAACAGTTACAGTACATATAAAATGTGTTATTATTCAATCTGGTATCATTTTAAATGGGTAGATACGTTTGGCATATAATGTAGACTGAGTACAGGGTGACCGTTGTCACTTGGAATCCAAACGGAATATTCCTCTATTGTTTGGATTCCAGGCTAACTCTTTTATATTCCACACATTGAAATGACATTTAGGCTGACATTTTATGATATTTGAAAATGAGCAGTATGTCCAAACATTAAGACATATCTTACATAAAACTATAATAAAATCCTTTAATCGTGCTTGCTGGGCAACTCTATTGACGTTCCCGTGAGGTTTTAACTTGACATGGGGCTAAGACATCACAAAATGACATGTACAAAGGGATTGCAGTAAGAAATGTTCCCTTCCAAACTCCTCAGAATGCTACTGAGATACTTTTACTGACGTGTGTTTTTAAAACAAGAAAACAGATGAGGACACATTGGATGGATATGCAGGCAAATAAATGTGATCATGAGAAATGTATCTTCAAGAGGAAGAAAATTAAAAAAGGGTTGAAATAGTTTAACGTTAGAGTTATTGAACATCTTGATGCTGCAAAAAAAGAATCGCACGACAGTGATTGTGGAAGGCAACAGAATGTAAAATGGAGTAAAATGACACTTGGAATCAACATTAAAGGCAACTTTAAAAGCATCTGCTAAAAAGTCAAGTTCATCAGACATGTGTTGAGGCCTATAAAATATTCAAATCTGATATAAATCAAAGACACCATCTCCTATGACCTGGTCTAGTCTGTGTTAGAAGTCCTGTCCCTAACAGGGAGTGTTTGGTCTATGATGCTTGGTGTCCTTTTTCCCTTTCAATCAATTTCAATACACATCAAATCACCAATATACAACAGCTAAAGCAACAAACAGCAATGCAAACTCATTGACACAGAACTACAGATAAATACAAATAAAAACAAAGGCGCCTTGATGATTTGACAAGTTTCCCTTTGTGGACGGTAATTTCATTTTTCTGCCAATAAGGAAAATCCTATATCCTCCACCCAAATCGACTTGCTTTTGTCCTCTCTCTCACACACACCCACTCTCTTCATCTGCTCTCCAAGTCAGCATGATTCGGGTGCCATGATTGGATGTACCACGTAGGGGTGAGAGGTCATAGTTCATGATTATTTCCATAGTGGCAGACTACTGGCGAACTGACTGCTGACTGTACAAGGAAGGCGCTGAATCCTGTGACGGGGAGGGGCGGTGTTGTGGAGTTGGCGTTGTCCTGGAGGGGAGGGAGTAGGTTGAAAAGGCCATGGAGGGAATGGCGAGTTAGGAGTCGTGATGAGGTTGGTCACTCGCAGGCCAGTTTGCTGTCGAAACTGGACAGGCCAATGGCGAAGGCCTGCAGGGCACACATGGGGTAGTTGTAGTCTAAGGTGAATACGTCCTCGGCCACTCTGCCAAACTGCATTACGATGTAGTCCGCTGAGGGAAGAGAGAAGAGACGACTCAATAATGTGAAATCATTATTCCATTCTACCCAAGGAGAGGGAGTGAGAAATAGAGAGTGAAAAAGAGCGAGAGAGAAAGAGAGGAGAGAAAGAGCCGAGAGAAGCACTGATGGATCGACTCACGATCGTTGTCATGGACGATCTGAAAGTTCTTGACGGAGGCCTGTGTAACGCGGCCGTGGAAATTGAGCACGTAGGACTGGGTGTCGTCATTCCACACAGGGGCCTTGTTGTGCAGCTCGATCAGGTTCTCCACTGAGTGGTTCTGCCACTTACTTAGAAGGCTGTCCTGCTCCTGGAAACACACAGACAACAAGGTTGTATTCATTAGGCACTAAACAGAAGAAATATGACAAACAGGGAGTGACAACCTTGACTTACCCAATAAGAACGCTCTATTTAGTTTTCTGTTGCGTGCCCTAATGAATACGACCCAGACATCCAAACCATCTAATCTGACATCACTCCCCAGTGACCACATCTCACAGCCCTTAGTGGGTTAGCCTCAGTTTCCATTACATGATGTTGACTTCAATACTCACTCCATTATTCAGATTGTGCTAAATTATTTTCTATTTCAAGATGTAAGAATCCCAGAGTCTTAAATCAATCATGCCCTCTGACATGCCCCTCTGCCTTACTGTGCATAACAAGTACAGTGACTACAAATGTTAGAAGAAGTGATTGGAGTTGTACAGTCCCATGGGGCTGATACATACACTGTTTGGACGGACGGGAACCCTCTCAAAGTTCATGTTCATGCCTGGGATGATGACGGTCATCTTGCGGGGGCCTTTGAACCCCAGAACGTTGGTCTCCTGCAGAGAGAACACAGGAGATCAGAACGTCACAGAATGTCACACAACCTTACAGGTTCAATTATATTTGTGTGCGTGTGTGTGTGCGTGTGCGTGTACACTCACATAGCAGATGGCTGCGAGTTCCTGTCGTGTGTTGCTCTCCTCCAGCAGAGCTCCAGGGTTCTTACAGGGGTTGGTGCCTTGGTCATACACTGTGAACTTGGTCCCCATCAGATTAGACCTGCAGGATGACCAGACCAATCACATTAGAGTCTACAATGTCCCTCCAGCACTCACAATCCCACTTCACACCCAGGTTATCAGATGCAGCCGAGGGCTCAAAACAATATGGAAATTGTTCATCAGCAAAGATTTTGAATTATATTTAGAGTTGTGAGACGAGTGAGATATGGTCCTACCTCAGTTTCCCCATGAAGCTCTCTCCCTCGCGTGACAGGTCCGTGGCGTCCACTGAGATCAGGTAGTTGGACGTCTTGCTCTTTTTTCTTTTCCTCCCAGCCAGAAGAAACAGCTGGGTGAAGTAAAGAGAGTAAACTCAGGGTGAGAGGGAAACTCACAAACCATCATTTTAATCACCGCAATCAAAACAGGTGTTACTTTTACTTTATATTCTCACACCATTTCAAATGTAGCTATTGAGGAAAATAAAATTAAACAGGCCTGTGAGATAAGATGGTAAAATAAACCCATCTAGGTCTTGTCTCCATGTTAATCCACTATGACAGGATGTGAGGTCAATGTACCTTCCTGCCGTCCTCTCTCTCCATGTGCATAAAGTAGGTGGGGTACAGGCCGCGGTCCATTCCCTTCTTGTCCCGGGATATGCGGCACTTGACGGTGACGCCGCGGGGTGCGGGACGCACCACAAACTCCTCCAGGTTGTCCACTTCGATCAGGGCGCTCTCCGCCGTGGGCGACCCCGGTGCCACGTACTCCTGTGAGGGGGAAAAAAAACACACACTGCTACATCACAAAACATACCGGCCAATCGCTGTTATAAAGGAGATACGGTACAGGAGTAGGGAGGACAACATTCATCTGCCATCTTGTTGTTTCAGTGTCTTCAAGTGACAAGTTGATTTGCCACAAGCCATAGCCACACAGCTATGTGTATGCTCCTAATGATATGACAGGACAGAGACAATTGTACGGTTGGACTCACTGTGTTGGACTTTGTGCTGGAGGCAGACGCAGGCCGGGTTGACTCTGGGTTGGGGGACAACGAGCGTGTCCGGTCTTCGTCACCGTGTTCCTCATCCTCACTGGCCTCTTCGTAGTTCATACTGCCTGATAGACCTTGTCAAGGGAGAAAGAGTGCACTATGGGAGATGTGGCCTACAGCTTACACTCCATTGGTTGGGATCAGGAGTAGAGGTTGACCGATTAAATTGGAATAGCCGATTAATTATGGCCGATTTCAAGTTTTCATAACACTCGGAAATTTTGGGACACCGATTTGCCAATTATTATTATTTTTTTTATACCTTTATTTAACTAGGCAAGTTAGTTAAGAACACATTCTTATTTTCAATGATGGCCTAGGAACGGTGGGTTAACTGCCTCGTTCCGGGGCAGAACGACAGATTTTCACATTGTCAGCTCGGGGGATCCAATCTTGCATCCTTACAGTTAACTAGTCCAACGCAATAACGACCTGCCTCTCTCTCGTTGCACTCCACAAGGAGTGCCTGTTACGCGAATGCAGTAAGCCAAGGTAAGTTGCTAGCTAGCATTAAACTTATAAAAAACAATCATAATCACTAGTTAACTACACATGGTTGATGATATTACTAGATATTATCTAGCGTGTCCTGCGTTGCATATAATCTGACTGAGCATACAAGCATACAAGTATCTAAGTATCTGACTGAGCGGTGGTAGGCAGAAGCAGGCACATAAACATTCATTCAAACAGCACTTTCGTGCGTTTTGCCAGCAGCTCTTCGTTGTGCGTCAAGCATTGCGCTGTTTATGACTTCAAGCCTATCAACTCCCGAGATGAGGCTGGTGTAACCGAAGTGAAATGGCTAGCTAGTTAGCGCACGCTGATAGCGTTTGAAACGTCACTCGCTCTGAGCCTTCTAGTAGTCGTTCCCCTTGCTCTACATGGGTAACGCTGCTTCGATGGTGGCTGTTGTCGTTGTGTTCCTGGTTCGAGCCCAGGGAGGAGCGAGGAGAGGGACGGAAGCTATACTGTTACACTGGCAATACTAAAGTGCCTATAAGAACATCCAATAGTCAAAGGTTAATGAAATACAAATGGTATAGAGAGAAATAGTCCTATAATTCCTATAATAACTACAACCTAAAACTTCTTACCTGGGAATATTGAAGACTCATGTTAAAAGGAACCACCAGCTTTCATATGTTCTCATGTTCTGAGCAAGGAACTGAAACGTTAGCTTTCTTACATGGCACATATTGCACTTTTACTTTCTTCTCCAACACTTTGTTTTTGCATTATTTAAACCAAATTGAACATGTTTCATTATTTACTTGAGGCTAAATTTATTTTGATGTTTTTATATTAAGTTAAAATAAGTGTTCATTCAATATTGTTGTAATTGTCATTATTACAAATACATTTTTATATCGGACGATTAATCTGTATCGGCTTTTTTGGTCCTCCAATAATCGGTGTCGGCATTGAAAAATCATAATCGGTCGACCTCTAATGAGGACACCATCCCTTTCCCTCATTAAAACAGATAGACTGTACTTCCTGTACTGTACTTCCAGTCATTGCTCAAACACTAGATAGCATTGGCTGGCGAAACTACCGCTAACTTCCTTCCTACTGGATGCAGAGACATAAAACTGGTATCCACGAGTTCATCTGACTGGAGAAGAATTACTCTAGCCATCCCAGCAGCCTTCATTATCCCCAGACACCACTGTTAGTCCACTTCAGAGCCCTATACATTTCCACATTGGAAAGTATACTGTTGATATACAAGACAATAGATTGTCCATCTTCAGTGTGTTTTATCCATCACTGAGAGCTGGTTTCCTGGACCCAGATTAAGCCTAGTCTTGTACTAAATGCACGTTAAGCATGCTTTTCAGTCCAGGAGTAATCTGTGTCCGCGAAACCGGCCCTGATTGTCCAATGTAAAGGGGTTAGTTAGGCACGAGGGAAAGCAGAAATCCTATTGAGAGATACCAGCCAGACAGACACAACACGGTGTGGTCAGACAGGCCTCTGTGGGAGCTGCTCTGGACAGGTGTCAGTAATGCTGCTAATTGGATTTACCAGCAGTGACTCTGGCTGATGCTGTGGAATATTTTAATGAGAAAGCATTTTTTAAGGTGTAAAAGCATAATTCAAAGTGAGAAGGGGAAAAATGTCCGCTCTCAATGTGTTCCATTGTTGATGATACAAGAAATATGAAATGTTTTTCTTCGGTGTGGCTTGAGGCCAGAGTATAATACCTAGCACTTTACATCCAAAGACTAGGTTATTATCAGTAACTATAGAATTCACTGTTGTTGTATCCTCCCTCAGTTTCACCTCTGCTCCATAGAGTTAGTGCAACAGAGAGTGGAAAGGAGGGAGGGAGAGAGACAGAAACCCAGCAACCTTCACTTCAGCCCTGTCACCATGGGAACGGCAGGCTGCTCTCTCCTACTACTGGAGTAGTTTCTCCCTGGCAGATAGTGGGCTCTCTGGCCCCTCCTCCAGCCCCTCCTCTGGGCCCTCCTCCACTGCACCAACCAACTGGACCACCATGGCGTTGGTGGGGTCAGAGAGGGGGAGGGGCTGAGAGAGATGTCCCACGCCTCTGCAGACAGACACATATGTATTGGCCAACGTGGCTAGAAACAATATGTACACAGTGGTGTTCACTCCATCTAGCCCCAGAGATGTCTAAATGTCAGCGTACTGCCAAACATGAAATACAGACCGCAAATGTCAGCTACATTCTAATAGTGACTCAAAGGCATCAATTAAAACAGCACACAAAGTTTGGAAATGGAAATGTCAACGCTCAGGTTGCAAAACCAAAACTTGCAACGTGATCATTTCAACGGCTTTCTCTGTCTCACAGCACATGAAGAACTTGGGAACTCACTGACCAGTTTTGATTGAATAGCGTCCCCAAGTCAAATCCAAATGGAGGCAGTAGGCTATTACTAATCCTTTGCCGTTTCCATTTCAATTCATTTCCACTGGGAAATAAAAAAGCATGGGCAGACAGATACTATCTAAAGGCACCTGAGGACAGGCTGGATCTCAGTAGCACTAAGCAGACCAGACATTCATTCATGATGAACGTTTGCATTATTGAGAGGGGAGTGTTACCTGCCCTCTTGTTGCTGTCCAGGAGAAGATCCTTAAAAACTGAGGCTAATGCAGTAATACACTGCCCTTAATCTGGGTCTCAGGTTTAACTAGGTAATACATCTCGCTCCCAGATATAGACCTGGCTATCTTAATTTAGTTTGTCATTTAGCACAGTAACAGTACAGAAGGATATTGAATTAAGTCTCAGGAAATGAAAGAGACTTCAACACTCTTCGTGGACCAGCCAGAAGGAGGGGAGGTGAGGTGGCATAAATAGGTACTGTGGTAGGTGGATGCTACTCTTGCCCTTTACACATGATAAAATGATCAAATTCTCACTGTGTCACAATCAACATTGCCCTCCGCCATCTCTCTAACTGCACACTGCAGCACCACAGCCCTGGGAGGAGAAAGTATCCCAGAGCAGGGAAAAGGTTTTATCAATGCGCAATGGCTTTTAATGAGGGTAACTGAAAGAACAATAAACCACAACCTTCATAGTTCTTGAAACTGTCCCTGAACTTCATAGTTCTTGAAACTGTCACTACAAAGAGCCTCTACCAGCCCAGAGGTGTGAAAGAGACACTTATATTGAGTGCCCTATCGGTGTAGCCGTGAGGCCTGCCAGAGCAGCAGACGGGATGTGATCTCTGAAGCTGCTTGGTATTCGTGTGCTGAGGCGTCAGGGTAGATGACGATGAAGATATAAATGACTGACTTGCATGTGTACACACTCTCCTAGGTCTTCTGTCTATAGCACTACTCCGGTGTATTTCCTGGTCACATGGTCTGACCATTACTAGGTCCCGGAGTATTTCTTAGTCAGGTAAGGTGTTCAGGAACCCCCCCCAGCCTTACCTACTGACAGAACTCTTTATAACACTGTACTTTAACACTCCAACCTTCTGTCCAAACTGGCTGTCCTGACTCCCTGTCCTGACTCCCTTCTCAAGCTCCCCCCCCCCCCCGGCTCACCTCGTTTCTGCAGCAGCTCGTGGATGTCCGTCTTGGGCTCCAGCAGAGTCTCCGTGTCTCCGTCCCGGTCTGGCTCCTCTGCGGGGGGAGACTGGGGCAGCGGCTGGGACAGGGACAGGGGCTGGGACTTGCTCACCGACAGAATCTGGATCTTGGCACCCAGGTCTGGGGCCTCAGAGCCCATGAAGGCAGCAGGGCCGTCGATACCTGCAGGGTGGGGTGCATTCACAGACGTTTTTGAATTATGTTAATGACTTTGTCCTGCTAGTCTGTGTGTTTGAGCACCCAGCTGTTTACTTCTCCAAGAGCTGTTCTGTATTCCTGTCTGTGCTTCCCTGAGGTGATTTGATTTGTACCTACTCCTTATTACTTAGCCGTCTGCTTGCAGCTGCGTTTCTCTGTAATACCTCTCCTCTATGTTCATGTCAAAGCTTAGCCTTGTGCCATGGAGTGATATGCTGCACTGAGCAGGTGACCCTTTTTTTCTTGCCTGAGAGTCTGAACGCTGCTCTGCCTCTCTGAATGTGACTCTCTCCTCCCCATCTGAAGGCCCCTTTGGGCATCAGAGAACATCTTCCTGGGTATCTCCTCCACTACCTTGAACAGTCGCTTCTCCACATGTCCCAAGACTGAGGGAGGCGTTATTAGACACACACACACACACGCACCACACACACACACGTCATCATATTAGCTTCCTGATTGTTTGTAGGAACATTGTATTGTATCCCAGTACGTGAGAGACTATAATATATTGCATGCCAATGTACAGGTGATTGGTATCAGAAGTGGGATGCACCAATGTTTATGATCCTATTCTATATAAGCACCTTTTCTCTAGTCTTGTAATTCCTGACTGGTCTCCTCTACCTCGATCTGGAAAGCCACTCTGCTCCTTCAGAGTGAGCTCCATGACTGGCCCCTCTTCCTGCTTTCCTGGGCAACATGGGGCCTGGCCCCACCTTCTCCCACCATTCCCTCTCACTGTCCTCACCTGATATACTGTCCTCACTCTGGACTGGAAAGCAAATTGATCATTAAAGTATTCTTCTTCACAGCCAACACCAACAACTGTCTATCTCTTGACTGTAGACTGGGGTTCAATCGCTCAGCACTGATCCTGCTTCCTCAGACCCATTACTTTATCCCGATGGTGAGAGCTGACCCCGGAAAAACTAGCTAGTAATCAAATCAATCAATCAATCAAATTTATTTTATATAGCCCTTCGTACATCAGCTGATATCTCAAAGTGCTGTACAGAAACCCAGCCTAAAACCCCAAACAGCAAGCAATGCAGGTGAAGAAGCACGTACAGTGAAGAAGCTAGTACAGTAGCTAACCCCAAAAACCAAGGCTCACCATCCATGATGACATCGCTGGTGATGCTGAGGCGTGACTCCACCAGCGGGGCCTGCTCCTCACTGCGCCGAGGCCTGGAGCGCCTGGGCCGGGCCTCTGGGTTGGGCTGCACCATCAGAGGCTCCTGCCGCTTCCGCCGCTGCTTCTGCTCCAACAGCGCCCTCTGTGGACGGGAGGGGAATTACGACAGTGAGAGTTTACCATGCAAATATTGTCTGTATGTCCCTACCTGCCCAAGACTGACAGCTGGTGAAAAGGCTCTAGTGATCCTCTCTCTCTGGACCCTACCTGTATCTGTCCAGGTATACCTGGCCTCTCTTCCCCACAGTCCATGAGGAGTAGAGGTCAACCGATTAATCGGAAAGGCCAATTCATTAGGGCTGATTTCAAGCTTTCATAACAATCGGAAATCTGTATTTTTGGACAGCGTTTTGGACAACAAAAAACATTTTTTTACACCTTTATTTAATCTTTATTTAACTAGGCAAGTCAGTTAAGAACACATTCTTATTTTCAATGACGGCCTAGGAACGGTGGGTTAACTGCCTCGTTCAGGGGCAGAACGACAGATTTTTACCTTGTCAGCTCGGGGACTCAATCTTGCAACCTTACAGTTAACTAGTCTAACGCTCTAACCACCTGATTACATTGCACTCCACGAGGAGCCTGCCTGTTACGCGAATGCAATGGAAGCCAAGGTAAGTTGCTAGCTAGCATGAAACTTATCTTATAAAAAACAATCAATCAATCATAATCACTAGTTAACTACACATGGTTGATGATATTACTAGTTTATGTAGCGTGTCCTGCGTTGCATATAATTGATGCGGTGCATATCGTTGCTCCAATGTGTACCTAACCATAAACATCAATGCCTTTCTTAAAATCAATACACAGAAGTATATCTTTTTAAACCTGCATATTTAAAGAAATCCAGGTTAGCAGGCAATATTAACCAGGTGAAATTGTGTCACTTCTCTTGCGTTCATTGCACGCAGAGTCAGTGTATATGCAACAGTTTGGGCCGCCCAATTTGCCAGAATTTTAGGTAATTAGGACATAACATTGAAGGTTGTGCAATGTAACAGGAATATTTAGACTAATGGATGCCACCCGTTAGATAAAATACGGAACTGTTCCGTATTTCACTGAAAGAAAAAACGTATTGTTTTCACGATGATAGCTTCCGGATTCGACCATATTAATGACCTAAGGCTCGTATTTCTGTGTGTTATTATGTTATAACTAAGTCTATGATTTGATAGAGCAGTCTGACTGAGCGCTGGTAGGCAGCAGCAGGCTCGTAAGCATTCATTCAAACAGCATTTTAGTGCGTTTTGCAGCAGCTCTGCTTCAAGCCTATCAACTCAGATTAGGCTGGTGTAACCGATGTGAAATGGCTAGCTAGTTAGCGGGGTGCGCGCTAATAGCGCTTCAAACATCACTCGCTCTGAGACTTGGAGTGGTTGTTCCCCTTGCTCTGCAAGGGCCACGGCTTTTGTGGAGCGATGGGTAACGCTGCTTCGAGGGTGGCTGCTGTCGATGTGTTCCTGGTTCGAGCCCAGGGAGGAGCGAAGAGAGGGACGGAAGCTATACTGTTACACTGGCAATACTAAAGTGCCTATAAGAACATCCAATAGTCAAAGGTTAATGAAATACAAATGGTATAGAGAGAAATAGTCCTATAATTCCTATAATAACTACAACCTAAAACTTCTTACCTGGGAATATTGAAGACTCATGTTAAAAGGAACCACCAGCTTTTATATGTTCTCATGTTCTGAGCAAGGAACTAAAACGTTAGCTTTTTTACATGGCACATATTGCACTTTTACTTTCTTCTCCAACACTTTGTTTTTGCATTATTTAAACCAAATTGAACATGTTTCATTATTTATTTGAGGCTAAATGGATTTTATTGATGTATTTATTATATTAAGTTAAAATAAGAGTTCATTCAGTATTGTTTTTAATTGTCATTATTACAAATATATATATTTTTTTTTAAATCGGCCAATTAATCTGTATCGGCTTTGTTGGTCCTCCAATAATCGGTATCGGCATTGAAAAAGCATATTCGGTCGACCTCTAATGAGGACACCATCCCTTTCCCTCATTAAAACAGATAGACAGATAGATAGACAGACAGTACTTCCTGTACTGTACTTCCAGTCATTGCTCAAACACTAGATAGCATTGGCTGGCGAAACTACCGCTAACTTCCTTCCTACTGGATGCAGAGACATAAAACTGGTATCCACGAGTTCATCTGACTGGAGAAGAATTACTTTATGATGACTTCCTCATCATCATGCCAGACACTCATCTATTGTTACGGTCTTCTTGTGTCGGAGGAGAGGCGGACCAAAATGCAGCGTGGTTATTTCGATACATCTTTAAATCAAAGATAAACACGAACAATACAAAACAAGAACCGTGCCGTAAAAACCTAAACAGCCTTATCTGGTGCAAACAAACACAGAGACGGGAACAATCACCCACGAAACACTCAAAGAATATGGCTGCCTAAATATGGTTCCCAATCAGAGACAACAATAAACACCTGCCTCTGATTGAGAACCACTCCATGCAGCCATAGACTATTCTAGACAACCCCACTAACCACAATCCCATGACCTACAAAAACCCCAAGACAAAACACACCACATAAAATAACCCATGTCACACCCTGGCCTGACCAAAATAATAAAGAAAACACAAAATACTAAGACCAGAGTGTGACAGAACCCCCCCCCCCCCCCCCAAGGTGCGGACTCCCGGCCGCACACCTAAACCCATAGGGGAGGGTCCGAGTGGGCGTCTGTCCACGGTGGCGGCTCTGGCGCGGGACGTGGACCCCACTCCAACAAAGTCTCAATCCGCCTGCATCGCGTCCTTAGATTGGCGACCCTCGCCGCCGGCGTTGGCCTAGTAACCCTCACCAAGGGCCCCACTGGACTGAGGGGAAGCTCGGGACTGAGGGGCAGCTCGGGACTGAGGGGCAGCTCGGGACTGAGGGGTAGCTCGGGACTGAGAGGAAGCTCAGGCAGGTTAATGGCTCTGGCAGATCCTGGCTGGCTGGTGGTTCTGGCAAATCCTGACTGACTGGCGGTTCCGGCAGATCCTGGCTGACTGGCGGTTCCGGCAGATCCTGGCTGACTGGCGGATCCTGGCTGAATGGCGGATCTGGAAGATCCTGGCTGACTGGCGGATCCTGGCAGACTGGCGGCTCTGGCTGCTCCATGTTGACTGGCGGCTCTGGCTGCTCCATGCTGACTAGCGGCTCTGGCTGCTCCATGCTGACTGGCGGCTCTGGCTGCTCCATGCTGACTGGCGGCTCTGGCTGCTCCATGCTGACTGGCAGCTCTGGCTGCTCCTTGCAGACTGGCAGCTCTGGCTGCTCCTTGCAGACTGGCAGCTCTGGCAGCGCTGAACAGGCGGGAGACTCCGACAGCGCTGGAGAGGAGGAAGGCTCTGGCAGCGCTGAACAGACGGGAGACTCCGGCAGCGCTGGAGAGGCGAGGCGCACTGTAGGCCTGATGCGTGGTGCTGGCACTGGTGGTACTGGGCCGAGGACACGCACAGGAAGCCTGGTGCCGGGACCTGCCACCGGAGGGCTGGTGCGTGGAGGTGGTACTGGATAGACCGGACCGTGCAGGCGCACTGGAGCTCTTGAGCACCGAGCCTGCCCAACCTTACCTGTTTGAATGCTCCCGGTCGCCCTGCCAGTGCGGCGAGGTGGAATAGCCCGCACTGGGCTATGCAGGCGAACCGGGGACACCGTGCGCAAGGCTGGTGCCATGTAAGCCGGCCCAAGGAGACGCACTGGAGACCAGATGTGTAGAGCCGGCTTCATGACACTTGGCTCGATGCTTACTCTAGCCCGGCCGATACGAGGAGCTGGTATGTACCGCACCGGGCTATGCACCCGCACTGGAGACACCGTGCGATCCACAGCATAACACGGTGCCTGCCCGGTCTCTCTAGCCCCCCGGTAAGCACAGGAAGTTGGCGCAGGTCTCCTACCTGGCTTCGCCATACTCCCTGTGTGCCCCCCCCCCAAGAAATTTTTGGGGCTGACTCTCGGGCTTCCTTGCCAACCGTGTTCCCTCGTATCGCCGGCTCCTCTCTCCGACTGCCTCTGCTCTCCTAAGTGCCTCCACCTGTTCCCATGGGAGGCGATCTCTTCCAGCCAGTATTTCCTCCCAAGTGGAACAACCCTTGCTGTCAAAAACGTCCTCCCATGTCCATTTCTCTTTTCGCTGCTCCTGCTGCCGCTGCCTGTCACCACGCCGCTTGGTCCTGTTGTGGTGGGTGATTCTGTTACGGTTTTCTTGTGTCGAAGGAGAGGCGGACCAAAATGCACCGTGGTTATTTCGATACATTTTTAATCAAAGATAAACACGAACAATACAAAACAAGAAACGTGCCGTGAAAACCTAAACAGCCTTATCTGGTGCAAACAAACACAGAGACAGGAACAATCACCCACGAAACACTCAAAGAATATGGCTGCCTAAATATGGTTCCCAATTAGAGACAACGATAAACACCTGCCTCTGACTGAGAACCACTCCAGGCAGCCATAGACTATTCTAGACAACCCCACTAACCACAATCCCATGACCTACAAAAACCCCAAGACAAAACACACCACATAAAATAACCCATGTCACACCCTGGCCTGACCAAAATAATAAAGAAAACACAAAATACTAAGACCAGGGCGTGACATCTATATTCAACCTTATACAGACAGCCTTAGACGTTATCCAGATCACTCAAAATGCGGAGAACCAGACAATCAGTAACGACTCTGTCCTTATCAGACACTTTGTGGTGGTGGTGTTGTTTTGAAAAACAGGGTTCTCTCTCAGAGTTATCTTACGACAAAACAAATTAACAAAAAAACGAATTATTGTGGCTTGCAAGCTTCCGTTTCAGGGGTGTCAAACAAGATGCATGTTCCTATGGTAACCGTGTCAGAGTGTCCTTGATAGACTCCACATTCTTTGTTGTTGTCTTTCACCACTCCCACTGTTGTTGAGGGAGAGGACAGAACATGATGGCCATTCAATGTGAATCTCAAAATGGAACCCCAGATGGCTTTGTAAACAACACACATACAAGCGTCATGACCCGACCTGGCAAATCATTCAGCCACAGTAAAATGTCATGTTTTCTTCCTTCGGTATCTTTGAGACTAAATTGGAAGGCAGAATAAGCAACTCGCATAGAAACAGGACAGGTGAGGTAAGGTTGGCTAGGCTATATTTATCTCATAGTAAAGGTCACAGAATAATGGACCTTTGTATCCTAGCAATACCACTAGAGGAAATGGGACATAAGAGAGTTAGCTACTCAGTGAAGGAACCTTCAGCAACAAATCCATTGAAATCAATTTAGAAAAACCTTTTACATGGGTCCTGGACAAGTAAGCCTAGACTGTTGTAAAAGATGCTGAGACAAAGTAACAGAGTGCTTAAAATACAGTGCAAACAATTCAAACTACTTAGTAAACCTAGAGTTGGAAATGCTGGCCGAGGCTCTGTTCAGTACGGGTACAGAGAGACTGGAGACAGTGACAAGGCAGTGGGATCATTAGAGCTGACATTGTCACAGCCATCACAAACACTCTGGGAAACTAGGGACAACAGCGACGAGGGTTGGTCCCCTTTAGATTTCTGGCTAAACAATACACAGCACAATGTCTCTATGAATATAAAAAAGCTTCACACTAGAGAAATGGTCCATTTCCATGAATTATGGTGACATTCATCAGTTGGCCCTGCAGTCCTGGTCTCTGGTCAAAGTAGGCGATGGGTTACGTAACTGCCTCAATTAGTGGGGAGCATCAAAACAACAAGCAGTGTTTAGTGATGAACTGGGCTGGAAAGAGACGAGAGGTCCTTGTCTCTCTGAAGCCTCATTGGGCTGATTAACCACCACTACAGAAAGGTTTTATTACTCAGGGCTAACGCAACACACACATTCAGGGCCCATGCAACACAGGCGCACCCACAAAAGCACAGACACGCACGCTCATACATACACACACACATGCTCGTGCACACACACACTACCATGGCCTGCTTCTATTTGACACCTGAATCTCAAGGTGCACCTGAAAAATGATATTCATTAAATACCCAAACTTTGTCTTTGATTAAAATTAAAATAAGACCAGATGAAAGGCCTCTGGGAGCTTAATGGTTTCAACTTGGGAGTCTGATGGTTTACATTTCAAACGGGCTTTGTTTTAAAGGGACACTTTGGGCTTTTGGCAATGAAGCCCTTTATTTACTTCCCCAGAGTCAGATGAACTCATAAATAGCATTTTTATGTCTCTGCATCCAGTATGAAGGAAGTCAGAGGTAGTTTCACGAGCCAATGCTAACTAGCGTTATCCCAATGACTGGACGTCTATGGTATCTACTAGCATGCTAGCAATTACCATAGACTTCCAATCATTGTGTTAACACTAGCTATCAATTGCGATAATGCTAGTTAGCAACTTCCATCAAACTGCACGTAGAGACATACAAATGGTATCCACAAGTTCATCTGACTCTGGGGAAATAGATCAAATCCTAAAGTATCCCTTTAAGAGGGGAACTGGGTTGCCTCTTCGTTTTCTTCTAAGGCTAAAAATAGCAGACAAATGAATAAAACATCTGAATAGATTATCATAATGAAACAGACTGTTAATTTGGACACAGGATACAGATTCCATGTAAACAAGAAACAAAAGCCCCACAATGCTTCACGATGAGATCCTATTTAAAAATGTTATCAAGAGCCACACATCTGACCCAGGAACTGATTAAACTTTGAAACTCTTTTGTCTAGTTTTTTTCTTTGTCTTCCCTCTTTGCTCTGGCACGCAGTCGTCTTCCAGTGTAAACTGACTAGCAGTCGTCTTCCAGTGTAAACTGACTAGCAGTCGTCTTCCAGTGTAAACTGACTAGCAGTCGTCTTCCTGTGTAAACTGGCTAGCAGTCGTCTTCCTGTGTAAACTGGCTAGCAGTCGTCTTCCAGTGTAAACTGGCTAGCAGTCGTCTTCCAGTGTAAACTGACTAGCAGTCGTCTTCCTGTGTAAACTGGCTAGCAGTCGTCTTCCTGTGTAAACTGGCTAGCAGTCGTCTTCCTGTGTAAACTGGCTAGCAGTAAACTGTCTGGGAAATTCTTGCCAGCCTTATCATGTTTTATATCATGTGTAAGCTGTTTTTCTCTCACTGGTGTGATATTGATCTGTAACTAAGATGATATTGCTGCTGGAATCTTAGCAATGGCCACTCCTGGATGTAACTAATAATAAAGTTTTTACAGAACGGTTACCTCACAAGAACTGACAGCAGTAGAGCAGACACTGAACTGTCACACTCGCTGACAGAACTCATCAGTGGCAACGCCACTTCACTTCACTGAATTAACTCTATCAAAACTGAACAGAACTCAAACCTAGTTCCTAGCTTGCTTGGACTACACTCTTAGCACCTATTTTTCTATCTTGAACGTTGAACAGTTATACAGCTGTCCCCATAGGAGAACCCTTTAAATAACCCTTTTCAGTTCCAGGTAGAACCCATTGAGTTCCAGGTATAGAAGGAACCCTTCTGGGTTCCTTGTAGAACCCTTTCTATAGAGGGTTCTACATGGAACCCAAAAGGTTTCTACCTGTAACCAAAAAAGGATTATCCTATGTAGACAGCCAAAGAACCCTTTTGGAACCCTTTTTTCTAAGAGTGTATAATCCGAACATAGAGTATGGCTGGAAAATGGGGAATAGTTATGCTTTAGGCTACTCATTGTTCAACTATTTGCATATTCAAACAGCAACATAAAGAGTTGATAGAATCTGTTGAATAGGCTATTTGTTCCCAGTACACCACCATTACACAGAGCATACCTCTAAATGATAAAACATGAGAATCTTTTTTTTTTAACTGGAGAAAAGAACGTAGGCTACTAGAAACAAAACTGCCCTACAATTAAAACAATCCATTGTATTATTGTCAATTTAAAACAAAAGACTTAAGAGGATAGGATATGAGAAAAGGATATGACTCAATACACTGTTTCATTCACCGTCCTGAGGCTTTGGGAGAAAGACATTGTACAGACCTAAAACAAGACACAGGAGGCTAATGAAAATAGCAGACTAGGATATATCCCACATCCAGGGAAGTGTGTCCCACCAGAGACAGGCTATAACAATGATATCACCAGGATGAGCTGAAATCAAATGCTCGCACACATGCACAGTACACACACGCAAGCATGTACATATGCAAACACACACACACACACACATACACACAGAAATATACACACCAAAATACACTCACGCAAGCATGTACCTGTGCACAGACAACTTCCCATGTTACTCTCAGATCAAAATAGTCAACCATAAATGACATAAACAGAACAGAGAATAAGAGGTGCTGACCCACCCTGTGCATTAGTGTCCGGAGTGAGACAGAGAGTAAAAGTGAAGTGCAGAAGTTTCTCTGTGGAGCTCAGGGTTCCATGCTCTGTGAGACCCCGTCAAGTCTAAACTCTCTCCCACCGAGCAGCACTCGTGCCGGGCATGCCTCTATCTCCCTCTACCCCTGGATCAGGCTTTCAGATCAGACAACTAACACGAGGATAACCACACAACACCAGCTTCCCTCTCACTCTGAGTCCGTGTCTCCTCCTCAGCCTGTGAGAGAGTGTGAGTGAGAGAGAACTAGAGTGTATGTGCGTGTGTCTGGGTGGTCACTGTAACTAACTGAATCAGCGGTGTTACTCACCCCGGGGCAGAGTGGGGAAGAAAGAGAGAATGAGTGAGATGGAGAAAGGGAGGGAGGGGGATAGAGGTGCTGCAAGTGTCTGTGTTTGTGTGTGGGTTGGTTTTTCTATCCTTGTGGGAACTTAAAATCCCCAAAAGTCCCCACAAGGATAGTAAAACAAGGAAAATTCTCCCTTGTGGGAACATTTCCCACATCCTCATGAGGACAAAGGCTATTTTAAGCGTAGGGGTTAGGTTTAGAGTTAGGGTTAGAATTAAGGTTAAGGTAAGGGGTTAGTGGTTAGGTTTAGTGTTACAAACTTTAGAAGCCTTTTTAAAACTCAAATACACTACAAGTGTGTATTTCCATTTGGGTTCCATTTGGGACGCAGGCATCAAGTCAGTCTATGTGCCTACCAATCATCTCATCCATCTTTTACTCCATTGTGTGACTGTTGCTTAAGGCTGGTTACTTAAACCAAATCAGTCAGTTTCACTTTAAAACAGCGTGGGTGGTGATAAGGATACTGCAGGCAGGAGGGATTGTAAGGAACAATCATCAGACACGCAGACCAGGAAGAGCTGTTCGCTGAGAAAGGAGCAGATTGGTGCTTTATCTCTACAATGAGTGCTAAAACAATTCACTTCCGGAAAAATACGTTTCTTTCTGCTAATTGGACAAATTGTACTGCCTTCGAAAATAAAAGAGTTCAAAGACACCCTGTTTTCCCTCTGTTTCATGACAATCAGCCTTACTGTGCTGATGGTCGGAAATACAAATGCTATTACAAAGCCAACTAAATTCATAGCCTGAGTGACACCGGAGGCAGAAAACCAGGTAATTTGTACACTCGCTGCCAGTCAAATGTTCAAGCTTGACAGGCTCACAGCTATAAACATGGACTGAGACCTCAAAAGCAATTCTGACAAAAACATGAAAAGACACCAAAAACAACCAAAACGCAAAATGCCTCTAGATATATAAGATATGGACTAGTCTGGTCATTTCTGCTTCATAAATAGAATACTCATGACATATACCCTGAACAAGTCTATGGGAGCTGTAATGTCTATAGAGGCTATGATGTTGAACAGGTGCTGTATGTGGCGTAACTAGTTAAATGTGTTTAATAAAGTTAGTCATTACCTGCTTTTCCAGCTTCTGCTGCCTGAGGCTGGTGCTGTCATCATCAAGGGCACTGAGAAGAGACGAAAGACAAAATGGTTACTATCCACTCATAACTCATATCTGACTGAGACATAATACAAGTGGTTCTGTGATTAATACCAATCTGTTATCTGGGTCTCATCTGTTATCTGTTATATTTACAATAAGAAACTATTTGCTATAGTGGTCACTAATGAATGCACCTCTGATCGAGGTTGGGTGATATGCAGATTTTTATTGCGCTTCTGTACCATACGGGGTATTTGCTATTACCGGAAGTGCACACGGGGGGGGGGGGGGGGGCTTATTTATTTTTGAAAAAGGTATTGAAAATCATACCATCGGTATATCTAGAGTTGTCATTTGGAAGTTTACATACACCTGAGCAAAAAAAACATTTCAACACAGATTTTCACAATTCCTGACATTTGATCCTCGTAAAACAAATCCCTGTCAGTTAGGATCACCACTTTATTTTAAGAATGTGATATGTCAGAATAATAGTAGAGAGAATGATTTATTTCAGCTTTAATTTCTTTCATCACATTCCCAGTGGGTCAGAAGTTTACATACACTCAATTAGTATTTGGTAGTATTGCCTTCAAATTGTTTAACTTGGGTCAAACGCTTCGGGTAGCCTTTCACAAGCTTCCCACAATAAGTTGGGTGAATTTTGGCCCATTCCTCCTGACAGAGCTGGTGGAACTGAGTCAGGTTTGTAGGCCTCCTTGCTCACACATGCTTTTTCAGTTCTGCCCACACATTTTCTATATGATTGAGGTCAGGGCTTTGTGATGGCCACTCCAATACCTTGACTTTGTTTTCCTTAAGTCATTTTTCCACAACTTTGGAAGTATGCTTGGTGTCATTGTCCATTTGGAAGACCCATTTGCGACCAACCTTTAACTTCCTGACTGATGTCTTGAGATGTTGCTTCAATATATCCACATAATTTTCCTCCCTCATGATGCTATCTATTTTCTGAAGTGCACAAGTCCCTCCTGCAGCAAAGCACCCCCATAACATGATGCTGCCACCCCCATGTTTCACGGTTGGGATGGTGTTCTTTGGTTTGCAAGCGTTCCCCTTTTTCCTCCAAACATAACGATGGACATTATGGCCAAACAGTTCTATTTTTGGTTCATCAGACCAGACAACATTTCTCCAAAAAGTACGACCTTTGTCCCCATGTGCAGTTGCAAACTGTAGTCTGGCTTTTTTATGGCAGTTTTGGAGCAGTGGCTTCTTCCTTGCTGAGCGGCCTTTCAGGTTATGTCGATATAGGACTTTACTGTGGATATAGATACTTTTGTACCTGTTTTCCTTCAGCATATTCACAAGGTACTTTGCTGTTGTTCTGGGATTGATTTGCACTTTTCGCATCAAAGTACATTCATCTCTAGGAGACTCGTTCCTGAGGGGTATGACGGCTGTGTAGTCCCATGGTGTTTATACTTGCGTAATATTGTTTGTACAGATGAACGTGGTACCTGCAGGCATTTGGAAATTGCTCCCAAGGATGAACCAGACTTGTGGAGGTCTACAATTATTTTCTGAGGTCTTGCTGATTTCTTTAGATTTTCCCATGATGTCAAGCATAGAGGCACTGCATTTGAAGGTAGGCCTTGAAATACATCCACAGGTACACCTCCAGTTGACTCACATGATGTCAATTAGCCTATCAGAAGCTTCTAAGGCCATGACATAATTTTCTGGAATTTTCCAAGCTGTTTAAAAGCACAGTCAACTTAGTGTATGTAAACTTCTGACTCACTGGAATTGTGATACAGTGAATTATAAGTGAAATAATCTGTCTGTAAACAATTGTTAGAAAAAATACTTGTGTCATGGACAAAGTAGATGTCCTAACCGACTTGCCAAAACTATAGTTTGTTAACAAGAAATTGTGGAGTGGTTGAAAAACTAGTTTAAATAACTCCAACCTAAGTATATGTAAACATTTGACAACTGTAAATTCCCCGGTATATGGTATATTGGCGCCCCCCCCCTTGGGTTGTGCCGTGGCGGAGATCTTTGTGGGCTATACTCGGCCTTGTCTCAGGATGGTAAGTTGGTGGTTGAAGATACAGTGCCTTGCGAAAGTATTCGGCCCCCTTGAACTTTGCGACCTTTTGCCACATTTCAGGCTTCAAACATAAAGATAAAAAAACTGTATTTTTTTGTGAAGAATCAACAACAAGTGGGACACAATCATGAAGTGGAATGACATTTATTGGATATTTCAAACTTTTTTAATAAATCAAAAACTGAAAAATTGGGCGTGCAAAATTATTCAGCCCCTTTACTTTCAGTGCAGCAAACTCTCTCCAGAAGTTCAGTGAGGGATCTCTGAATGATCCAATGTTGACCTAAATGACCAATGATGATAAATACAATCCACCTGTGTGTAATCAAGTCCCCGTATAAATGCACCTGCACTGTGATAGTCTCAGAGGTCCGTTAAAAGCGCAGAGAGCATCATGAAGAACAAGGAACACACCAGGCAGGTCCGAGATACTGTTGTGAAGAAGTTTAAAGCCGGATTTGGATACAAAACGATTTCCCAAGCTTTAAACATCCCAAGGAGCACTGTGCAAGCGATAATATTGAAATGGAAGGAGTATCAGACCACTGCAAATCTACCAAGACCTGGCCGTCCCTCTAAACTTTCAGCTCATACAAGGAGAAGACTGATCAGAGATGCAGCCAAGAGGCCCATGATCACTCTGGATGAACTGCAGAGATCTACAGCTGAGGTGGGAGACTCTGTCCATAGGACAACAATCAGTCGTATATTGCACAAATCTGGCCTTTATGGAAGAGTGGCAAGAAGAAAGCCATTTCTTAAAGATATCCATAAAAAGTGTCATGTAAAGTTTGCCACAAGCCACCTGGGAGACACACCAAACATGTGGAAGAAGGTGCTCTGGTCAGATGAAACCAAAATTGAACTTTTTGGCAACAATGCAACACGTTATGTTTGGCGTAAAAGCAACACAGCTGAACACACCATCCCCACTGTCAAACATGGTGGTGGCAGCATCATGGTTTGGGCCTGCTTTTCTTCAGCAGGGACAGGGAAGATGGTTAAAATTGATGGGAAGATGGATGGAGCCAAATACAGGACCATTCTGGAAGAAAACCTGATGGAGTCTGCAAAAGACCTGAGACTGGGACGGAGATTTGTCTTCCAACAAGACAATGATCCAAAACATAAAGCAAAATCTACAATGGAATGGTTCAAAAATAAACATATCTAGGTGTTAGAATGGCCAAGTCAAAGTCCAGACCTGAATCCAATCGAGAATCTGTGGAAGGAACTGAAAACTGCTGTTCACAAATGCTCTCCATCCAACCTCACTGAGCTCGAGCTGTTTTGCAAGGAGGAATGGGAAAAAATGTCAGTCTCTCGATGTGCAAAACTGATAGAGACATACCCCAAGCAACTTACAGCTGTAATCGCAGCAAAAGGTGGCGCTACAAAGTATTAACTTAAGGGGGCTGAATAATTTTGCACGCCCAATTTTTCAGTTTTTGATTTGTTAAAAAAGTTTGAAATATCCAATAAATGTCGTTCCACTTCATGATTGTGTCCCACTTGTTGTTGATTCTCCACAAAAAAAATACAGTTTTATATCTTTATGTTTGAAGCCTGAAATGTGGCAAAAGGTCGCAAAGTTCAAGGGGGCCGAATACTTTCGCAAGGCACTGTATCCCTCTAGTGGTGTGGGGGCTGTGCTTTGGCAAAGTGGGTGGGGTTATATCCTTCCTGTTTGGCCCTGTCCGGGGGTATCATCGGATGGGGCCACAGTGTCTCCTGACCCCTCCTGTCTCAGCCTCCAGTATTTATGCTGCAGTAGTTTATGTGTCGGGGCTAGGGTCAGTTTGTTATATCTAGAGTACTTCTCCTGTCTTATCCGGTGTCCTGTGTGAATTTAAGTATGCTCTCTCTAATTCTCTCTTTCTTTCTCTCTCTCGGAGGACCTGAGCCCTAGGACCATGCCTCAGGACTACCTGGCATGATGACTCCTTGCTGTCCCCAGTCCACCTGGCCGTGCTGCTGCTCCAGTTTCAACTGTTCTGCCTGCGGCTATGGAATCCTGACCTGTTCACCCGACGTGCTACCGGTCCTAGACCTATTATCTGACCATGCTGGTCATTTATGAACATTTGAACATCTTGGCCATGTTCTGTTATAATCTCCACCTGGCACAGCCAGAAGAGGACTGGCCACCCCTCATAGCCTGGTCCCTCTCTAGGTTTCTTCCTAGGTTTTGGCCTTTCTAGGGAGTTTTTCCTAGCCAATGTGCCAATGTGCTTCAACACCTGCATTGCTTGCTGTTTTGGGTTTTAGGCTGGGTTTCTGTACAGCACTTTGAGATATCAGCTGATGTACGAAGGGCTATATAAATACATTTGATTTGAAAATGTGATATATTGCTCAAGCCTACCCTGTTGTCACTTACATCAATGACACTAATGATTTTCAATGGAATTCCACCAGGGGGCATCGCTACTGTGAATAATAACTGTGGACAAGGCACCGAAATCTCCTGGCAGAGCTAGAATTGAACGTTACCAAGGTGGTCACTTGAAAAAGCAGTTACACTGCTGCGCATAACTAAGACTGACATACAGGATTACTGTCATACCTTAGGCTATAACTGTTTGAGCTTAGCCTGACTGCATGATCTGCACACTGTAAAAAAACATGTAGTTGTTAATAAATATAATTTTGTCCAGGAGTTGTTCATGACCACAGAGGCTAACTTGAAGAGAAAAGCTTAGGGCTCAAGCTACAAAACGCCTCACTTTCCTGGTGAGGTCAAAAATGATACTGTATCAGGACTGTATAATGCAATAGAACAACGCATCAGACAGCAGCACTACTGTGCTACAAAGCAACAGCAAGTCTAGATCTAAAACACAGTTCTCCATAGAGTCCTGTCTCTGGCCGTCAGAGTGGTGGCTGTTGTTTGGGACTACTTTTCCTGGACTCCTGTGAAAAGGCCCGCTGGGTACATGTTGCTAAGCTACAGTGGAGAAGGAGAAGAAGGTGGGAGTAGCAGTGGGAGTCCATTCAGAGGCACAGAACGAGTTAGAGGAACCCACCGCTACTCTACCCAGCCACAGACATAACCTACAAGACACTCTCACTGACAGACATAACCTACAAGACTGACAGACATAAACTATAAGACACTCTCACTAGCAGACATAACCTACAAGACACTCTCACTGACAGACATAACCTCCAAGACACTCTCACTGACAGACATAACCTACAAGACACTCTCACTGACAGACATAACCTCCAAGACACTCTCACTGGCAGACATAACCTACAAGACACTCTCACTGACAGACATAATCTACAAGACACTCTCACTGACAGACATAATCTACAAGACACTCTCACTGACAGACATAATCTACAAGACACTCTCACTGACAGACATAACCTCCAAGACACTCTCACTGACAGACATAACCTCCAAGACACTCTCACTGACAGACATAACCTCCAAGACACTCTCACTGACAGACATAACCTCCAAGACACTCTCACTGGCAGACATAACCTACAAGACACTCTCACTGACAGACATAATCTACAAGACACTCTCACTGACAGACATAATCTACAAGACACTCTCACTGACAGACATAACCTCCAAGACACTCTCACTGACAGACATAACCTCCAAGACACTCTCACTGGCAGACATAACCTACAAGACACTCTCACTGACAGACATAATCTACAAGACACTCTCACTGACAGACATAATCTACAAGACACTCTCACTGACAGACATAACCTCCAAGACACTCTCACTGACAGACATAATCTACAAGACACTCTCACTGCAAGAACACAGCGTATGTGGGGAGGGGGGGGGGGTGATGGAGGATGGGGGAGTGTGTGATGGAGGGATGGGGGAGTGTGTGATGGAGGATGGGGAGGAGTGATGAAGGGATGGGGGAGATTGTGATGTAGGATGGGGGAGTGTGTGATGGAGGGATGGGGGAGTGTGTGATGGAGGGATGGGAGAGTGTGTGATGGAGGATGGAGGAGTGTGTGATGGAGGGATGGGGGTGATGGAGGATGGGGAGTGTGTGATGGAGGATGGTTGAAGATTGGGAGGGAAAAAAACAAGGTTCTGCCTCCACCTGCTGAAATCTCTCAGAACAATTTAGCATCTCTAGGCTTCACTAATTTTTCTGTCAGTCCACATGCTCACACCATCTGTTGCTGTCAAACAGCCTCGGCTGTATTATACCCTTTACATCTCCCATTCAGACAGAGCGTGTTACAGGAGTAGGACAAGAAGAACTTCATTAAGCACAACTATCTACAGTAAATAACAATCTCTCCATACCCCTGATTCTCTCTCTATCTCCATGAGGATATAAGGGCCTCATTATGTCATCATCACTGTTTCTGAAGGACCCGCACCAAATGCCAAGAGGAATAGAAAGCAGGACGATCATCTGCTGAGAGGCAAACATCATCCGTCTATTACGTAAACTCAGATTATTACAGACAACAACACCGATGACTTGGCCACGTCCTCCAACATCCTCAGAATGATGGATTAAAATCATTAGGCTAAGTAAGTAAGTAAATTACTACAGATTGAAATTCCACATTCTGTGGCAATAAGAAATACCAATGTCATCGAACCAATGAGTTTTGGACCTGACTTGGCGAGTTGCTTGTCTATTTATTCAACAACAACCCGTTTGGTCAGCTTAACATTAATGATCAGTCATCTCAGAGGCTGTAGAGCACTCTGTTTTAGTATACTGATTGTTACAGCCCTCTTTGAGTCTAATCAGCCCAGTGCAGCGCTATCCATACAGGCGTGCAGATCTGTCCACAGGGAAGCCATTACATGGCTCTGAGCAGGTGTTGCTGACGGTAGTGACGAGTGAAGGATGATGGGAGGTGTTAATTACACATCCGGGATGGTCATTACACTCAGAATAAAGAGGTGCTATCTAGAACCTTAAAGGGTTCTTTGGCTGTCCCCATAGCAGAACCCGTTGAAGAACCCTTTTTGGTTCCGGGTAGAACCCTTTTTGGTTCCATGTTGAACCTTTCCATGTTAAACCTTTGCTTTACCTTGCTGTTGAGGTAGAGGAGAAGCTGGCGGAGCTGGAGGGTCTTCAGAGCCATGGGGTTTTCAAACAGGAACACAGGACACAGAGAAGAATAGAGTTAGCAAGAGATCAGTGACACCAAAAAGAACAATGCTAAAACGGGATGCTTTGGTACTGTCCTGACAGTACTGTTCTGACAGTCTCTACGCGTGTGTAGTCCTTCAGCTTGAGAAGCACATGATCTTTCAAGCTTACAGGGAAATGGAAATCGATCCCCAGTCCATAACACATAATAAGCTATATATTTTTCATTTATCTAAAATAGGCCTACCTGAGCTAGCAGACATAGAACAGACAGTGGCCTGTACAGTAGTACTACAAATTAACACTTATATGACTGTGGCGTAGTCACAGTCCCCCAGACAGTGAATGAACACCTATATGACTGTGGCGTGGTCACAGCCCCCCAGACAGTGAATGAACACCTATATGACTGTGGCGTAGTCACAGGTGTCATGTTTCATAACACTGACACTATGCTGTAAAAGACTTAATGACTGACAAGCAAACAAGACGCAGGCCAGTAATAGCCTATTACTTTGTCACGAACAAGATTTAGGATACCCTCCATGTCATGGCATTGTCCTCGGTCTGTTGGTGAAAAAGCTTGAGAATAGGATGAGACTACTGCATTCAGATGACAATATGATGCAGTTCCAAACGTGTCTCTGGAACTGAGCATAAAATTAGAGACTTTATTATCAGACGAGAGACAAGGGAGAAGCGTATTATCAAACTGCAATAAAATTATTCTCATTAATATACTTAAATCATGTTTTAAAGTTCACCGAATAAAGTACATTTAATTTCCCCTTCGGCAAATGACTTTCCGGGGTTAAAAATGAAGGACTGAACGAGAGGTAGTCTAATTAAACTTCTAATTCCCCGGAGGTTGGAGAGAATGGCTTCAGTTCCAGTTCAGTGAGTGAAATCACAAGAGGGATTATTCAAAACAGGGTGATGACATGGGTGAGATTAGGCTGTTTTTGATTCCCTGGCAGTCAGATCAGCTCTGCGTCAAGTTAAAGCTAGAATTTGGGATTCGTTTTTTTTGTGTGAAACAGCAGCCCTGCTATATACCAAGAATTGAAATGACCATCAAAACAGATTTCCAGATTGCAGATTGTGCCTTTATGGAAGCCAATGAAAAGACACCAGCTGAATAAATGATCAATGTATGGTGAGGTATAGAGCATGAACAACACTGTTTAACTAGGCCTAGGATATTATAAGACTCATACAAGCGAAACGACAGTCTTTTCAACACAAGCAACTTCAATCAAATTCTTTCATGTCAGGTACTTGGTCAAATATTCTTAGCACGTCCTTAGTTAGAGCAAACAGCTGTAAAACAAAACCTCACAATATAACATGTTAGAAAGAAACTTGTTACAGTACAAGAGGTGGAGCTCTGAATAAGGAACGACAATGCACCAGACAAAACATGAGCGTGGGAGAGACCCTTAAAGGTAAACTTCTTTTTTTTATTAGCCCTGTTGACACTGCATTTGGCCGGTGACACTTTGCTTCTTGAAATTCCAATATCTTTAAAACTTCACTGCTGACATACAAAACATTTTGGGGCTGTATCAACAGTGGGCTCATGAAAAACCACTCAAAAACAACCTTTTGGTGTTTGTTTCCCTTTAACAACAGGTAAGCCATTCAGCCCAAGGAGAACAGAGAACCGGGGTGTGGGTAGGAGGTAGGATCAGTGGGAACAGGAGGAAGAGATGCTCAAAGCCTATCTGTCTGTCACAGGCACGACAAACACCTGACTCACAGGACACAGACCCCTCTCAGTTCCTCTATCACCCTACAGTACACATAGTCCAGCAGCAGCTCCGGTAATGTATGGTGCTCCCAACCCAGTCCAGGGTCAGTCTGAAGGTCTACCTGAAGCTCCAACTACAACCCTGCTACCCTGCAGCCAGGAGGGAGTCCCAGCGCCACGCAGCTGAGGGTGAGGTCTCGGAGTAGGAGCAGTTGCCATGACGCCACACTTGAGGCTAGCCTCTGAACACAAAACAGTGAACCCACAGGGATTTGTTAGAGGAGTCTAAATGTGGCGTGAGTTCATGCCAAGACAAAATACTGGGAATAAAATCCCTAAACTTGGTCCTCTGACTTAGTTACATGTCCGTCTTTCTTCAGTTTCTAAGATGTATCAGATATATAGACTGATAGGCCACGTGCTAAAACTGGACATGACTGTATCGGAATAGCTAAAAATGCTTTCAGCAGAACTCCACAGACGCCATTTCCTCTGACTCAGAGGGAGATATTGCACATATCAAAACCGCAGACCATTGACACAAACTGAATTTAACACCAATTGGGAAAGTTTACATTTTGTGAGCTTTAGCCTAGGCCCAGTATCTTAAGTAAAATATTCCAACACTTTTATTTTGACAGAAAATGCCAGAACATGGAATTTGCTTAGTCATAGCAAAATGAACCAAACGGTTTCTTGTCAATGTGAAACCACATTATTCTGGTTTTCTGCCTTTCTACATAGGCTTTCCTTATATGCTCCTTGAATCCGTGTAAGTAGAGCGGTTTCTGGATGACAACCACAGTTACTCCCAATTACCAGAAGTATAAACAAACAACCCCCTCATTCCTTAAACTGGCAAGAAGTGGGGGACCTTGATCCTGTTGCTAGGAGACCACAGGACCTTTAAGTCATATCGTCTTCTGTTTGTGTACGTGTGTTTGCATGCGCGTGCCAGCGAAGGGAAAATGGCATTCTCCTCAGCTGAGGGCAATCTGGGGAATGATTCACCTGAGAGTAATTAAACACTGTCAAAACAAATGATGGAAACAAGAGCTAAGTGTAGACTGGTCAGCACTCGAAGCACCGCCTTACACCCATATAACAATGACGAAAACCCAAAGACCGGAACTACAGAAGCTCGTTATCTCATGCATCCCATTGAGTCACGGCAGATTATTCGGTCTACACGCAGAATCGGCCCACGGGAGATTAGGTAGGCTAAAATGATGTAGCCTACATGATACAGTTGAGAACCAGCCTACTTATTGCAAATACCAGATTTGTTTCTCTGTCAGTCCCTGACTCAAATGGGTGGATTGTCCAAGCCACTGAGGAGGCATGTGTTCGGAATGTGCCGGAAAACAGGAAGTAAATTGCACTTCATTTTCTACCCTGTTGAAACGGCTTTCTCACCCACGGGTCTTGTACAGTTAGATACTTGAGGTCCAGCTGGTTTGTTATAGGTCTGCTGAGCCATTGTGAAATAGGGATACAACAACCACACCTTTATGGAAAGGGAATTACTGATACTGATTTAAGACACATTGAATTAAACCAGGAACAATTTTCCTACAGCAGACTGAATGGTAACTGATTTTGAGTGAGACTGTGAGTGCATGATTATTTTTGGTCACCGACCATGATAATCGTGTGCACTATACCTTACAGACACCCTGATTTTCATTTGTCCATCCATGCGCTTATTCAGTAGTTTCATGTGCTGCATTTTTCCCTCCACTCTTGAGGTTTGCGGTATCAGCCTCAGATGCTGCTATGTTAAGGTCCCTTTCCACCCCTCTGTTCAGCTCTTAAAACAGACACTCGCATCCTCTGCCAACTGAGTCACCCAAACATGAAACCCACAGCAGAGAGAGAAGGGAGCCTCAGTTGCCCTTACGGAGAAAGAGAGAAGGATAGGCTACTGGAAAGGGCTTGAGAGCTGTGCTATCTGTGTTTGGCAGCTGTGCTATCTGTGTGCATGACTGCTGGACACAAACAAACAGTGTCTGGGTGTTTGGGGGGCTATAGGACAGGTCGTTTGAAAATTATATTATACAAATATTACATTTTGAAGTTGTGTTTTATTACTGTGTAGGCGACTTGTTCTTCTAGGCTAATTTTTTTTTCTTTTTTTTTATGATATTCATTTACGATTTACGAGCAGGTATGAAGACGCAATGGGCAATGTTTTGCTTTTCGATAAAACCCGTCATGCTGATATAAGAACATCATTGTACTTTATTTTATTAAAACTTTACAGGCTAATTTATATTCTGTTAAGATTAATTACAATAATCTAAAATGTGCTTTTGAGCACCATGGGAGGACACCCTATGTTACGCATCCAATGCATATGGATGGTTCCGACCTAGAATATGTGGACATCTATAAGTACCTAGGTGTCTGGCTAGACTGTAAACTTTCCTTCCAGACTCATATCAAACATCTCCAATCCAAAATCAAATCTAGAGTCGGCTTTCTATTTCGCAACAAAGCCTCCTTCACTCACGCTGCCAAACTTACCCTAGTAAAACTGACTATCCTACCGATCCTCGACTTCGGCGATGTCATCTACAAAATAGCTTCCAATACTCTACTCAACAAACTAGATGCAGTTTATCACAGTGCCATCCGTTTTGTTACTAAAGCACCTTAGACCACCCACCACTGCGACCTGTATGCTCTATCCTACCGATCCTCGACTTCGGCGATGTCATCTACAAAATAGCTTCCAATACTCTATTGAACAAACTAGATGCAGTTTATCACAGTGCCATCCGTTTTGTTACTAAAGCACCTTAGACCACCCACCACTGCGACCTGTATGCTCTAGTCGGCTGGCCCTCACTACATATTCGTCGCCAGACCCACTGGCTCCAGATCATCTACAAGTCCATGCTAGGTAAAGCTCCGCCTTATCTCAGTTCACTGGTCACGATGGCAACACCCACCCGTAGCACGCGCTCCAGCAGGTGTATCTCACTGATCATCCCTAAAGCCAACACCTCATTTGGCCGCCTTTCCTTCCAGTTCTCTGCTGCCTGTGACTGGAACGAATTGCAAAAATCGCTGAAGTTGGAAACTTTTATTTCCCTCACCAACTTTAAACATCTGCTATCTGAGCAGCTAACCGATCGCAGCAGCTGTACATAGTCCATCTGTAAATAGCCCACCCAATTTACCTACCTCATCCCCATATGTTTTTATTTATTTACTTTTCTGCTCTTGTGCACACCAGTATCTCTACTTGCACATGATCATCTGATAATTTATCACTCCAGTGTTAATCTGCTAAATTGTAATTATTCGCCTACCTCCTCATGCCTTTTGCACACAATGTACGTAGACTTTTTTTCCTACTTTGTTATTGACTTGTTTATTGTTTACTCCATGTGTTGTTGTCTGTTCACACTGCTATGCTTTATCTTGGCCAGGTCGCAGTTGTAAATGAGAACTTGTTCTCAACTAGCCTACCTGGTTAAATAAAGGTGAAAGAAATAAATAACATTTAAAAAAATAAAATAAAAATAAAAAATATGGATGTCCGGTAAATTTCTCAAACATCCGGTAAATTAAAATCTTGCCGGTCACGGTGTCCACAGCCTAATTTTCCTAATGGAAACCCTGCCCAGGCTACATGTCTGTTCCTTACACTAATCCTCTACACACATCCTCTGAAAGAATACACAAGCAGATTACATCAAATAATCACAGTCCACATTGCAGCATTAGAACAGGAAAGGGTGGGAACTGCCCTCTGATTTTATTCTCCTCTCTATGGATTTCACATTTTTTTTCTGCAGAGTTAACAGTAGAGGTCGACTGATTAGGATTTTTCAACACCGATGCCGATTATTGGAGGAACAAAAAAGCCAATACCGATTAATCTGACGTTTTTTTAACATTTATTTGTAATAATGACAATTACAACCATACTGAATGAACACTTATTTTAACTTAATATAATACATAAATAAAATCAATTTAGCCTCAAATAAAAAATGAAACATGTCGAATTTGGTTTAAATAATGCAAAAACAAAGTGTTGGAGAAGAAAGTAAAAGTGCAATATGTGCCATGTAAGAAAGCTAACGTTTCAGTTCCTTGCTCAGGACATGAGAACATATGAAATCTGGTGGTTCATTTTAACATGAGTCTTCAATATTCCCAGGTAAGAAGTTTTAGGTTGTAGTTATTATAGGAATTATAGGACTATTTCTCTCTATACCATTTGTATTTCATTAACCTTTGACTATTTGATGTTCTTACAGGCACTTTAGTATTGCCAGTGTAACAGTATAGCTTCCGTCCCTCTCCTCACTCTTCCCTGGGCTCGAACCAGGAACACAACGACGACAGACACCCTCGAAACAGCGTTACCCATGCAGAGCAAGGGAAACAACCACAGGCTCAGAGAGAGTGATGTTTGAAACGCTATTAGCGTGCACCCCGCTAACTAGCTAGCCCTTTCACATCAGTTACACCAGCCTAATCTCGGGAGTTGATAGGCTTGAAGTCATAAACAGCGCAATGCTTGACGCACAACGAAGAGCTTCTGGCAAAACGCATGAAAGTGCTGTTTGAATGAATGCTTACGAGCCTGCTGGTGCCTACCACCGCTCAGTCAGACTGCTCTATCAAATCATAGACTTAGTTATAACATAATAACATAGAAATACGAGCCTTAGGTAATTAATATGGTCGAATCCGGAAACTATCATCGTGAAAACAAGACGTTTTTTCTTTCAGTAAAATACGGAACAGTTCCGTATTTTATCTAACGGGTGGCATCCATTAGTCTAAATATTCCTGTTACATTGCACAACCTTCAATGTTATGTCCTAATTACATAAAATTCTGGCAAATTGGGCGGCCCAAACTGTTGCATATACACTGACTCTGCGTGCAATGAACGCAAGAGAAGTGACACAATTTCACCTGGTTAATATTGCCTGCTAACCTGGATTTATTTTAGCTAAATATGCAGGTTTAAAAAGATATACTTCTGTGTATTGATTTTAAGAAAGTTATTGATGTTCATGGTTAGGTACACATTGGAGCAACGATACGCACCGCATCGATTATATGCAACGCAGGACACGCTAGATAAACTAGTAATATCATCAACGATGTGTGATGATCAACTAGTGATTATGATTGATTGGTTGTTTTTTATAATATAAGTTTAATGCTAACTAGCAACTTACCTTGGCTTACTGCATTCGCATAACAGGCAGTCTCCTCGTGGAGTGCAACGAGAGGCAGGTGGTTAGAGCATTGGACTAGTTAACTGTAAGGTTGCAAGATTGAATCCCCGAGCTGACAAGGTGAAAATCTGTCATTCTGCCCCTGAACGAGGCAGTTAACCCACCGTTCCTAGGCCGTAATTGAAAATAAGAATGTGTTCTTAACTGACTTGCCTTGTTAAATAAAGATTAAATAAAGGAGTAAAAAAAAATCGGTGTCCAAAAATACAGATTTCCGATTGTTATGAAAACTTGATATTGACCCTAATTAATTGGCCATTCCGATTAATCGGTTGACCTCTAGTTAACAGTAACCTCTTACGCACACAGCACCATGCTCTACTCTCAGGGCACCTCTGGTCAGCACAGTCCTAATGCACAGACATCAAACAGACATCAATAGGAGTGCTGGGGGACCATAGGGAGAGTTGATTTCCCTCAGACAAGCCATTACATTAAGCACAGTGCCCTCAGTTCTGAAACTGATTGAAAAGCTAGAGTAAGACGAGGCAGGGAGAGGCATGCTCCAACATGTCATGTCAGTGTTTCCCCTGTATTCATAAAATGTTTTCAGTGTAAACTTAAATGACTAAAACCAGATATAAAGTATGCAGAAAAGATAATGAGGGTACATATTTTTAAATAAGATAATCATTGAACTATTGATTTTGTTATAATGTTTGAGTCACTCAGATAGCATAAGAACACAGCATAAGCCATGGCAAAATGTGTAGAATTGCATGAAAGTTGCGTAAAGGTAGCTGTCCAGTGTTTCCAGATTAATATGACCTATAATGAATTACAATATGAGTAAAATAGTTTTCCTTCCAAAAAAATTTAATTAAGTATGCACAGCAGCTTTTCTGTGTTGGAATGGTTTAGGTGTACCCCAATAACAGAATGGCGTGGGCATATACCGGTCATTAAAAAAATTTAATACGAGTAGACCGCTGATTGGCCAGCTCAACCTCTTTAGGAGTATTACATCATACTCCACGAGGAAATAGCAAACTCCAATTTATGCTTTGGCCACAAATACGAGTATAGGATGAGTCAACAACATTATTTCAATATGAGAATAGTATATAACAGAATATTACATTTTAAAAGTGAGATTTTCACTGGAAAGTTACTTTAAAACTGCACATTTTCCCTCAGTCCCATGGCAAAATGTGTAGAATTGTAGGAAAGGATTAGCAAGTTACTAGAGTAAAGTCAGCATAAATATGGAAAACATCAGATCATGATAGAAATTTAATTTGGTGTTAACAGGTTACGCTAGCTAGCTAACACTACTTTAATTTGCTCATCAAAAGAACCATCAACTCGGGTAGAAAGTTGTCAGCACCTGATTCATCATCAGCTCAACAGTATAACTATCATTTAGCCATTATAGTTAACCATCTTTTTCTGCCCCCGGTGGGAAAATGTCGATGTGGCTGTAATTTATGCTTTGGTCACAAATACAAGAACAGGACGAGTCAACAACATTATTTTGTAGTTAACAGAATATAAACTTTTTAAAGTGAGATTTTCTCTGGCCAGTTACCATAAAACTGCTAATGTTATCTCATCCCAATGGCAAAATGTTTAGAATAGCATGAAACTAGCTATAAAACTGTAAAATGTTTTCTCCGCCATATGGCAAAATGTGTAGAATTGCAGGAAATTAGCTTTAAAACTGCAAGATTTTGTCTCAGCGTCCAACATCTAAAATGTTTGGTGGAAATCCTAGAGGAAACACTGTATTATTTTATTTTTTTCACCTTTATTTAACCAGGTAGGCCAGTTGAGAACAAGTTCTCATTTATAACTGAGACCTGGCCAAGATAAACGCAAAGTAGTGTGACAAAAACAACACAGAGTTACACATAAACAACCGTACAGTCAATAACAGAAAATAAAATAAAAATAGAAAAATCTATGTAGCGTGTGTGCAAATGTAGAAGAGTAGGGAGGTAGAGGCGAAAATAATTACAATTTAGCATTAATACTGTAGTGATAGATGTGCAGATGATGATGTGCAAGTAGAGATACTGGGGTGCAAGAGGGTAAGTAAAAATATGGGGATGAGGTAGTCGGGTGTGCTATTTACAGACTGGCTGTGTACAGGTACAGTGATCGGTAAGCTGCTCTGACAGCTGATGTTTAAAGTTAGAGAGGGAGATATAAGACTCCAGCTTCAGAGATTTTTGCAATTCGTTCCAGTCATTGGCAGCAGAGAACTGGAAGAAAAGGCGGCCAAAGAAAGTGTTGGCTTTGGGGATGATCAGTGGAATATACCTGCTGGAGCGCGTGCTATGGGTGGGTGTTGCTATGGTGACCAGTGAGCTGAGATAAGGTGGGGCTTTACCTAGCAAAGACCTATAGGCTGACTACACCGCTCGTGTCTCGTGCATGAGCTTTGCAAAATAAATGTATACATCTATATTATTCAATCATTGCACCCACACTGCTCGCACGCGCCAACGAGCATCTGCGTTGCCAAGGGCTAAAATAGAAGTCAGTTCTATTTGTAACGAAGATCGCGCTGCAAGTCCTGCCTCTCCCATCTGCTCATTGGGTTATAGAAGCAGGTACCAATGTGCCATTTCCTCATTGTTTATACCCACGTGGGTGACTGAAAGACGAACAAGGTTAGTGGCGGTAATGCACTTAATTTATGAAAGTTGCCCATCGCAATACAATGTCAAGAGAAGAAAAGGCCTGGAAGAGATGACTAGAAACAATTCGGCTGACCGTTTTGTGTGTGGATTAATTGTCAGAGTAGAGGACCTTGTGCATTACAGGTAAAATAACAACTCAATGTTTATATCCCAGGACAAATTAGCTAGCAACAGCAAGCTAGGTAAATAGGACAAATTAGCTAGCAAGTGCAAGCTAGCTAGCTAAATTGCCATAAATGTTTAATGCTTTTCGACCTGTCCCCAAATTAATGTCATTGGTTCAGTTTGTTTTGATATTTTAACCTGCGTGTCGTGATCGCGTTTGGTGTTGGGGACAAAATAAATGTATGCACGATGGTGCACGTGCTCAGAAGGTTTGGGTTCCATGTTATAGATGACCTGGAGCCAGTGGGTTTGGCGAGGGATATGTAGTGAGGGCCAGCCAGCGAAAGCATGCAGGTCACAGTGGTGGGTAGGAAATGGGGCTTTGGTAATAAAACGGATGGCACTGTGATAGACTACATCCAGTTTGCTGAGTAGAGTGTTGGGGGCTATTTTGTAAATGACATCGCCAAAGTCGAGGATCGGGAGTATAGTCAGTTTTACAAGGGTATGTTTGGCGGCATGAGTGAAGGAGGCTTTGTTGAGAAATAGGAAGCCGATTCTAGGTATCATTTTGGATTGGAGATGCTTAATGTGAGTCTGGAAGGAGAGTTTACAGTCTAACCAGACACCTAGGTATTTGTAGTTGTCCACATATTCTAGGTCAGAACCGTCCAGAGTAGTGATGCTAGTCATTTTAATGGCATCGGACCGAGGCTCTGCATCTGTCCTCGTGCTCCTAAACCTTAGTGCTGCTTTTGATACCATCGATCACCACATTCTTTTGGAGAGATTGGAAACCCAAATTGGTCTACACGGACAAGTTCTGGCCTGGTTTAGATCTTATCTGTCGGAAAGATATCAGTTTGTCTCTGTGAATGGTTTGTCCTCTGACAAATCAACTGTAAATGTCGGTGTTCCTCAAGGTTCCGTTTTAGGACCACTATTGTTTTCACTATATATATTTTACCTCTTGGGGATGTCATTCGAAAACATAATGTTAACTTTCACTGCTATGCGGATGACACACAGCTGTACATTTCAATGAAACATGGTGAAGCCCCAAAATTGCCCTCACTAGAAGCATGTGTTCCAGACATAAGGAAGTGGATGGCTGCAAACTTTCTACTTTTAAACTCGGACAAAACAGAGATGCTTGTTCTAGGTCCCAAGAAACAAAGATATCTTCTGTTGAATCTGACAATTAATCTTAATGGTTGTACAGTCGTCTCAAATAAAACTGTGAAGGACCTCGGCGTTACTCTGGACCCTGATCTCTCTTTTGAAGAACATATCAAGACCATTTCAAGGACAGCTTTTTTCCATCTACGTAACATTGCAAAAATCAGAAACTTTCTGTCCAAAAATGATGCAGAAAAATGTATCCATGCTTTTGTCACTTCTAGGTTAGACTACTGCAATGCTCTACTTTCCGGCTACTCGGATAAAGCACTAAATAAACTTCAGTTAGTGCTAAATACGGCTGCTAGAATCCTGACTAGAACCAAAAAAATTGATCATATTACTCCAGTGCTAGCCTCTCTACACTGGCTTCCTGTCAAAGCAAGGGCTGATTTCAAGGTTTTACTGCTAACCTACAAAGCATTACATGGGCTTGCTCCTACCTACAGTAGGTGTTCTTCTTCTATGTTTTTGTTTTATTATTTCACTGACATACTGTGTTTGATCTTGTCTAGCCATCTTGTCTCAAGAGGACCACAATGGAAATAAGTCCCAGACTTTATTGTGTGTTATCCTCAATGATTTTATTCATGTGCATGTAAGGCTTTTAAGTTTTATATGTGCTTGTTTTTTTAAATGGTCAAATTAATAAACTAAAAAGGGCCAGATGTTTACAGAATGGTGTCGTCTGCATAGAGGTGGATCAGAAAATCACCAGCAGCAAGAGCGACATCATTGATATATACAGAGAAAATAGTCGGCCCGAGAATTGAACCCTGTGGCACCCCCATAGAGACTGCCAGAGGTCCGGACAACAGGCCCTCCGATTTCATACACTGAACTCTGAGAAGTAGTTGGTGAACCAGACGAGGCAGTCATTTGAGAAGCCAAGGCTATTGAGTCTGCCATAAGAATGCGGTGATTGACAAGAGTCAAAAGCCTTGGCCAGGATGATGAAGACGGCTACACAGTACTGTCTTTTATCAATGGCGGTTATGATATCGTTTAGGACCTTGAGCGTGACTGAGGTGCACCCATGACCAGCTCGGAAACCAGATTGCATAGTTCTTGTGTCAACATGTTTGCCTATTAATTGTCCTGAGCCCTTTTCCACAGTGTGCATTAATGTCACAAAGGGAATAGCCAATAATATAGTTTGTTGTGAGTGCAATGGTATTGCAACATTTGTGGGCACTCTTTAAAAACCAAAGACTGGAATTCTCTATTGCCTCCAGATAGTCACATAACATTCAGCCATACTACATTCCAATCCACAATAATATGGGGGAGGAGTGTCATTATTTTGACCAGAAATGCACAGCATAAGGAAAATGTTTGCTTGTGAAATAAGCATTAAGAATCCCTAAATGACACTCAACTTCACAGGGTGAAATTAAGTTGCAAAAAGCAGGGTCATAAACAGTATAAAGTAAATTATCATTTTAATGACAAGTTGTCATGACTGTGTTTTCAGGTAGTGTTAAATAATAATCCTACTCTGACTGACATATTGTAATTTGTCTATTGCCTCCATGTAGCATATCACATAACTATCACATCATTAACCACGAACTGAACCATCCATTCAACATCCGATTGTCCCCATGTTGGCCACAGAGCCATACAATCATTATGCTATGACATTAGCTTGATTCACCTGCTTTTGTTGATGTTGTTCATCCTGTCACTTCTTCCGTTTCGGGAGACTTCTTTGGTGGTGACCGTGCCGAGTGATGTTGCCAAGATTGCCCCCCCTCATAGGCCCTAATACTGTATTTTTTAGCAAGCTGCTATAGTACCCACATTTCTGCGGTGCCGTCTCCAAGGACAATGGCGCAAGCTCCTATGACAAAGCCACAGTAACTCGAGAAATCGAGTGTAATATATTCCCCATCTGATGGCTTTCGTGACGCAATAATGTAACGTTAGCAACCCAACATATTCAAGACTTGAGCCTTGACAGATGTTTATAACGTCGTTATAGCTCCGTTGTCAACATGCACGTTCATACAATTTTGACATTTTTCAGATGGAACGTTGTAGCTAGCTAACAAGTTAACATTTTAAAAATACTTTCTCATTTTCAAACACATTACTGTTACAAAACATGAATCAAAAGGTTTACGAGCAAACCATGAATAATTGTGTGCATTCTGCTTAAACCGTTAACACGCACGCTAACGTTAGCTAGCTAACAATCGATGGAGTTTTCCTAGCTACAATTCACTGACGAGCTCATGCTTCCTTTTCGTGATAAAAACGATGCCCAAATCGTTAAAAATAAGCGTTTAACTCTGCTTGATTCCTGACAAGAAAAATAGAATAGTTATCTACATTTAAAGTTGTGAAAAATATGTATTTTAGTTTGTGCTTGGTATTATCTTCCATGATTGATTTACCACTCAGCCTCTTGTTCTAGTCTCTTCGCCGAGCACGCTATCTTCAGGCAAGCAAGAAACGTTAGCTAGCTAGCCTAACATTAGCCAAACTAGCATCAGTCTTCTCGAGCAGCATTGCCTTCTGAAAAAGTTAAGTGACAGACCAGTCTCGCGCACCACCCACCAGACACACTTCACCGCATGTCTACATAATATCATGGGCAAAGAACTATAAGAACTATCTATATAAGAACTATCTATATATATATATTATTTATTTTTTAAACTTACCTTATGCTGTAGTAACTCATGTTTATCCACGGTTGCTATGGATCCCAGCTGGTGGTGGCCTTCTGGTGCAGCAGACAACTTTCCTTGACACGCTTGGAAAATTGTTCCCCACAGCCCTAGTTACCGCACATGACTACAACACAGTGTTGCCAACTCCTCAGTAAGGAAAGTAGCTATTGGCTAGTGTCCTAGAAGTCGCTAAATGACGCCATCGCCTAATTGGCCATGTGCATGTAATTGTGATGGATGCTGTAGGAGAGAGGAATAAAGTCGCGGGAGAGACAAAAGGTTAGTAAAAAAAACACCCTAAATATGTTTAGAACTACAAATTAACTTTCTAAGAAGCAGGGCGGCTTGGTTGGGTTGTGTTTCGGAGGACGCATGGCTCTCGACCTTCGTCTCTCCCGAGCCCGTACGGGAGTTGTAGTGAATAGACAAGACAGTAACTACTAACAATTGGATACCACGAAATTGGGGAGAAAAAGGGGGTAGAAAAAGAAAAAAAAAAGATTATAGTTTTTTTTTATGTCACAATTCCAACCCTCCTCCTTTATCTGAACTTGGGACCGGCAAAAGTGACCCAAAAGAGACACTGGCGGAGTTACTTAGTAGTTTATTTTTTTTGTTTGTTTTTGTTTTTTTTGTTTAGTTTTCTTAATTTGATTTGGTTTTTAACCGTAGGGTCCACTTAGGAGGCTACAACAAGTCACAGTAAAACATGAACATTTTTAACCATAACATTTTTTTATTTTTTTTGTATACAATCTACATTATCAATCTAAATGGACCAAAAAGAGACAATAGAAAAATTCAGGTTAATAGTTGTTTTTTTTTCCAGACCCCCCTCCACACACACACAGGCTGTGCTGGCTCACAGAAAGAGTGGGTCACCGTAATTTTGGTCAGGGCTCTCTATGGCAGGTTCAGCAACTGAGGGAGCTGACTTAAATGAGTAAGCAGCTGATGTGCCAAAAAGCTCCAAAACATTATCAGGCAGCTGGTGCTCATAGCAAGCCTCACCAGACAGCTTCAGTTCATATCGAATGTACAGGATGGAGTGAAGGGTCTGCAAGGACATCCGTTTTGTAAGTTCGCTTTTTACCACACTTATCTGGCTGAATACACTCTCGACTTCAGCATTCGAGTTTGGCAAGGACAACACAGACACAGCAGCCATGGCAAGTTCTTGAAACGGGTTGATATCAGCTGCATCCCTGAACTTCCAAATCTCACTCCAGAAGCCCAGTGTGTTTTTGTCTCATTCCATTTACTAAGATGGATGGCACGCCATTGCTGGACAATCTTGTCTATCTCCGCATTTGAGTCGCCAAGGACCTTGGCTATTTTTTCTATTTCTCCAAGGCTCTTATTGTGCTTTAGAGTTTCCTCCACATTGAAAACTGACATGTACTGCAATGCTTCGATGTTGTCCGGCAGTCTCACCCTCAGCTCATTAATGAGGGAGATGGTGAAGGCTACACACCGCTTTCTGACATTGTTTTTATCCTCAGGTGCAAGGTGGAACTCAGCTGCCTTTGACTCAAAAAGGTATCCAAGGTACGGTTTGGGACTGATGTATTCATCTATTGGCCCTTTGAGTACATCAACATTTGCCAGTGGATTCAGCACCCTGCTACTCACAGACTTGATCAGGTGAACCAAGTGGTCAAGTAGCTTAAGATGATCTACTTGCTCTCCTCTTTGAGGATCACTGTACATAGAGTAGAGAACCTCAGCCATGTAGCAGTGTTCACTGGACTTGGTGACTGTGAAATGCAGCCTAATCTCCTCCCACTGGTCCAAAATGCGTGAAACCGTGGATTCAATGGAGGGCCAACATGTGGCACACACCTTGGTTATCTGTAAAGGTTTCTCCCCCACAGTTGATGGTCTCATATATGGCCTTGTAGGCCTCCCTGCGCTTTGGAGACACTGAAAACCAGTTATAAGTCTCTCGTACCAAGTACTCCACACTACGGGGATGGTGTTATTGGAAGCAGGACTTACAGCAAGCTGCAGAGTGGCACACACAGCGAATAAGAACCAGATATTTGAGGCCATACTCCTCCTTCAGCTCTTTATGGACCCCATTGTTAATCCCTGTCAGAACAGAGGCATTGTCAGTTCCTATCCCCAGGAGTTTCTCTTTTTTAAGAAAACACTTAGAGGAAAGCCACAACAGCACGGGCTATAGATTTAGCATCTCCTCCCTCCAACTCAACAAGCCCCAGAAATGTTGATACGGTTGTCTGCTTGGTGTCACTAAAGTACTTTATCACAACCCCCAGGTACGTAGAAACACTTGCATCCATGTACTCATCGAGGAGGAGGCTGAAACGCTGGTCACCCACATCTGTGACCAACTTTTTCAGAAAGTATGGTGCTAGAACACCGTTAATCATTTCTGTGCACTTTGTCCTGTGCATTTTGAAGTGGATAGCAGCAGCGGAGTCTGAGAAAGCAGCTCTACATGCATCTCCAATGTGATCACATGCCAGCATGGAACAGTGTTCAGCGATAGCTAATGCCATAGTGGCCTCAGCCTTTTTTGCAGAGTCAATTTTTTTAATCATAAATGGCAGCTTGTTTTGAGTGGAACTGTTATAAGGCTTTGCCTTTTGAGTATGTTTTTGAGTTGTCATGTGTTTTTTACATCACTAAGTTTGGTGTAGAAATCAGCCTTACAATACAGGCAGTATGCCCGTGTATCATCTCCAATAAACGGCTTCAACCAACCTTTGAATTCAGGTTTTAATTACCACTCCTTTCTGTATTTTTGAGTGAACAGTTTAGACTCCGACATGATGAGCTAGCCAGCTAGATGATTAGCTTATGTTACAGAGAGGCACACACACAGTGGACAAGGTGAGTAAGTGACTGAGGCAGTGTGAGTCAAATGCAGTGATTTATTTTTGTGCAGTGATTTATTTTAGACAAAGAACATTTTACATTTGCATCCCGCCCTGAATGTAAGCCAGGGCAGGATCAGCCAGTGGCAGCTTCCCACATGCGCAATCCATTTGCAGTCTGGACGGGGAGGGGTGAACATCTCCTGCTCTGACTGCAGCTGGGAGGGACTGCTGCGCGAGGACTGGGCCGCCTGTGAGTGCTTTGGGACAGGGTGGGGCCCACGGCAGCACCCGCTGCTCGTTGAGAAGAGTAAGAATGATACGTGCTTTCACGTTAGCCTCAAAGTCTCCAATAGACATTTTGAAAATGTGACGATAGAGGGGTCTGAATACTCACCAAATATAGCAACAAAGTCACTAAGTTGGCAACACTGACAATAATATTGGATGGCAAGTTATATAGGCTGAGTGATTGGACAGGTTTCTTTGCTTCTGCATGACATGTTACCACACATGTAGCTAGTAAATAGACCCCTCTACTTATACCCAAGTTACTAGCTAGTGTTGTAACACTCACACCACAGAAATTCATTATGTATTTATGTTAAATTGAAAAACAACCAATTTAAAAAAAAAATATTTAATGTGGACCCAGGGTACAAAGAAAACAAGAACCTAGACAGAGCCGCATCCATAATGGACTGAACTACCAACTGCACATGGACAACATGCCAAGTTATCTCAAGCAGCAAAACAATTGAGTGGACTCGATAATATTATAGTCATTGCAACATATCACTTTCAATCAGTGGACTAATGTATTCATGTGGTGTTAACTACGATTCAGTGTTAATTGCAGAACATGATGATAAAATGTCAATATTTACAGTTATATTGATTAGATGCTAATCGGTGCCTATGCACTTGAAAGATAACCTCGGTCCCTCAGCAACCTCATCAGCCCTTTCCTCCTCCTCCATGTAACCTTAACTCCATAGTCCCTCTCTGGGGTGTCTGTTGCTAAAATCTCTGAAGTCACGGTGTGTGGCGGGGTCATCGGCTGTGACGCAGGCAACAGGAGGCGAAGAAAGAACTACCATCATGGTGTAATTCTGGAGTCTCTACATCAGGTGGGCAAGACATTGTCCGTGCCAGGGGTGTGGTGTGTTGCTGAGGCAGGAGTCCGAGCAGAGCATGACGCTGGGCTCTTGCAATGTCTGGCAACATTGGCAGCTGACGTTCTAAGAACCCAACCTCTGCTAGAGGTTGATGCTGCATCTTCCAGTGTTACCTCTGACAACCGTCTCCTCTCAGCTGTCCCTTTCCTGAGAGAAGTTATCGGTGTTGGTGTCTACGTTTCATCTTGATTACTTAGGTACTCTGTACTTAGAGAACTGACCTTATGTGCTTGCAAGGAGAGATTGGACTGTTGACCTTCTCTGAAAATATAAGGCTTGGAACTTGCAAATACAACTTTTTTTCTGGATAACTGAGAACTCCTGTCAAGAATTATTGTTGCAGAGAGGCACTTCTTCCTCCCTCGCCTTCCTCTGGGTGCAGGGGGCGGTAGTTGATCAAACTGTGGACTCACCTGAAATTGAGTGAGAGACGAGACATCTTTGAACATGTTAGTTATACATTATTTATAGTCTATGGTTTGAACGGACAACATTCAGAAGATAGTAAATAATTACATTAAAAACATGATTGATTATCATCATACACATGATCAGTTATCCTAAACTGTGATTACCCAAGAACTACAGGTTGTGCAGCTGTTCTGTCGCTTCTCCTCAACCAGAAATGACTTGGGATTGAGTACGCCTCTCACTTGAGGCACGTTGAGGTATCTGGCGTCATCAAGTGGTGGATCAAAAAACAACAGCGACGGCTTCTGTGAGTTTGGCAAAGATGTCTTTCTTGTTTTACGGGGCATCAGAGATCATGGCTGAGGAGCTGATGGGATGAAAAGAAGGTGAAATATAAGGTGACGTATCAAAGTAATGCAGTGTGGAACAGATGTGGTATATAAGAAACGTTATAACGCTATAGCTTGCTTTGGGTTAAGTAGCTAGTTAGCTACAACAAAAATACGAGTGAAGAACCCTTCCATGAACACAGTACGCCTTCGTATATCACACGACGTACCTGGGTGTATACTGCATGTCAGAAGTAGCTAGTTATCAATGTTTTGAATAAATAATGTCAGAATCAGAAAGGACACAGATTTGGCATTTGCTCCGCTGTCCTCCATGTCTTGTGGTTAACATAATGGCTAACGCTGATTGGTTTTCACATCCACTGGGTTCAGCCCATTGGATATGCAAAGACCACATGACCGGAATCGCAAATACTGCGCCAAAATTCAAACTCCCTTTCACACTGAATGAAAGGAGGTAGAGATCTAAAACCTACCTATCAACTTTCATTTTCGATTGTCATTGTTTAATTAAGGAGTCAAGTAACCCAGAACAAAAGCGCTTCACCATAATATGAAGGTTTGTTATTTTTAACATGGTTAAAGTTGCTAGTTAGCTGGCTAATTAACTGGATTAAAGTTAGCTGGCAAACTAAACGCGCTAACTACTACCGCTAGCTAGCTAACTACTAGTTTACGTTAGTTTGGGGAATATTTTTCTACCTTTGTATGTTAGCTAGCTAACTATAAACCCGTGGATTAGCAACTATCTAATTTAGCTAACACCACCATGTTCTAGAAGACTGCGTCATAACCATAGCTGATATTTGAAAGACTGGTATTTCTATTCTAAAATCGCTAGCTAGCTAGCTATAGTAACAATTAGCTGGCTGCTTTATTTTTAATTGAAACAATCCAACATATTTTAGTATAGTTAAGTTAGCAAGTTACTAGAGTAACGTCAGCGCAAATATGGGAAACATAAGTTCATGATGTGATCCATATCCGAAATACATTTAATTCGGCGTTGTTACCAGGTTACGCAAGCTAGCTAACGCTACTTTAATTTAACCATCAAAAGAACCTTGGATATTTTTTTTGAACTAACAGCTTTTGCATCGACAGTCTTGCTGCTTAGTTGCAGCATATCAACTCAGGTAAAAAGTTGTCAGCACCTGATTCGTCATCAGATCAGTTTCGCTATCATTTAACCATTATAGCTAACTAGCTCTAATCTAACCAGCTTTTTCTGCCCCATGGGAAATGTTGTTGTGACTTTAACGTTACCTGTTATCTCTTCAGACATCAAGTGAAGTCAAAGGGCCAGCCTCTGTAATCTGAGCAAAATGAAACAGAGCCCAAGAAGGCCCCTGATCCTTAGGAGGAGGAAGCTTCCTTTCCAGCTAAATGAACCAACCAATGGCTCAATTGAGGAGCCGGATGGACTACGACACAAGGAACCATCCACATCCAAACCCTCAGGTGGCCAGTGCTTTCCTGATGGCATCCGCATCATGGACCATCCCACTATGCCTGGCACACAAGTGGTTGTCATCCCCAAAACTGCAGACCTTCAGAGTGTAATTGGGGCCCTCACTGCCAAGGGGAAGGAGTGTGGCTCTCAAGGACCAAATAAATTCATCCTTCTAAGTGGTGGCGGCTGTATCGACGATGGTGCAGATTCTTTCTGTCAACCTAGCTATATGAGAGGACGCAGCTCTGGTAGGGGTAGCATGGCTCTTGTCACACAGCTAGAGAAGGCAACAACAATGGACTGCCTAAAGGATACTAGGACTTTGACTACAATTAAACCATGTATGTTTATTTTCTTTCATGATTTTGGGTTAAATTACCCTCCACTTTTCAGGTGTTTAACTGTTTGATGAACATTGTTGATGCGCACAGTTTTTATTATTTCACAGTGAATAGGGACCTTGATTGCAGTCCTCTAGACGACAGCCTTACTAACATCCAGTGGCTTGGGAGGATGAATACAGACGGTCTTGAACCAGATCCTGCTAAGAAAGCTGCCAACAAAGAGAATCATGACACTTGCCAACAGATTCTCCAGGTTTGGCTCCTCTTTTAGCTTCTCGGTGTGATTGTCAATGGACGTATGTAAACAGTGATGCTCAAGGAGGGTGTCACCAGCAACGTGTTATATGTTTATCAAGAGTGTTGCACTCAAGTGTGATATTAGCTCTGTGTGCTTGCTGCATTTGTTGAGTCTTCAAAGAGTAGTATCTAAATAGGCCAAACAAAGCCAACCTCTCTTTTGTTCTGTTTTGCACACAGTCACAAAGTGAGCGAATGGAAGCACACATGGTTGTAAAAGACCCCTTGTCAGAGAGACCACCCTACTCGTACATGGCAATGATTCAGTTTGCCATCAACAGTAAGAAGAGCAGGAGGATGACATTGAAAGAGATCTACACTTGGATTGAGGATCACTTTCCATATTTCAGAAAGGTGGCCAAGCCAGGCTGGAAGGTAAACATCCACAATAAGCCCTTGGTCACAGATAGATTTTTATTGGTGTCACTGTAGTAGTTGAGGACAAGATCGTGTAACAATAGAAGCAGAAGAATACCCCTTAAGCACCCAACAAAAACTTGTATAATTGACAATGGCATAAGCCACATCCTCTTAGTTTGATATTGTCTATGCTCCTTGCCAGAATTCCATCCGCCACAATCTTTCCCTGCATGACATGTTCATCCGTGAGACAACACAAGATGGCAAGATCTCCTACTGGACCATCCGCCCAGAGGCCAATCGCTGCCTTACTCTTGACCAGGTTTACAAGGTCAGCATGATACCCACTTTTCTGTTCTAAGTCATATTTTGTCGCTGGCCAATTACAACTATGGGACTCCACAAATCCCTGCATATAACGGTCTTAACTCTGATATTTACTCATCTCTATGATAACTCTGCCCCTTTTGACCAATTGTCCACCCCCACAGACTGAGTCTGATCCAACTTCCATCTCGTCTCGGACCATGCAGGTCTGTGAACAACATGTAAGATCGTTTTACCCTTCTTTTCATCTGTGGCAGTCAGTCAGGGAGAACAGGACAGTAGGAGAGAGGACAGGACATGCTTTCCATCTGCTCTTGTTTAGCTCATTAAGCTGACAATTAATTTCAGGGGAGATGCGAGGTGTAGGCAGAGAGGCAGGCATCACAGGACCACCGTACATAGTCAGTAACTTCTTCTACACAGGTCGAACTCATGCCGTCTTCATATGTTGTCTTTGAGAAGAGAAAGGGACCATTTCAAATTAGAATAGTTGTGTTGGGAATAAGAAGTTAACATCTCAATTGTCTCCCGCAGCAACAAAAGAGAATTGCTCCTGACATCAAGAAAACATCTGCCAGTTTCCCTGGTGAGTGAGGGAAAGACGTGGGGGGAAACAAGCAGCTGGACAATTACCAAACTTTTGAGAGTTGGAAATTATTGATGTGTAGCTGTTGCCTCATTACATTTTTTTCTGCCATCCATATGTTCAGAGAGGAAGATGAAGCCCCTTCTTCCTCGTGCAGACTCCTACCTGGTCCCCATCCAGCTGCCTTTCACCCAGTCACTATTCCTGTCCTCGTCCACACAGCTCCCCCTCTCTGCCCCCCAACAGAAATCTAGCTCCTCAGGAGGGTGCAAGAGGGTCCGTATAGCTCCCAAGGTAAAGTCTCACCATCACCATACGTTTTTTTTTTATTGTGAAGTGCCGGGAGGTTACTTGATTCCCTATAGTTATTAAATTAATACGCTGGGACTGTGTTTGGCAGGTTACGTACAGTGATGCCTCCACAGTGATGCTGTATGCTCCTCCAGTTGAGGAGATGAAGGAGGAGCAGGTCTGTGTGCCCCTGACCTCCGTTGCCCCTAGGGCTGTTCTGACCAACACCAGGAAGGAAGTCAGCAGCTCCCGTCGCAAGCAGCGCCTCGTCCTGCCTTCCAATGAGGAGCCCGTGCTCCTCTTCCCCGACAGCACCTTCTTCGACTCGGGCCTGGCCTCCGACGGCTCCGCCTTCCAGGACGCCGAGCTCGATCCCCGGCCGGAGCCTGACAGCCCCTGCAGGGAATTCTCTTTCAAGACCCCCATCAAGAGCAGCCACCCAGCCTCCTCCACCCCCAGCAAGCCACCCACTGTGCTGTTAGAGCCCTGGAAGGTGACCCCGCTGGGCAAGGAGAGAGGCGGCATGCTGGACTTCAGCCCCATCCGCACCCCCGGCCCCAACTTCACCCCGCACCGCCATGACCACACCCCCTTCAGCTTCAGTAGCACTCCCTTTAAGGACCTGCCCTTGTTCAACTCCCCTCGCGAGTTGCTCACCTCTGCACGCTCCTCATCTGCGGCTGGCCCCACCGACACCTGCTCCCCGGGGCCGGAGCGTCTGCAGGGCTGCTCCAGAGTGCTCCAGATCGGGGGTCCCTCCACAGCTAACCGCTCCCTTACAGAGGGCTTGGTCCTGGACACCATGAACGACAGCCTGAGCAAGATCTTGGTGGATATCAGCTTCTCTGGCCTGGAGGATGATGATCTGGGTATGGGGAACATCAGCTGGTCTCAGCTCATCCCTGAACTCAAGTAGCCACTGCCGAGCAGAGAGCACGACCCTTTCAAAGTTCTTTGCTAGATGAGGATGCCATAGTCTCATCATTACCCAAGCTGCTCACATCATCTTCCAATCTGTAAATGTGGGAGTTTTTCTAACTTAGATTTTTTTCCTTTGTCGCTGGTTGCCTTTGTCAAAACTAACCAGTCTTTTTCCTCTCTCATGGTTGTGCTTCATGAAACAAGCTTAAGCGACCATATGTTGATTACAATTCACTGCCTCCCACGATAGACTTGAAGGAACTACTAGAGAACCGAAAAGTATGTTGTGTAGCCTGCATAGAATATGTATGTTAATTTGCACATTTTGTAATATGTTTTGCTCTTTAAAATGTACATTTATACATAGATAAATCAAACTATCCAGTGAGACCGACACTACCATGCTAGAATATAAGATGTGGTGCCTGAGCGAGTCTCCATTTGATTGGACCTCTGAAAGGACGTAACATGATGTACATGATGATCAAACAATGAGAGAAAGTAATAAACAACAAGGACTGTCTACACCCAAAGGAGATGCCATTTTTGATTGACCAAGTCAACACTTATTCTAGTGCACTTTTGTAACTTATTCTAGGCATGACACAATGTCCAATCTGCTTTGTGAACTTTTAAAGAGTGGTAGTAGTTTCTTACTCACTATGTAAAAGCATAAAGTAGTATGGTGATGTCTTCTATTCCTGTGTTACTCCGTCTGGGTAGAAGGGAAATATATTTGAATAAAAAAAAATGTTTGAATTGTCATTGGAAGTTTTTTGGCTAGAAGGTTTAAACATTTAATGCATGAGTTTATGGTTTTATCTTGATCAAAGGTTAATAGTTGTTACTTTGTTATGGGAAAGGAAGACGGCATCATTTGTATATGACAAATTCTGAATGATGTATGGCTTTTTATAGTTCTTCTCAGTTCCTTTGTTAGCTGTGCTTGTGGTGGACACATTCAGGTTAGTTTAAGGAGCATCCTGTCTGCTAGTGTTTAATATCATGGCATGGGCTTGCTGGTGATTGACTTTCTTATCTTTGCAGTATTGGTGTCTTGGAAACTGTAGCTAATGTAAATGTTTAAAGTGCCTTTTTTCTTTTTGGGTGGGTGTGCTGACTACAGTGAAACCCGCTGACTTTGCTGCTCCTTTTCACATTGGTTGGGTTTAGATGTCTTAACTTGACTAGATTCACACAGTCCTGGGTTTCTTGTCCCATATCATTTAAAAGTATGATAAACTGGAAGAGGCATGAACACCACATCATATTCACTAACTTTTACATTCTGGCTCAGTATTTATTACATGACCAGTACAACAGACCCCAGAGGGAGGTTTGGGGAGAAACTGACATGGGTACATTTGGGGATGTTTAAGAAAAGCATGTCTGTTTTATGAATCCTATGTAAATGGAATAAATTAATGTCACAGTTTCTCTTTTTGTTTTATTTGAGTATCAAATGTATTTATATAGCCCTTCGTACATCAGCTGATATCTCAAAGTGCTGTACAGAAACCCAGTCTAAAACCCCAAACAGCAAGCAATGCAGGTGAGTACCAAATACCAGTATGTCAACATTTGCTGATGAGCGTCATTTTAAATGTAAATAATCCACACAAAACATCTATCGTATTCAAAGCGTAAAATTACATCTCATTAATTCAAGTAAACAAAAACAAGTGTTTTTTTTTCTGCAGAACTAACTTTCCCAGCAGTGAATGTTGTAGAGTTAACGGCTCATTATTTTCCAAATCTAACATGCCTTGGTATTTACATCCATATACAATATGGAGGGCACAGCAATGGGTGTCCGTCCGTCCAGTCAGTGTGTGAGTAAAGAGGCGTCTTTAGTAGGTCTGAACTTCCTGCTGAGCCACCTCCAGCAGTATCTGGAGCTGCTTACTGCAGTAGTCTGGAGAATAGAGAGGCAGTCCTGTCAGTGACTCGCAACAGCCATAACTATCCCACACAACACCCTCATCTGACATTTCTGCTATCAGTAATTCAGTTTGATGACAACGACATAGTGGCATGATAAGGATGTGGCTTACTGAATATTTTTCTCCATCGGGTGGGCAGGCGTGAGCGGTGCACTGTCAGGTAGTAGACAGGGATTCCAGACAGGGTGAGAGCACAGCTGCCCCCTGTGTTCCAGGGGTCTGAGTACAAAGACAGCCCAACGATGAAGAAGCACACCACTGTGAAGGTGACTGCAATGGCCAGCGGCACCTAGTAGTCATAGAATAGAATTATGAGCTGATCATAGGAATAAAACTAGGTAAACAGTCAAGAAACCGCCAACTAGTAAGTACCAAACAAGTGACATTAGTTAATTATAGTAGTCATAGCAACCTTGAAGGGTCTTGGATGGAGGGGGAAGCGGGAGCGATGGATGAGCATCCCCATGGTTGCCATGGCAATGAAGAGCCACCGAGAGAAGGAGGCAAAGTTGATCAGCTGGAATATCTCTCCTCTTGCCACCATCACTACCACTAACGGATACTGCAGGAAGGACAACACAAACATCTCAACTGGACCATGAAAGCAAAGCATAGACCTACCTCATCAACCCAATAAGGACATCCCCACAATACAGATGTCTGTAAAGAGACTCTAATAGGGTTAGCAAGGACGACTATGTGCAGTAGTAGGAGACTATACCAGTAGCAGAATAGCAGGCAGAGGCGTGTTTCTACGGATATGGATCATTGAGAAGAGGACTGGCCAGTGTCCCTCCCTGGCGCCCACGAACAGCATCCTGCACACGGACAGACAGACGTCTCGTGAATAAAACCAGCCAAGCGTACATCAAGGGGTACATTTCTGAATTACGAGAGTGCAGCATTATTACCTGGGTGCTCCAAAGAAGCCACCGTTCAGTGCCCCAAGACAGGATACAGCTACCAGCACAGGAATCACAGAGGCCAAGCCGTGAAGCGCACGATTGGCAAACGTCTGCGATAAACAGACAGCATATATGAGACTGACATGCAGTTCACTTCATATGCAGTTATTTTCCGTCTCTTGGCTTTGACCATCTGATGCCATATTACTGACCACAGCCACAGCGTCAGACACAAGAAGCTCCTCTGCTGTCATCATGGTGTAATAGGCCACGTTGACAAGAACGTAGCACACAGTCACCGTCACCATGGAGAAGATGATTGCCAGTGGGATGTTTCTGACAAAATAGAGCAGACAAACTAAGACATGAGGTTACTTGATTTTTTGTGTGGAAATAATTGGTCAATTGTTTTTTTAATATAAAATACCTATTTGGGTTAATAACCTCCTCTGTGACAAAATTCAGATAAAACCTGCGAAGAAAGTAAAATATGTTAATTTATCAGTTAACAGTTCTTTATGGATAACACAACAATGGTATGATATGGGATTTTCTTGTGCACTGTTTACCATCCACCATAGGCATATAGACCAGAATAAAAGGCCAATGGTAGCTTATCCAGTGTTAATGTATCAATCTCAAAGCCATTCTGAAAGTTCTCTGTCTGTCCTGGGGAGGGGAGAGAGGAAAATGAGTTAGCAGGGTTTGATTGATTAGGGTCCTGTGTATATTGTGTACATCGTGTATCATGTTACTCTACCAAAACCACTAACTACCCCACCTCTGGCTAATGCCGTGATGCCAGGAACGATAATTAAGACCAGGGCAAACATCTTAATGAATGTCAGCGTGATCTGTGTGCGAGAAGCCAGGGTCACACTCCAGCAGTTTATCGCCACCACAAATGCTACAGGGAGAGAGGGAAGATAAACCTTGTTGAAATAGTATACCATTGTAATCAAACAATTCACAAAGTATTTTTGGTTGTATTTTATCACTCACTCACTCCAAGGATGCTGACCAGTTTAATCAGTGCTGTAGGAGGAGCACAAGGGCTGAAAAAGGGATCCACCACATAGCGTCCGAACGCCAGGGACACGTAGGATGCTACAGCTGGCCTTTACAGTCCACATGGAGTACAGTATTAAAGTATTAGAAAAACTTGTAGTAAACCATACTGTCTCCTAAACTATTCTAAGAGTGTATGCCCAGAGACACGGAGATACAGGCTGCTGACCTGATGAATAAAAACTCTGCCCAGAGACGCAGGAACGCAGGCAAGGGTCCTAATGTCTCCAGCAGATAGGTGTAGTGGCCCCCTGACTTTGTAAAGGTGGTTCCCAGCTCAGCATAGCACAAGGCCCCTGGACAAAGGGCAGAGACAGATGACACATTGGATTCCTTGGGTGAAAAAAAAAAAAAAATCCCTTAGTTGATTACTTTTTTCAAATACAGTCAGTTTTCCCACATTGAATTTGCTGATTGAAATGATGTGGAAACTATGTGGACTCAACAAGTTTTTGCTCAGTGGGCTGGGATATTTTCTATTGTATAACTATCTCTATACATTCAGGAAACAGATTTTTTTTTAAATATATTAATTATTCAGTGCATATCATTAGTTATAGCTGTGCTTATAACTGTGGTATAATAAAGTTAAAAACTGGGGGAATACCTGGGAAAGGTCAGGCATACATCCACCCCATGCTACCCTTTTGATCTGTTAATTTGGTCAGCCATAGGCTATTACCCTATAAACAGCCGTAATGAATAGTACAGATCTTCATTTTATCACTTTTATTCCTAAGAATTTTCCTGCACAGCAGTAAATTCAAACTTGTAGTGTATTTGAGGTTTAAAAAGGCTTCTGAAGTTTGTCATTTCCACTGAAATTTCTATTTTAGACTTGATTTTCCCTAATGAAAAATGCATCAACCCCTACAAAAATTGTCATTAATTATAATACACAGGCTCATTTTCCTGCTGTGGCAAACTGGCTCAAATTAAGATCCAACATCTGTATATTAACCAATCAGTTTAATAGTAAACATTTGGACATCTGTGCAAGGACTCATATACTTGAAGGATAATAAATGTTTTAAATTATGTTAATGGTACAAATAATAGTGGTGCATGTATGACAATAACCGGTACAGTGAACTGTTATTACCTTAATTAAATAAGATAAGTCAAAGTTACTTTATAGGTACAAAGGTTTATTCGCATGTGCAAATACCAGAGGATTGTGGACCTTGGCCAGATCATTCAACTAAGTGAATACATCCAGCACAGTTTCCTGCCAGCGAAAATACAGTGAGTACTAGATTACACCTCTGAGGTTGTAAGTTTCCATTAGGGGAGTGAATGTTGTGTGCTGTCTGTGAATTAAAGGGGCAGTGCAGTCAAATGCATTATTTACCTGTGTTTTATATATATTTCCACACTATGAGGTTGGAATAAGCTGTTTGAAAAGACTGCCTGAAATTTCAGCTTGTTTTGCCCTGCCTGGCTACATCACTGGGCAGTGTAAATTATTAGACCAATAACAATAATATACCTCTCTGCCAATAACAGCTCGTTCGGGTTACATTCCCTCCCATTAGGCTCCTCCAATTAGGCTCCTCATTCAGACCTTTCCCATAAAGTCCAAGCAAAATTCTTGCGAGATAAATTGCTTTTTGCTAAGAAGCTATTTTTGTATCTTTTTAACCATTTTAATTGAAAAAAAATCACAGTAAGGTGCTTCATTGTTACCTAGAAATGTTTTAATTTTGAGATAAAAACGGCTGCATTGGACCTTTAACAATACTGAATCAGACTGATGTGTGAATATCTAATAAAAATGTTTCAAGATGGAGATTGTGTTAGCAACTGCCACTCTCAAACATCACAATTATACTCCTCTTGCTCTCATAGGTACCCAATACCTCTTTTAAAATGACAGTTGGTGCTTACCGAAGGTGGAGAGGACCCCACACAGTGCCCAAACCACCAGTGACAGTCCCACACTACCACTGTTCATCAGAACCCCTTTTGGTGCAATGAAGATGCCGCTGCCCACCACGGTACCGATGATGAAGGAGATAGCCGGAAGCAGACCTATTGTCCTCCTCAGGTGGATCACTTCATCTTCTTTCTTCTCCTTTACCTCATCCCCCTCTTCCTTCGACTGAATTCCATCTATGCCCATGCTTCAGCAGCCTTGAAGGTGTGAACACACCTTGTTTAGATAGCCTTACACCAACCAGTTCCAGTGAATAAGTCAAATACCAAAAAATTACGTTTAAGCAGCAAAAATCCCTTCACATTCCAGTTTAAAGAAAACACAGAAGTAGTTCCTTTAAGTGAACAAAAAAGTATTCTCTCTTTATGAACTCAAAAGTATAGTAATTCCCTTTATGGATAAACTATAAAATTAACATATCCCTTTTTTTATACTGAAACTGCTTGTATTTATCCAATGAAGATTGCTTGATGTAGAGGACGAGTGTGAAAGACGAGACAAGCTAGGGGAGGGTGACAAGCCGAGTGGAGCTGTATGAGCTGAACGGGTAGACTAGTATACCCCTCACACTTGCACAAGGCCCTCTCCCCTGAACTTGTTTTTTATCCCCTCATTGGCTCTTGCAAATCAGCACAGCCAGTAACCATTGAAACTCACCAATCCTGCACAAGCAGAAAACAAAGCCAGCAGTCTTCCCAAGCTTCAACAACATGAGTAATTAAGGTAGTTTAGACGGTCAAAGCCATGGTGCATTCATTGTACTGTGTGTGTGTGTGTGTGTGTGTGTGCGCGCGTGCGTGCGTGTGTGTGTGCGCGCATGCACTAAAGTTTTTCGGGGTCTCCGTGTGTGTGCCGGTGTGTGAAGTTTTGCTTGTGTGCACAGCTATAAACACGGAATACCATGGGGAGAGAACCCAAACACCCCTTGTAGCGGCAGCTGTACAAATAACAGTGGGGTCGCTTACAACAACAACTTCACAACAGAGAAACTATACATGCTATAGGAGCAGATGGCCTTGTTGATGTTCTCACTAATATCCACAAAATATCAGTATAATTCATTCAGAACCAAATCAGAACCAAATAACATCCAATTTGACAAAAATGTCAACACTGAAATGGGGTTGAATGCAACATCAAACAATTGGCATGTCATTTCTGTCTCTCTGCACATATGCCTGATGAATAAAACCAAGGCCATGTAGTTTGTCCCTGTGTGTGAACTGTGAAGTATTTCTGTCATGAGCAAAGAAACTTCAGCTTGAGATCACATGTGAGGGATCAAACAGCAAACTGTGAAAAAATGTATCTGGCCTCTCTTTCCTTAACGCTTGGGAGACTGTGGCTGTCCATTTCAGTTAATCCGTCGCTTGGATCCCTATTGTTAAAAATCTTTCAACACAGCAGTTAACAAAGGCGTTATAGCTGCTTTATTTTCATTTGACATGTTTTGTTGTAATTGCATGTGTTGACAATGGTTGTCAGCATTTCTGGGGAACTAAGTATCACTATATTTTACCACTCTACACCATCACATTATGTGATTTGAATAGTACAGAAAGGCAAAGTATGCCATTTATTTTTCTACTTTTCATGTTTATTGAGCTGAAAGTTGTGAGGATGTTTGAGAGAGATGAAAAATAAGTATTTCAAACATCAAACATCACGTCTAATATTTAGAACCTTCTAAATCTGTCTCTCAACAGAAAATTAGTAAATGAAAGTCTCTTAACACGCAAACCTTACTTTGCACAGTATAATCAGCTCATGGCATAGAGTTATTTTGAGTTTTTCAACTTCATTGCTTTCTGTCCTTGTCTTACAAAACAGTGAAGCAAATGCATATGCAAATGCGCCATTGTTCCAGAGATACCACAAATCAATTATCATATTCAGTGGTTATATTTATGAATGAATTAATAATTGAATATCGCATAGCGAAATCTGCTTGACAACATTAATTTTGGGGGGAATTGCAAGCATCTTTTTGGGGATGTCAAAAGAGGTCCCAAACGATAATCTGGAACCCCACTATTCCGGCACGCCGGGTTAGCTAAATCAGCACACCTGGAGGTTCACGCATGAATAAGAACGCAAGTGATTGGCTACCTTGTGTTCATGAGTAATCTCCTAATATGATTGTTGGCGAATGCGGAAGCAAAATAAGAGCGTGTAGATTGCCTCAGAATGTAAACAAATTGGTACAAGGCAGGTACCACCGTTTTTTTCAATTAAATTTACCACCACATAATTGACGGCACGTTTCACATGTTGGTAAAAACGTTACTAATGTTTGGTTGACAGTCGGTGATTCGTATTTCCATTTTGTCGGCACAAACAACTTAAAGAGAAGAAACGTTAGTTACCTACAGTAAAATGAGGAGCAACACGTCCACCTCAATGGCTCAGACTCTCAGCTTCGGGTCTGTCCGTCAAAGCCCCCGGTTGAGTTAAAATGTTGCACTGACACATGGACTGTTGGACTCAGCTGTTGAGCAGCTAATGGTTCGGGGGGATTTCCAAGCTGCTTTCGACACATGTGAGAGAGGTCTGGAGAGCATTTTAAACGCGGCGCAAAAGGACAGCAGGTGGGTACTAATTCTTAGAATTTGCTCTGCTTTTATGACATGGTCCTTGTTGCATTGCATTATTGGACTAAACCGTTGTCCATCTGACTTTCAGGTTTGGGGAGTTGAAGGCTGCACTCAACATTGTGGGGATTCAACCATTGGCTGAACTCAATCAGTGACCTGGTGCACTGGCATGGATTCTGCAGCATTATGCGTGCCCTGAGAAAATACCTGCCAAAATAATGCAGATGTGGTGAGGAAAATGTAACATGGTTAATTTGCAGGTTCTCATTTCTTCCACCACATTTATAACAGTGCTATACACTGTAGACACTGGACATTGTGGTGAGGTCAGAGGTATTGCATTCACAGAGGACCAGAAACAAACAAATCAAAATCAAATCAAATGTATTTATATAGCCCTTCGTACATCAGCTGATATCTCAAAGTGCTGTACAGAAACCCAGCCTAAAACCCCAAACAGCAAGCAATGCAGGTGTAGAAGCACGGTGGCTAGGAAAAACTCCCTAGAAAGGCCAAAACCTAGGAAGAAACCTAGAGAGGAACCAGGCTATGTGGGGTGGCCAGTCCTCTTCTGGCTGTGCCGGGTGGAGATCATAACAGAACATGGCCAAGATGTTCAAATGTTCATAAATGACCAGCATGGTCCAATAATAATAAGGCAGAACAGTTGAAACTGGAGCAGCAGCACGGCCAGGTGGACTGGGGACAGCAAGGAGTCATCATGTCAGGTATTCCTGAGGCATGGTCCTAGGGCTCAGGTCCCCCGAGAGAGAGAAAGAAAGAGAGAATTAGGGGGGCAACCCAGACAGGAAGATCACATCAGTGACTCAACCCACTCAAGTGACGCACCCCTCCCAGGGACGGTATGAAAGAGCCCCAGTAAGCCAGTGACTCAGCCCCTGTAATAGGGTTAGAGGCAGAGAATCCCAGTGGAAAGAGGGGAACCGGCCAGGCAGAGACAGCAAGTGTGGTTCGTTGCTCCAGAGCCTTTCCGTTCACCTTCCCACTCCTGGGCCAGACTACACTCAATCATATGACCCACTGAAGAGATGAGTCTTCAGTAAAGACTTAAAGGTTGAGACCGAGTTTGCGTCTCTTACATGGGTAGGCAGACCATTCCATAAAAATGGAGCTCTATAGGAGAAAGCCCTGCCTCCAGCTGTTTGCTTAGAAATTCTAGGGACAATTAGGAGGCCTGCGTCTTGTGACCGTAGCGTACGTGTAGGTATGTACGGCAGGACCAAATCAGAGAGATAGGTAGGAGCAAGCCCATGTAATGCTTTGTAGGTTAGCAGTAAAACCTTGAAATCAGCCCTTGCCTTGACAGGAAGCCAGTGTAGGGAGGGTAGCACTGGAGTAATATGATCAAATTTTTTGGTTCTAGTCAGGATTCTAGGAGCCGTATTTAGCACTAACTGAAGTTTATTTAGTGCTTTATCCGGGTAGCCGGAAAGTAGAGCATTGCCGTAGTCTAACCTAGAAGTGACAAAAGCATGGATACATTTTTCTGCATCATTTTTGGACAGAAAGTTTCTGATTTTTTGCAATGTTACGTAGATGGAAAAAAGCTGTCCTTGAAATGGTCTTGATATGTTCTTCAAAAGAGAGATCAGGGTCCAGAGTAATGCCGAGGTCCTTCACAGTTTTATTTGAGACGACTGTACAACCATTAAGATTAATTGTCAGATTCAACAGAAGATCTCTTTGTTTCTTGGGACCTAGAACAAGCATCTCTGTTTTGTCCGAGTTTAAAAGTAGAAAGTTTGCAGCCATCCACTTCCTTATGTCTGAAACACATGCTTCTAGCGAAGGCAATTTTGGGGCTTCACCATGTTTCATTGAAATGTACAGCTGTGTGTCATCCGCATAGCAGTGAAAGTTAACATTATGTTTTCGAATGACATCCCCAAGAGGTAAAATATATATAGTGAAAACAATAGTGGTCCTAAAACGGAACCTTGAGGAACACCGACATTTACAGTTGATTTGTCAGAGGACAAACCATTCACAGAGACAAACTGATATCTTTCCGACAGATAAGATCTAAACCAGGCCAGAACTTGTCCGTGTAGACCAATTTGGGTTTCCAATCTCTCCAAAAGAATGTGGTGATCGATGGTATCAAAAGCAGCACTAAGGTCTAGGAGCACGAGGACAGATGCAGAGCCTCGGTCTGATGCCATTAAAAGGTCAATTACCACCTTCACAAGTGCAGTCTCAGTGCTATGATGGGGTCTAAAACCAGACTGAAGCATTTCGTATACATTGTTTGTCTTCAGGAAGGCAGTGAGTTGCTGCGCGGAATGGAAGATTCGATATAGGCCGATTTAGTTTTTTATATTTTCTGGGTCAAGGTTTGGCTTTTTCAAGAGAGGCTTTATTACTGCCACTTTTAGTGAGTTTGGTACACATCCGGTGGATAGAGAGCCGTTTATTATGTTCAACATAGGAGGGCCAAGCACAGGAAGCAGCTGGGCCATTCATATCAACACAAAATGTGTGTCACAGCACTGGATATCGTGGAGAATAAAGAGAACCTCAGCCAAGAACAATCCCCAAGCCTTAGTCCCAACCCCAGTCCTGTGGTGGAGCTGCTGGACTTAACACACCTCAAGGTGCATCTCACTTACAGTTGCATTAACCCTTTGTATTGACATTAATGCTGCCAGACAGTGTGACTGACTGTGTGTTTGTACTTTATAGGTGCTGTGATTCAGAAACTTGAGGCCTTGCTTAGACTTTTGAACAGAGGACTATCGGTAGCCAGTGCTGGGTCATTCCCTATTCACAGAGTCTTTCTGGCTGTGGTCCTTTTCTACATGCTTTTTGTCCGGATGGATCCAGGTTCAAATTATTTTAATTTTTTTACATCAAATGTGGTTGCTTTAGTTAATACTAGTCTAGCACTTAGCATACAGCTTTTGTCTAGCTTTTGATTGCAGCCAACCTACCTACAGTATTTAAGCAACTAAGCACTGAACAGCGACTAGATATCAGAACAAAAAGCAGAAATGTTATGATGATCCTTGGATATGGTTTCTCCACAGCTCATCCCTCATCTTTCCCCTGGATCTCACAGATGCTGCAGATGCTGAAGCAGATGTGGGACGCCATGTTTGCTCCTTACTATCGAGCCTGAGCTCAGAGCTAACTGTAAAACCATACAGCCTGGTGCTGGGATATCAGGTTTAAATTTGACTGAGACTGAAGAGCTCACCATTGACCATCTAATCATGTAAATACTAATAAGGGACTGAGATAGATAGAGAAATTCAGGGGGGCTTTTGTTGGCAAAAACAACGTGAATACCTGTGAAGGCAGAATGTGAACGTAATAGGCAGAATTAATTTCCCTGGTGTTGCAGATTCAGTTGCTCCCATATAGGTGTGCGTGTGAGCGAGCGAGAAAGCGATTGAGTGTGTGTGGTGACACACATTTTGTGTTGATATGAATGGCCCAGTCCAAAACAACTGTTAAATGTAGGCAATATAATTATAATCAGATGCATGTCAGACAAATAACTTTTACATGACAGTAAAATATTTAATTGGTCAAATTAGAATTATCATAAATTAGTTGAGTATCTTTCAATAGGGTCTGGCTCCAGCAGATACCGTCTCAGTAGTGTGTACTAGCTAGCTAGTGTATACTATGTAGCAGTGGTGTAACCGCGCGCAACTGGTTGTCGCAGGAAGGAGCTCACAGAATTGAACGACATCGGTAGCTGGTATTGTAGGAAAGACATTTTAACTTATTTACCAGTAAATGCTAAGGAAACAATGGATATGCAAACCAGGTATTGAAAATGTTTGGTCCGAAGTCTCGGTTGAAACTTTGTAATGCGCAATTCAGTCATCATGCGTTGTTTGAATGAACATTCCTGTAGGCTTGATGAATGATATGATTTGTATCAATCAGGAGGGCATTCGTTTTGCAAACTGCCATGTAGGCCTACATTGTACAGTACAGAAAACTACACGCTCCAAAATATTTAAATGTTTCCCAGACCACTATTTTCTCCTGATGTGGTTTAAGTATTGTTGTGGACTTACAACATCCAATTGTTGTTGTTGTTCTATTAAAAAGTGTTGAATGAGTAAAAACCTGAAAAAAATATAGTAAAACTTTTTTCTTTTTTTTCACACACCTTGACTTTTTCCACACTTTGTTACATTCAGGGATGCAAACCAGTCACCTTTCTGCGAAATTTTCACGTTTTGAATCCAAAATAGTTTACCCACTTTATTCGAATAGATCCAATGAGAAATGATTGGGCGGGTGATGCGTGTTTGGACCAATACTGGGTCTATCCAAGGCTCAGCCAATCGTTCACATAACTATGGGGGGTGATTCATGCCATAATTAAGACATGTGAAGCTACTGATTCCTCACCAAGTCACCGAATGTCTTCCTTGCGCCATAAAATACTGCCATGAATTAACATGGACTGTCAATGGAGACACGTATTTAAGGCGTCAAACTGCCGACGCATTCACGTCATGTAGACTAGTGTTCACGTCGTGTAACGTGTCAGTTTGTGTGTAGGTTTATTTTGAATGATCTTACCATGAACACCTTAATGTCTACATGTGTTAGGTGTCATTTAAAGTGTCTGTTTAGTTTATTATTCTTACCATGATCTCACCTTACAAACGTCTGTAAATGTTTTTGAAAAAATATATTTTTAATTTGTCAATTTCATTTGCCGATTTAGCTAAAAAATAGGCCTATCACCTCAATACAAGACTTATTAGGCAAGTTGATATCACAACCAGCCACCATTACTGTGTAGATATGCCTATTTATCGTGCAAGCAAAAGGGCTTCTTGATAGATTAGTGGGTAGAGTGTTGGGCCAATAACCAAAAGGTTGCAGGTTCGAATCACTGAGCTGACAAGGTAAAAATGTATCATTTTGCCCAAGCAAGGCAGTTTAACCCACTGTTCCCGGGTGATGAAGATGTGGATTTAGATTAAGGCAGCTCCCCTCACCTCTCTGATTCAGAGGCTAAGAGGTAGCCTCGGTCTTTACTGGCGCATTCAAAACAACTCGGAAGTTGGCAATCTCTGACTTCCGACTTCATTGCATTCAAGACAACTGGGAACTTTGAAAAAAACGTTTTGTTTTGTTTTGAACAGTCATTTCCACTCCATTCATATGCAGATATATTTCATTCATACACTGGCTTGTCTGGCTGGCATGTTATCATTTTAAGCAGGCCTTCCCTTATCAACACTGAAATAATATTCGTCCTCTATTTAGATTTTTTTTTTTAAATAATAGCTCATTAGTACACCCTTGTGGTTTAATATTTATTTAATTTATTTCACCTTTATTTAATCAGGTAGGCAGGTTGAGAACAAGTTCTCATTTACAACTGTGACCTGGCCAAGATAAAGCAAAGCAGTTCGACACATACAATAACACAGTTACACATGGAGTAAACAAACATACAGTCAATAATACAGTGGAAAAACAAGTCTATATACAATGTGTGCAAATGAGGTGAGATAAGGCAATAAATAGGCAATGGTGGCGAAGTAAATACAATATAGCAATTAAACACTGGAATTGTAGATGTGCAGGAGATGAATGTGCAAAGTAGAAATATTGGGGTGCAAAGGAGCAAGATAAATAAATAAATACAGTAGGGGATGAGGTAGTTGTATGGGCTATTTACAGATGGGCTATGTACAGGTGCAGCGATCTGTGAGCTAGTGAGGGAGATAAGTGTCTCCAGTTTCAGTGATTTTTGAAGATCGTTCCAGTCATTGGCAGCAGAGAACTGGAAGGAGAGGCAGCTGAAGGAGGAATGGGCTTTTTAGGGTGACCAGTGAGATATACCTGCTGGAGCGCTTGCTACGGGTGGAAGCTGCTATGGTGACCAGTGAGCTGAGATAAGGTGGGGCTTTACCTAGCAAAAACTTATAGATGACCTGGAGCCAGCGGGTTTGGCAAAGAGTATGTAATGAGGGCCAGCCAACGAGAGCATACAGGTCGCAGTGGTGGGTCCATATATGGGGCTTTGGTGACAAAACGGATGGCACTGTGATAGACTGCATCCAATTTCCTGAGTAGAGTGTTTGAGGCTATTTTGTAAATGACACCGCCGAAGTCAAGGATCGGTAGGATAGTCAGTTTCACAAGGGTATGTTTGGCAGCATGAGTGAAAGATGCTTTGTTTGCGAAATAGGAAGCCGATTCTAGATTTCATTTTGGATTGGAGATGCTTAATGTGAGTCTGGAAGGAGAGTTTACAGTCTAACCAGACACCTAGGTATATGCTGTTCCACATATTCTAAGTCAGAACCGTCCAGAGTAGTGATGCTGGACGTGCGGGCAGGTGCAGGCAACGATTGGTTGAAGAGCATGCATTTAGTTTTACTTGCATTTAAGAACAGTTGGAGGCCACGGAAGGAGAGTTGTTTGGCATTGAAGCTCGTCTGGAGGTTAGTTAACACAGTGTCCAAAGAAGGGCCAGAAGTAAACAAAATTGTATCATCTGCGTAGAGGTGGATCAGAGAATAACCAGCAGCAAGAGCGTCATCATTGATGAATACAAAGTAGAGAGTCGGCCCGAGAATTTAACCCTGTGGCACCCCCATAGAGACTGCCAGAGGTCTGGACAACAGGCCCTCCGACTTGACACACTAAACTCTGTCTGAGAAGTAGTTGGTGAACCAGGCGAGGCAGTCATTTGAGAAACCAAGGCTGTTGAGTCTGCCAATAAGAATGTGGTGATTGACAGAGTCGAAAGCCTTAACTAGGTCGATGAATACAGCTGCACAGTATTGTCTCTTATTGATGGCGGTTGTGATATCATTTAGGACCTTGAGCGTGGCTGAGGTGCACCCATGACCAGCTCGGAATCCAGATTGCATAGTGGAGAAGGTACGGTGGGATTCGAAATGGTCGATGATCTGTTTGTTAACTTGGCTTTCGAAGACCTTAGAAAGGCAGGGTAGGATGGATATAGGTCTGTAGCAGTTTGGGTCTAGAGTGTCTCCCCCTTTGAAGAGGGGGATGACCGCGGCAGCATTTCCAATCTTTGGGGATCTCAGACGATACGAAAGAGAGGTTTAACAGGGTAGTAATAGGGGTTGCAACAATTTCGGCTGATCATTTTTAGAGAGAGAGGGTCCAGATTGTCCAGCCCGGCTGATTTGAAGGGGTACAGATTTTTCAGCTCTATCAGAACATCAGCTATCTGGATTTGGGTGAAGGGGAAATGGGGGAGGTTTGGACAATTTGCTGTGGGGGGTGCAGGGCTGTTGACCGGGCTAGGGGTAGCCAGGTGGAAAGCATGGCCAGCTGTAGAAAAATGCTTATTGAAATTCTCAATTTTCCTGAATTTATCGGTGGTGACAGTGTCTCCTTGCCTCAGTGCAGCTGGGAGGAGGTGCTCTTATTCTCCATGGACTTTACAGTGTCCCAGAACATTTTTGAGTTTGTGCTACAGGAAGCAAATTTCTGTTTGAAAAAAGCTAGCCTTTGCTTTCCCAACTGCATGTGTATATTGGTTCCTAAATTCCCTGAAAAGTCGTGGGGGCTATTCGATGCTAATGTAGTACGCCATGGTATGTTTTTGTGCTGGTCAAGGGCAGTCAGGTCTGGAGAGAACCAAGGGCTATATCTGTTCCTGGTTCTAATTTTATTTGAATGTGGCATGCTTATTTAAGGGTGCGCACTCATCATTTCAATATAGTTGATTAGATTAGATGAATTTACTTTTAAAGAACAACCTAGGCATCCTCTACTGATGGAATGAGGTCAATATCCTTCCAGGTTACCCAGGCTAGGTCGATTAGAAAGGCCTGCTCGCTGAAGTGTTTTAGGGAGCGTTTGACAGTGATGAGGGGTGATAGTTTGACCGCAGACCCATTACAGATGCAGGCAATGATCTCTGAGATCCTGATTGAAGACAGCAGAGGTGTATTTGGAGGGCAGGTTGGTTAGGATGATATCTATGAGGGTGCCCGTGTTTACGGATTTGGGGTTGTACCTGGTAAATTCATTGATAATTTGTGTGAGATTGAGGGCATCAAGCTTAGATTGTAGGATGGCCGGGGTGTTAAGCATGTCCCAATTGAGGTCACCTAACAGCACAAGCTCTGAAGATAGATGGGGGGCAATCAATTCACAAATGGTGTCCAGGTCACAGCTGGGGGCAGAAGGTGGTCTATTGCAAGCTACAACGGTGAGAGACATGTTTCTGGAAAAGTGGATTTTTATGTCATGAGGTGTTGAGGGAAAGACAGATTATCTATAGATTGGACATCATCTTTTCTAGGCCTTTAGCGATAACAGGAAATACACAAGCCGTAGGCTACACTATAGTTCAAGGTGGCTACGTCGGTAGGTGGTTTGTTATGACAAAGAATGCTATTAAACATCTGCATTTAAAGTATAACTTTTTAATGTATTTGAATAAAGTGCATATAAATCTATCCATTCAAAACGAATACAATCTGAACAGCATAATAGAATATTGCACCATATCAAAGAAAAATAAATAACAATTATCAAAACTGCAGCATCCCACAAATTGAAATAAATGTAAAAAAGGGCACTATTACACATGTGCATTTAATGTACAACTATTTTAATGTATATAAAGATATTGCATATGTAACCATTCAAAACGAATACTATCTGAACAACATAATAATAGAATATTGCACCATATCAAAGAAAAATATATAACAATGTACGAAACTGCAACATCTCACTTAAAACATTAAATTATTCCCTCTTTTCTCTCTTCTTTATTGCCATGTTATAGCCAGCAGCACACAGCAATGCTGACCATATTTTGCTTTTATGAGAGATTTGCATTCATAAATCCAAGCTGCCTCACTTTCGAGGGGCTGATACAGTTTCTTCTCTCAGTAATTATTTGTCCTGTTTTCGAGAAGACCCTCTCAGAGGGAACGGATGTGGCCACTATGCAGAGTCTCCCTGTCATGACTTTAGTAAGCCGTGGGTAGACAGAGGCCTTGTTCTTCCACCAGCTCAGAGGATCTGCAGATCTTTGGCTCCTCCAAATAGGATCGGACCTCCATTATGGCATCTGCTGAGGGATTCCTTTGTGCTGCATCCCCAGTTGCTCTCTCGTCAAACTCTTCTTCCTGTTGCCCTGGTGCCTGAGCCAGCTGACTGCTGGGGCTGTCCCTCCCTGCTGCTGAGGCTATTCTTTGAAGAGACTCATCAATCGTTCTGGCATCACTGAAGGCTAACTTCTTAAACCTGGGGTCAAGTGCAGCGGTTTCTGATCGCACGTAATTATATTCCATTCTGTGGAACTTTCTGTCCATTGATGAACATAGGGTGTCCATCAACGCTGTCACATGTCCTGTGGTTACATTTGCTTCTCTCTGGCGGTTGGCTGTGATTCGCTGCAGATCCTTACACAGGAGTATCATTTTTGAGGCTGTCACATAGCTTAAAAGAGAGAACAGTAACTTATTAGTTCAGGTTCATGTTTTGTCTACTTATACTACATTTTCATCTACTGCTCATACACATATATAATACTGGATTAAATAATTATGTAGTAATAATTGCTTACTGTACCTCTCTCCACTGTGACCAGCTCAAAGGGTTCCAGGACTCTGCACACCTCCTCCACCACCTCCCATACTTCTTGGGTCAGAGCATCAACAGGTGCATTGACAATGGCCAGCGTAGAGATGATGGCATCCCTTGACTTAAGAAACTGCTTCAACGTATAAAATGTTGAATTCCACCTTGTAATGCAGTCTTGTTTAGGCCTCAGTTCAGGCATCCCCATCTGGCGTTGTGTAAAACTTTAGTTTTTCAGCACCTACTGCGCTTCTGTGGAAGTATTCCACAGCCGCTTTCACTTTGTCCACAGTGGGCTTCGCACCTTCCGAGCATCTCTTTCAATCAGGTTGATTGTGTGGGCACGACGTGGATGATGGGTCCATTTTTTAATTTTCATGGCTTTGGTTATGTTAGCTGCATGGTCGGTAACACAACAGACCACTTTTCCATCTACTTGCCATTCTCTGGCTCTCAACAATTCCTCTGCCAAGTTCTCTGAGGTGTGTCTGTCGCTGAACTCAAAGCAGTCCAGAAGACAGCTAGAATCTAAAAATCTTCAATGAAGTGACATGTAACCGACCTGTAAGAAATGGTTATCCCTGATGTCCAGCAGTCAGTGGTAAGGCAAACTGCAGTAGCTTTTTGGACTCTTTCCCGCACTGAAGCCTGTGTGCTCTCGTACAGTTGTGGAATAAGTGATTTTGAAAGGGTTTTCCTGCTTGGAATTGTGTACATTGGATTTAAACTATTGCTATAATTTCTAAAAACCTATGTCCTCCACAATAGAAAATGGCTGGAAATTGGTGGCAATCATTTTAGCCAATACAATATCAATTTGGCCTTGTTTTGCTACAGACAGACTTTGGCATAAACTGGTCCATAGAAGAATGCGTTGCTGTGGGTCGCGGAGTAGGCCTACTTGACTGAGTGGATACATCTCCACGTGTGGAGGTGCTGGCTCTACCACTATCACTAGCAGGCCCGCTAGTTTCTGGAAGCTCCGCTACAGCTAGCTTCACAGTTGGGTGCACAGTTCGCATATGCCGGTGTAGGTTGTGCGTAGAACTGGCTTTTTATGAGATTTTGTTTTGGCAAATTCTACACTGTGCTCTAACATTGTCTACATTATTAAAATGCATCTAAATGCTACTGTGCCTCCGAATCATTTTCCAGCTTCCTCTCTCTCCTCGGTTGCTAAGTGTGTGACTGAGTGAGTTGGCTCGGCCTCCCTCATGCATCTTTGGTTCACTGGTTGACACTGCGTGTCTGATTGACAGGAACAACAGGTGAGGCTGTTAATTTGAGCAGACAGTCAGAATGAATATGTGCGCTTGTGCATTTATGCCTATATTATTATTTTTTATTTTTTTCTTTCTTTGAATTAGTTAATTATATTAATTTAAATCTTGATTATTCATATCTTATTTTTTTAAATATATTTGTCTCTTCTGATATGCGAGCCAGCTCCCAACGTTCACTTACAAGAGCCGGCTCTTGTAGCTTATATGTCTCTTATCACCCCCCATACATAACAACAGAACGCAGCACAAGACTGAAGAGACAACCAATTTGCTAGTTACAGCATCAGCTTGCGCTCTGGAAAGTGTGGAGAGTGGAATGGTAATTTACCAACTACACCAGCGTGTCCCTTGAATGATAATGAAGAGGTAGGTGAGAAGCCTGACCACGGAGACAGGGGTGAGGAAGGTGATGAAGCATACCTCATGAGCTTTAACCGAAAAATAACTGGCATTTGGAAGGTTTGAGGTGAGGGAGAAAGTGTGGTGGAACAAGTATGGTTAGCACTGTTAAAACCTCTTAGGGCTCGGATCCCGCTAGCGGGATCAACATCGACAGCTTCCGGTGAAGCTGGAGCGCGCCAAATTCAAATTACAAAATTGTAATATTAAACATTCATGAACATACAAGTGTCTGTGAGGATTGAAAATATGCTTGGCCTATCATGAGGTTGTCTGTGTATGTTAAAAGCAACATTTTGCAACATATGGTGTGACTAGCGGAAAGGCTGTGGCTGGCCTTGGGGGTAGGCAGCTATCATGAGTTGTGGGAGACACGTACAGAATGTAGGCAGTTAAACAGACTGTCTTTTGTTAGAACTCAAACTTAGCAATAACAGGAACCAGATAACGGTATCTAGGGTATGAGCGCATAGATATTCTACACAGCAACAGTTACATCTATCAACTGGAGCGCCCGGGGGCTGGGACCAGCCTGTGCACCAACAATCAACGATAGCCTGGGTGAGTTTAAACCACGCCCAGTCTCTACTCTGTGACAGTCCGGCTCGGAAGCAGGAACTACTTCTGTCAGAGTATATTATTATATCTTTGTCAGGAACAAGTCAGTTCTCTGTTTGCCCTGCGAGGTGTGACAGAGAGCCCGTATATACGAAAATTGCATTTACCACTTATTGCTTAGCTAATAAAAAGTACATAGTATACAATCGGTGACTCATTGTCATATTTATCCTGATACCAGATTCAATTGACGCAACCCTTAAAATGTTTTACATAATTTAAAAAGCTTAACTTCTTGTTAATCCAACCGCATTGTCAGATTTCAAAAAGGCTTTACAGCGAAAGCATACCATGCGATTATCTGAGGACAGCGCCCCACATCAAAATACTTTTTCAACCAGCACCGGCTTCACAAAAATCACAAATAGCGATAAAATACATCACTTACCTTTGAAGATCTTCCTCTGTTTGCAATCCCAAGGGTCCCAGCTACACAATGAATGTTTGTTTTGTTTGATAAAGTCCTTCTTTATATCCAAAAAGTATGTTTAGTTGGTGCCATTGATTTCAGTAATCCACTCCTTCAACATGCATACAAAGGAATACAAAAAGCTACCAGTAAACTTTGTCCAAACAAGTCAAACAATGTTTCTAATCAATCCTCAGGTACCCTAATATGTAAATAAACAATAATATTTCAGACAGAAAGAACAGTGTTCAATAGAAAAGGAAAATAACGAAGAGCGCGCCCTCGTTCATGCACACCAAAAGTCTACCTGTCCTGATGAGAACACCTTGGATAAACTACAACTACTTGTTAGTTTTTCAAGAAACAAGCCTGAAACCCTTTCTAAAGACTGTTGACATCTAGTGGAAGCCATAGGAACTGCAATCTGGGGCCTATTTATTTGTATACCCCATAGCATTGAAAAGGCCTGTGACCTCAAAAAGGAAATGTACCGGAATGATTTTCCTCTGGTTTTCACCTGCCTTATCAGTTCTGTTATACTCACATACATTATTTTAACAGTTTTAGAAACTTCAGAGTGTTTTCTACCCAATACTACCAATTATGCATATTCTAGCTTCTGGGCCTGAGTAACAGGCAGTTTTCTTTTGGCACGTCAGTCATCCGGAAATTCAGGATACTGCCCCTAGCCCTAAGAAGTGTCTTACTAGTTGGATCGAATTCTCCGCTAGCTAGCCAGAGAAATATTGAGCAACATTAGCCAACTTAACTGATCAAATAATTGAGTTTATGGTGTGAAAATGAGCTAGCTAATAAAGTCAAACAGCTAACGTTATCTAGCTAACATTACAACATCATGAGAAAATGTTAGTAGCCTAACCAATACGCTATAGTATTAACTGGTATACGACTCCTTGCCGTTCCTCAAGTTATAACGCGTTAGTTGCTTACTGGACTCTGGCAATCTGTGAAATGTTAATGAGTTAACTAGCTAACGAACTACCTACTATCTGTGAACTAATGTTTTCCCTCTACAGTACTATATGTGGTTAATTTTCAGAATGAGAGAATTAGGTGAAAATGAGGCGTTGCTTGTTAAAACCTCTTAAGTCTACCCCCTCCTTTTTCGAACATTCTGTTAAAAATCGCGCAACTTTTCAGCGTCCTGCTACTCATGCCAGGAATATAGTATATGCATATGATTAGTATGTGTGGATAGAAAACACTCTGAAGTTTCTAAAACTGGTTAAATCACGGCTGTGACTATAACAGATCGTGTGTTTCATCGAAAAGCGCAAGAAAAACTGCTCTCTGAAAGCTAAAAATAATTTCCATGCGTCACTTTCATGGGTTGTTAAATTAATTATGGACCTGCATGCAATTCCTACAGATTCCACACGATGTCGCCATTGTCGTCATTTTCCAGGGACTTTTTTGTTGGTAAATCCAACTAATTAGATTCAATTTCTTCCGGTCTCCGCCAGGATGTTGTGAGGTGCACATTTTCAGCCATTGATTTGAAGACGAGGAGCTATTGAATATACATCGCCCTGTAATCATTTTGATAGATTATAAACGTTTACTAATACCTAAAGTTGGATGACAAAAGTATTTCGAAGTGTTTTGTGAAAGTTTATCGTCAACTTTTTTAATTTAAAAAAATGACGCTGCGTTTTAAAACAATGTTTTTTTCTGAATTACACAGCTTCCATAGAAAGCTATTTTGGGTATATATGGACCGATTTAAACGAAAAAAAGACCCAATAGTGATGTTTATGGGGCATATAGGAGTGCCAAGAAAGAAGCTCGTCAAAGGTAATGAATGTTTTATATTTTATTTCTGCGTTTTGTGTAGCGCCGGCTACGCTAAATCTTTGTTTACGTCGCATTCAGGCATTTTGGGGTGTTGCATGCTATCAGATAATAGCTTCTCATGCTTTCGCCGAAAAGCATTTTAAAAATCTGACTTGTTGGCTAGGTTCACAACGAGTGTAGCTTTAATTCAATACCCTGCATGTGCATTTTGATGAACGTTTGAGTTTTAACGAGTACATTTAGCATTTAGCGTAGCGCATTTGCATTTCCAGGTGTCTACTTGAGACATCTGCGTCTCAAGTAGGAGCAAGAAGTTTTAAACAAGTGGATTCAAGTGTAGCTGGGCCTGGCTTTGGTTTAAGCTGAATGCCACTATAGAGTTGAAAGGAACACCACACACTTTCCCTCTTTCTCAATACAGTTCATAAATAGGGGTATGCCATGTGTACTCTGTCTGAAAGATATCAATTATGCCAAAAAAGGGTATCATGTTCTGCTGGCACATTGTAGAACAGATGTCCACAGGCGGAAAGTGTATAATGTAATACTGTGCAGTGCAGCCAAAATATTGTTTTTGTTGTGTTGAACTTGACAGTAACACTTGTGTGAGTGAGGGGGGATTATCTATTTTTTTACTCAGTGAATGTTATTTTTGCACATGTAGCCTTGTGCACCTGATCAATGTCTACTATAGTGGCCACTATAACAGAGTATAAATATGATGTCTGTTTGTTTCATTCTATTTCTAAATTTAAATATGTTTTGTTCCCCAAGTGCAATATTTAGATGTGTGTGGTCACAAGCGTTATATTATAAAGGCTGCAATGGCTAACTGCAATATTAGTGTATTGTTTTCTCAAGACCTAAGTGTCATTTGCAGTAAAGTCTAGGCAACAAATAACATTGGATTGCTTACTTTACATTTTTTAGCTGTGAGTTGGGTTCACATTAACCACTTTATTTTACACACAGAAACTGATCGTGTAGATCATATTCTTTGTTTTGTAATTAGTTCAAACCTGCGTGTTTCAGTGCCAAAAACAACTGTTGCCCTTTTGTCCCCTCACCAGTTTGTATCCCTGTACATTAGAGCCTTGTTCTAAAACTGATTCATTGTTTTTTCCCCCCTCAATCTACACACAATATCCCATAATGGCAAGGCAAAAACTGGTTTTAGACATTTTTGCAAATGTATTAAAAATAAAAAACGGAACTATCCAATTTTCATACGTATTCAGACCCTTTACTCAGTACTTTGTTAAAGCACCTTTGGCAGCGATTACAGCCTCGAGTCTTCTTGGACATGACACTACAGGCTTGTGTAACAGGGTTGGTTATGTTTCCACTTGCCTCTAAAGAAATGTGTATTTAATGTTCAAGCATTCTTATTGGTTAGTTCAACTCTGATGACATTAAGGTGTGTTGTGATTGGCCCCGCCTGCAGATAGGGGGAGTGTGTTAGCTAGCATACACTGATGTAATGGTCACATAAGCCACTGCTAACACAGTTGTCTTCATGCTACAGATTTTGCCATCGACAGCCATCAATACCGTTAAGCCCTGCACAACTAACGTGCTGTTTCCCATTTAACAACAGAAATAAATGCTCAACTGGGACCACTGGCAGAAGTGATTTATATTGAGAAAACACAACGCATGGAGAGTACATTATACATCTGTTACACTTGGCACACCTGTATTTGGGGAGTTTCTCCCATTCTTCTCTGCAGATCCTCAAGCTCAGTCAGGTTGTATGGGGAGCGTCACTGCACAGCTATTTTCAGATCTCTCTAGAGATGTATGATCGGGTTTAAGTTCGGGCTCTGGCTCACACGGGAGACCCAGTGCGCAGAGCCGACGCAGAATATCCTGGCCCGAGGAGACGTACTGGCTGTCTGGAGAGCAGGGCGGGCACCATCCGTCCTGGCTGGATGCTCACCCTAGCCCAGCAGATGCAGGGAGCTGGGATGTAACGCACCGGACTAAAAACGCGTACTGGAGACACCTTGCGCTTCACCGCATAACACGGTGCCTGACCAGTACAACGCCTGCCATGGTAAGCATGGGTAGTTGCCTCAGGTCTCCAACCTGACTCTGCCACACTCCCCGTGTGCCCCCCAATTTCTTGGGGGGGGGGGCTTCCTCTTGGGCTTGTGTTTCCAACTCCATTCTCCGGTACCCCTCCTCGCACTGTTCTAGAGAATCCCAGGCGGGCTCCGGCACTCTCCCTGGGTCGACTGACCACCTCTCTATCTCCTCCCAGGTTGTCTCATACTCCAGATAGCGCTGCTCACCTGTCCAGGAGTCCCTTTCACCACGCTGCTTAGTCCTTTGGTGGTGGGTAGTTCTGTGACGGTTTTCCTCCTCTTCTGAGGAGGAGTAGGAAGGATCGGACCAATATGCAGCGTGGTACGTGTTCATGTTAATATTTATTTAAACTGAACACAAAACAACAAGAAAATGACCGAAAACGAAACAGTTCTGTCAGGTGTAGACACAGAGACAGAAAACAACTACCCACAACCCATAGTGGGAAAACAGGCTGCCTAAGTATGGTTCCCAATCAGAGACGATTGCCAGCTGCCTCTGATTGGGAACCATACCAGGCCAAACACATAGAAATAGAAAACATAGAACACAAAACATAGAATGCCCACCCCAACTCACGCCCTGACCAAACTAAAATAAAGACATACAAAAGGAACTAAGGTCAGGACGTGACACAACCAGACAAGCCCTAACTTAAAACCCACAAGGAAAAAGAAAACCAGGAAGACCCAGGAACATTTGGAGAAGGTCTGGAGGCAAAAGTAGAAAAACGAAGAACATTCTTAGTGTTAGTGCTTTTTGATGTCTGTACGGTTTCAAATCTTTCGGTTTCGATAATTTTTCAAAGTCATTAAATGCACTATGCGTTATGTGGGTTGAATGCTGTAACAACACAGAATAATACTTTTTAAAATGATGGTAGTGACTGCCCATTACTGCTTATCACTTATTAACCATAATTTATTCACATTACTATATTTCAGACGTTGTGTATATTACATTTGTTTTATTGGATGACTGTTATTTCATTCCAAGTCATCATCTCATCTCTATAGAGCTGATGCCTATGCTGTCTGACAAAATCACAATTTTAATATTTCTTCAAAGTAAAAATGGAATACTTTTATGACTGATGAATACCAACTATCAGTCACTTAGATAAAGTATTTTCAGGTAGAGATACCTAGCAAAGCAACTGTTCTCTATCCCTGTCAATCATGCATTCTTCTGTCTCTTCTCCCCATGTCTGCACCATAGACATTAAAACCAGGTCTGCCCGACCTACTTCAGTGTGCCCAACACTAACCTAATATGGAAGGCATAAAATAATCACACAGACCAGGTAAGTAGTTGCGCAATGGATTATTGTCATTGTAGTTAAGTACCACGCTTTCTGCTCTAAACTATGAAGAATATTGACCTGTTGGAAACTTCCACTCTCTTCAACATCTTACTACATCTCGATCTTGGCTTGATCTGATTTCTAGCGAAAGGTAGGCTTACTGCAGAATGTTGGCATTGACCTCAGAAAAAGAAAGAACAATATGGAATTCAAATATTGAACCAATGTCGGTCAATTACGCTGAACAAAAATATAAACGCAACATATAAAGTGTTGGTCCCATGTTTCATGAGCTGAAATAAAAGATCCCAGAAATGTTCCAGACACACAAAAAGCTTTTCTCTCAAATGTTGTGCACGCATTTGTTTACATCCTTATTAGTGAGCATAATCCATCCACCTGACAGGTGTGACATATTAAGAAGCTGATTAAACAGCACGATCATTATACAGGTGCACCTTGTGTTGGGGACAATAAAAGGCCACTCTGCAGGCAATGTGCAGTTTTACCACACAACACAATGTCACAGATGTCTCAAGTGTTGACGGAGTTTGCATTCCTGCAATTGGCATTGCAGGAATATCCAACAGAGCTGTTGCCAGAGAATTGAATGTTAAATTCCCTACCAAAAGCCATCTCCAACGTCCTTTTAGAACATTTGGCAGTACGTTCAACTGGCTTCACAACCGCAGACCACGTTTACCCAAGCCAGCCCAGGACCTCTACATCTGGCTTCTTCACCTGCGGGATCGTCTGGCAGACGTCGTGTAGGCAAGCTGTTTTCTGCTGTCAACGTTGTGAACAGAGTGCCCTATGGTGGCAGTGGGGTTATGGTATGGGCAAGCATAAGCTATGGACAACAAACCCAATTTCATTTTATCGATGGCAATTTGAATGCACCGAGATACCGTGACAAGATCCTGAGGCCCATTATCATGCCATCCATCACCTCATGTTTCAGCATGATAATGTATGGCCTCGTGTCTCAAGGATCTGTACACAATTCCTGGAAGCTGAAAATATCCCTGTTCTTCCATGGTCTGCATACTCAGCAGACATGTCACCCATTGACCATGTTTGGGATGCTCTGGATCGACATGTACAACACCGTTCCAGTTCCTGCCAATATCCAGCAACTTTGCACAGCAATTGAATAGGAGTGGGACAACGTTGCACAGGTAGAGGCGAATGGGTCCGATCATTCATAGAGGTGGTCACACCAGATACTGACTGGTTTTCTGATTCATGCTCCTACCTTTTTTTTCAAGGTACCTGTGACCAACAGATGCATATCTGTATTCCCAGTCATGTGAAATCCATAGATTAGGGCCAAAGGAATTTATTTCAATTGACTGATTTTCTTATATAAACTGTAACTCAGGAAAATAGTTGAATTTGTTGCACGTTGCATTTATATTTTTGTGTAGTTGTTTTTAAAACCAAAAATAACTGTCATTTCGGTTCATCGCTCAGCACTATTAGAAAAGCAAGCAATAACTAAATGTACTGAATAAGAGTCACATTCCTTTCTGGATAACCTTCTTCAGGAGCATCGGCACCCCCATGCCGGAAGTTGGAGTAACAGTGGTCGAGTGCTTTAGCAGCACGAGTAGTATAGTCGATATGATGATAGAACTTTGGCAGCCTTTTCCTCAACTTTGCTATGTTAAAATTCCCAGCTACAATAAATGCAGCCAAAGGATATGTGGTTTCCAGTTTGTATAAAGTCCAGGAAAGTTCTTTGAGGGCCGTCGTGGTATTGGCTTGAGGGGGGATATACATGGCCGTGACTATAACCAAATACAAATATTTTGCTAGATAATACGGTAAGCATTTGATTGTGAGGTATTCTAGGTCAGGTGAACAAAAGGACTTAAGTTCCTGTATGTTATAACAATTACATCATGAGTCGTTAATCATGAAGCATACACCCCTACCCTTCTTCCCGGAGAGATATTTATTCCTGTCTGGGCGATGAACTGAGAACCCAGTGGGCTGGACCAACTCAGACAGTATATCCCGAGAGAGACGTGTTTCCGTGAAACAGAGTATGTCACAGTCCCTGATGTCTCGTGGAAAGAAGCCCTCGCCCTGATCAACTGTATTATCCAAAGACTGGATATTTGTGAGTAATATACTCGGAAGCAGTGGGTGGTGTGCACGCCTCCTAAGTCGGACTAGAATACCACTAGAAGACGACTTGGCTTCTGATATCAGTTCAATCGCCCTGGGGGTGCGAACAAAGGATCCGATTCGAAGAAGTCGTATTTCTGGTCGCAATGCTGGTAGTGCTGATGAGTTACTGTCACTCTGATATCCAATAGTGTCTTCCCGGCTGTATGTATGAACACCCAAATGTTTTATGGGCTAACAGAGTAAGAAAGAATACATTCAAAAATTAATGAGAGTGGGAAACGAGGCAGCCCTCTCTGTTGGAGCCATTTTAAAGAACATCTACCGCTTGAGAACACCCTTACCTGCCGATATATAATACATATCCGTAATCTAGCATGGGTTGGATGGTCATCTGAAACTAAACCACATGACCTTTGTTTTGGAGGTGTTAAGAACAAGGTTAAGGGTAGAGAAAGCTTGTTGGACACAAAGAAAGTTTTGTTGTAGAGCATTTAACACAAATTCTGGGGTGGGGCCAGCTGAGTATATCTGCATATAAATGAATGAGCGAGCTTCCTACTGCGTGAGCGATGTTGTTGGTGTAAATTGAGAAGAGCGTGGGGCCTAGGATTGAGCCTTGGGGTGCTCCCTTGGTGACAGGAAGTGGCTGAGACAGCAGATGTTCTGACTTTATACACTGCACTCTTTGAGAGAGGTAGTTAGCAAACCAGGCCAAGACAAACAAGACCCCTCAGAGACAACAATACTCCTTAGCCTGCCCACACGAATGGAATGGTCTACCGCAGTGGTCAACAACCTTTTCAAGCCCAAATGTAAACCAAGATCTACCACTTGCAAAAAATGACGAAAAAAACAAGGCCACAATGTAGTTCCACTTTGACTTTCTTTATTTTGTTACCTGTCAGTCACAAGCAAAGTATTAATTTAATTATACAAATACTATAATCAGAAGTAAGTGCAACTATCATTCAACATTTTATAACAGTCACATTACATTTTTCTATATTTCCACAGGCCTATTACTCATTCACCATTCATATATAACCTCAATCATCAGTCAATTACAGGCCTAAGCCAATCATGTACAGTACTGTTTCACTTTCCCTTTATAAACATCATATTTCAAGACACTTCAAAATGACAATACTCAAGTAAGTTGTGGTGGTTAATTTCTGTATTATCAAATGAGGAGAGACAAACTTCACACAAGTCAAAGTTATACTTAAACAACATATTTAATAATAAGAGCTTTGCAATAGCAATGACTTTCAACGACTCACCATTTCTTTTCTTTTTTTTTAACAGTATTTTTATTGGAATTTCACAATTTTCACCCATATAAGAGATACAACAACAGAGACAAAGCACACAGAAAAAAATAAGAAAAACAGCACCCACTTACACATATCTACGCGTATATACAGTGCCTTGCGAAAGTATTCGGCCCCCTGGAACTTTGCGACCTTTTGCCACATTTCAGGCTTCAAACATAAAGATATAAAACTGCATTTTTTTGTGAAGAATCAACAGCAAGTGGGACACAATCATGAAGTGGAACGACATTTATTGGATATTTCAAACCTTTTTAACAAATCAAAAACTGAAAAATTGGGCGTGCAAAATTATTCAGCCCCTTTACTTTCAGTGCAGCAAACTCTCTCCAGAAGTTCAGTGAGGATCTCTGAATGATCCAATGTTGACCTAAATGACTAATGATGATAAATACAATCCACCTGTGTGTAATCAAGTCTCCGTATAAATGCACCTGCACTGTGATAGTCTCAGAGGTCCGTCAAAAGCGCAGAGAGCATCATGAAGAACAAGGAACACACCAGGCAGGTCCGAGATACTGTTGTGAAGAAGTTTAAAGCCGGATTTGGATATAAAAAGATTTCCCAAGCTTTAAACATCCCAAGGAGCACTGTGCAAGCGATAATATTGAAATGGAAGGAGTATCAGACCACTGCAAATCTACCAAGACCTGGCCGTCCCTCTAAACTTTCAGCTCATACAAGGAGAAGACTGATCAGAGATGCAGCCAAGAGGCCCATGATCACTCTGGATGAACTGCAGAGATCTACAGCTGAGGTGGGAGACTCTGTCCATAGGACAACAATCAGTCGTATATTGCACAAATCTGGCCTTTATGGAAGAGTGGCAAGAAGAAAGCCATTTCTTAAAGATATCCATAAAAAGTGTAATTTAAAGTTTGCCACAAGCCACCTGGGAGACACACTAAACATGTGGAAGAAGGTGCTCTGGTCAGATGAAACCAAAATTGAACTTTTTGGCAACAATGCAAAACGTTATGTTTGGCGTAAAAGCAACACAGCTCATCACCCTGAACACACCATGCCCAGTGTCAAACATGGTGGTGGCAGCATCATGGTTTGGGCCTGCTTTTCTTCAGCAGGGACAGGGAAGATGGTTAAAATTGATAGGAAGATGGATGGAGCCAAATACAGGACCATTCTGGAAGAAAACCTGATGGAGTCTGCAAAAGACCTGAGACTGGGACGGAGATTTGTCTTCCAACAAGACAATGATCCAAAACATAAAGCAAAATCTACATTGGAATGGTTCAAAAATAAACATATCCAGGTGTTAGAATGGCCAAGTCAAAGTCCAGACCTGAATCCAATCGAGAACCTGTGGAAAGAACTGAAAACTGCTGTTCACAAATGCTCTCCATCCAACCTCACTGAGCTCGAGCTGTTTTGCAAGGAGGAATGGGAAAAAATGTCAGTCTCTCGATGTGCAAAACTGATAGAGACATACCCCAAGCGACTTACAGCTGTAATCGCAGCAAAAGGTGGCGCTACAAAGTATTAACTTAAGGGGGCTGAATAATTTTGCACGCCCAATTTTTCAGTTTTTGATTTGTTAAAAAAGTTTGAAATATCCAATAAATGTCGTTCCACTTCATGATTGTGTCCCACTTGTTGTTGATTCTTCACAAAAAAATACAGTTTTATATCTTTATGTTTGAAGCCTGAAATGTGGCAAAAGGTCGCAAAGTTCAAGGGGGCCAAATACTTTCGCAAGGCACTGTATGTATGTATATATATATATATATATATATATATATATATATATATATATATATATATATATATATATATATATATATATATATATATATATATATATATATATATATATGTATATATGTATGTGTATATGTTCTGAAAGGCCCCAGAGTCTGAAACACCACTAAGCAAGGAGCACCACCAAGCAAGCGGCACCATGAAGACCAAGGAGCTCTCCAAACAGGTCAGGGACAAAGTTGTGGAGAAGTACAGATCAGAGTTGGGTTATAAAAAATATCCGTAACTTTGAACATCCCATGGAGCACCATTACATCCATTATTAAAGAAATGAAAGAATATGGCACCACAACAAACCTGCCAAGAGAGGGCCGGACACAAAAACTCACGGACCAGGCAAGGAGGGCATTAATCAGAGATGCAACAAAGAGACCAAAGATAAGATTGGAGTATCTGTTCTTAGGACCACTTTAAGCGGTACACTCCACAGAGCTGGGCTTTACGGAAGTGTGGCCAGAAAAAAGCCATTGTTTAAAGAAAAAATAAGCAAACACATTTGGCGTTCGCCAAAAAGCATGTGGGAGACTCCCCAGGCATATTGAAGAAGGTACTCTGGCCAGATGAGACTAAAATTGAGCTTTTTGGCCATCAAGGAAAACGCCATGTCTGGTGCAAACCCCACACCTCTCATCACCCTGAGAACACCCCACATTAAAGCATGGCGGTGACAGCATCATGCAGTGGGGATGTTTTTCCATCGGCAGGGCCTGGGAAACTGGTCAAAATTGAAGGAATGATGGCTGGCGCTAAATACAGGGAAATTCTTGAGGGAAACCTGTATCAGTCTTCCAGAGATTTGAGACTGGAACAGAGGTTCACCTTCCAGCAGGGTAATAACCCTAAGCATACTGCTAAAGCAACACTCGAGTGGTTTAAGGGGATATTAAATGTCTTGGAACGGCCTAGTCAAAGCCCAGACCTCAATCCAATCTGCTAGGACAGCAGAGTCCCTGCCCATCTTCTAAAAACATCTGAAACTCTACCTCTTCAAACAGTATCTTTAATAATCCTCCTCCTCACATCGACCTACCCCCCCCTAAAAAACAACAACAAAAAAGTAATAATAATAATAAATGACAGAAAATGCTAAGTGACTTAAATGTAAATTAATATTTGACTAAAACATACTGTAACATTTGTATACGATCACATGTTTCTCTCTATTATACTTGGGAACAGATTTCTTCAATTAAAATCACTTGGAAATGATTCCCTGTTGTTTTTAGTGTATTATGTCCAACTTTATAAAGTGTTATTATTTGAACATAACACCTTCAAGTCTGGAAACCAAAGAGAAATGCATTGCTCCACAATAAAGACCAATTTTCAAAACTCAGATTAAGCCTAGTCATAGACGAAAAAGCATTTTCAACGGAAAGTCTCCTTTGAACATGCTTTTTACTTTTTAGCCAGAAAACAATATGTTTACCGACTGGTTTTGATCCTCTCACCATTTTGAGAAATAACCGGTCAGTCATGGAACAGCAAGTGGACTTAATGTTATGTACACACAGTGTAAATTTAAAAAATTCATAGCACTAGGGTTGTTAGTAAGTTGACTTTTTTATTGAACTTGATCATTGATAAATTACAAATGGAGAACACAAATTGTTACAAATGACAATAACTACATTTTCAAATGAAGACAATCAGTTTGACGGCAGATGACACAAACTAGGAGTGTTTTGTAAAATCCCTCGACCCCCCCCCCCCCCCCCCCCCCCACTGTATTCACTAAGGCCTGGTCAATCATCACAGCAGCGAACACAAATGTACAATGGCCAACGGAAAGTCCTTATCAAGCACTGAACACAACAATTAAATTCAGGTTCATCTGAATCAGAGGGATTTGGCTGGGGAGCAGGGTTTGGTGGAGGAGCAGGTCCAGGCTGGGGAGCAGGGCCAGGCTGGGGAGCAGGGTTTTGCTGAGTGTTACCAGTGGAGTTACCATCACTGTACTGTATGAGGTACTCAGGGTAAACCTGATGCGTTTCAAAAACTACAAACACTCTGGGGTCTTGAATGTTGTTCACACAGCTGTCATAGAAGCTGGATCCTCCGGTTTCTTTAGGAGGTGGTTTCTCATATCTGTTGTTTCCCACAGTGTAGTCTCCCACCAGCACCTGACAAACAAACATGGACCTCAATCCTGACTGGCTGGTGTATCGGTGTGAGTACTTAGCATCCCTAGCAAAGTAACTTCCTGAAAATAAGATATAGACAACGTTTAGCCCAGTGTTTAAAAAAAATCTGCTTTTTATATATAGCTTTTGTCCACACTGACAGTAAGGAAAAATAAAATTACAACATTTATTAAACCAGTTGTGTTCAGAGACATTTCATTATGTAAGAATGTGTGACTTCACTTTTAGAGAAAACATTTTAAATGATATTATTTATCCCATAATGATATTCAGTACACACAGACATAGACAAGCAAATTGTCAATACAACATTTATTAAGTCTCTCTGGATAAAAGTGTCTGCTAAATTACTAAAATATAAATGTAAAATTCATTTGGATTTATTGAAACATTGCATACATAGTACATAGTACATAGTACTGGCATCCTACCTTTTCCGTAGGAAGTTCCATTTTTTCCACATATTCTCCAGTCAAAGTTGTCTCTGCAAATACTGTCAAAGTATTTGGAGTCAGTACCATGGAAAAGCTGCTTCTCATTGATGCTTGTCAAGGAAGATTTCATTTGATCTCTTTGTCTAAAAAGGAATATTTGTGAATCAACCTATTTTAGTGTGCCATTATTTACATTTAATAAGACTAACAAATGTGTCATTAAAATGGTAAATGCAGAATCACTGTACAGTTGCATAAATCAAAGCTAACATCATAAAATAACTCATTAGAAGCTGTATAGTGTTGAAAATCACTTTGTTCATTAACTGTGTTATTTCTATTTTGAATTGAGATCAGTTTCAGTAAATATCATCCACATGTTTTCGTATTACCAAAATGTTAGCATGATTATCAAAATATGCACTTAAACTGTCAGAGACGTCCACGGTAAGAAGAAAAAACAGATTTCTATTTTGAGTGAACTATTTTTCAAAGAAACATACAGCACGTAGAACTTCCATAGGGCTGGGTTTTGTACTCTCTCAATGGTGTGTATTTGAAACCCCACCACAGTTTTCTCAAAAAGGGCCTTGATGTCTTCGTGTTCACCTGTTGAGCTTGACAACATAACTCTCTGTGAAGAAAAACCCTTTGTAAGCTCATTCATACACAATAATACATGCTTTTAGAAGACACCGTGTGGTACTACATGCTATACAATTTGTTCAGAACAGTATGATGCTGGTTTGTATTCAAACAAGTTCATCTGATCATTTAATGTAACATCCCATCCACAGTGAACATTAACACAATGCATGTATGTTTTATGCTTTTGGGATGTTTTTCCATTACCTCAAAGCCAATCCCAGGCAATCGAGACTGGTCCCAGTAAGGTGGCACAATCGAAGAGTTGGTATTGGATGTGCTTAAGGAAGAAGTTAGGGGATATGGAGGGGTAATTTACACCTTGCATATCCTTATACGAACAGCTGTGATAGGATTACATTACATTCCGAACAAGGGCCTCACATTTACTTGCAATTACACCTGGGGAGCTATTTTCGGCTGGCGGTAATGAGGCGCAAGTGTCAAACACACGTTATATTTGACATGACAAAATTGCAATCTATCTCACTGGCACTTTCTAGCCCTTACGCCAGGTTCTGCGATTTACCTGTCTAACATCAACGGGCTTGCGCTGAATTTCAGGGGGCAACTACGGATATTTAAGACTGGTCTTAGTGGTAAAGCAATTGATTATGGCATTGATTTTGCCAACGGAGGCTGACAAAGTAGCCTTATGTAGCCTTATGTGCATCATCAAAATATCACAATAGCCAAACAGTCAGACATTCCCCTTTTTATTTATGTTGAACACTATTTTTGTCCAGGTTCTGTGAAAAGTTTGGACTCATTAAGTGTGATGCCCCTGAAAGGTATCAGTAGCCATGTTTCCATTAAATTATCCAGTGATTATTTTTTGGACATTTAGAAAGTAATTTTTACATTTTACAGTAGGCTTACACCGACTGTACAAAACATTAGGAATACCTTCCTAATATTGAGTTTGCACCCTCTTTTGCCCTCAGAACAGCCTAAATTCGTCACGGCATGGACTCCACAGAAATGCTGACCCATGTTGACTCCATTGCTGCTCACATTTGTGTCAAATTAGTTGGATGTCATTTTTGTAGTGGACCATTCTTGGTTCACACCAGAAACTGTTGAGTGTGAAAAACTCAGTAGGGTTGCAGTTCTTGACACACTCAAACCGGTGTGCCTGGCACCGACTACCATATCATTAAAATAGAGCCCCTGGTATTAAAATGTGTGCCGGATTGTTTCCGCATACAAGCCACTAGGGGCAACGTGAGTGCCTATGTTGTGGATGGGTTAAGGAGAGGAATGAACTGGGAGGATTGGGGGTTCAACCCCAGTGATCGGCACTCATTTAGTTATTTTACTTTTTCTGTTTTAACACCATGCCAAACCTTAACCCTTAACTACTCAAGAATTAATGCCTAAATATAGTTTTTTTCTCTTCCCTTTTGTGTAGTCTGACTGGCAGCTAAAATACGTCAAAATGTGCCGTAATTAAAGCAGAAACATGCCATAATCTACAGACGGCCCCACACTCTGTAATTAAAGCAGAAACATGCCATAATCTACAGACGGCCCCACACTCTGTAATTAAAGCAGAAACATGCCATAATCTACAGACGGCCCCACACTCTGTAATTAAAGCAGAAACATGCCATAATCTACAGACCGTACCACAGACGGCCCCACACTCCGTAATTAAAGCAGAAACATGCCATAATCTACAGACGGCCCCACACTCCATAATTAAAGCAGAAACATGCCATAATCTACAGACGGCCCCACACTCTGTAATTAAAGCAGAAACATGCCATAATCTACAGACCGTACCACAGACGGCCCCACACTCTGTAATTAAAGCAGAAACATGCCATAATCTACAGACCGTACCACAGACGGCCCCACACTCTGTAATTAAAGCAGAAACATGCCATAATCTACAGACGGCCCCACACTCCATAATTAAAGCAGAAACATGCCATAATCTACAGACGGCCCCACACTCTGTAATTAAAGCAGAAACATGCCATAATCTACAGACCGTACCACAGACGGCCCCACACTCTGTAATTAAAGCAGAAACATGCCATAATCTACAGACCGTACCACAGACGGCCCCACACTCTGTAATTAAAGCAGAAACATGCCATAATCTACAGACGGCCCCACACTCCGTAATTAAAGCAGAAACATGCCATAATCTACAGACGGCCCCACACTCCGTAATTAAAGCAGAAACATGCCATAATCTACAGACCGTACCACAGACGGCCCCACACTCCGTAATTAAAGCAGAAACATGCCATAATCTACAGACCGTACCACAGACGGCCCCACACTCTGTAATTAAAGCAGAAACATGCCATAATCTACAGACCGTACCACAGACGGCCCCACACTCCGTAATTAAAGCAGAAACATGCCATAATCTACAGACGGCCCCACACTCCGTAATTAAAGCAGAAACATGCCATAATCTACAGACCGTACCACAGACGGCCCCACACTCTGTAATTAAAGCAGAAACATGCCATAATCTACAGACCGTACCACAGACGGCCCCACACTCTGTAATTAAAGCAGAAACATGCCATAATCTACAGACGGCCCCACACTCCGTAATTAAAGCAGAAACATGCCATAATCTACAGACGGCCCCACACTCCGTAATTAAAGCAGAAACATGCCATAATCTACAGACCGTACCACAGACGGCCCCACACTCCGTAATTAAAGCAGAAACATGCCATAATCTACAGACCGTACCACAGACGGCCCCACACTCTGTAATTAAAGCAGAAACATGCCATAATCTACAGACGGCCCCACACTCTGTAATTAAAGCAGAAACATGCCATAATCTACAGACGGCCCCACACTCCGTAATTAAAGCAGAAACATGCCATAATCTACAGACGGCCCCACACTCCGTAATTAAAGCAGAAACATGCCATAATCTACAGACCGTACCACAGACGGCCCCACACTCCGTAATTAAAGCAGAAACATGCCATAATCTACAGACCGTACCACAGACGGCCCCACACTCTGTAATTAAAGCAGAAACATGCCATAATCTACAGACCGTACCACAGACGGCCCCACACTCCGTAATTAAAGCAGAAACATGCCATAATCTACAGACGGCCCCACACTCCGTAATTAAAGCAGAAACATGCCATAATCTACAGACCGTACCACAGACGGCCCCACACTCTGTAATTAAAGCAGAAACATGCCATAATCTACAGACCGTACCACAGACGGCCCCACACTCTGTAATTAAAGCAGAAACATGCCATAATCTACAGACGGCCCCACACTCTGTAATTAAAGCAGAAACATGCCATAATCTACAGACGGCCCCACACTCCGTAATTAAAGCAGAAACATGCCATAATCTACAGACCGTACCACAGACGGCCCCACACTCCGTAATTAAAGCAGAAACATGCCATAATCTACAGACGGCCCCACACTCCGTAATTAAAGCAGAAACATGCCATAATCTACAGACCGTACCACAGACGGCCCCACACTCTGTAATTAAAGCAGAAACATGCCATAATCTACAGACGGCCCCACACTCTGTAATTAAAGCAGAAACATGCCATAATCTACAGACCGTACCACAGACGGCCCCACACTCCGTAATTAAAGCGTAATTAAAATGGGCAGCCATAATTATGTTGCTGCAGTTACGGCAAGGGATGGTGTTTCATTTGGAGCTTGAGTTGATCATTTCCCTTCATTGCGAGAACCAATAATGATTTCAGAACTGCAATGTATTTTTACTGAAGGTTTGTATAAAACTGAAGTGTACATTACATGTCATTGGAGTGCACTTTCCTTTTTTCACGTTAATCGTTTTCCCTTTTCCATTGACCTTATGCCTGACATGTTTCTAATACATTGATATATTGTCACTCAATTAATCAAGGAAATGTTATGATCCAAAAACATATAATGGGAAAACGTCATTCTTTTCACAATTTTTCAAAAAGTTAGGCATTAACCAATTGACGCTTATGTCAATTGGTCATGCTCCCAGTCGGCTTTGTGGTACGAATGGGAAAATAAAATTGTAACAGAGTTGATGCTTATGTCAACATACGCGCAGTCAATGGGAAAAGATGAGCGTCGATGAATTGACACTTCAACACTGTGACACTTATCTTTACCCATTTGACTGGAATGTCTTTAACCACCCCCTTTATTAGAATGGATTAACCAGGGATCATCATTTAGGCTATATTACAGGCAGCATATCATTTTTGATGATGTCATCATCATCACTATCACATGCCTGTCTCTCGCTCCCCTTTAGACTTTCCCTATCAATTCATTTGATACATTGTGTCTTTGTCACGGATCCCCTGGTACTGCTGCTCATTCCGTGTGCCAGTTCCGGAGGTCTACGTCACCAGTCTCTAGGCGTCACTGAACTGTCTCATTATGCACGCCTGGTTCCCTGTCCCCCTGATTAGTATGTGTATATATGTGCCCTCTGTTCACCATTGCCTTGGTCGGTTATTGCTCCCATGTCTGTTGGTCTTGTGAGTACCTGTGCTTTGTTGTCTCGGCTTTCGTGCTCCGTGTATTGAGTACTCATTATTACGGGTCTCGTCCAGTGTATTGTTGTGCACTTGTTATTACAGGTCTGGTCCCGTGTATTGTATTCATGGGTCTCATGTTGTATTTTTAGGTGGAGTATTATGACACCTTGTTCCGATGGTATAAACAGGGCTAAAGGTACACTACCGTTCAAAAGTTTGGGGTCACTTAGAAATGTCCTTGTTTTCCATGAAAACATGCATGAAATCAGTTGCAAAATGAATATGAAATAGTTAAGACGTTGACAAGGTTATAAATAATGATTTTTAATTGAAAAAACAATTGTGTCCTTCAAACTTTGCTTTCGTCAAATCATTTGCAGCAATTACAGCCTTGCAGACCTTTGCCATTCAATTATCAATTTGTTGAGGTAATCTGAAGAGATTTCACCCACAAATTGGATCGGCTTGATGGGCACTTCTTACGTACCATACGGTCAAGCTGCTCCCACAACAGCTCAATAGGGTTGAGATCTGGTGACTGTGCTTGCCACTCCATTATATATATATATATACCAGCTGACTGCTTCTTCCCTAAATAGTTCTTGCATAATTTGGAGCTCTGCTTTGGGTCATTGTCCTGTTGCAGGAGGAAATTGGCTCCAATTAAGCTCCGTCCACAGGGTATGGCATGGCATTGCAAAATGGAGTGATAGCCTTCCTTCTTCAAGATCCCTTTTATCCTGTACAAATCTCCACTTTACCACCACCAAAGCACCCCCAGACCATCACATTGCCAACACCATGCTTGACAGTTGGCATCAAGCACTCCTCCAGCATCTTTTAATTTTTTCTGCATCTCACAAATGTTCTTCTTTGTGATCCAAACACCTCAAAATTAGATTTGTCTTTCCAGTGTCTGTTCTTTTGCCCATCTTAATATTTTATTTTTATTGGCCAGTCTGAGATATGGCTTTTTCTTTGCAACTCTGCCTAGAAGGCCGGCATCCCGGAGTCACCTCTTCACTTTTGACGTTGAGACTGGTGTTTTGCGTGTACTATTTCATGAAGCTGCCAGTTGAGGACTTGTGAGGCGTCTGTTTGTCAAACTAGACACTCTAATGTCCTCTGGCTCAGTTGTGCACCAAGGCCTCCCACTCCTCTTTCTATTCTGTTTAGAGCCAGTTTGCGCGAGCCAGTTTGCGATCTTCAGTTTCTTGGCAATTTCTCACATTGAATAGCCTTCATTTCTCAGAACAAGAATAGACGGACGAGTTTCAGAAGAAAGATCTTTGTTTCTGGCCATTTTGAGCCTGTAATCGACCCCACAAATGCTGATGCTACAGATACTCAACTAGTCTAAAAAAGGCCAGTTGTAATGCTTCATTAATCAGAACAACAGTTTTCAGCTGTGCTAACATAATTGCAAAAGGGTTTTCTAATGATCAATTAGCCTTTTAAATGATAAACTTGGATTAGCTAACACAACGTGCCATTGGAACACAGGAGTGATGGTTGCTGATAATGGGCCTCTTTACGCCTATATAGATATTCCATCAAATAAAATCTGCCGTTTACTGCTACAATAGTAATTTACAACATTAACAATGTCTACACTATATTTCTGATTAATGATGCCATAATGCCATGATGTTATTTTAAAATGGACAAAAAATGTGCTTTTCATTCAAAACCAAGGACATTTCTAAGTGACCCCAAACGTTTGAACGGAAGTGTAGCTATTACAAATTTGGAGGCATAAACTTCCAGGACCATATATTCCCCCAGCAATGGGAGGTCAAGTGTCACCTTGGTCTCTCCTGTCTGTGACCTAACATTTCCTTACTGTTTGTCCCTCTTCATATCCTCCCGATCTACTACATCTCTACCACTAATGTACTACTATACAAAAAATGTATATAGGCTTATATATTTTTTTGAAAGCATAATTTCTTAACTAAATGATCTTGCCTAGATTATTTGAATGTGGTATTAATTACATTAGCTGTATTTCACTCTTACCAAATTGCTCTCTGAACATCTATGGCAGAGTTGAAGATCGGCCGTCTTCTGACCCATCTTAGGGTGTGTGAGCTCTTGTTACTCTGGATCATGTCTAAAAAATAATATATTTCTCAGTTCAGAAAGTAAATAAGGTAGATACTAAAGCAGGTAGATAATATCAGCCTACCTTCCAAATTGACTTCATAGGTGTGTCGTCCAGCAGTGAACTCAAACACTGAGCCAAGAGACGGATCACTGTACACCCTCTCTAGGTCCTCCATAGTCTTAGTACACACACACACACACACACACACACACACACACACACACACACACACTTTAGGGATACTTTCTTTCTTCTTTTCTTTGTGCCGTATTAGAGGGTGAAATTAGGTATCACTACATACTGATGACCAAAATGCGTTCCAGCATTCATCCTCTTTTTCCCAGTACCAAGCCCACTCGGTAGCAAGGACAGCTTCTGGTTGGTCCAGGGAGGAAACCGTAGCAAGTCGCCGAACTTTGCTGTGACCACGGATCATGAGGATAAAATTCACCGGTGGTATTCCATGGCTAGGGCATAAAAAACACCTTTTAATTCATTTTAAACATTTTGTAATTGTCTCTCAGTTAAAAATATATGTTTTGGGCATACATACCTCTCTGTCTTTGCTGGGTCACAGTAGTCTCTCTCAATGCCCTCATTATCTGGGATACATGACCAGCCACATCCATTCTCCACCTCCCATTGATATGGCATAGAAGAATGGATGCCCATACATTTATCTTAAATATAAATCAATATCAGTGCAATAAACCCATACCGATTAAGTCAGGGAAATTAGAACACCAATGTGTTTGTCAAATAACAATTATTCCCACTGATAATACCTCCAGTGTTATACTGTACCTCCTTTAAAGCAACATCCTAAAATGTAGTCATGACAAATTTCATTTTTTTCTGGAAAAAAAGATTTCACATTTCAATTTCTGATTAGTTTGCAAAGTAAGCTTGAAAGTTATTTTTAGAACACACAATGCCAAAATTCAGCAATACAGTTAAATAAACAAGACATGACATTCTAGACTCTCATTATTGTGAGTTTATATCTGTTCTGGACAGTAGTCTCAAAATACATCATTTTATTTACCATTAATACAAATGATTCAGGATTCTGTAAATATGTGTCAATGTATTAGCTCGGGGAAAGTTAAATAATATGTAGATAAAGTTGGGCACATTTGCTGCACCTTTCATGATTTTACGAAATTGGGAGGTCTGTAGGAAAGTCTCAGCAAGTCCCATGGATTCATTGATGGGCCCAACGATCTCAATCTCTCTTTTATCCGCATCCTCACATATACGCACAAAACGTACAGACATACTGTGTGCAGAGATACAATAATAAGTAGAACAACCACAACCACAAAAATTACAACAGGTCATTCAGTCAGTTTACAGGGGTCGGTATAGGTTTAGGGTTTAACAGTAAACATATCAGAGGTCTAGCAATTATTATTATATACCTAATATAATATTAATAAAATAATAATGTAATACATTTATAATGATGTATATATAATCATGTCGTATTTTATTTATGCTTAATATCAGTTACTTATGAGATCTGTGTACAGGTGTTTGCTTCAGCTGCATAATGATCATCCTTTGAGAGGGCATTTGAAGTCGGATCCATTGTACGTTTACTTAAATGTACATCAAATCTACGAAACAAATCTTGACTATATATACAAGTTAAAGTAAGCCAAAGCCTTGGAGAAACTGCATCTGAGCCATTAGGAGCCTAAAAACACAAAGAAGTGAGAATGCTTACCTTGTAAGATACAGCCTCAAGTGTGCTCTGAGATTGTCACGCAGATAAATGCTGTTTATAGGCTATCATACAAGGAAATGGCAAATGGCTTACTGTAAATTACTATGATAAACCAAATCATACTTTGCCCTTTGATGGTAGTAAATAAAAAAATACCTGACTCAGCCCTCTGACCTCTGACTTTATGGTTGGTTATATGCCGCGTTCACGCAGTAGTCAGAACTAGGAAACTCTGACATTTCCGACTTGCTACAACTACTGGTTGTAGTTATACACAACACGTTCAACGAATCAGCATGTCAGAAATGTCGGAGTCCCGACTAGCGTGTGAAAGTGCCAATAGTCGGACGGCGCTGCTGGGAGATCGTGGAAATTGTTTCCCATTAGTACGGATGCAGAGACTTGACTGTCCGAATGCTTCCCATCCCAAACAGTTTGTGCAAATTATGACATTTTTTGATGTTTTTGCTCGTTTTGGTCTTCGGTGTGGGTTTTTACAAGGCATTTTTTCTTGAAACAAGCCGAAGTCGGTAGCCAAAGTCTACACCCCTTCTTCAATAATTGCTCAACAGTAAGGATTCTTAAATTGTGTTTTGGCATTCAAAGACAAGTTTTCATGCAGATGTTTTCACGTGAGAAATACTGCACCAAACATCTTAGTTAGATGTAAAATTGCATTTGACCCATGTGATAGCCCACAGATGGTCAGCCATCCAAACAATGTCATAAATCGTGATTGAGTCATCACGCTGTTCCTCGGCGCCAGCAAGTCGCTAGAAGCATCTGCCTCTACTGGCCTACAGCGCCTTAGGAAAGTATTCACACCCCTTTACTGTCACGCCCTGATCTGTTTCACCTGTGCTTGAATCTGTGTTTGAAATTCACTGCTCAACCAAAGGACCTTACAGATGTGGGCCACAGAGATGAGGTAGTCGTTCAAAAATCATGTTGAACATTATTATTGCACACAGAGTGAGTCCATACAACTTATTATGTGACTTGTTAAGCAGATTTTTTACTCCTGAACTTATTTAGGCATGCCATAACAAAGGGGTTGAATAATTGTTGACACAAGATATTTCAGCTTTTCATTTCTAATTAATTTGCACACATTTTGAAAAACACAATTCAGGTATGAAAAACATATCAGGTATTGTGTGTTAAGGCCAGTATCAAACAATCTGAATTGAATCCATTTGTAATTCAAGCTGTAACTAAACAAAATGTGAAAAAAGTCAAGGGGTTTGAATACTTTCTGAAGGCACTGTATGTTTTAATATTCAAATTCAGAGTTGAAATACAGATGTTAAATATTAGTCATTGTCTGTAAATGACGTTTACAAACTTTCAAGATAAAAACATCAGTTTCATATTGTGGCAAGTTTCTAGTACAGAGGCTCGTGAGACAGTACATTTCCAACAAAAGTGATTTTATTACCTATGAAGTTACAACCTAAATGATCTCTTCAAGATCAAACTTGCAAACACAGCTATCTGCTCTCTCAGGTCTCTCCTCCTTAGGGAAAAATAGCAGCCAATAACTGTGGTGGCAGATTGAGTAGCTAGCCACACTGTTAACTAGCCTATGGAGGTCAGCTGTATTCATTTTCAAGCCAGTGGGCGCGTTCCAGGCTGACTACATGGATTGTGGTGCTAGTGAGGGCATGGAAACTGTAACTGTCCAGTGAAAATCATATTCAGCTAACTCATACCCAAATAATGTTGTTGACTTGTTCTATACTTGTATTTGTGGCCGAAGCATAAATTAGAGAAAAACACTTTAAATAAACCCACCTGAAACTTGTATCTCAAATAGACCGTTTAAAAAAATGCTTGCTATCTCTTCATAGAACACAATGCCATTTTGTGGCTCATTGGCTGAGCTGGCCAATCAGTGATCACATGAATATTTTGAATGACTGGTATCTTCCCACACTTATGTTGCTGGGGTACGGAATTGTTTTAAGATGGTCATAATATGGATCATTTAGTTTTTTAATTTCGAATTTTAGGACCCCTTTAAGTATAAAAAAAATGTCATCTTAAATTTGGCCTTCACTACTATAGCCCAGAAAAAGCATTGAATAACACATTCATAAATGGGAAAAAATACAGTCCAAAAACAAATAATAAGAAATAAGGTTTTGAAGTGTCTGTCCTAAATCTAGGAGATATTTAAATAAAACTCAGGAAATACATATATTTCTTTACAAATATTTAATCCCTGTTTTTGGCTCAAAACTACCTTCATACTTCCATTATTATTTTTAAATTGGTACCGGTTACCTTCAGATTAGTCATGTGACACGTGTGGGGGTCGCAGAGTCTCCCCTTTCCATATAGTGGTCATACTAGTTTTTAGGTCAAACCGTTTGGACACTACAGACATTTTAATTTTCATGAGAAGACCGATTTTCTGGATGTCTCATGGTCTAACAAACCCTGCTCTAGCTCTGCCACCTTTCACCGCAGATGCTGAGGTGCGACACCCAGTAGGTGGATTGAGACTGACGGATTAAACTGACGGATTTTGATGGGGATTTTTTTCTTATGTTACTTAAATTGAATCGACTCTTGTTAATATACTTAATGACCATTTTTTGTACGGAAAACTATTTCACTCATATTGTAATTAATTATAGGTCATATTCTGGAAACACTGCACAGTTAGTTTAAGTGGCTACCTCTCAAGGCTCCACACATATTCAATTTAATTGATGGATTATTTAAAACCATTAAAACAATGGAGGCGAAAACAATCCCAGAGGGCTTATTTCCATTTTTGTCCTAGAGTGGGGAATACAAACGATGTACATTTTTTGTAAATAAGTGCGTATATGCTATTGACAAAATAAAAGGTGTTTCTGTGCATTTAGCCTCCACTACATCCCTGCAGGTGCACCTTCAGGGTGTTCTGTTACAGTGTAAATGAAAACATTTCAAGAGAAGCAGCTCTACTGCTGTGAGTGACATCGAAAAAAGATATGCCTCTTTGTCTATGCAATAGACATGGCACCAATAATGATTCACCAATACTACCCAAAAGCCTACAAGAAACAGGAAAAGAGAGAGAACAAGTGCTATAATGTACAATTTTACTTTGTGGACAATTACAATTTGAGTGAAGTCACGGTTGTAATGTTGCAATCAATGAAAAGGTTAACAGTAGGGTTTGTTTGGACTAAAGGAGCTTGCAGACGGAGAGCGGCAGGGTGAACCATCGACCAGGGGCCCATCGATGTTCAATTATGCTAAGTGGCAGGGGGAGAAACGTGAAAACCACTGAGGTTTGCCTTTGTTGACCAATCACAGTAGATTACGAAGCCTGCATGGTGATAGCCTAGTGATAAAGTCAAGTCTCTCAACCTTGAGTCCAAGTACAAGTCTGAGTATTTTATAGTCGAATCCCAAGTCGAGTCACGAGTCCCTTGGTACTGCACCTTCAGTCCGAACAAACCCTACTGTTAACCTGCAAAAGGCTGTGGTCCAACATGTTTTACCTATATTACGAGAACTAGCATGTGGAGTCTTGCACATTAGACAGGATAGCTTGCAAAAAAAATGTATCTAAAAAAAATGACACCCTTGCTTTCTTGCACTAAAACTCACACTTGCCTTTTCTTACTTGCGCTGACTTTGCTGGTTGTTGCTTTATTTTGAAAAAGTTTCTCACTATGATTATGTTATGTGGTTGTCTCACCTAGCTACCTTAAGATGAATGCTCAGTTAGTGAGTAAGTCGCTCTGGATAAGAGCATCTACTAAATTACTAAAATGCAATTGTAAAAAGTAATTCGGTAGCTATTGTACCTGCTAGCATGTTGAATTAGCAAGGCAACAAAAAAGCAACAACCTCACCATTGTTAGAGTGTAAGTCCGAGTCATCACTGGTCGAGTCTGAGACAAGTCCAAGTCCTGGACTTGAATACTACAACGTGATGAAACAACAGACCAGCTATCTTGCCCCTGTCACACCCTGACCATAGTTTACTTTGTATGTTTCTATGTTTTGGTTGGTCAGGGTGTGATCTGAGTGGGCATTCTATGTTACATGTCTAGTTTGTCCAGTTCTATGTTCGGCCTGATGTGGTTCTCAATCAGAGGCAGGTGTTCGTCATTGTCTCTGATTGGGAACCATATTTAGGTAGCCTGGGTTTCACTGTGTGTTTGTGGGTGATTGTTCCTGTCTATGTGTTTTCACCAGATAGGCTGTTTAGGTTTTCGTTACGTTTATTGTTTTTGTAGTGTTTGTGTTTAGTGTGTTTTTTCATTAAACATGAATCGCAATCGACACGCTGCATTTTGGTCCGACTCTCCTTCACATACAGAAAACCGTTACAGCCCCTCTGTTAATTGGCTAACATGACCAGTTTACAGAGTCATGTCTGACAATCAAAAATCATTGTTTTCTAATCTATTTTTGGGTAAATAAATTCTGTTGAATGTAAATACTTTTTATACATACTTGTGTTGTTACAGCGATTCCTTTTTTGCATGTCAATATTACAGTAAATGTTTACTTGCTTATGGTCACCGGCAGCCGTCGCCCTCCATGTAAAGGCACCAGCCTGTGATAAGAGCTACGATTTGTGTAAACTCTTCAGAATTGTGTACTGTGGGTGTCACTAAGTAGGCAGATACCCAATGTCATCAGTGCACAATCCATAGGTATGACTGTATAGTACATATATACACAGAGTATACAAAATAGTACGATTAAATCCATTTTTATTTGTCACATGCGCCAAATACAACCGGTGTAGACCTTACAGTGTAATGCTTACTTACAAGCCCTAACCAACACCTGCTCTTTCCATGACATAGACTGACCAGGTAAATCCAGGTGAAAGCTATGATCCCTTATTGATGTCACTTGTTAAATCGTCATGCACCCCAGAAATCGGAGGTGGCACAAAGTATGTGAGGTTGGCTGGGGGGTGAAGATGGACAATTTAGCATTTTTCAAACACCTGAAACAGCTTTTTCCTGCAATCTAGAGACATAATCATTATGCTTAATTCTATGCCAAAAATATGTTTATTTTTATGCATATGTCTTGAGCTGTCTGTATCCTCCTGACTGGTGGTTATTTTTTTAAGGAAAGGCTTCTCTGCATTTCTGCTAAAATCTTGGTAAAATATTTAAAGGAATTTGAGTCTTATTCAGTACATTTAGTAATTGCTTGCTTTTGTAGAGTCATGCCAGCTAAGATAGCTACTCTAACTTGATTGATAGCCTGAAATGGCTTCTTGGTGGCTAGTTGAGGTTGCGAGATAGGTTCCCAATCTTGGCTAGCTTAAGCCAACTTCATAAAATTGTTAGGTGGCTAGTATTACAGAGAAACAACAAAAACTGGAAAAAAATATGAAAAACACAGTCAGGTTCATAAGTATTTGGACAGTGACCGAATGTGCATACTTTTGGCTCTGTATGCCACCAAAATGGATTGGAGAATAAATGTGTAGACTTTCATCTATAATTTAATGGTTTTGTCAAAATTATTGTATGAACCGTGTAGGAACTACATCCATTTTTATACATAGCCCCCCAATTTTAGGGGCTCAAAAGTAATTGGACAAACTAACATAATCATAAATTAAATGGTTTGCAAATTCTTCGCAGTCAATGATTGCCTGAAGTCTGGAACCCATAGACATCACCAGATGCTGGGTTTCTTCCCTGGTGATGCTCTGCCAGGCCTTTACTGCTGCTGTCTTCTGTTCCTGCTTGTTTTTGGGCGTTTTTCCTTCAGCAAGTGAAATGCATGCTCAATTGGATTCAGGTCTGGTGATTGACTTGGCCATTGCAGAACATTCCACTTCTTTGCCTTAAAAATGTATTGGGTTGCTTTCGCAGTATGCGTCGGGACATTGTCCATCTGCACTGTGAAGCTCCGTCCAATGAGTTTTGAAGCATTTCGCTGAATCCGAGCAGATAATATAGCCCTAGACACTTCGGAATTCATTCTGCTGCTTGTCAGCAGTCACATCATCAATAAAATGTGTCCTTTGGTCTGGAGTCCAAATGGGAGATTTTTGGTTCCAACCACTGTGTCTTTGTGAGACGCGGTGTGGGTGAACGGATGATCTCGGATGATGTATTTCCCACCGTAAAGCATGGAGAAGGAGGTGTTATGTTGTGGGGGTGCTTTGCTGGTGACACCGTCGGTGATTTATTTAGAATTCACAGCATTCTGCAGCAATTCGCCATCCCATCTGGTTTGGGCTCAGTGGGACTATCATTTGTTTTTCAATATGACAATGACCCAACACACCTCCAGGCTGTGTAAGGGATATTTTATCAAGAAGGAGAGTGATGGAGTACTGCATCAGATGACCTGGCCTCCACAATCCCCGACCTCAACCAACTTGAGATGGTTTGGGATGAGTCGGATTGCAGAGTGAAGAAAAGCAGCCAACAAGTGCTCAGCATATGTGAGAACTCCTTGAAGACTGTTGGGAAAGCATTCCAGGTGAAGCTGGTTGAGAGAATGCCAAGAGTGTGCAAAGCTGTCATCAAGGTGAGGGATGGTTACTTTGAAGAATCTAAAATCTAAAATATATTTTGATTTGTTTAACACTTTTTTGGTTCCTACATGATTCCATATGTGTTATTTCCTATTTTTGTTGTCTTCACCATTATTCTACAATGTAGAAAATAGTAAAAATGTTGTTACGTTACAGCTTTATTCTAAGTGGATTAAATAGTTTCCACCCCTCATCAATCTACACACAATACCCCATAATGACAAAGTAAAAACACATTTTTAAACATTTTTGAAAAAATGATTACAAATGTAAAAAATGAAAAATAACATTTACATAAGTATTCAGACTCTTTACTCAGTATTTTGTGGAAGCACCTTGGGCAGCGATTACAGCCTTGAGTCTTCTTGGGTATTACTGTTTTTATTTATAATTCAAATCTATTTTTTATTTGTCATTATGGGGTATTGTGTGTGTATATTGATGAGGGGGAAAACATATTTAATCCATTTTAGAATAAGGCTGTAAAATGTGGAAAAGGGGAAGGGGTCTGAATACTTTTCCAATTTTAGAATAAGGCTGCAAAATGTGGAAAAGGGGAAGGGGTCTGAATACTTTTCCAATGCACTATATATATACACTACCATTCAAATGTAGAAATGTCCTTGTTTTTGAAAGAAAAGCACATTTTCTGTCCATTAAAATAACAACAAATTGATCAGAAATACAGTGTAGACATTGTTAATGTTGTAAATGACTGTTGTAGCTGGAAACAGCTGATTTTTTATGGAATATCTACATAGGCGTACAGAGGCCCATTATCAGCAACCATCACTCCTGTGTTCCAATGGCACGTTGTGATAGCTAATCCAAGTTTATCATTTTAAAAGGCTAATTGATCATTAGAAAACCCTTTTGCAATTATGTTAGCACAGCTGAAACTGTTGTTCTGATTAAAGAAGAAAAAACACTGGCCTTCTTTAGACTAGTTGAGTATCTGGAGCATCAGCATTTGTAGTGTATATTGAACATATCTGAGGGGACACGTGCCCATGGAAATGATGCCTCTGGGTCGAGCCGCCATGCAGGTGAGCATTTTTTGTCATGAATCTTGTTCTGTAGGCAGCTCTGCAGAGTGTTCACCAGCTGACACATACACAAAGTCATAAAATCTGATTTAAAATGTATTAACCCTAACCTTAACCACTCTGGTAACCATTATACCTAACCCTAACCTTAAAATATGACCAAAAAGCTACTTTTTGTTTTCATGAATTATAATATAGAGAATTTTAACTTTGCAGCTGGCCCATCTAGTGGAAATTGCTCGGTTCTGCCTCAAGGACAAGACTCATCCTTATAAAGCCTGTGCTCCCCCTGCCATTGTAGTTTTGGCAATTAAGCAGGATTTGGCTTGGCAGTAGGGTTTGGTTAAACCAAGGGATTTGGGTTGGGAGCATGGTTTTAAAACTTTATAAGGTATTCAGGGTAAATCTGAGACTTTTTAAAAACTACGAACACATGCGGCTCTTGGATGTTGTCCACACAGCTGTCATAGGCGATGGATCCTCCTGTTTCTTTAAGAGGTGGTGTCAGACAGCTGGAGTTTCCCACAGTGTAGTCTCCAACCAGCACACGACAAACAAACATGGACCTCACTCCGGACTGGCTGGTATAGTAACTAGCATCCCTGGCAAAGTAATTTCCTGAAATAAATGAATAATGTTTAGCTTAGATTTTCTTTTACAAAAAATGTACTTTATAAAACTAGTTTTGTTGCTTGGAATATATGACTGTGTATTTGGAGAATGTATTGTTTAATTATACTATTGCTGCATTCACGTGCCCGTCGGAAGGGGGAAACTTCCCAATAAGGAAGTTGTAAATCTGACATGATCTGACATGATTGTGTTTAATGCAGCTAGAACTTGTCAGAATTGTTCTACTTAGTAGTATGATATGTTATGTTTGGTGTGGTTACATAAAACAGAGGTCACTTAAGGCAAAAATCAAGGGTGGTTGGTCCGGGTGGATGGGTAAGCTTATAATGCGAATGTCTAGCAACCCAAAGGTTGTATGTTTGAATCTCATCATGGACAACTTTAGCAATTTAGCTAATTAGCAATTTTGCACTACTTACTACTTTTCAGCTTCTTTGCAACTACTTAGCATATTAGCTAACCTTAGCCCTAACCCCTAGCCTAGCTGAAGTTAGCCACAGCAAACATATTGTACGATATGGAGTGTCTTGATTTTATGTACAGCATAATATAAAATGCTTACTTGTGCTACTTTGAACTCTGAATTAATTTTGTGAATGTGGTGTAAGTGCTTCTTAAGTCAGAACAATTCTTCAACCAATAAGATTTTAGCTAGCTAGATAGAATTAGGTAGCTAGATAGCATTATATAACTTGCTTAACATTGACTATATGGTCAACTAGCTGTCATGTATTGTCATGTTGTGTCTTGTTTCTGTCCTTTCTCTTCACCCTGTCTCCCTCTGCTGGTCGTTTTAGGTTACCTTTTCTCCCCCTCTTTCCCCCAGCTGTTCCTTGTCTCCTCCTAACTACCTCGTCACCCCTTTTCCCACCTGTTCCCTTTTTCCCTCTGATTAGTCCTCTATATCTCTCTCTGTTTTTGTTTCTGTCTTTGTCGGATTCTTGTTTGTGTTATTTATGCCTGAACCAGACTATCGTCATGTTTGCTGCAACCTTGTCCTGTCCTGTCGGAATCTGCCGGTCCATCTGAGCCTACGTTTGTTTTGTTATTAAAGAAGCTCTGTTTACGTTAATTCGCTTTTGGGTCCTCATTCACGCACCGTAACACTAGCTACATTATCAACATTAATAAGTTGTAATTGTCAAACTGATTTTGTGTCATCTTTTGGTTGAAAAGGTAAAAGGTCAACGATGAAACCTCACAACTCGGAAACTTTCTCCCACATTTCCACTTTAAGAGTTGGGGTAATTAAGAGTTGTGGTGTCATTCAAGTGAAACATACAAATTGGAAACGTATATTTACCAAAATTCAGATAGCACGTGAACGGACCAGATTTTGCGATTTATCCATAATAATCTATATTCACAGACATAGACAATCAAATTGTGTCAATACAACAGTTATTGATTTGGGTATTGCATATACACAGTACTGGCATCATACCTTTTCCATAGGGAATGTCATTGTTTCTGCACACTCTCCAGTCTAAGTTGTCTTTGCAAATTCTGTCAACATGTTCAGAGACAGTTCCATGGAAAAGCTGTTTCTCCATGATGCTTGTCCCTGAGGATTTCATCTGATCTCTTTGCCTAAAAAGGAATATGTTGGAATTGATTTATTACAGTAGGCAATCATATACATTTTAGTAAGACTAACAAAGGTGCCATTCAAATGTTCAAATGCAGAATCACTGTGTATCTACTGTACAGTATTTGAATACTGATATATAGAAAATCACTTTGTTCATAAAAGGGAACGTTCATCCAAATTACAGTTTACCCTGTAGTTTTTCACACTTTATGTCCAAATAATCCTAAAGTATCTCAAATTGATTGTGCAGCTCAGTTAAGATACTTATAGATGTTGGCATGAAGCTCAAAAAATCTAAAATTGGTACCATTGACTTGAATGGAATGCTGTCTTACCTTATCCATGGACTTCATTCAGGGTAAGGAAACCACAATGTAATTTGGGTGAACTATCCTTTCAACTGTATGATTTAATTTTGCATAGAGATCAGCTTCCATCAGTTTTAGTAAATATGATCCATATCTTACATTATTTTCTAAATGTTGATAGCATAAAAATAAAAAATATGAGTCAATCTGAACCAGCTACAGTAAGAAGAAAAAACTAAATAGAGTTGTATTTTGAGTGAACTATCTCTTTAAAAAACATACAGCTCATAGAAGTTCCATTGGTAAAGGTTTTGTACTCTCTCAATGGTGAGTATGTGAAACCCCACAGCGGTTTTCTCAAAATGGGCCTTAATGTCTTTGTGTTCAGCTGTTGAGCTTGGCAACAAAACCATCTGTGAAGACATAGAAAACCCCCTCATAAGATCATTCATAATGATACATGCTTCTAGACAACACAGAATGGTTTTGCATGCTACACCATCTTTCCTGAAGGATACGATTGCTGGTCTTATTCAAACAAGTTTATCTGATCATTTAATGTAACATCACATCCACAGTGAACATTGTCACAATGCATGTATGTTTTATGCTTTTTGGGTGTTTTTCCATTACCTCAAAGCCGTTCCTAGGCAATCGAGACTGGTCCCAGTAAGGTGGCACAATCGACGTGTTGGTATTAGATATGCTTAAGGAAGAAGTGAGGGGATACAAATTGTCATCAATGATCACATTGTCCTCATCATGCCACAAAGGTAGCTAATACCTATCTGGAGACTCACTCAATATCACCCCTAGTGAACCAAAATCTAATTACATAATCTTGCCCAGATTATTTCAATGCAGTATTTTTTTTTAGAAAACCAATAATTCAGTTTGCTGTATTTCATTCTTACCAAATTGCTCTCTGAACATCTCTGTGAGATTTGAAGATCGGACGTCTTCTTACCAGTCTTTGGGTGTGTGAGCTCTTGTTACTCTGGATCATGTCTAAAAAATAATATATTTCTCAGTTCAGAAAGTAAATAAGGTAGATACTAAAGCAGGTAGATAATATCAGCCTACCTTCCAAATTGACTTCATAGGTGTGTCGTTCAGTAGTGAACTCAAACACTGAGCCAAGAGACGGATCACTGTACACCCTCTCTAGGTCCTCCATAGTCTTAGTACACACACACACACACACACACACACACACACACACACACACACACACACACACACACACACACACACACACACACACACACACACACACACACACACACACACACACACACACACACACACACACACACACACACACACACACACACACACACACTTTAGGGATACTTTCTTCTTTTCTTTGTGCCATATTAGAGGGTGAAATTAGGTATCACTACATACTGATGACCAAAATGCGTTCCAGCATTCATCCTCTTCTTCCCAGTACCAAGCCCACTCGGTAGCAAGGACAGCTTCTGGTTGGTCCAGGGAGGAAACCGTAGCAAGTCGCCGAACTTTGCTGTGACCGCGGATCATGAGGATAAAATTCACCGGTGGTATTCCATGGCTAGGGCATAAAAAACACTTTCAAGGCTTTTACTTCATTTTTACATATTTAGTAATTGTCTCGGTTTAAAATAGATACCTCTCGGTCTTTGCTGGGTCACAGTAGTCTCTCTCAATGCCCTCATTCTCTGGGATACATGACCAACCAAGTCCATTCTCCACCTCCCATTGATATGGCATAGTAGAATGGACACCCATGCACACATCTTAAATATAAATCAATATCAGTGCAATAAACCCATATTGATTAAGTCAGGGAAATTAGAACATACATTTTTGTCAAAAGACTGTAAAGAAGAATTTCTATCACAAATGGTGCATTTCCACTGATAATACCGCAGTGTTGTACTGTACCTCCTTCAAAGCAACGTCCAAAAAGGAAGCCATGACAAATGTCTTTTTTTTCTGTGAAAAATGTAAGATTTCACATTTCAATATCAGATTAGGTTGCAAAACTTGCAAGTTTTTTGAAGACCATATGAAGTTAAAGTGCAGAAATACAGTAACATAAACAAAGCATTACATTCTAGAATCTCAATAATTATGTAAGTAAGACCTTCAGAAAGTTTTCATACCCCTCAACTTGTTCCACAATTTGTTGTGTTACAGCCTGAATTCAAATTGGATTAAATAGATTTTTCCTCACCCCTCTACAGACTATAGCCCATAATGACAAAGCAAAAACATGTTTATAGAAATGTTTACTAATGTAGTGAAAACTAAATATCTAACTTACACAGTAGTCACACCCCAGAGTCTATATCTTGTAGAAGCACCTTTGGCAGTGATTACAGCTGTGAGCCTCTCTGGGTCTCTAAGATTGGGCAACATTTGCCCATTATTCTTTTCAGAATTCTTCAAGTTCTGTCAAATTGGTGATCATTACTAGACAACCATTTTCAGGTCTTGCAATAGATTTTCAAGTGGATTTAAGTCAAAACTGTAACTCAGCCACTCTGGAACATTCACTTTATTCTTGGTGAGCAACTCCAGTGTAGATTTGGCCTTGTGTTTTAGATTATTCTCCCGCTGAAAGGTGAATTCTTCTCCCAGTGTCTGGTGGAAAGCAGACTGAACCAGGTTTTCCTCTAGGATTTTGCCTGTGCTTTGCTCCATTATATTTCTTTTATATTCTGAAAAACTCCCCAGTCTCTAATGATTACAAGCATACCCATAACATGCTGCAGCCACCATTATGCTTGAAAATATGGAGAGGGGTACTCAGTAATGTGTTGTATTGGATTTTCCCCAAACATAACACTATTCAGGACAAAAAATGTATTGCTTTGCCACATTTTTTGATAGTATTACTTTAGTGCCTTTGTGCAACCAGGATGCATGTTTTGGAATGTTTTTATTCTGTACAAGCTTCCTTCTTTTCACTCTATCAATTAGGTTAGCATTGTGGATTATCTACAATGGTGCTGATCCATCCTCAGTTTTCTCCCATCATAGCGATTAAACTGGGGTGGCAGGGTAGCCTAGTGGTTAGAGTGTTGGACTAGTAACCGAAAGGTTGCAACTTCAAATCCCTGAGCTGACAAGGTACAAATCTGTCATTCTGCCCCTGAACAGGCAGTTAACCCACTGTTCCTAGGCAGTCATTGAAATTAAGAATTTGTTCTTAACTGACTTGCCTAATTAAATAAAAGGTAAAATAAAACAAATTAAAAAACTAACTGTTTTAAAGTCACCATTGGCCTCATGGTGAAATACCTGAGTGGTTTCCTGCGTCTTTGTAGTGACTGGGTGTATTGATACACCGTCCAAAGTGTAATTAAGGTATATTCAATGTCTGTTTTTTTACCCATCTACCAATAGGTTCCCTTATTTGCGTGGCATTGGAAAACCTCCCTCCTCTTTGTGGTTGAATCTGTATTTGAAATGCACTGCTCGACTGAGGGACCTTACAGATAATTGTAGGTGTGGGGTACAGAGATGAGTCATTCAAAAATAATTTTCAACACTATTATTGTACACAGAGTTAGTCCATGCAATTTAAGAGCATTTGTTAAGAAAAATTGTACTCCTGAATTTATTTGGGCTTACCATAACAACGGGGTTGAATACATATTGACTCAAGATTATGAATTTGTAACATTATATAAAAACATAATCCCACTTTGACATTATGGGTTATTGTGTGTAGGCCAGCGACAAAAACATCTAAATGTAATCCATTTTAAATGCAGGCAAAATGTGGAAAATGTCAAGGGGCTTGAATACTTTCTGAAGGCACTGTGTATCCATTGTGGCAAGTAGGCTCAAAATAAATGGGTCATTCGACAAATAGTGACTTTAATGTCACTTAGACAATACGTCTGTAAATAAACCACACAATTGAACAGTTGGATCACATACATCTACACTCTAACTAAACCATGTTAAAATTCCAATAGCAGTGTTTTTTTTCTGAAAATCTCTATTTTAACCCACTTGAACCCAAGATCTACCCATGTTTTCACCATCATTGTAAAGCCCTAGTTATTTTAACATTTTAGGGAAAGTAAATACTGAAGATTTTTAGCTTATTTCATGTGATTAGTAAACCCTTTACTAAGTTTAAATTCAACCTTGTTATGCGAACTGGACTCTCGTTTTAATATGGTAAAACTATTCCTTTAAAAATATGTTTTTCATAACAAACACTGAATATTAATAGTTAAATCATAGTTAAAAATCTGGTTCTACGCTGTGGCTATTTTCTGGTGTTTTGAAGTGGAAAACAGAGCATGTCGAGCGTAATACATCAACCCTGTTACCCATAGATAGATAGACTAGAAATATTTTAACAAGTTCAAATATTGTTGTTAAGCTTGCATTCAATTTCTCCTCACTGTTACATAGAACAAGCTTCCATTCCCCCGGTCACAAAGTGAATTTTGGCCGATTTAAGATTCAATTGTCAACCTTGTTGACTTGCCTAGTTAAATAGAGGTTACATTTAAAAATGTAAATTAAATAAAAATTGTTATGGTCAATCCTGTCACTTTTATTGTCACCTTTTAATAGTAATTTTTCTTAATTGAACCTCTTCAGATGGGGCAACTTTATGACAGAATGTTAAAATTAGGTGGAATAAATGGTTATATTTGACAAGATTACACTACCCAAAACGCACTCTAATCTAGGAATGAATCAAATATGTATATTTAGCATTACTAATAATGTAATGAATGATTTTGTAATTTGTGTAAATGCATTAGCTAGAGGGAAAATTAAACAATATTTTTAAAACAATATTTTGATAATTTCCCAAATTGGGCTCATTGGCAGCACCTTTCATGATTTTATGAAATGGGTAGTTCTGTAGCAAAGTCTCAGCATATCCCATGGCATCATTGGTATTCCCAGTGATCTCAATCTCTCTTTTGTCCACATCCTCACGAATATGAATATGGAAAGCCATACTGTGTGCAAAGAGACAATAAAAAGAAAAAGAACAACAACAACAACAACAAGTCATTTACTCACCCGTTTCTTTGCCATCACATTATTTTTTTTTGCATATGCTACAAAAGTCTATATGGGTCCGCTAATACAGGGCTAGTAATGTGTGTATGTGTAGGACCCTCGGCTATGTGTAGAACCCTCTGTAAAACCCAAAAAGGGTTATACCTGGAACCAAAAGGGTTCTACCTGGAACCAAAAATTGTTACCCTATGGGGACAGCCAAATAACCGTTTTAGGTTCTAGATATCACCCTTTTTCTGTACAAGATAAAGTCAGTTATAAAGTAAGCCTCAAAACAAGAAGTGAGAATGCTTACCTTGTAGTAGCTAGTAAGACACAGCCTCAATTGTGCGCCAAGATTATGACACTTAGAATATGTTGTTTATATCGTACAAGGAAATAGCAAAGGGTTTACCGTAAATGACCATGATAAGCCAAAGCATAATTAACTATCAATAAAGGAGCAATGTCCCTGGTGTGTTCACCATGCACTTTGCCCTTTGATGGAAGGAAATAAGGAAATACCTGACTCATCCCTCTAACTCCTGACATCCCTCTGACAATTTCTGACAATTTCTTCAAATGTAGGTGCCACATATATACAGTATTGGTTAAGGTAGTCACAGGAACCTGGGTTTGAGTCCAGGTCAGTACCCTCTGAATTAGTTACAATGTGTACCAGAAGTGGGATTGCACTGCTGGGAGGACATGGAAATTGTTTCCCATCAGTACATGCACAATAGACTTAAGAGTAAAGCGCAGGCACTCACTGTCCAAAGGAAGACATTAGTGTAGGCAGCGACAGTTAAACTGAAAGACGTCCTTTTTGAACTTTTCCTGTTGAGAAGCGATATCCCGAGTTTTGTAGACACAAAAGCCACAGGGCATTCTAGGAGTTGGTCCGATGGTATGAAGTGATGTCATTGGCCTCAACATTAAATATCAAATCTGAACACATAAACAAAGTTTAAAATGAAACGATTGTTTTTATCTTGACAGTTTGTAAACGCCATTTCTAGGCCATGACGTTTACAAACTTAAGGTAAAAACAATCGTTTAATTTTAAACTAGGTTAATGTGTTCAGATTTGATATTTAATGTTTCATTCCTAACAGTCTAAAGAATATCAACGTTTTAAATGCAGCCTATTCATTTGCTTTTCTGTATCAGAATACTTAATTCTATGCACACCATGTCATGATCATACCTCACCCAAGAAATCAAAGAAAAACCAACACTAGAGGAGTGCACACAAATCAAATCGTTATTTGTCACATGCTTCGTAAACAACAGGTGTGACCTAACAGAGTACGGCAGCACGACAGAGGCAGATGACTGGCGCCAACACACCACATTCACTTGGACGAACTTCCAGAGCAAGAGAGAGATGGATGTGTAGAGCTCTTCAAGGCAGCAGGCTGCAATGGAGAGGCACCCAAGAGTAGTTCTCTTAATTACACTCTATTCATATATTCGACCCAGCACAATTGGAAGCGTCCAGGAAAGAGAGGAAGAACTGTGTGCACATCCTCCCTGACGAGGATTAGTACAGGTGCAGTGCCTTCAGAAAGTATTCATACCCCTTGACTTTCGCCACATTTTATGTTAAAGCCTGAATTCAAAATGGATTAAACAAAAAATTCTCAGGGAGAAAAAGTTGTAGATTCATGCGTAGAGTGTGGCAGATGTTTATTACACCTTCCCAGAAGGCAGAAATCGAGGTCACAGGCAAGCAATGATCAAACACAGGTAGGCAGTCAAAAACAAACAATACCTCACAACCATACAAACAGAAAGAACTGAACTAAACAGGGAGCTGATGAGACTATGTGAGAAACGAACACAGGTGAAATCATTGAACAAAAATGAAAGACATGGCTACGTTCCAAAACACAAAGAAACAGGGCTACGTTCAAAAACACAAAGAAAAAGAACACAAGGTTGACTAAGAAAAGAAAAGCAGAACCTTACAAAACTGAGATTTGGTGTCGCTGATCTCCACACAATACCCCATAATGTCAAAGTGGAATTTTGTTTGTAGAATATTTTAGAAATGTATTTAGAAAAATAAAAGCTGAAATGTCTTGAGCCAATACGAATTCAACCCCTTTGTTATGGCAAGCTTAAATAAGTTCAGATGCCTTCTGAAGGCACTGTTCATGTCAATAGACAAAACTGATGCCACTGACAGCAGTGGACTGGATACAAGACAGGCGGCCAACTCTGGCCCGCATTACTTCTCTTTACTTGAGGCTCCCCACCACCTACAGTCACCACCTACAGTTGAAGTCGGAAATGTACATACACCTTCATCAAATACATTTAAACTCAGTTTTCACAATTCCTGACATTTAATCCTAGTAAAAATTCCCGGTTTTAGGTCAGTAAGGATCACCACTTTATTTTAAGAATGTGAAATGTCTCGCCTCCCAGGTGGCGCAGTGTCTCATTGTGCGCTAGTGACTCCTGTGGCGGGCTGGGTGCAGTGCATGCTGACCAGGTTGCTAGGTGTACAGTGTTTCCTCTGAATGTTTTACTTTTGTGAAATCCTTTGTGCACATTTTAAAATGACATTTTACAGATTGGATTTTTACAAGAAAAAGTACTTGTATTCATGGTTGTTTTATTTTTTTTTAAATGTAAATGTAATATTCAATGCATCTTATGCCGTTTCTATACAGTGGGGCAAAAAAAGTATTTAGTCAGCCACCAATTGTGCAAGTTCTCCCACTTAAAAAGATGAGAGGCCTGTAATTTACATCATAGGTACACTTCAACTATGACAGACAAAATTAGGAAAAAAAATCTAGAAAATCACATTGTAGGATTTTTTATGAATTTATTTGCAAATTATGGTGGAAAATAAGTATTTGGTCACCTACAAACAAGCAACACTTCTGGCTCTCACAGACCTGTAACTTATTCTTTAAGAGGCTCCTCTGTCCTCCACTCGTTACCTGTATTAATAGCACCTGTTTGAACTTGTTATCAGTATAAAAGACACCTGTCCACATCCTCAAACAGTCACACTCAAAACTTCACTATGGCCAAGACCAAAGAGCTGTCAAAGGACACCAGAAACAAAATTGTAGACGTGCACCAGGCTGGGAAGACTGAATCTGCAATAGGTAAGCAGCTTGGTTTGAAGAAATCAACTGTGGGAGAAATTATTAGGAAATGGAAGACATACAAGACCACTGATATTCTCCCTTGATCTGGGGCTCCACGCAAGATCTCACCCCGTGGGGTCAAAATTATCACAAGAACGGTGAGCAAAAATCCCAGAACCCCACGGGGGGACCTAGTGAATGACCTGCAGAGAGCTGGGACCAAAGTAACAAAGCCTTCCATCAGTAACACACTACAGCGCCAGGGACTCAAATCCTGCAGTGCCAGACGTGTCCCCCTGCTTAAGCCAGTACATGTCTAGGCCCATCTGAAGTTTGCTAGAGAGCATTTGGATGATCCCGGAGAAGATTGGGAGAATGTCATATGGTCAGATGAAACCAAAATATAACTTTTTGGTAAAAACTCAACTCGTCGTGTTTGGAGGACAAAGAATGCTGAGTAGCATCCAAAGAACACCATACCTACTGTGAAGCATGGGGGTGGAAACATCCTGCTTTGGGGCTGTTTTTCTGCAAAGGGAGCAGGGCGACTGATCCGTGTAAAGGAAAGAATGAATGGGGCCATGTATCGTGAGATTTTGAGTGAAAACCTCCTTCCATCAGCAAGGGCATTGAAGATGAAACGTGGCTGGGTCTTTCAACATGACAATGATCCCAAACACACCGCCCTGGCAACGAAGGAGTGGCTTCGTAAGAAGCATTTCAAGGTCCTGGAGTGGCCTAGCCAGTCTCCAGATCTCAACCCCATAGAAAATCTTTGGAGGGAGTTGAAAGTCCATGTTGCCCAGCAACAGCCCCAAAACATCACTGCTCTAGAGGAGATCTGCATGGAGGAATGGGCCAAAATACCAGCAACAGTGTGTGAAACCCTTGTGAAGACTTACAGAAAATGTTTGACCTCTGTCATTGCCAACAAAGGGTATTTAACAAAGTATTGAGATAAACTTTTGTTATTGACCAAATACTTATTTTCCACCATAATTTGCAAATAAATAAATTAAAAATATTACAATGTGATTTTCTGGATTTATTTTCTCATTTTGTCTGTCATAGTTGAAGTGTACCTATGATGAAAATTACAGGCCTCTCTCATCTTTTTAAGTGGGAGAACTTGCACAATTGGTGGCTGACTAAATACTTTTTTGCCCCACTGTATATACAAATGATGTAAAATAATTATGAGCTGTTTTTAAAGGAAAATGCTTCAATAAAACTTTTCCAAAATATATTTTTTTTAAACATACAATTATTTTGATGGCCTAATTTTACCCTAGTACAGTGGCCTGAAACTAATCACATCAGGCCTGCAAGTCACATTATGCTGGCTTTCAAAGTGATGTGTAAACATTTGACATTTTTATTCACCCCTAACCTGTATTCAGAATGATTGTCAGGGTTGGGATATTTGAATGAAGAGACTACCTAAAACTTCTAAACTGGAACAACCAATTCAATAATGGTTGCAAAAAGTCCAAGTAACAGATTGGATTCGTTTAGAAAAAAAGTGTTATTTATAACTGGGGTAGCATAAGATTAATTAATCAATTAATAGCTATAGCTATTGGAAAATAAAATGAAAAATCTACCTGCAATGGAGCATGCTGGGAAATATAATCATCAGCGTGGTTTTGGTTCAAGTCTGGTTATTTACACCAACATGAGGGTTATTTTACACCACTGGGTGTTCATTTAACTCCTGAAACAACACTATAAATGTTAAACTGAAAAATTAAAACTATAGGTAATTAACCTCCAAACATTTCAAGTACCTTTTAGAATTCTGAAAAATCGTGGATGCCATGTCAAACTCCTCACTTAACTACAAGGTTATTTATCGGGCAAGAGTTCTCCAATTAACCTTAAGAGCTAAGGAAGAACCATTTAAGAACCTTTTTTTCAGTGCACTTTGGACAGGCATGAATGCACTACAGTGTAGGTAGACTAGGTTGATCTCCCCCTCACTGTAGTGGTGGCATCCACTTGACCTAGAAATCACTGTTTTTCCTACAAATCATAACAATATTTCAACTTACATTTTTCAAACAGAAAAAGGTATATTAGAAAATTGGAAAAACGCTACCAAAATATACATTTTACAGGTTAGACATTTTAAAATAATAAAATAGAAAACTATTTATATTATACCATTTGAAAGAGTGGGTTGGAAAAATTACAAAGGATTTAAACTTTTTAATTTTTATCATAGGTGCACTTCAACTGTGAGAGACGGAATCTAAAACAAAAATCCAGAAAATCACATTGTATGATTTTTAAGTAATTCCTTGCATTTTATTGCATGACATAAGTATTTGAATACCTACCAACCAGTTAGAATTCCGTCTCTCACCGACCTGTTAGTTTTTCTTTAAGAAGCCCCCCTGTTCTCCACTCATTACCTGTATTAACTGCACCTGTTTGAACTCGTTACCTATATAAAAGACACCTGTCCACACACTCAATCAAACAGACTCCAACTTCTCCACAATGGCGAAGACCAGAGACCTGTGTAAGGACATCAAGGATAAAATTGTAGACCTGCACAAGGCTGGGATGAGCTACAGGCAAGCAGCTTAGTGAGAAGGCAACAACTGTTGGCGCAATTATTAGAAAATGGAAGAAGTTCAAGTTGACGGTCAATCACCCTCGGTCTGGGGCTCCATGCAAGATCTCACCTCATGGGGCATCAATGATCATGAGGAAGGTGAGGGATCAGCCCAGAACTACATGGCAGGACCTGGTCAATGACCTGAAGAGAGCTGGGACCACAGTCTCAAAGAAAACCATTAGTAACACACTACGCCGCCATGTATTAAAATCCTGCAGCGCACGCAAGGTCCCCCTGCTCAAGCCAGTGCATGTCCAGGCCCGTCTGAAGTTTGCCAATGACCATCTGGATGATCCAGAGGAGGAATGGGTGAAGGTCATGTGGTCTGATGAGACAAAAATAGAGCTTTTTGGTCTAAACTCCACTCGCCGTGTTTGGAGGAAGAAGGAGGAGGAGTACAACCCCAAGAACACCATCCCAACCATGAAGCATGGAGATGGAAACATCATTCTTTGGGGATGCTTTTCTGCAAAGGGGACAGAACGACTGCACCGTATTGAGGGGAGGATGTATGGGGCCATGTATCGTGAGATCTTGGCCAACAACCTCCTTCCCTCAATAAGAGCATTGAAGATGGGTCATGGCTGGGTCTTCCAGCATGACAACGACCCGAAACACACAGCCAGGGTAACTAAGGAGTGGCTCCGTAAGATGCATTTCAAGGTCCTGGAGTGGCCTAGCCAGTCTCCAGACCTGAACCCAATAGAAAATCTTTGGAGGGAGCTGAAAGTCCATATTGCCCAGCGACAGCCCCGAAACCTGAAGGATCTAGAGAAGGTCTGTATGGAGGAGTGGGCCAAAATCCCTGCTGCAGTGTGTGCAAACCTGGTCAAGAACTACAGGAAATAATGATCTCTGTAATTGCAAACAAAATTTTCTGTACCAAATATTAAGTTCTGCTTTTCTGATGTATCAAATACTTATGTCATGCAATAAAATGCAAATTAATTACTTAAAAATCATTCAATGTGATTTTCTGGATTTTTGTTTTAGATTCAGTCTCTCACAGTTGAAGTGTACCTATGATAAAAATTACAGACCTCTACATGTTTTGTAAGTAGGAAAACCTGCAAAATCGGCAGTGTATCAAATACTTGTTCTCCCCACTGTATATCGTCTCTTTCTCTATGGCTCACAGATCCTTCCTCTCTGTCTTTCTGGTTGGTCTTGACCCCTTATCTGTGGGTCGGGCCCACCTGAGCGTTCCCATTGCTTCTGGGAATTGTAGTTTTGGCTGTTGGCCATGTTGTAATCTGTAGAAAAGAAAAAGTAAAGAAAAACAATATGGGGATGAAGTAGGTAGATTGGATGGGCTATTTACAGATGGGCTATGTACAGCTGCGGCGATCGGTTAGTTGCTCAGATAGCTGATGTTAAAAGTTAGTGAGGGAAATAGAAATCTCCAGCTGCAGCGATTTTTGCAATTCGTTCCAGTCATTGGCAGCAGAGAACGGAAAGGAAAGGCGGCCAAATGTGTTGGCTTTGGGGGATGACCAGTAAGATATACCTGCTGGAGCGAGTGCTACGAGTGGGTGTTGTTATCATGACCAGTGAGCTGAGATAAGGTGAGCTTTACCTAGCAACGACTTATAGATGACCTGGAGCCAGTGGGTCTGGTGACGAATATGTAGCTAGGGCCAGCCGACTAGAGCACACAGGTCGCAGTGGTGGGTGGTATATGGGGCTTTGGTGACAAAACAGATGGCACTGTGATTACTCAGCAAACTGCATCCAGTTGAGTGTTGTAGGCTATTTTGTAAATTACATAGCCGAAGTCGAGGATCTGTAGGATAGTCAGTTTTACTAGGGTATGTTTTGCGGCGTGAGTGTAGGATGATTTGTTGTGAAATAGAAAGCCCGATTCTAGATTTAATTTTGGATTGGAGATGTTTAATATGTCTGGAAGGAGAGTTTACTCTCTAGCCAGACATGTAGGTATTTGTAGTTGTCCACATATTCTAAGTCAGAACCGTCCAGAGTAGTGATGCTAGTCGGGCGGGCCGGTGCGGGCAACAAACGGTTGAAAAGCATGCATTTAGATTTACTAGCATTTAAGAGCAGTTGGAGGCCACGGAAGGAGTGTTGTATGGTATTGAAGCTCGTCTGGAGGTTTGTTAACACAGAGCTAGACTTTGCTTTCCTGACTGACTGCATGTATTGGTTCCTGACTTCCCTAAAAAGTTGCATATCACGGGGACTATTCAATGCTATTGCAGTACGCCACAGGATGTTTTTGTGCTGGTTGAGGGCAGTCAGGTCTGGAGTGAACCAAGGGCTATATCTGTTCTTAGTTCTACCGTTTTTGAAAGGGGCATGCTTATTTAAGATGGTGAGGAAATTACTTTTAAAGAAGAACCAGGCATCCTCAACTGATGGGAGGAGGCCAATATCCTTCCAGGATACCAAGGCCAGGTCGATTAGAAAGGCCTGCTCGCAGAAACGTTTTAGGGAGCGTTTGACAGTGATGAGGGGTGGTCGTTTGACAGCAGACCCATAGCGGATGCAGGCATTGAGGCAGTGATCGCTGAGATCCTGATTGAAAACAGCAGAGGTGTATTTGGAGGGCAAGTTGGTCAGGATAATATTTATGTTGGGGTCCATGTTTACAGATTTAGGGTTGTACCTGGTGGGTTCCTTGATAATTTGTGTGAGATTGAGGGCATCAAGCTTAGATTGTAGAACTGCCGGGGTGTTAAGCATATCCCAGTTTAGGTCACCTAACAGAACGAACTCTGAAGATAGATGGGGGACAATCAATTCACATATGGTGTCCAGGGCACAGCTGGGAGCTGAGGGAGACCTTCTCTTTTCTTGGCTTTGGTTGAAGGCTACATGCTACTTCCTGCTTGGTCAGGGTTGTTGTCTTCTCAAAAATGCCGTTCTTTTGGCCTAACTTCGCAAAGTATCTACCCAGTATTACATCATATGGCATCTTTGGGACCACGCCGACCTCATAATCTAGCAGCCCGTTCTCGGTTTGTATGCTCACTAAGGCTGTGGGGTATGAGCGGGTATCCCCATGAATGCACGTAATACTGATATCCTGACTTGTATCCAGTTTATGAGTCGGCACTAGGTTTGCAACAACCAGGGTTAGCATACTGCCGGACTCCAACAGTGCTTCAACCCCTTTCCCTTCAACCTTTATCATACACATGTTTGTTGTGCCTGCTCAGCTGTTCCTGCTGTACAATACCGTTCAACCAGGCCCACGAGATGGTCGGCGGAAAGTACCTCATTCTGGCCAACCGATCGTCGAACTTCTTGGGGTAGACCTCGCTGAAACTGGTCGAGTACGATGGTCTCAAAGATCTCGGCGGATGAACTGTTCTCCGGTCGCAACCATTTCCATGCCAGGTGAATCAAGTCGAACATCTGCGTTCCGGGGTTGACCAGTTCGGTAGGACCACTGGTGGAAGCGATGTGCCCTCACGGTATCGGTCCCTCCCAGTCTAGTCAAAATCTATCCCTTTAGTTTATCGTAATCCCGTGCATCTTTCAACTCCAGGTCGAAATACGCTTTTTGAGCATCCCCTGCAATGTATGGTGCCAGAAGCCCTGCCCATTCTTCTTTCGGCCAATCCTCTCTCTCTGCCGTCCTTTTGAATGTGGTGAGATATGCTTCCACATCATCCTGCTTTGTCATTTTTTGAAGAAAATGATTGGCCCGCCTCTGGGTATTTGCAGCTGGTAACTGAGCCCAAATTTGGTCCGCTAGCCCCTTTAGGCCTTCTCTTAACTCCCGGGTGTTTTTCTCTTGCTCTTCTCTGAGCAGCTGATTGCTGAGGTGCTGGACCTGTAACGTGTCCTGATACATTGGCATTGCATCCTGATGAAATATTTGTTGAACTCTAGTTGCCTCATACTCCATACTCATTTCCCCGAGCAAACTGTCCTAACCAAACAAAAGCCACAAAAATAACCTGACTCCCCTTTCGAGTGCTAACTGAACATTTGTTTTCTTCTACCTAACCAGCAGTATGGTCAGTCCATATTCCCGCATTCTCCACCACGTGTAACAAACCTCTTCAAGATTAGGAGAGTTTGTTACAAATTAAGCGGGAAACCGTCACCAAAATCACCCCAGAATGAGAGTTCTTCGAACAGGACAATACCTGTGTGTTTGTTTCTCTGTCCTGGTCCACCCAGGCCGCAGGCGAGGTCAAGGATAGCAGGGTTCGGTACACGAATCGGGTTCTCAGTAGGTCCAGGTCCAAACACCAACAGGTAAGTCCAAACAGTCCAGCTCATACAAATCCAGCCGATATATATTGTCTCTTTGTCTATGGCTCACAGATCCTTCCAGCCCTTCCACTCTCTCTTCCTGGTTTGTCTTGACCCCTTATCTGTGGCTTGGCCCCACCTTCTAAGCATTCCTCTTGCTCCTGGGTATTGTCTTTTTGGCTGTCGGCCATTTTGCAATATGTAGTTCTGATCGGGGTGGCCATTTTAGTGAGAGTGCAGAGCCCGTTTATTAGTTTTGCTCTCACATATCTGCCATTTATCACTCGACCCTCTTCTTTGCCACAATATGCTGGCTATTAGTTACCTACTATGAGATCTGTGTACAGGTGTTAGCTTTGGCAATGTAAAGCTCATATTTAGAGAGGGCAGTGCCTGTACTTAAAGACTGGACTCTTATCCATTGTCAGATATTAGACATCTTGATTTTATACAGACAAACAAAGTAAGTCAGCAACTACATCTGATTTAATAGGATCCTAAAAACAGGAAGTGGGAATGCTTACCGCTTTTAGTGAGATACAGCCTCAACTGTGCTCAGAGACTATGACACTAAGAGAAATGCTGAGTTACTCGAACAAGGAAATAGCTTACCGTAAGTTAAGCCAAATAATAACGCAAAAATTCCACTCTAATTGGACCATGGAAATTGCCCTCTGATTTAGTTTAGGAAATACCTGGTCAAAAGTAATATAATATATGCCATTTAGCAAACACTTTTATCCAAAGCGTCTTAGTCTTGCATATGTTTTAGGTATGGGTGGCCCCGGGAATCAAACGCACAATCCTGGTGTTGCAAGCACCATGCTCTACCAACTGAGCCAATTATTTTTCAATTGTCTGTTAAGTCAACACATTAATCTCTATGGAAGACATAATTTAGGTGGCACACACATACAGTATTGGCTAAGGTGTTGAACTGACAGTCACAGGGACCGGGATCAAATCTTGGTCGGTACCCCCTGAATTAACTACGTTGGGTGTCAAAAGTGGGATAGCGCTGCTGAGAGGTCATAAAAATGATTTCCCATCAGTACGAGCACAAGGGACTTGTGAGAGTGAAGCAGAGGGACTCACTTTCTAAAGGAAGAGGGTAGTGTAAGGACCATAGTACTCCTAACGACAATTACTCTTGATAACTATTGCATTCACATACATATTTTTTAATATTTAATCTGAGTTGAAATGCTGTTTTCAGATTTTCTATATTTAAGTCATGCCTATAAATGACATTTACAAACTTTCAAGATAAAAACATTTTATATAAAACTTTGTTAATGAGTTCAGATTTGTTTTTTTGCAATTGCATTGCGTGGATACATTGGTCAGAGCAAAATAATATCAAAGTTTGACATGCAGCCAATTCATTTGCTTTTCTGTGCCAGATTACTTGATTCTTTGCACATGAAGCCATGATCTTCCCTCACCCAAAAAGTTCAACAAAAATCAACACTGCAGGAGTGCACACATCATTGCAATTCAAGTCTTTATGGATTCACTGATATTTTTCCTTTTTGTCCCTCAAGTGGTAATCACAATTGCAGAACAAAATGTACACTGCATTTAGATTGGATCCCAGCAACAGAGACTTCATTCCTTTTCGTGCACTTGGATTTTAAGTATTTGGAAGATGTGCAAACTTCACACAGAAAGTAATGCTCTGTTCATAGTAAAAGCAGACACGGTATCGAGATGGGTTCTGGGACTAAAGATGCTTTCACAATAGTTTGCTGAAGCGAGGTTCAAAAGGTTGTTTGCAAGCATTGTTTTCCTTGACTGGATTGTTTCACACCTCCACATTTCAAACAAACTAGGATGTGTTTGTATAAGATCAGATGAACAGGGATGTAGTGGTAAAGAATTATAGTGAGTAAGAGCTGAACGCTGGTTGTGGTGACAGGCAGTGAGTATTTTATTTGATCATTAAAAAGTTGAAGACCAGATACTTAAAACCATTGAGGACAAAACATAATAAAGCCTGAGAGCTTATTTCCATTGTGTTGCTCTAGGATAGGCAACGCACACGCTATTGCTAAGAACGCCAACGTTGCATAATAAATGTGTAAATGCTTTTCACAAAATACAAAAGTGTTTCTGTGCGTTTAGCCTCCATCACATCCCTGCAGGTGCATCTTCAGGGTGTTCTGTTTCAGTGTAAATAAAACATTTCAAGAGAAGTAGCTCTACTTCTGAGTGACTTCAGAAAAAGGTATGCCTCTTTGTCTATGCAATAGACATGGCAGCAATATTGATTCATCTACACAGAAGCCTACAACGCAAGAGCAAAAAGAACAATATACAATTTCACTTTGTAATAACAGAGAATGACAATTTGAGTGAAGACACAGTTGTAATGTTTCATTTTAAGTTATTCCACAAGTGATCAGTGTTCAAAGTTAATATACTTTGTAATTGATTAACCTATGCCTTTGTCCACTCCCTTGGAATTTGGGTTGATCACTTTCACACCTGCGGGAACCCCAAGAGTACCGAACTGGTATCGATCTGTGACCCCTCAGATATAGACAAACTCGGGTGGTTTTAGTACACATTGTTACATTGAAACATTGATCAAAAAAATCCCCACCAATTGAACCAGCTGTGCAAGCCACCAAAGAGTTTGCTGATTTTAGCTCAGGCTGGATTTCTCTTGCTGAAACTTAAACAGAGAGCTGTAGAAGTTCCTCAGAAGCACATACATCTGTTTCATTGGTAGCGGAGCACATGAAAATAGTCCCTGGATGGAGTTTGTCTAACCATAAACTACAGAGTTAAGGACTGATGGAGTTGGGGGTCAATTCCATTTCAATTCTGGAAGTGAATTGAAATCCCAATTCAGGAATTGGTAGAAATCCTCTTTGAAAATGCTTAAATAAATGAAGTAATGTAGATAAGAATAAATAGCATTTTTCAAATCTTGAATTGGAATCTAAATTCTTCTCCTGAATTCATGGCATTTGAATCTCTGCTAGTGAGACCAGTGCATGTTGTCAAAGTCTACTGCGTCCCCCAGGTTGGCATCAGTCTCCAGCAGGCTCATGATGACGGCCATGGCAGCCTCGTCGTTGCTCAGGATACCGAGGCCTGGTCCCACCATGCTGTCCAGGTCCATCTGGGAGCTCTCTGCTGGGGGGGAACGGGCTGTCATCAAAATCAACCAATACACAAAGTTATGTTAGTCATACAGTTGAAGATGGACGTTTACATACACCTTAGCCAAATAAGGCAAATGGGACCGGAGGAGATGGCCGCCGTTTTACGGTCTCCTAACCAATTGTGCTATTATGTGGGGGTTTTCCGCGATATTTGTAAATTATTTTGTACGTAATGTTTCTGCAACAGTATCTTACGGAAGAAAAGAGCTTCTGGATATCAGGACAGCGATTACTCACCTCGGATTAGACAAAGATTTCTTCAACAACAACAACAAGCGGGACTCACACGATATTCTCCAAACACCCCACAGGGCAGACATCCCAATTATTCGCAAAAGGAAAATACCTAGAGAACGAAGAGCCGGATGCCTCGTTCGGACCCGCAGAAGACAACTAGGAAAGCTGCCATTATCGTCAATATTACTCGCCAATGTGCAATCCTTGGACAATAAACTAGACGAGGTAAGATCACAAATATCCTACCAATGGGACATCAAAAACTGTAATATCCTATGCTTCACGGAATCGTGACTGAATGACGACATGGATATTCAGCTAGCGGGATACACGCTGCACCGGCGTGTATCCCGCTAGCTGAATATCCATGTCGTCATGGGGGGTGGTCTGTGCCTATTTGTAAACAACAGCTGGTGCAATAATTCTAAGGAAGTCTCTAGATTTTGCTCGCCTGAAGTAGAGTATATTGTGATAAACTGCAGGCCACACTACTTTCCTAGAGAGTTCTCAACTATACTTTTCATGGCTGTTTATTTACCACCACAGACAGATGCTGGCACTAAGACCGCACTCAGTGAGCTCTATAAGGAAATAAGCAAACAGGAAACCACTCACCCAGAGGCGGCGATCCTGGTTGCCGGAGACTTTAATGCAGGGAAACTTAAATCAGTTCTACCAAATCTCTATCAACATGCTAAATGTGCAACCAGAGGGAAAACAAATTCTAGACCACAATTACTCCACACACAGAGACGCGTACAAAGCTCTCCATCGCCTTCCATTTGGTAAATCCGACCACAACTCTATCATCCTGATTCCTGCTTAGAAGCAAAAATTAAAAGCAGGAAGCACTAGCAGGAAGCATGGTCTATAAAAAAATGGTCAGATGAAGCAGATGCTAAACTACAGGACTGCTTTGCTATCACAGACTGGAACATGTTCCGGGATTCTTCCGATGACATTGAGGAATACACCACATCAGTCACTGGCTTTATCAAAAAGTGCATTGAGGAGGTTGTGCCCACAGTGACTGTACATACATACCCCAACCAGAAGCCATGGATTACAGGGAACATTCGTACTGAACTAAAGGGTAGAGCTGCCTCTTTCAAGGTGCGGGACTCTAACCCAGAAGCTTACAAGAAATCCCGCTATGCTCTGCGACGAACCATCAAACAGGCAAAGCGTCAATACCGGGCTAAGATTGAATCATACTACACCGGCTCCAACGCTCATCGGATGTGGCAGGGCTTGCAAACTATTACAGACTACAAAGGGAAGCACAGCCGCAAGCTGCCCAGTGACACGAGCCTACCAGACGAGCAAAATCACTTGTATGCTCGCTTCGAGGCAAGCAACACGGAGGCATACATGAGAGCATCAGCTGTTCCGGACGACTGTGTGATCACGCTCTCTGTAGCCGACGTGAGTAAGACCTTTAAACAGGTCAACATACACAAGGTTGCGGGGCTAGACGGATTACCAGGACATGTGCTCCGGGCATGTGCTGACCAACTGGCAGGTGTCTTCACTGACATTTTCAACATGTCCCTGATTGAGTCTGTAATACCAACATGCTTCAAACAGACCACCATAGTCCCTGTGCCCAAGAACACAAACGCAACCTGCCTAAATGACTACAGACCCATAGCACTCACGTCCGTAGCCATGAAGTGCTTTGAAAGGCTGGTAATGGCTCACATCAACACCATTATCCCAGAAACCCTAGACCCACTCCAATTTGCATACCGCCCAAACAGATCCACAGATGATGCAATCTCTATTGCACTCCACAATGCCCTTTCCCACCTGGACAAAATGAACACCTATGTGAGAATGCTGCCCATTGACTACAGCTCAGTGTTCAACACCATAGTTCCCTCAAAGCTCATCACCAAGCAAAGGAACCTGTGACTAAACACCTCCCTCTGCAACTGGATCCTGGACTTCCTGACAGGCCGCCCCCAGGTGGTGAGGGTAGGTAGCAACACATCTGCCACGCTGATCCTCAACATTGGAGCTCCCCAGGGGTGCGTGCTCAGTCCCCTCCTGTACTCCCTGTTCACCCACGACTGCATGGCTAAGCACAACTCCAATACCATCATTAAGTTTGCTGACGACACAACAGTGATCACTGACAATGACGAGACAGCCTATAGGGAGGAGGTCAGAGACCTGGCCGGGTGGTGCCAGAATAACAACCTATCCCCCATAACCTTCCCCCATCAGGAAACTAAAAAGATTTGGCATGGGTCCAGAGATTCTCAAAAGGTTCTACAGCTGCAACATCGAGAGCATCCTGACCGGTTGCATCACTGCCTGGTACGGCAATTGCTCGGCCTCCGATCGCAAGGCACTTCAGAGGGTAGTGCGTACGGCCCAGTACATCACTGGATTAAAGCTGCCTGCCACCCAGGACCTCTACACCAGGCGGTGTCAGAGGAAGGCCCTAAAAATTGTCAAAGACCCCAGCCACCCCAGTCATAGAATGTTCTCTCTACTACCGCATGGCAAGCGGTACCGGAGTGCCAAGTGTAGGAAAAAAGGCATCTCAACAGTTCTTACCGCCAAGCCATAAGACTCCTGAACAGGTAACCAAATGGTTACCCGGACTATTTGCATTGTGTAACCCCCCACTTTACACTGCTGCTACTCTCTGTTTATCTTATATGCACAGTCACTTTAACTATATATTCATGTACATACTACCTAAATTGGCCCGACCAACCAGTGCTCCCGCACATTGGCTAACCGGGCTATCTGCCTTGTGTCCCACCCACCACCCGCCAACCCCTCTTTTTACGCTTCTGCTACTCTGTTCATCATATATGCATTGTCACTTTAACGATACCTACATGTACATACTACCTCAATAAGACTGACTAACAGATGTCTGTATATAGCCTTGCTACTCTTTTTTCAAATGTCTTTTTACTATTGTTTTATTTCTTTACTTACCTACACACACACACCTTTTTTTCCGCACCATTGGTTAGAGCCTGTAATTAAGCATTTCACCTGTTGTGTTCGGTGCACGTGACAAATAAACTTTGATTTGACTTGATTTGAATATATTTAAACTCAGTTTTTCACAATTCCTGACATTTAATCCTCGTAAATATTCCCTGTCTTAGGTCAGTTAGGATACCAACTTCATTTTAAGAATGTGAAACGTCAGTATAATAGAAGAGAGTGATTTATTTCAGCTTTTCTTTCTTTCATCACATTCCCAGTGGGTCAGAAGTTTGCATACACTCAATTAGTATTTGGTAGCATTGCCATTAAATTGGTTAACTTTGGTCAAACGTTTCAGGTAGCCTACCACAAGCTTCCCACAATAAGTTGGGTGAATTTTGGGCCATTCCGATTGACAGAGCTGGTGTAACTGAGTCAGGTTTGTAGGCCTCCTTGCTTACACATGCTTTTTCAGTTTTGCCCACACATTTTCTATAGGATTGAGGTCAGGGCTTTGTGATGACCACTCCAATACCTTGACTTTGTTGTCCTTAAGCCATTTTTCCACAACTTTGGAAGTATGCTTGGGGTCATTGTCCATTTGGAAAACCCATTTGCAACCAAGCTTTAACTTCCAGACTGATATCTTGAGATGTTGCTTCAATATATCCACATAATTTTCCTCCCTCAGGATGCCATCTATTTTGTGAAGGGCACCCGTCCCTCCTGAGGCAAAGCACATGATGCTGCCACCCCGTGTTTCACAGTTGGGATGGTGTTCTTCGGCTTGCAAGCGTCCCCCTTTTTCCTCCAAACATAACGACAGTCATTATGGCCAAACAGTTATATTTTTGTTTCATCAGACCAGAGAACATTTATCCAAAAAGTATGATATTTGTCCCCATGTGCAGTTGCAAACCGTAGTCTGGCTTTTTTTAATGGCGGTTTTGGAGCAGTGGCTTCTTCCTTGCTGAGCGGGCTTTCAGGTTATGTCGATATAGGACTTGTTTTACTGAGGATATAGATTATTTCCTCCAGCATCTTCACAAGGTCTTTTGCTGATGTTCTGGGATTGATTTGCACTTTTCGTACCAAACTACGTTCATCTCTAGGAGACAGAACACATCTCCTTCCTGAGCGGTATGGCGGCTGCGTGGTCCCATGGTGTTTATACTTGCATACTATTGTTTGTACAGATGAACGTGGTTCCTTCAGGCCTTTGGAAATTGCTCCCAAGGATAAACCAGACTTGTGGAAGTCCATAATTTTTTTCGGAGGTCTTGGCTGATTTCTTTAGATTTTCCCATGATGTCAAGCAAAGAGGCACTGAGTTTGAAGAAATACATCCACAGGTACACCTAAAATTGACTCAAATTATGTCAATTAGCATATAAGAATTTTCTAAAGCCATCATTTTCTGGAATTTTCCAAGCTGTTTAAAGGCACAGTCAACTTGGTGTATGTAAACTTCTGACCTACTTTAATTGTGATACAGTGAATTATAAGTGAAATAATCCGTCTGTAAACAATTGTTGGAAAAATGACTTGTGTCATGCAATCGGAGGGCCTGTTGTCGGACCTCTGGCAGTCTCTATGGGAGTGCCATAGGGTTCAATTCTAGGGCCGACTCTTTTCTCTGTATTCATCAATGATGTCGCTCTTGCTGCTGGTGATTCGCTGATCCACCTCTATGCAGACGACACCATTTTGTATACTTCTGGCCCTTCTTTGGACACTGTGTTAACAAACCTCCAGATGAGCTTCAATGCCATACAAGACTCCTTCCATGGCCTCCATCTGCTCTAAAATGCAAGAAAAATGTATGTATGCTCTTCAACCGATCACTGATCAATGAAGACTGTAAACTCTCCTTCCAGACTCACATTAAGCATCTCCAATCCAAAATTAAATCTAGAATCGGCTTCCTATTTCGTAACAAAGCATCGTTCACTCATGCTGCCAAACATACCCTCGTAAAACTGACTATCCTACATATCCTTGACTTCGGCGATGTAATTTACAAAAATAGCCTCCAACACTCTACTCAGCAAATTGGATGTAGTCTATCACAGTGCCATCCGTTTTGTCACCAAAGCCCCATATACTACCCACCACTGCGACCTGTATGTTCTCATTGGCTGGCCCTCACTTCATATTCGTCACCAAACTGACTGGCTCCAGGTCATCTATACGTTTTTGCTAGGTAAAGCCCGCCTTCTCAGCTCACTGGTCACCATAGCAGCACCCACCCGTAGCACGCGCTCCAGCAAGTATTTTTCACTGGTCCTCCACAAAGCCAACTCCTCCTTTGGCCGCCTTTCCTTCCAGTTCTCTGCTGCCAATGACTGGAATGAATTGCAAAAATCACTGAAGCTAGAGTCTATATCTCCCTCACTAACTTTAAGCATCAGCTGTCAGAGCATCTTACCGATCACTGCACCTGTACACAGCCCATCTGTAAATAGTCCACCCAACTACCTCATCCCCATATTGTTATTAATTTTTTTGCTCCTTTGCACCCCAGGATCTCTACTTGCACATTCATATTCTGCACTATCACTCCAGTGTTTAATTGCTAAATTGTAATTATTTCACCACTATGGCCTATTTATTGCCTTATCTCCCTAGTATTACTACATTTGCACACACTGTATATAGATGTTTCTATTGTGTTATTGACTGTACATTTGTTTATCCCGTGTGTAACTCTGTTGTTTGTGTTGCACTTCTTTGCTTTATCTTGGCCAGGTCACAGTTGTAAATTAGAACTTGTTCTCAACTGGCCTACCTGGTTAAATAAAGGTGAAATAAATGTTTTTAATAAAAAATTACTTTGTATAGGATTTTAAATGGTAACTACCTGTGTCCATATGTGTGTTGCTGCCAGCGTATGTGGCCCCCTTTGAAGCAGACTCTGATCCAGACTTGCTCACTGTATCGGAGTCAGTCACCTCCTCATTTGGCATCTGCAAGAGGACAAGTGGGTACATATTAATACATAGCTTCTTTATTCTAGATTTTTTGATACAAAGTTCCATTCACAAAACAATTCAAGTGCACACATTAAGAGGGGTAATATTTACCCTGGTTATTGATAAGTTAAAGTACATCAAAATATTACAATCAGTTTAAAAGTTTGTAGTCTATGCAAGGCATATGTTCATAGGGAGTATCTAATGGGTTATGGTTGTGACCTGCATGTAAAAAACACCATACTCTCTCCCTTTATGCTGTAATGAAAATAGTATTGTTTTTTTGTCAACATACAACTACTGCCTAGGGCCCTAAAGACAATGTAGGATGAGAAGGGACGTTAGGCATTGCGACTCACGTTGGCATGAGAGGAGACCATTGGAGACCTGTCCTGAGATGGACAGAAGGGACTGGAGGTTCCACTCGATGGAGAACAATTGACCCTGCACAGACACAGAGACATTGTCTATGCAACAGAGACATTTTGGCGGTGGAAGAAAGCAGAACTAATGTAACAAAATGTTCAGGAGCCAATAAAACAAAAAACGATGTAAGCTGACTGTACAAGTACCAGAAAGCTCTGTAAAAACAATGCTATTGAAAACAATTTAATTTAATTTATTTATTTCACCTTTATTTAACCAGGTAAGCTAGTTGAGAACAAGTTCTCATTTGCAACTGCCACCTGGCCAAGATAAAGCATAGCAGTTCAACACATACAACAACACAGAGTTACACATGGAATTAACAAAACATACAGTCAATAATACAGTAGAAAAAAAGAAAACAAAGTCTATATACAGTGAGTGCAAATAAGGTCAAATAAGGGAGTTAAGGCAATAAATAGGCCATGGTGGCGAAGTAATTACAATATGGCAATTAAAACACTGGAATGGTAGATGTGCAAAAGATGGGTGTGCAAGAAGAGATACTGTGGTGCAAAAGGTGCTAAATAAATAAATACAGTATGGGAATGAAGTAGATAGATGGGCTGTATACAGATGGGCTATGAACAGGAGCAGTGATCTGTGAGCTGCTCTGACAGATGGTTCTTAAAGCTAGTGAGGGAGATGGGAATCTCCAGCTTCAGTGATTTTTGCAGTTCGTTCCAGTCAGTGGCAGCAGATAACTGGAAGGAAAGGCGACCAAAGGAGGAATTGGCTTTGGGGGTGACCAGTGAGATATACTTGCTGGAACGTGTGCTACGAGTGGGTGCTGCTATGGTGACCAGCGAGCTGAGATAGGGCGGGGCTTTACCTAGCAGAGACTTGTAGATAACCTGTAGCCAGTGGGTTTGGCGATGAGTATGAAGCGAGGGCCAGCCAACAAGAGTGTACAGGTCGCAGTGGTGGGTAGTATATGGGGCTTTGGTGACAGACTACATCCAGTTTGCTGAGTAGAGTGTTGGAGGCTATTTTATAGATGACATCGCCGAAGTCAAAGATCGGTAGGATGGTCAGTTTTACGAGGGTATGTTTGGCAGCATGAGTGAAGGAAGCTTTTTGCGAAATAGGAAGCCGATTCTAGATTTAATTTTGGATTGGAGATGCTTAATGTGAATCTGGAAGGAGAGTTTACAGTCTAGCCAGACACCTAGTTATTTGAAGTTATCCACCTATTCTAAGTCAGAGCCGTCCAGAGTAGTGATGCTGGATGGGCGGGCAGGTGCAGGCAATGATCGGTTGAATAGCATGCATTTAGTTTTATTTGCGTTTAAGAGCAGTTGGAGGCCACGGAAGGAGAGTTGTATGGCATTGAAGCTCGTCTGGAGGTTAGTTAACACAGTGTCCAAAGAAGGGCCAGAAGTATACAGAATGGTGTCATCTGCGTAGAGGTGGATTAGAGAATCGCCAGCAGCAAGAGCGACATCATTGATGTATACATAGAAGAGAGTCGGCCCGAGAATTGAACCCTGTGGCACCCCCATCAGAGAAGTAGTTGGTGAACCAGGCGAGGCAATCATTTGAGAAACCAAGGCTGTTGAGTCTGCCAATAAGAATGTGGTGATTGACAGAGTCGAAAGCCTTGGCCAGGTCGATGAATACAGCTGCACAGTAATGTCTCTTATCGATGGCGGTTATGATATCGTTAAGGACCTTGAGCGTGGCTGAGGTGCCGTGCACCCATGACCAGCTCGGAAACCACATTGCATAGCGAAGAAGGTACGATGTGATTCAAAATGGTCAGTAATCTGTTTGTTAACTTGGCTTTCGAAGACCTTAGAGATGCAGGGTAGGATAGATATAGGTCAGTTTGGGTCTAGAGTGTCTCCCCCTTTGAAGAGGGGGATGACCGCGGCAGCTTTCCAATCTTTGGGAATAGGGATTGTAACAATTTCGGCAGATAATTTAAGAAAGAGAGGGTCCAGATTGTCTAGCCCGGTTGATTTGTAGGGGTCCAGATTTTGCAGCTGTTTCAGAACATCAGCTATCTGGATATAGGTGAAGGAGAAATGGTGGGGGCTTGGGCGGGTTGCTGTGGAGGGTGCAGGGCAGTTGACCGGGTAGGGGTAGCCAGGTGGAAAGCATGGCCAGCCGTAGAGAAATGCTTATTGAAATTCTCAATTATAGTGGATTTGTCGGTTGTAACAGTGTTTCCTAGCCTCAGAGCAGTGGGTAGCTGGGATGAGGTGCTCTCATTCTCCATGGACTTTACAGTGTCCCAGAACTTTTTTGAGTTTGTACTGCAGGATGCAAATTTCTGTTTAAAAAAGCTAGCCTTAGCTTTCCTAACTGCCTGTGTATATTGGTTCCTAACTTCCCTGAAAAGTTGCATATCACGGGAGCTATTCGATGCTAATGCAGAACGCCACAGGATGTTTTTGTGCTGGTCAAGGGCAGACAGGTCTGGAGTGAACCAAGGGCTATATCTATTCCTGGTTCTAAATTTTTTGAATGGGCCATGCCTATTTAAGATGGTGAGGAAGGCACTTTTAAAGAATAACCAGGCATCCTCTACTGTCGGGATGAGGTCAATGTCGTTCCAGGATACCTCGGCCAGGTCGATTAGAAAGGCTTGCTCGCAGAAGTGTTTTAGGGAGCGTTTGACAGTGATGAGGGGTGGTCGTTTGCTCGCAGACCCATTACGGATGCAGGCAATGAGGCAGTGATCGCTGAGATCTTGGTTGAAAACAGCAGAGGTGTATTTGGAGGGTGAGTTAGTTAGGATGATATTATGAGGGTGCCCGTGTTTACGGATTTGTGGTTATATCTGGTAGGTTCAATGATAAATTGTGTGAGATTGAGGGCATCAAGCTTAGATTGTAGGATGGCCGGGGTGCTAAGCATGTAATAGTTTAGGTCACCTAGCAGCACGAGCTCAGAAGATAGATGGGGGCAATCAAATCACATATGGTGTTGAGGGCACAGCTGGGGGCAGAAGGTGGTCTATAGCAAGCGGCAACGGTGAGAGACTTGTTTCTGGAAAGGTTCATTTTTAGAAGTAGAAGCTCAAATTGTTTGGGTACAGACCTGGATAGTAAGACAGAACTCTGCAGGTTATCTTTGCAGTAAATTGCAACACCGCCCCCTTTGGCAGTTCTATCTTGTCGGAACATGTAGGAATGGAAATATCAAGGTTTTTGGTGGTCTTCCTAAGCCAGCATTCAGACACGGCTAGGACATCTGGATTGGTGGAGTGTGCTAGGGCAGTGAATAAAACAAACTTGGGGAGGAGGCTTCTAATGTTAGCATGCATGAAACCAAGGCTTTTACGGATGCAGAAGTCAACAAATGAGAGAGCCTGGGGGATGGGAGTGGAGGTAGACACTGCAGGGCCTGGATTAACCTCTACATCACCGGAGGAACAGAGGAGGAGTAGGATAAGGGTACGGCTAAAGGCTAACAGAACTGGACGCCTAGTACGTTCAGAACAGAGAGTAAAAGGAGCAGATTTCTGGGCACGGTAGAATATATTCAAGGCATAATGTACAGATAAAGGTATAGTAGGATGTGAATACAGTGGGGGTAAACCTGTGCATATAGTGGTAATGAAAGAGATATTGTCTCTAGAAATAGTATTTAAACCAGGTGATGTCACTGCGTGTGTGGGGGGTGGAACTAAATTGTTAGCCGAGGCGTGTTGAGCAGTGCTAGAGGCTCTACAGTGAAATAAAACAATAGTTACAAACCAGAACAGCAATCGACACGGCATGGTGACGTTAGGGAAAGGCATATATATTGCCTGCATATATATGATCATATAAGTCCAGTGCGTGGCTTCAAGCAGCTAGCGGCACGGGGCTAGTAGGCTAACAGAAAGGCCTTAGAGGGATGACGCGACGGAGGGAAGTCTGTTGTGCCCCCCTTGTGCAGTTACATCAGCGGACGGATCAGCAAGGCTCCGTGTGGTAAACCAGGCCAATTGGCAAAATATGTATAGTGGCCGAAGAAATATGTCCGAATGGCCTCTTAAGTCAGCAGTCCAATGTGCTATAGATAGCTGATAGCTCGCAGGCCGCAGATTAGCGGCTGTGCGTTCAGGGGTCGTTAGCTGCTATAATTCCAGGTGGGAAAAAAATATAAAAAAATCATAATAAAAATGTAAAAAAATAAATAAAATAGGTTCAGAGCTTGCGGTAGGAATCCGGAGATATCGAGAAGAATAAGTCTGACTAGCTCTGGTTTGAGTCACGCTGTACAGACTGGCGAGAGTTGTCTGGGATAAAGGTAGCTGATGACCGCTAGCAAAGGATAGCTGACTGCTAGCTAGTGGCTTCGGAATGTATTTGATGGGCCTCGTAAGCCAACAGTCCGTTGTGCTCTAGACAGCTAGCATTCAGGGGATGTTAGCTGCGAAGGTCGGAAGGTAAGAAGGTTCAGAGCTTGCGATAGGAATCCGGGGACATGGAGAGAAGAAAATAGGTCCGGTATGCTCTGGTTGAATCGCGTTGTACAGAGGTTAGCTGCTGTCCGTTAGCTGGCTAGTTAGCTGGCTAGTTTATGTTGGAGAGATTCCAGTAAGAGGCAAAGAAAAATACGTTAGAGAAAAAGCAGGTCCACACCACATTGGGTGAGGCGGGTTGCAGGAGAATATTTTGAAGTAAGGGTTTCGAAAAATATAAAAAGATATGCGAAGAAAAATATATATACAAAGGACACGACAAGACGAAGGACAAATACGTCTGACTGCTACACCATCTTGGATTACAATGCCATAATACATGCAACAAACCTGTTGGAGTCCAAGAGCTCATTTGCTATCTGGGTCCCTATGCTGCCAGCGTAGATCATAGTGGCCATGCCACTGCAGATGCCAGGGATAAGGATAGTACGTTTTCTCTCTTCTGTAACAGAGGGAGGGGTCAGGACAGTGAGCTGAGGTCAGTCAACTACACCCAAACTATATTCAGAATGACCAGGACGAATATTCCTTTCCTTACCGTCCAACAGCTCGGAACTGCTCGGCTGTTCAGTTTCTGTGTGACCAGGTCCCCTGTGTGTGGAGAGGGAACAGACGACAAATCATTGTACATCCCTTGTATGATGTCATTAGTACAACGCTGAGGATTCTCGAACAGCAGCTACATTTTTGGGTCCAGAATGGGACAATTTTGACTGAAATTTTGTCTTGATTCGAAGCACATAATTAAATTAAATATATTTTTACTGAATATCATTATAGATTATTCAACCCACAATCTATTTTTTTTGTTGTTATTGAATTTTACCCCTTTTTCTCCCCAATTTCGTGGTATCCAATTGTTTTAGTAGCTACTATCTTGTCTCATCGCTACAACTCCCGTACGGGCTCGGGAGAGACGAAGGTTGAAAATCATGTGTCCTCCGATACACAACCCAACCAAGCCACACTGCTTCTTAACACAGTGCGCATCCAACCCGGAAGCCAGCCGCACCAATGTGTCGGGGGAAACACCGTGCACCTGGCAACCTTGGTTAGCGCGCACTGCACCCGGCCCGCCACAGGAGTCGCTGGTGCGCGATGAGACAAGGATATCCCTACCGGCCAAACCCTCCGTAACCCGGACGACGCTAGGCCAATTGTGCGTCGCCCCATGGACCTCCCGGTTGCGGCCGGTTACGACAGAGCCTGGGCACGAACCCAGAGTCTCTGGTGACACAGCAACCACTGCGCCACCCGGGAGGCCAACCCACAATCTAGACCTAATGTGAAAAGGCACTTACAAAACTTGGTTTGTTGACACAATAAACTCCACTTCTTTGGTCCAAGGGTTTATAAAACTAAACCACTGACTTTGAAGCAAGACGAAGAAGCCAAGTTTTGTTTTAAACTTGTAGCAGCTGGTCTCAATCTTCTCTTTACTGCGGAGAACTGTTGAGACACAAAACAGCACCTCTATCACTGAAATGTGCTTGAATAACCCCCCACCCCCAATAAAAAACAAGTAATGCACAGGGTATTATGGTGTATTTACCATTTCACCATGCGACAAAGGTAAGAACCTGGTCATTTTCTGTAACCCGAAATGAAGTGCAACCGAAATACAGTGCCTTGCGAAAGTATTCGGCCCCCTTGAACTTTGCGACCTTTTGCCACATTTCAGGCTTCAAACATAAAGATATAAAACTGTATTTTTTTGTGAAGAATCAACAACAAGTGGGACACAATCATGAAGTGGAACGACATTTATTGGATATTTCAAACTTTTTTAACAAATCAAAAACTGAAAAATTGGGCGTGCAAAATTATTCAGCCCCCTTAAGTTAATACTTTGTAGCGCCACCTTTTGCTGCGATTACAGTAGTAAGTCGCTTGGGGTATGTCTCTATCAGTTTTGCACATCGAGAGACTGACATTTTTTCCCATTCCTCCTTGCAAAACAGCTCGAGCTCAGTGAGGTTGGATGGAGAGCATTTGTGAACAGCAGTTTTCAGTTCTTTCCACAGATTCTCGATTGGATTCAGGTCTGGACTTTGACTTGGCCATTCTAACACCTGGATATGTTTATTTTTGAACCATTCCATTGTAGATTTTGCTTTATGTTTTGGATCATTGTCTTGTTGGAAGACAAATCTCCGTCCCAGTCTCAGGTCTTTTGCAGACTCCATCAGGTTTTCTTCCAGAATGGTCCTGTATTTGGCTCCATCCATCTTCCCATCAATTTGAACCATCTTCCCTGTCCCTGCTGAAGAAAAGCAGGCCCAAACCATGATGCTGCCACCACCATGTTTGACAGTGGGGATGGTGTGTTCAGCTGTGTTGCTTTTACGCCAAACAGAACGTTTTGCAATATTGCCAAAAAGTTCAATTTTGGTTTCATCTGACCAGAGCACCTTCTTCCACATGTTTGGTGTGTCTCCCAGGTGGCTTGTGGCAAACTTTAAACAACACTTTTTATGGATATCTTTAAGAAATGGCTTTCTTCTTGCCACTCTTCCATAAAGGCCAGATTTGTGCAATATACGACTGATTGTTGTCCTATGGACAGAGTCTCGTCCCTCAGCTGTAGATCTCTGCAGTTCATCCAGAGTGATCATGGGCCTCTTGGCTGCATCTCTGATCAGTCTTCTCCTTGTATGAGCTGAAAGTTTAGAGGGACGGCCAGGTCTTGGTAGATTTGCAGTGGTCTGATACTCCTTCCATTTCAATATTATCGCTTGCACAGTGCTCCTTGGGATGTTTAAAGCTTGGGAAATATTTTTGTATCCAAATCCGGCTTTAAACTTCTTCACAACAGTATATCGGACCTGCCTGGTGAGTTCCTTGTTCTTCATGATGCTCTCTGCGCTTTTAACGGACCTCTGAGACTATCACAGTGCAGGTGCATTTATACGGAGACTTGATTACACACAGGTGGATTGTATTTATCATCATTAGTCATTTAGGTCAACATTGGATCATTCAGAGATCCTCACTGAACTTCTGGAGAGAGTTTGCTGCACTGAAAGTAAAGGGGCTGAATAATTTTGCACGCCCAATTTTTCAGTTTTTGATATGTTAAAAAAGTTTGAAATATCCAATAAATGTCGTTCCACTTCATGATTGTGTCCCACTTGTTGTTGATTCTTCACAAAAAATACAGTTTTATATCTTTATGTTTGAAGCCTGAAATGTGGTAAAAGGTCGCAAAGTTCAAGGGGGCCGAATACTTTCGCAAGGCACTGTATAATTCATATCTGCTTGAGCACCCTGCACATCTGGAGAACATATGCCATATGTAGATACGAAAGACAACCAAACTATTCTCCATTACCTTTCCTATGTGTCTCTGCGAGGTGTTGCAGGTCGTCCTGGTGGAAATACTCATAACAAGACGTCCCCAGTAGTTCCTGTGGCAAGTAGCCCAGAACAGTAGTGGCTCTGAAGGACAGAGACAAGGATGCTGTTATTCTTTCTAAACCTACAACAGTCCCAGGTTGATATCTTCTGTCCACTTACCAGCTCTAACTATGTACATCATTTCAGAAAGGCGCAATAAATGCTAACTATAACCATCAATGTACATGATGCAGCCTTTCTGTTTCTATGGAAAAGAGTAAATGGAATGATTGTCAAACATTCGACCACGGTAAAGTGAGCTTGGTTCTTGGTCTCTGAATTGGGATCAAATGCCAAAGTAGAAAGGATCTCACTCAAAAGTAACAAATAAAATCACTTACAGATAATATGAATTATACTGTAAACATACAGTTGAAGTCGGATGTTACCATACACTTAGGTTGGAGTCATTAAAACTTGTTTTTCAACCACTCCACACATTCCTTAACAAACTATACTTTTGGCAAGTTGGTTAGGACATCTACTTTGTGCATGACAAGTCATTTTTCCAACAATTGTTTACAGACAGATTATTTCACTGTATCACAATTCCAGTGGGTCCGAAGTTTACATACACTAAGTTGACTGTGCCTTGGAAAATTCCAGAAAATTATGTCGTGGCTTTAGAAGCTTCCGATAGGCTAATTGACATCATTTGAGTCAATTGGAGGTGTACCTGTGGATGTATTTCAAGGCCTACCTTCAAACTCAGTGCCTCTTTGCTTGACATCATGGGAAAATCAAAACAAATAAACCAAAACCATAGAAAAAAAATTGGAGACCTCCACAAGTCTGGTTCATCCTTGGGAGAAATTCCCAAACGCCTTAAGGTAACACGTTCATCTGTACAAACAATAGTACGCAAATATAAACACCATGGGACCACGCAGCCGTCATACCGCTCAGGAAGGAGACGCCTTCTGTCTCCTAGAGATGAACGTAGTTTGTTACGAAAAGTGCAAATCAATCCCAGAACAGCAGCAAAATACCTTGTGAAGATGCTAGAAGAAACAGGTACAAAAGTGACTATATCCACAGTAAAACGAGTCCTATATCGACATAACCTGAAAGGCCGCTCAGCAAGGAAGAAGCCACTGCTCCAAAACCGCCATAAAAAAGCCAGATTACGGGTTGCAACAGCACATGGGGACAAAGATCATACTTTTTGGAGAAATGTCCTCTGGTCTGATGAGACAAAAAAGGGGGAGGCTTGCAAGCCGAAGAACACCATCCCAACCGTGAATCACGGGGGTGGCAGCATCATGTTATGGGGGTGCTTTGCTGCAGGAGGGACTGGTGCATGTGGATATATTGAAGCAACATCTCAAGACATCAGTCAGGAAGTTAAAGCTGGGTTGCAAATGGGTCTTCCAAATGGACAATGGCCACAAGCATACTTCCAAAGTTGTGGCAAAATGGCTTAAGGACAACAAAGTCAAGGGCTTGGAGTGGCCATCACAAAGCCCTGACCGCAATCCCATAGAACATTTGTGGGCAGAACTGAAAAAACATGTGCAAGCAAGGTATCCTACAAACCTGACTCAGTTACACTTGCTCTGTCAGGAGGAATGGGCCAAAATTCACCCAACTTATTGTGTGAAGCTTGTGGAAGGCCACCTGAAATGTTTGACCCAAGCTAACCAATTTAAAGGCAATGCTACCAAATACTAATTGAGTGTATATAAACTTCTGACCCACTGAGAATGTGATGAAAGAAATAAAAGCTGAAATAAATAATTCTCTACTATTATTCTGACATTTCACATTCTTGAAATAAAGTGGTGATCCTAACTGACCTGTCACACCCTGACCTTAGAGATCCTTTATTCTCTATTTTGGGTTAGGTCGGGGTGTGACTAGGGTGGGCATTCTAGTTTTGTTATTTCTATGTTGGCCTGGTATTGTTCCCAATCAGAGGCAGCTGTCTATCATATTTAAGCAGCCTTTTCCCACCTGTTTGTTGTGGGATCTTGTTTTTGTATTGTTGCCTTTGAGCACGATAAAACTGCACGTTCGTTTCTTTGCTCTTTATTGTTTTTTTGTGCCGGTTCTCATAATAAAAGATGATGAACCCAAACCACGCTACATTTTGGTCCGATGCTTACAACGACGTTCGTGACAGAAGATCCCACCACCCACGGACCAAGCAGCGTTCCCAGGAGGAGCAGGGATCCTGGCCTGGGAGGAAAGCCAGGAGTGGAGGACAACCTGGACTTGGGACGAAATAATGGCATGTGGATATATTGAAGCAACATCTCAAGACATCAGTCAGGAAGTTAAAGCTGGGTTGCAAATGGGTCTTCCAAATGGACAATGGCCACAAGCATACTTCCAAAGTTGTGGCAAAATGGCTTAAGGACAACAAAGTCAAGGTCTTGGAGTGGCCATCACAAAGCCCTGACCGCAATCCCATAGAACATTTGTGGGCAGAACTGAAAAAACATGTGCAAGCAAGGTATCCTACAAACCTGACTCAGTTACACTTGCTCTGTCAGGAGGAATGGGCCAAAATTCACCCAACTTATTGTGTGAAGCTTGTGGAAGGCCACCTGAAATGTTTGACCCAAGCTAACCAATTTAAAGGCAATGCTACCAAATACTAATTGAGTGTATATAAACTTCTGACCCACTGAGAATGTGATGAAAGAAATAAAAGCTGAAATAAATAATTCTCTACTATTATTCTGACATTTCACATTCTTGAAATAAAGTGGTGATCCTAACTGACCTGTCACACCCTGACCTTAGAGATCCTTTATTCTCTATTTTGGGTTAGGTCGGGGTGTGACTAGGGTGGGCATTCTAGTTTTGTTATTTCTATGTTGGCCTGGTATTGTTCCCAATCAGAGGCAGCTGTCTATCATATTTAAGCAGCCTTTTCCCACCTGTTTGTTGTGGGATCTTGTTTTTGTATTGTTGCCTTTGAGCACGATAAAACTGCACGTTCGTTTCTTTGCTCTTTATTGTTTTTTTGTGCCGGTTCTCATAATAAAAGATGATGAACCCAAACCACGCTACATTTTGGTCCGATGCTTACAACGACGTTCGTGACAGAAGATCCCACCACCCACGGACCAAGCAGCGTTCCCAGGAGGAGCAGGGATCCTGGCCTGGGAGGAAAGCCAGGAGTGGAGGACAACCTGGACTTGGGACGAAATAATGGCAGGAGACAAAAGCCTGCCTTGGAAGCAGGCGGAAGCAGCGAAGGAGGGACAGCGACGACACTGGGGTAAGTGGCCACGACGTAGGCCCAAGCAGCAGCCTCCAAACATTTTTTAGGGTGGGGTACACGGGGTGGTCGTCGACGCTGAGGGGTGAGTCAGAGACCATGGAGGAAGCGATGGGGCGATTGAGAGAAAGTGAACGGAGGGGTGAGATAGAGACCTTCAAGGAGTGGTTGGTGAAATGTGAAGAGAATGAAGTGGAAGAGCTGTTAGTTTGGCTGGAGAGGCAAGACAGTCGCCCTGAGGAGCATGTTAGCCGTCCGATGCCACCTGTGTCAGCTCCCCGTATTTGTCCTGAGGAGCGTGTCATCTGTCCGGTACCATCTGTGCCAGCTCCACGCACCAGGTCTCCAGTGCGCCTCCACAGCCCAGTACGTCTTGTGCCAGCTCTCCACACTCGCTTTGAGGAGCGTGTTATCGTTCCGGTACAATGTGTGCTGGTTCTACGCACTGTGTCTCCAGTGCGCCTCCACAGCCCGGTACGTCCTGTGCCAGCTCCCCGCACTTGCCGTGCTGAGGTTGTCATCTGTCCAGGACACGTTGTGCCAGCTCTACGTTCCAGACCTCCAGTGCGCCTCCACAGCCCAGTATGTCCTGTGCCGGCTCCGCGCACCCGGCTTCCAGTGCGTCTCCCCAGCCCGGTACGCCCTGTGCCAGCTCCACGCTCCAGACCTCCTGTGTGTCTCCCCAGCCTGGTACGCCGTGTCAGCTCCACGCAACAGGCCTCCAGCGATGGTCTGCAGTCCAGAGCCTCCTTGCTCTTTATTGTTTTTTGTGCCGGATCTCATAATAAAAGATGAACCCAAACCACGCTGCATTTTGGTCCGATGCTTACAACGACGTTCGTGACATGACCTAAGACAGGGAATTTTTACTAGGATTAAATGTCAGGAATTGTGAAATGTAGTTGGCTAAGGTGTATGTAAACTTCCGACTTCAACTGTAAATCAAACAGGACTGACGCCTTCAATGCACTCTCTGCTGTTGGTCAGAAGATCTCACCACCAGTGTTACATTTTAGGACAGCCTGGGTCACAATAACAAATCCACATATGTGAAAAGGCTCCTGTTGTGAACTGGAGCTGCCTATTTGACAATTGAGAAGTTAGAAGGTCTTTATCTTGACATGCTTACTATATAAAAATGTATATTACCAACACAATGTTCCAAGTAAACATTTTTCAATTTATAATCTGTATTTCAAACCAATAGTATTAGTATTGTACTGTTGCCATCGCTTGAAATAATCAGTACAGTCATCTCTTCAAGGGGTATATTGTCTCATTTGGAATGCATTCAGACCAGTTGCTGGAAAACTTGGGGTAGCCCCATTACACTTACAGCCACTGTGGTATGGGTAGGGGGTGCCATGGCAAACCCTATCCAAGATGACTGCCTGCCAGGCCTGCCTTAACCAACGTCATTGCTTTTCTCTTTATTTGTTTCTTTCTTTCGCTGTTAATACAAGCACAGGTTGGGTTACCCAGGGTATAACTGTAATGTTAACCAAGGCCAATTTAACTTAGCCTTGGCTAACATTACAGTATGTATCAAAACATACTCAACTCAGCTGAAAGAGAATCTGAACAAAACTCTGAGAACAATACTCTATGAAAGTTACCAGGAAGTACCTGCCCCTCAGCCTTGTAGTTTTTAAAAACTTTTGTAGGCTTTTTGAATGGTCTTCAATGGGCAAAAACGTAGTGCAATGGTCTTAAGTGCAAAAACAAATAACTGTATATACTGTATATATTACGGATTAGATTATATAATCGGTAAGCCTGTTCAAAAGATTAGCGGACTTGATCCAGAAGTAAATCGAAAGGGGCGGTTACTTTCACAGGGTATAGATTCAGTTTTATTTTCCTCCTAGTGTTTTTCACCACGTGAAGGCTATGCCCACAAATGCCCCCTTATGAACAGTATTGGTTCAAAATTATGCCAACACTTGCCAAGAATATTTAATAATGAGCGAAAATCGCAAAAAGGTTTGAGGAGGGGATAAGAGGCACAACTTACTGTTGGTCCACGAAGATGAACTTGCCGTCAATTGCAAAGCGAGTGACAAACTGGGTGGGTTTGACCTTGACCTCTCGTGAGGGCTGACAGGCATTGTTAGGGTGAACGCGGCACACAGCAACCAGGCAGGACAGATGGGAGGACTCGTTATCGTCGCTCTCAGCACCCAGCTGGGTGGAGGGCCAACTCCGCATGTAACCAGTGCAATGGACAGTGCAGTATCGTTGAGACTCTACAGGGGGAGACAGTGTACATAAAACTTGTGTTTACACTTAACCCCTACATGCAATTCCAATCAAGGCCCTATCAGGTCTAACCTCAGTGAGGTGGAATCAAGAAAAATAAATTGTACTTCTGGGTTGATGACCACCACGTTTCGCTCTGTTCTTACGATGTATTTAGTGAAGGTGTCTCTGCATGGCTCTCTCACCCTTTTTCTTGGAGCTGCTGGGCTGGATGGTTTTGTCTTCTGTCTTCATAACTGTTCTGCTGTGCTTCATGCGGCAGAAGAAGGAGCGCCGTGCCCCTGTACACAGTTGAACTGCTCCCACAGGAAGGTCCTGCACCTGTAACCCTGCTAAAGAACCGGGAGAGCCTATGATCCAACAACATCATTTTATATTTACAATATTAAAAAACACATTGAAGACAGAAAATAAAATGAAAGTGACTGTGACCTCAAAAGAGAACGAGGGCAAAGTGGAAACCAGTAAAGCAACAACAACCAGAACCCAGGCTCTCTGCTCTTTCCCCTGTGCTAATAGAACCGAGATAAAAGCTGCAACTTTCTTTAAAGTAATACCGTTATAGTGGTGACATAGCTTTAACTGCATCTCAACAAGACACAAACAAATCAAAACACAGAGAGAAATAGATATGAAAGTCCCAGCAACAGATACATTTAAATAAAGTCTTTGCAGACTTACTTTTGGCATCTATGAGCCGTTCGCGAGGGTATAATCCTGAGGCTGACAGCTGCTCTTTCACTTTACTAATGTCCTTCGGGTGGACATAATCAAAAAGACTCTGTCCAATTAGTTCCAACTGTAAACAAAAACAGCACTTTAATTATCAGAACCAAACTATATTCATCTCAGAACCCGGAACCAAATCTTGTGTGAGCTAGCTAGCTAGCCAGCCAACTATACTTCTGAACTAGGGAAACAACTGATTCAGATACCCACTTCAGAACCACCTGAACTTTCTGGTTAAACCTCCGGTCTCCACTTCAAGCATCATCTCCACAATATAAAGCATGAAACAGATTCAGGTACAATTTTACTATGGTACAGAAATTCTAAGGTATTAAAAGGGAATTTCAGTATTTTACATTTTGATGTTAGATAGTTCCTCACCATGTAAGTAGTCTATAGGCCAGGAGAATATATAATCCATGGTTCAGTTTTCTTTAGACAGCCACTACAAATGTCAGCTAACTTTAGCCATCACTAGCTAACAATCAATAAGAGTGGTAGGGGCATGGGGTGCCTGTTACAAATGACCAAAGAAAACCAAACCATGGAACTAAATGAATGGTATAGCACTGTTAAGTAATGGACTTTTCCTAAAGTTGTCATTGAGAGTATTTAAGTGGATAACAGATAGGATTGAGTGAGTGACATTGTTGGAATCCACCTCAATAATTAGCTCAATTTAGAATTAAGTAGCAAATTAAGACTGCCAGACCTGCTTATTGTATATTATAAACTGGGTGGGTCGAGCCCTGAAAGCTGATTGGCTGAAAGCCATGGTATATCAGACCGTATACCACACCCGCTCGGGCTTTATTGCTTAAGTATAACCAGTTCACTGACCCGACTGTAGTTGAGGAACTTCAAGACGGATTCTGAGGTAAAGAGGATCTTCCCCCTGTCACAACTCACAACGAACAGGAACCCATCTGTAGCCTGGGGAAATGAGACACGGAACGACCTCAATATATTTAATTCTGGGTCCATGAAAACACTGACACTGCTACAGTGTATAAACCATCCGTGTGTATCTACTCTCTCTGCTAACTCTAAAATGGCCGACTGTGTGACAAACATGCACACTTGTGGGAGATCAGAGCTGGCAAAGGTTATACAACAGAACACTCCAAGCGAGGGGAAAGAACTGGCTATTTCTATATGATTTAATTCTACATAGAATTGAGCGGTTGACACATCCTGTTCTAATTAGGGATTTTCTAGAGTAAAGTTAGTTAGTAACTGAATGGAAAAATACCAGAGTATACCAGAGTATACTGTGTTACTGTCCAAAAAATAAAGTGTATACTTAGTCTGAAGAAGAAACATGACCACCACGCTCTCATAACATTGGATAAAATGCAGCACTTTGAAAATAAAACCCACACAATTGTAGATTTCACCATCACCGTAATCATAAAGGAATAACCCTAGGTCACTATATTATTGATTCATATTATATTTCCCATATCAATACCAAAATGATCAGCTATTTTTGGAGCCTAAAAGACTCAACACACAAAAACTGTAAATTGACACACCACATAATCCTGTCCCACTGTTGTGACTGCTGCCACAATACCAAATGGGATTGATCTTGGTTGATTGAAGAAAGAGATTGAATGGCGGCCTACCGTGAGCACCAGGTGCTTGAGATCATCCTGAGGCAGAAATGAAGGCTTGCATTTGTAGTTAACATCAGTAAAGGAACTGCTGGCACCTGCTGACGAGACGAACACAGCACTGAGCTGTTGTCTGTGTTGTACCTGTCCCTTAGAAGCTTGACATTTCTATCATAAATTGAGTTACAAATATATAGAAATATTAAATCATATTATCAGCAATGAACCAAGCTATCTGTGCACAGCTGTGTATTTTGCCGCCACAATGTGTCCTAGGCTGTTACTGCATTAGTATAGCTTCATGAGACCTACCTTAAAGAGATGTGTGGTGCTGCACAGATTGCCTGGTGTGATAATGTATTGTAGGGGCAGTTTTGGGATGATGAGGCCTACCTTTCAGGGCTTTGAGGTGCTGCACAGCCATTCGCAGGACCGTGAGTTTGTCAAGCTTTTTGGCCATGGGGTTCCAAGAGGGGATCATGGCTGACAGCTCGTCAATAAGGGTGTTCATTTTGTCCCTTCGCCGCTTTTCAATTTGGCTGTGTGGCTCCCTGTGAGTGAGGGCACAAATACACTTATTTGTCTCTCTCACACACTTAAGTATACAGGTGTCTGATGGGTTGCTATCAAGTCAGCATGATATCATTTATAAAAGCAACAACACATGAAAGGGTGTGTGTTATTGTTATTATTGGCTTTACGTTGATGTGGTTGCTCGCATCGTACCAGCTTCAGTATTAGTATTACTAATACTGTAGTATTATGTCATATATAATATTAAAGTATCCTCCTGTTTGTTAAAGCAAGTTCAGTCAAAAATGGGATTTTCCTGTGTTTTATATATATTTCCACAACATGATGTTGGAATAATACTGTGAAATTTATGATAATACCCTTTTAGTGTAAGAGTTGTTTGAAATGACATCCTGAAATTTCAGCCAGTTTTGGTGGGATGGAGTTTTGGCCTGCCTGGTGAATCTGCCAAACTGCTCGTTTTCAGTTTTCCCTGGACCACTCTCAGACAGTCCTAGCGAAATTCTTGCTCGAGAATCTGTTCTTGCTAAGAAGCTATTTGTGTTTCTTTTTGACCATGTTGATTGAAAACAGTCAAAGTAAGGTACTTAATTGTTACCCAGAAGTGATTTGATTTTTAAATGGCTGCATTGGCCTTTAACTCCCTATCAATATACCAAATGAATATGTATGCCAGGCTCTTACCTGAACCACTTTATTTTCACCTGTTGATCATCGTCTTCCGATCTGAATTGGAAATAGTTATGATTATTTAAAATGATTCATTTCAGCACTTGGCCTGGCTCTGAGAGATCTTGCCAAGATTAGTGCTGAAATAAAATTCATTGCTAAAGAATCTTCAATTACCTGCTCTGTTGCTCCTCTATTTGAGCATCACCATTTTCCCTGCAAGACATCGAGAAAACAACATATAAGTCTACCGGGTAAGAGACAAACATAAGAATGTTATTTTTATGCTGCTTTGTGAAAGGTGAGGTCTCTCTGCTCTTACCTGTTATCTAGATCCCCCTTCCGTTTCCTAGACAGCTCTTGGATTGGCATGGCTCCTGCCAGGTGGGGGGTTATCACATCAGGCATGGCTCCTACCAGGTGGGGGGTTATGACATCAGGCATGGCTCCTGCCTTGTGGGGGGTTATGACATCAGGCATGGCTCCTGCCAGGTGGGGCGTTATGACGTAAGGCCGAGAAACAGGAAGGCTATTGGTTTCTCCTAACTGCAAGGGTCCTAAACCACAGGCACAAGAACCATACAAAACTGACACATTAGCTTTGATTTCTCATAATTTGTAATTCACCTACAGTCAAATTGATGCATTATTGTAGCACTGACACTATTACGGAGGCCTAGAAACAAAATGGGTTGGTGTTTTGTTTAATTCACCAGATATTTATATTTGCCAATGTTGAAAACCTCCATGAAGAACATTCACATATCCCCGATAATCAACTGAAACCCTCAACTGAGGACTGAGAAAATAAAATAACGAATGAATGCAGTTACCTGCTTTCCCCAGAAGACGGCCAAAATACCAACTCAATGGATGTTGACCTCAAGCATCCCATACAACGTTCCAACCAGTGTGTATCACTCACTACAAGCTGCCTGGGAGTGTGCAAAATATTGTGTCAAAAGTTTCAAAATAAAATAATTTTAATCCGTCTTATAAATATAAATGTTCTTGTGTTGATCAGTCACATGATACGCGTGTATGCACTAACTAACATCCACTTGAGAGGACTGTAAATAAACTCTCAATTGTAAGCCCATTGACACATGTTCCTCAGTGTAAATTAGTTTTAAGTTCAGCTAACTGGAAATGGCCTTACATCTTGTAACTGATCATCTTGAAAGCCATAAACCTGGCAGGTGAAGTGAATGAACTCTCCAACCTAAATCTGCCTACCAGACACCAACCACTGGCAGACATTTTCTCCCGGCTGTCGTGCAGCACGTGATGAGTACCATAAGAGGGCGTCTAACACTGGCTTTATCCCAGTTTTCCCCCAGCATGTTTGACGTGATAGTTTCTGCAATCGCCTTACCTCACTGCTTATATAATACTGTAACATTGACCTACTTCCTACACGACTCCCCATTCTACTTTAAGCGGTGACATTTTATTTGAAATATTGTTTAAAACGTGGAAGATGTTTTGGGATTCTAATGCTTCTAATGTAACAAATGTTTATAAATAATGGTTAATGAACTAGGCTATATCTAGGATTTTGGGGGTAATTTCTGGCATTGAGGTGGAATGCCGAAACTATTCCAGCCCTGCCCTCTCTTCCTTTTCCTGCAGGCATCTCACGAAGCATGAGAAACTGTAGTAGCATAAAAGCAAAACAAGTGGAAATATTCCACAGGTAGAGAGATGGTAGTGGAACTACCGTAATTTTTATAATTTTGCTAATTCTGTAGTTGTATCATCATGTAGGGATAATCTTCATTTAGCTATTTTTCAATTTTCATGAAAATAGTTAAGGCAAATCTGACTACGTTTGTTGCCCAATCAAGTAGAAACATTGTGGCTTTTGGATGTTTGACAAAGACAGTGAGTAGCTCAGGGTTGAGGTAAATTTAGAATGCTTTGATACATTAACATTTATTAACTGAAAATGGATATAAATTAGAATATCATACATTTAATAAAATCCAACAATTGTAAAGGGAAGAGTGGAGATCCCTATTTTGCAGTAACTAACTAAAGGGGAAGACAAATGTCATATCAAATACAATTAGGTAGTTATGTGGGGAAATGGTTGTGCTACACATTAATTTGGTTGGCCTACTTCGGATCAAAGTTTACCAAGGAACCGGAGAAACCCCTGGTAAATACGCAGTCATTTCCTGGCTAGGCCAGCCTCTCTCCATGTCATCTCCTGCTGTTGTGCCTTTGAACAAGACAGTTAACCCTTATATGCTCAGTGTGCTTCCAACCCCTTAGGGTGTATGTGTCTTAGGGGGATTGGGATACAAGCAGAAACTCATTTCTGTTCACTGAAAGAAAACATTTAGTAATTCTTCTTAAATGTTGATCCAGTTCTTGTCGCTAATAGGAGATGCAGAGGGAAACACAAACTCACTGACAACTGGGAACCAGACATCAACAAGTTCCCTGGTTGTGCAGGACATGAGTGGGTGGTGCAGAAACCAGGTAAATTGAATCATGAATGATACACTAAATTGCACCTGGCTTCCTAAGAGATGACTGTATAGCAAGTGAGGCTTGTGTGGCGGAGTGAGACGCCTCTGCATTGGAGCTTGATAATGCAGCCGCTAAACATTCCATGGATGATGCTCTCTCCTGGCTGGATAAATGTGGCGAGGATCGCACTACTCCATTGGACCAAGTCTTCAGCTGATGATGGAAACCCTGGCAGTCACAGCCCATATAAATGAATGGCCCCTCAAAAGGACTCTCCCTCCTCAGATGAGCTTCCTGTGGCTGGTGCCTCATAATAAACCTCCCCTATTCCTCACTACTCACCTGCCACTCTCACATAAGAACTCGCTCTCACACAAGAACCCCAGTGTGTCGATAGGGTCATTGGTACAACTAGAACATTTATGTCTAAAAGTTGATTAGACAGCACAGCAGTATATAGTTATTGCAGTATGAAGTTATAGCAGTATCTAGTTAAGCTAGTATCTAGTTAAGACAGTATGACGTTATGTCAGTATCTAGTTAAAGCAGTATGACATTCTGGCAGTATATAGTTAAAGCAGTATTGGTGAGTATCCGAGTTCAGATTCCCTATTATATTCACTGAAAAAAACACATGTAGTTTATCACCTGATAAGCTAGTAATTAGTATAAGTACCCTTTTTTACATTACACACATCTTTCTCCGTTCAAATTCTATATTATACTTGTAGGAAATCGACACCCGATAGGCTAGTTATTAGTGTCCAGGTTTACATTATGCACTTTATTCTCATCTCCACATCATAACCTCTCATGGAAAAAGGGAGGTTCCAGTGAAGTTGTCCTGCACAAACATCTTCATCAATCTTACATGTAAAAGCCTAGAATTAATTATTGGTTAATCATTAATTTATTTAACTAGGCAAGTCAGTTAAGAACAAATTCTTATTTTCAATAAACTGCCTTGTTCAGGAGCAGAACAGCAGATTTGTACCTTGTCAGCTTGGGGATTCGATCTTGCAACCTTTCGGTTACTAGTCCAACGTTCCAACCACTAGGCTACCTGCCTCCCCGGCAAATTTTGGCTAACCATACCTCCTTGTGTTTGCACATTTTCTGTCAGAGGAATGTTAGCTTTACACTTCCATTCATTTAAGGAAGATTGGAACTATTTTCAGATAATAAAAACAATCCTTTGGCAGTCTTTTAAGCCAACAAAAGAAAGGCAACTCTACACCTGTCACACTGGCCAATCTGACGAGTTCACCTGAGGACAGCCATTCCCCTTTCACTCCCACAGGAATCGCCCCACCCCCACACCAACCTCTGCATTGGTTTTGAATAATACTAGGGGCCAGACAAAATCGGCAATATCATGTTGGACACATGCATACATGAGGTACAATACTAAGAAAGAGGGCTGACAGTAGAATACATTTTGTTTATTCAATATACAAAACAGAGGGAATACATCGTGTAATGGGGGAATCTATGCTATTCAGGTGAAGTACAGTTGACTGTTGGCAATACGGTTTTAACAATTGGTTGCCTAACAGAGTGCTATGTAATACATTATTTCCTCTGTCCATTCTCTTTATCCGTTCCTGTGTAACGTTTGTCATCCTAGAACACCTTTAGGTCTGGTACTACTTTAAGTTCAATAATTATTAAGGTCAGGAATAAATAAATATTGTTACAGTAATTGGTTGATAAGCCTACAACACCATTAAGAATTGTCAACCTATGTCCAGAGAAAGACTGTCAGTAGTCTCCTAACAAAGATAATGTTATTGATAAAGGAAAGTCACACCATATTTGCTTATTGTGCCCCTTTGCATTTCATATTGTTAACGTGAAACTATAGTCCTATATAAACCAACCCAGGACATGTTATTGGGGTATGGTGGTAATGCATAAAGACTAGAGGCAAGATAAAAACAATCCCAAGTGTCCAGCGATTGACCCACAGTTTACCTCCTATATAAGAGTCCAAACGCACACGTGCAGCTTGCGTTGAATAGTTATATCAAGTTATAGGCTCTGGTATATTACAAAATAACTGAACACAGGCCTATATAGCCTAAACAAATTACATATTGGCCAAAGCGCAGCTAGCCTACTTGATGTAGCATATAGCCTCAATTAAAATGTGCCGGGCAGGCCTAAACATTTTTTACAAATGTTTTATGCTGAAAATATATATTATTTTCAAAAGGAGCGACACGCGTGACCATATTCAATTACATTCATAACATGTACATTATTGGATGTTATGGACAAATTACAGAGTGGGAAATTGTTATTAAACAGGCATGCAGCATATTAGCCTAGCTTGCACGTTCGGGAACGAACAATAATTGTTTTGGGCTGCGTTCTAATAAATCCACCCACCCACCTTGAGAATTGGGAAACTTCTTCATAACTCACTTTAACATTTGACCATGCATCGCCAGAATCACAATACGGTCTTGGAGATCAAGTTACGAACATGTGACAATGCATTAGAATGCTTTAACACATAGGGAATTCTCGTCACCAAAAATAAAAATTTGCCGCGATACATTGAAATTCTACAACTATGAAAACATGTGGGCTAGGATATGACTTTAGGCTACCCAAACACATATATAAAACATAATTTAGGCTATACGTGCGACTGAACAGGATATGGTGCAAACTTAATCCAAGCATACATTTCGTGATTGGTGCCATTTTATTTGATTAACAGGCTAACCGACATAGATTATTACCAAAGGCATGGACAGATCTATTTTACACAAGGTTTACCATAAATACAATTCCACCATGCACATATTCTAATGAAATCACGCCAACTCCTACCTGCGAAATTACATGGTAAAATGCCACAAATATGTTCAAAATTATTAAACTTCCACAAGCGCGTCCCAGGACTTCTTCGAGTGTGCGTTTGCTCCATTGATCTACATTTTGGGGGAGAACCTAAATTGTTTTTCAAAGCGAAAGACATGGAAACAGCTCCCCCAATCCCACCCGGCGCATAGCATCGACTACAATAAACTATTATCACTTCATAGCCAAGAGAACTCACACGTGGTGCTTTCAAGACAACTCGGAAAGATCAGAACCTCCAAGTGAAAATGTGCGTACGGTTTTTGCGTAGAGTTTCCTATTGGTTGATTCTGATCCTTTTCAACCTGGAGCTCAGTTTACGAGTTTCCGAGTTCGAGTTGTCTTGAACGCGGTACAACTAGGTGTACCGGTACCTGATCGTTTGTCTGTGGTCCCGTCATTGCCGCCGGCGGCTAAATTCTCTACGGACATGGTTGGATCCGGTCAGCAGCAGCCCGGCGCTGCAGAACATGAGGAAGTGGTAGTGTAGCCTAAATGTGGTACAAGTAGCCTACTGTAGGAGAGATGGTAAGAAGAGGCGGGGGATTGTTGTATAAATTTACTTTATTTTTTCCTCTCTCTCTGTACTAATGCAGGGTGGGGGTAGACATACAAACGTAGACACGTGCAAGGATAAAGTAGCCTCCTGGGTAACACAACTCAAGGAAAACGCGGAAGAGGTCAATCTGTCTTCTCTATCACCAGTCACCACGACACTCGCATTCATTCACTCAAACCACCCGTGAAGGGGACACTGTTCCTTGCATTCACACGCAATCGTTTCGTGGGCTATAGTCTAGCCCAGAGCAAGTAGGACAACCATTCATGAAATACCAAGATTTCCCTTTCATTACAATTGTAAAGAGTATTCTGCATGAGTCCATTATCAATAGGCTCATATTTCAGCCTGATTTAAGAATGAAACGTTCATTTTATCCTCTAAAATTATAGGCTAAAGTGTCATTTTGCATGTATTTGAGGGAAAAGTGATGGTCTATATAGGCTACCACACTACACAGGCTCCCTATAATTGAACGGTTTCGTGTTGTGAGTGAAAACACTGCTTTCTCGGGTAAATATCCGTGTCCAACCTGACAAATTACCATATATAAGTAAACTCATTCGAGTGGTCTTTTTTCCCCCCTCTTTCGAACATATTTGTCTCTCACCTGTTGTTATTCGAGACCTCTGCACGAGACTTTTTGTAAGTGGTAAGTGTGCACGTGCCAAACAAGAATCGCGTTGACCTAAATATTGTTGCGTTATACAACCATATAACCGTCACGTGTAGCAGCTGTCTCCTAAACCCATCTGAAGCCCGGGGTGTAATCGTTCAAACAGTTGCATTCCGTTTTGCAACTAAACAAGTTTCTATTGGACAAATTAAGGCAAGTCACTCCACGTTCGCTCCCGTTTAAGAAACGGTTTGCAACTGAATCGGCGGAATTGAATACAGCCTGTCGACAGCGAAAGTAAACGTGCGTCCCAGAGCACTTTACAGCCCCACATACGTTATATAAATGTGTGGGGGGAAAAAAATGTATAGGTTAGTCTTAAGCGTCATGGATTGAGGACATTTACAACGAGTTGCCTTTTACGCATGACCATTTGTCACTGATATTTTAAAATTGTCACGACACTGCGAATAAATACATTGCACCACGACTTTGCCTCCATGTATTTACGCTACCATCTAGCCTACAAAACATTGTCATAAGTCTGTAAAATAGGCTGTGTTTTGGCAAAACGTCTTGCCTTGGCTAATAATAGGCCTATGTCTCTGAGTGACAATAGGTGAATCCAATGGATGGTAAATCATAGGCTACAACCGTGAGACAGGATTTATTATTATGTAGCCATAGCATTGTTGTTCTACATGCAATGTCACAACATCCTTCATTTGGTTAAAAGGTACAACTGTATTTACGTCATCAGTGGCTAAGAAGATCCACCCAGTCTCTACAAGTGCATGCAAACTTAATACATGAATGTTTGAAAATTAACATCATATTTCCCAACATTAAATATTTATGGAAATTTAGCTAGTTAGCTTGCTAGCTAATTTGTCCTATTTAGCTAGCTAATGTGTCCTGGGATATAAACATTGAGTTGTTATTTTACCAGAAATGCACAAGATCCTCTACTCCACCAATTAATCCACACATAAAACGGTCAACCGAATCGTTTCTAGTCATCTCTGTTCCTTCCAGGCTTTTTCTTCTCTTGCCTTTATATTGCATTGGCAACTTTCATAAATTAGGTGCATTACCGCCACTGACCTCGTTCGTCTTTCACTCACCCACGTGGGTATGACCAATGAGATGGTACATGGGTACCTGCTTCTATAAACCAATAAGGAGATGGGAGAGGCAGGACTTGCAGCGCTATCGGCATCAGAAATATAGCTGATTTCTATTTTATCCCTTGGCAACGCAGACACTTGTTGGCACGCACGAGCAGTGTGGGTGCAATCGTTGAATAACAGATTTCTAAATTTATTTTGCAACGCTCAAGCACGCGGTGTAGTCAGCCTGTTAGACATCCTTGGTCAGTGTTCAGTTACTCCATTTACCATTCAGTAACACTGGAGCATTGTCCTGAGGCAACAGGTAATGGGCATGCAAAACAATGACCGATTAGAACCTATTGAATAAAACAAAAGCTACAAAACTAAGGCTGTGTTAAGCTACAAAACTAAGGCTGCACAGGCGGACCAGTTTTGATAATATTTCCACAAATGTGTCTCCCCCCAATCAGATCATCTCTGATAAATATCTGATGTGAAAATATCTAAATGTATTTGGTCAAAAGACTAATTAGTGGGAAAAAAATGTCAGAATTGGGCTGCCTGTGCAAGACCTTGTGAGACAGAGGCCATTTGCTCAAGTTAATTTGGTTTTGGCGAGGTACGCCAAAAGATCATTGATCATTGAGCTTTCATGGAAATACAGTGGGGCAAAAAAGTATTTAGTCAGCCACCAATTGTGCAAGTTCTCCCACTTAAAAAGATGAGAGAGGCCTGTAATTTTCACCATAGGTACACTTCAACTATGACAGACAAAATAAGAAAAAAAAAAACAGAAAATCACATTGTAGGATTTTTTATTAATTAATTTGCAAATTATGGTGGAAAATAAGTATTTGGTCACCTACAAACAAGCAAGATTTCTGGCTCTCACAGACCTGTAACTTCTTATTTAAGAGGCTCCTCTGTCCTCCACTCGTTACCTGTATTAATGGCACCTGTTTGAGGTTGTGGACAGGTGTCTTTTATACTGATAACAAGATCAAACAGTCACACTCCAAACTCCACTATGGCCAAGACCAAAGAGCTGTCAAAGGACACCAGAAACAAAATTGTAGACCTGCACCAGGCTGGGAAGACTGAATCTGCAATAGGTAAGCAGCTTGGTTTGAAGAAATCAACTGTGGGAGCAATTATTAGGAAATGGAAGACATACAAGACCACTGATAATCTCTCTCGATCTGGGGCTCCACGCAAGATCTCACCCCATGGGGTCAAAATGATCACAAGAACGGTGAGCAAAAATCCCAGCACCACATGGGGGGGACCTAGTAAATGACCTGCAGAGAGCTGGGACCAAAGTAACAAAGCCTACCATCAGTAACACACTACGCCGCCAGGGACTCAAATCCGATAGTGCCAGACGTGTCCCCCTGCTTAAGCCAGTACATGTCCAGGCCCATCTGAAGTTTGCTAGAGAGCATTTGGATGATCCAGAAGAAGATTGGGAGAATGTCATATGGTCAGATGAAACCAAAATATAACTTTTTGGTAAAAACTCAACTCGTCGTGTTTGGAGGACAAAGAATGCTGAGTTGCATCCAAAGAACACCATACCTACTGTGAAGCATGGGGGTGGAAACATCATTGCCTTGGGGCTGTTTTTCTGCAAAGGGACAAGGACGACTGATCTGTGTAAATGAAAAAAAGAATGGAGCCATGTATCGTAAGATTGAGTGAAAACCACCTTCCATCAGCAAGGGCATTGAAGATGAAACGTGGCTGGGTCTTTCAACATGACAATGATCCCAAACACACCGCCCGGGCAACGAAGGAGTGGCTTCATAAGAAGCATTTCAAGGTCCTGGAGTGGCCTAGCCAGTCTCCAGATCTCAACCCCATAGAAAATCTTTGGAGGGAGTTGAAAGTCTGTGTTGCCCAGCAACAGCCCCAAAACATCACTGCTCTAGAGATCTGCATGGAGGAATGGGCCAAAATACCAGCAACAGTGTGTGAAAACCTTGTCAAACGTTTTCTGTAAGTCTTCACCTCTGTCATTGCCAACAAAGGGTATATAACAAAGTATTGAGATAATAAGTACTTGGTCAATAACAAAAGTTTTTCCACCATAATTTGCAAATAAATTCATTAAAAATCCTCCAATGTGATTTTCTAGATTTTTTTCCTCAGTTTGTCTGTCATAGTTGAAGTGTACCTATGATGAAAATTACAGGCCTCTCATCTTTTTAAGTGGGAGAACTTGCACAATTGGTGGCTGACTAAATACTTTTTTTGCCCCACTGTATTTACGTCACGGTAGGCTTCCAGTTCAGTCATATCTATGTGGCTCCCTAACTAGTTAATAAAAACAGCGATTATAAATGTAACAAACAAGAAATCTATTGCAGTTATACAATATGCACTACAATCGCTTAGTCCAACTGTCTTCAAGACCATAATTCAAAGTAGCCTATATTATGAGATTGTACCTGGAATATACTGCTGTGAAAGACAGTTGAACAACTGATTTATATCAAGTCTTCCATCTAAGGAAATCCTCTTCTGATCTCCTTCCCAGGAAAAGGAAACAGGCTTCATTAAAACATTAGCACATATGATTTTTTTTGTGGGGAAAATAAAATGTAACAAACCAGGTTTCAGCATTTTGTGCAAATCCTCTACCACACATACACAACCCCTCCCTGCGCCAACCCAGTTATATTAAAGGGATAGTTCACCCAAATGACAAGTATTTGTGCCACAAATGCTAAAACATTAACATTTGGTAACAAAGCATAGACTGCTAAAAGGATAGAAACCAATGTGTAATTTTGTCATTTGGGTGAACTATCCCTTTAATATATTTTGTAACATGTTCTGGTGAAAGACAAAATGGAGTTCAGAATGAACAAATAATGAATTTGAGTCAACTTTTATGAAAAGTAGTTTAGAGAAGAGTTAGTTACATAAATGTTTTTATTTCCCTTCTTGAATCATTTACAAGTTAAAGGGATACTTTAGGATTTTGGAAATGAGGCCCTTTATCTACTTCCCCAGAGTCAGATGAAGTCCTGGTTACCCTTTTTAGGTCTGTGTCCAGTATGACGGTACTTAGAGGTAGTTTCCCAAGTTAATGCTAACTAGCGTTAGCGCAATAACGAAGTCTATGGGTATTTTCTGCATTGTTGTATTTTAGGTATTTCGTTTTAGTCATCAACACTTTCATTCGTCATTAACACATGATGCACCCTAATTTGTGGTGTGTTTACTACTGCAAACATTTGGGGATCTATCAATTTGTTCATTATCAAAATAAATAATTTGATACATTGAATTTACACCTGCTCCAGATCAAAGCATTTGAACTTTGACCTGTGCCAGATAGCCAGGACAACATTACATGAATTTAGTTGATTGGATATGCAAGTTGTGCTGACCACCTCTGCACAACTAAATCAGAGTCGCTGAAAATGTTTGACTCCTAAATTTGAATATCGATCACACACAGCGGGTGTTCACTAAAGGGTGACTATAAAAAAGTACATTTAATTAAATGTAGTTCCTAATTTAAATGGATGCATTTTGGGGAGCGATGTGAAGATCAAACATGATTTCCGATGTTCTTAAAAATATAAAAAGGCGCCATCTTTGTCAATAAAGTTGAACAGAAATGTAATTACTGTAAAATTAGACTAAGCGAAATGACATTGCCACGAGCAGCACCGCAGATATTGATATGAGCGAGATGCAAGACATTGCGCTCTCGCAGTCACACACACAGCATCTGCGCTTCATACCGTATACAGCGTGGTAGCCACGAGACCAAAAAAGCAGAGAAGTTGAGTATCACGCTTCAACACTCTTAGTTGTTGCGGAAATGGACCCAATACGCCGTCTACTTTCTGCATCATATTGCTACCTTTAAGTATTAGTAGCCTTGAATTGTCATTGACATCCATGACTCGTCCTCTAACTTGCAAAAACGAATCTGATTCTACATGACCGTTTCTTACTTCAACCACTAGAAGAAGACACTTTTCTATGCATCTTTGACACCATGAAATAATTTAGAGATATTAATTCCAGATTATCAAGGCATTAAATAGACACCAATGTATCTATGGCTCTGGGATTAATCCATGTATGGATGGCTCACCATGACAGAAGGATTACATTGTAACTAGAATGAAACTTTTTGGCTAACATGGCACCCATAAAAGACTTGAAACGTTAGAACTTTTTATACCTACAAGTTTAGCAAACCACGTTTACTTAACATTAACTATATTCATTTTTCTTCAGTCATATGAGGACACTAGGATAACCCTCAACAAATACCCTGTGTGTGGGGCAGTCCTTCTACAGTGTTTTAGACCCTGCAAATCAGTGTGTAAACATGCAGATATGATGGTCACGTTCCCCTGCTCAAACGTTGCATATCTCGTCATCGACTACACCAGATTGCTATAACATGTGGTTAGCCAATAGGTAAAATACCTATCCAAGTGTTGTAAGATCTGGCACACTTCAGCAACGCCTGGGTAGAGGAACGGCACATTGATTTAGTCACCTAGTAGTAGTCATTTCAAAAGGGGAAGTTCAGTTTTTTCAGGTTGAGTGACCATCGAACATTAAGTTGTAAAACAAACTTCCCCTTTAACAGCCCAAGCAAGGCCTAAGACGATACATGTATTATTTATATCCCTGTTCCTCTTGCCATTGGTGCCCCAATGGATGGTGACCAAACAGGAAAACCCCAGTGAAGCATGAAACCAAGAACCTCCTCATCATTCTTGATCCTGTGCTTTCAGCACAGCAGGGGTTTAACGCCCAACCCTGTGTCCACATTGTCTCTCCCATTTCCCTCCTCATCTCAGGCCTTCCCTGCCTTCATGTATGTGGGGATGGTGCCTCGCTGAGTCAGCCCCTCAAACCTCTTGTAGGTGTAGTTCAGGAACACCCAGTCCTTCGATTTGTCTGGCTCTGTCACGTTGGAAACTGAAATAAGATTGTAAATGATATACAACAGTGTATTAAGGTTAATACCAGTGTTATTGTCTCTTCCTTGCCACTAGAGGGCAACACAGAATAGGAAATTAATCTAGACCTCAGAACTGTAGGAATGTGTGAATAACAGGGTCCTATTTAATTGAAATTGGAGTTGCGCCAGAGATTACTCAAAAGATTCCTGTACACCAAAGCAAACCTGCACTACAGCACAAATGTTTCTTCTGCTTTAATAGTTTACATTTTTATAATTTCATGCTTATCGTGAAGAACTTTGAGCTGCATTTCATGTATGAAAATTAGTAATAGAGAAAAAGTGATTATTACCTGGCTGAAGGATGTCCGATTCTGGGAACTCATCAAAGTTCGATGTGTCATCAATGCTCTTGATCTCAATGGATATGGCGGCTGGTCTTTCCCTATGGAAGGAAGGCAAATGTGAGACGTTGGTCTATTTAAAACCTTTTTCCAAATGCATTTTGCTGAAACGCATCAAAGACAACCCAATGAAGGCTACGTGACTTGGCTTTTGTTGGGGATGTGATTGCAGGTTATACCTCCTTTACGATCTTGCCATCACACATGCAAGTCCTGAAGAACAAAACACATACCTGATGTGTTCCCAGTCCACAGGCTCAAAGAAGGCGTGACTCTTCATCTCCTCAATGCTCACAGCACCAACACGGTTCTCAGCGTCATTACAGTACCTGAAATGGATTCATGTTGGAGCACCAAAGCCTTTGTTTGACAAGAGGAAATCCATTGTGCTGAAATAAAATGTCTACTTCACTGCAGTTTGATACTGCATGTTTTTGTGGATGTGAATGGAATAATTCTTATGTGATCATTTTGGTAACTCAGCCTGCAGATATGACTTACAATCCAGTTATAAAGCATTTTAAGACATGGCATTACCATGTATGACCATCTTATGTCTTGTTAATGATCATGACTGAGTAACAGCTATTGAGTTAGTTTCACATTTTCTAAATTGGGAGACATAGGCCTAACATAAGACTCAAAAAGGTTCATACATGTTTATAACAAGTACTAAAGAATTATACCAGAGGCCAATAAGAGGCCAATACACTGATACATATACACACCAATGGATATCCTATAAGGTATCATATGACCACAAACCTGAGAATCAAGTCCTTGGCCCGCTCTGAGATGGGCACCTCGGGGGGGAAGACCAAGGTCTCCTTCCAGTTCATCACCTTCCTATACGTCTCCTGGGGTGTTTCAGAACAGAACGGGGGGTACCCTGAGAGACACACCAGGAAAGAATGTCAGTATGTTACAAAGTAGGAACAATGAGTTAGGATGTTATTTCAGAAAGTTAGCTGGCTATCTTTGAGTTCATAATGAAACACGGACTTGGGCATGTTGTAATTGACTCGGTTACATAGACATACCTATCAGCATCTCATACATGATGACCCCCAGAGACCACCAGTCACAGAGCTTGTTGTATCCCGTCTGCAGGAACACCTCTGGGGCAATGTAGTCTGGTGTTCCCACTGTGGAGTAGGCCTGTTGGTTAAACACAAACAGATGGGGAGACACTAATAAGTAAATACAACCCAAAGGCTACAGTATTGGGTGTGCTTGTTTCACAGCCCATGGTCTGTGGTGCTCAGAGGATCCTTAACAAAAAACACTAATGAGATCCCAGAGAGGGATCCTACTCAAAGGACCAATGAGAAGGGGGTACCAAAGATAATAGGCAATAAAATATATAGCCTCCACATGCACAAACTCTTACCAGTTGCCTCCGGTTCTTCTTCCAGGTCTCTGCTTTTCTCTTTGAGTTCATGTTTTGGAAAGCTGTGGAATATTTCAAGTTCAAAGACATGGCAGTGTTCTACCATAAAAACCACTGAATAAACAAATTATATTTTGTCTGAGTGAAAATAAAAGTGAATGATTCACAAGTTGTAAAGAATGACTCACAGAAGTCACTGGGAGGGTTGTGTGTGAGGTTCCTGTAGAACTCTGTACGGTGGGCTTTCTTCAGCCCCGTACACAGACCAAAATCAGACAGCTTTACATGGCCCTGCAGAATAGAAACATAAGACTCTCCGATCACACCTTCAATACAAAATGGTTATTATAAACATTAATTGGCCATCTGTAAGTGAATGCTTCTCTGAGCATGTGTCTGTTTGTGTACAGGGGTAGGCCTGGACCAGGCCAGTGTCTCACCCTGGAGTCCAGAAGCAGGTTATCAGGTTTGATGTCTCTGTGGATGAAGCCCAGCTGGTGGATGGAGTCGATGGCCAGGACAGTCTCAGCTATGTAGAACTGGGTAGCCTCTTCAGACAGGGTGTCCTTTTTCATCAGCAGGGTCATCATGTCACCTGCACATTGAATTGATATTAACGACACTATGCCACTAACCCCCTGTTTTTTTACATGATGTGAGTAACAGATGACCAATTAAATTAAACAATATACACTCAGTGGCCAGTTTCTTAGGTACGCCCATCTAGGTAGACCCACCCCTTTGCCTAAAAAACAGCCGGAATTCGTCGGGGTATGGATAGTACAAGGTGTGGCGGTCAAATGTTGCACTATTGGTATCAAGGGACCTAACGTGTGCCAGGAAAACATTCCCCACACCATTACCACCAGCCTGTACCGTAGACACCAGACAGGATGGGTCCATGGACTCATGCTGCTTAAGCCAAAACCAGATGCTGCCATCAGCATGACACAACAAGAACCGGGATTGGTCGGACCAAATTACACTCATGTTTGTTAATTACACTCGTTAATTACACTCAACGGAGCTGCTGGTAAACTTTAACTTGGACATTTTTGGCCAGGTTAGAGTTCACACCTCACTCTTTCAATTACAATGTGGAGAGGTTAAAATAATGAAAAACTATCTACCAAATCTATTAAATGATTGCTTCTCCTTGACATCATCATTCACCTGATAAGATGTGAAAGTTGTTTTTATTACTAACATGATGGGAAAGGTTAAAGATCCCTGCTCTAGATGGTCTCTTTGTACACTGTGTAATGTCACTATATTTATTACCAGTAATTATATCTAATAAAAAAATGGTTTGATGTCATTTGTGGAGTCAGACTGTGGCCAGCAAGAGAGACCCACCTCCAGGTAGAAACTCCATGATGAGGTAGAGGTTCCTCTTATCCTGGAAACTGTAGAACATCTTAACCACCCAGGCCCCGTCCGCCTCCACCAAGATGTCCCTCTCTGCCCGAATATGAGCCACCTGCTCCTTCTCCAACATGTCAGCTTTCCTCAAGATCTTCATGGCATATATGTGCCCGGTGTCTTTTTTCTGCACCAAGCGGACCTGAGGACAAACTTAGGAGTCACACATGAGTATGCCACATTTGAGAGGCTTAAGTGTAATTAGTTGCTAACTGCTTTATAAATGAGTGGTCAGACCAAACCATGCATTGCAAACCTTAAACTTCAGTAAAGACCATATTAATCCACAATCAATACCAGCATACACGCAAAGGTCCATATAAAGAAAATAAACTGGAGAGAGAGAGAGATATAATAACCTACCTCTCCAAAGGCACCTCGACCAATGACCTTTAGTGACTCAAAGTCATCCAGGCCCAGCCGGGTCCTCTTCAGCCGCAGGAACTCTGTTTCCTTCCTGGCGTGCTGGGAGCGTCGCATGACCTTCTGTTGAGAAACATAGGAACAGAGACACCAATAATCAGTTCCATATGGTTTCCTCTAAAATAGTAGATGTGACAAACATGCAAAGAAAGTGCTACCCACAACATTGATTCCAATCCATTATTGGAATTAAAGCCATCATTCCACACGAGTGGAGGTTTACCTCTTCATCTATCAAGCCTTCGTCATCCATGACTTTCTCCAGCTTCTTCTGCCTGGAAAAACAGAGGGGAACATGCAGGTATTCTGAAGCAGTACGCCCCAGTCTAGTTACTCTGAAACCAGTCTACCCCAGTCTAGTTACTCTGACATAGTCTGGCTAAACAGTTGTGATTGTGACGCTAGCTCACAAATGTGAGGATGCTCGGGTTGGAATAAACCCCAGCCATTTTATAAAGAACAAAGTCTCTCGTTCTCAACATAACAACCCACTATTTGGGTCCTCTTAAAAATGTAGCCTAAAACAAGCTTGCATTGCCAAATGCAAATATTCAGAACACCTGGCTGTCACATGCATGGGTGGCCTATAGGAGACACACCTCGTCTCTCGCTCCTCGTGTTGTGTCAGCAGAGTGCTGTAGAAGTTCTCCACTGTCAGCTTGGCCACGGTCACCCTCTCCCGGGTGTGGTTGCTCATGGGAAGGGCAGCTGCAGTCCCTCCCGTCATGGCCATACTATCCTATAGGGCAAAGGGAAACAATGACAACACTGACTGAGGTCCAATACACATGTACTGATATTCAACATAAGCCTACTGTACATCCAATAGCTTTTAGTTCCAGTTGAGTAATATCTGAGAGACATTGTATTGCTAATGTCTCTTACGAGCAGTGAGGAGCCTGTTTAAACTGGTCTTTGTGTAATACAGACCAGTGATGCCCACTCTAACACATCTAATGTTACTGCTGTACTATTCTTAGCATATCTTATGTAAATTCATCCAATGTAGATGGGTATAGATTGCATTTGGATGACTGTTAGTGCTATTTGGGTTGTTAAGTTAATCAGATATTTCTTGATTAAATCTTGTATTATTTGTGTTCTTGCTTGACATTTTATTGCATTTTTAGGAGCTAGTAACATAAGCATTTTGCTGCACCCGCTATAACATCTGCAAAACAGTGTACATGACCCAAAAAACATTGATTTGATGCAAGTTCACTCTTTCTTGAAAGACAGGTGCAGAGAGAGGGGCCATTGTGTGCAGTGGGGGGGAAAAAGGAATGTTAACAAACATGCAACCAAGAAACCAAGTGGTCTCCACCCTGTGTGTCAGCACCGGACAGGAAGCAACTCCCCTTCAGCATGAAAAGACCCAGTCATGATGCCAGAGGGAGGGGGACTGTCTGGGACACATACACACAGCCAAAAAGAACACCAAGCTACATGCCCTCAGCTACATCTCAATAGGCAGCAAGGAAGAGTGTCTTGGGGTGCTGGTCACTAGGGTTGAGCTCATGTACCAGGCCAATGAATCACAACACAATTTCCTTATGCCTGTTTTCATGAGTTGTGCACCAGGCTCCTGCTCCGGTTACCTAAAACTTCAACCTTGAAATTTCTTCTGCTACACCTATGCAAATGCCATTTTTAATTATACCTGTAGGTATGTCAATTTAGCAACAACATCATATTGCATTTTCCTGAGATTTAAGCTAGTAGTGATGTCCTTTGTTGTGTGGATTTCAGACATTCTGTATCTTATCACTACTCAGGCATAATTGAAATAGAGCTATTGCTGATGGCCTTACCAAAGCTTGTAAATTGTGATGTTTGATTTGAAACCAGTGTTTCGAAGGGCCCACTGTTATTTTAGCATTTTTAACTATTGAATTCCATACCTAGCTAAATCCAAAATTGAAAATGATTGGACTTAGACTCAAAATTAGAATGGAATTGAATGAAATAACGTCCTTACAATGACTCGATGTCTATAAGAAGATGCCCATGATGAAGACGCTGCTTATGTGGCGCCAGTGTTTATAATAAGGACAGTACGAGCAGGTGATAATGAATACGTCATTGCCATGATTTGTGCATTGGGGTGCGTAACAAACAGACGTAAACATGACAAACCCACAGCTATACATGCAACAAGACAAGTCTGCCAAAAATAAGAGAACTGTATTGAATGCTATCACTCTTCATAGTTGCTGATCGACGTTGACCATAATGTCAAAACTATACCGAAAAGCCCTCCCACCAGACAGACAGACGTGGCTTTAATAATAGCTTTTACCTACCTCTGTATCCTGCTCCAGATTCAATTGATGGCTAGGCTAGCTGCCTAGCCCTGCTCCAATATGACAGAATTTAGGTCCGTAAATTTTGCTACGGGATGAGGGGAAAGACTCGACGTTCGGTACTAGCGATCTAGCGTGAACTAGCTTCACACATTAAACACGGACGGTGTATGGAGAAAATAAGACTTGAGTCAATGACAACTATTTCTGATATTTAACAAGACTATCAGTACAAGGGTTTGGTAAGCGTTGCTCGTCTCCGTCCAAACATCTTCGACCTCGAACCCACCCTATAAATAGTAAAACACCCAATTAACGTTACTCCGGGAATGGACGCATTAAATACATAATGCTCTCACTCCACGTAAGTACATGCTAAATGAATGACACCTAGATTGGCCAATAGAAGAAGAAAAAATTAAAGAGATGTTTATTTTAACCAATCGCTCGTGAAAATATTTGGGGACGTAACCTAGCTATCTACCAATCAGAGGAAAGTAATATGCCTTTTTCAGGTCGGTCCATGGGTTTACCCTGAGCATACTTGCGTTCCAAGCCGCATACGTTGTAGTAATTGAAAATACAGTATAATACAGGACATTATTTAATGATCTGACAGGACTGCAATGTAGGCAGCCTCGGGAACACTTCTCACGTCTATTAAACGTTGAAGGCCGGTTTCCCAGCTAGTGAAGGAGTTTAATTATTTGCCGGGTGAATCGGGTTAGCGTTGTTTTCATTCGTTTTGAAACTGCCTCCCTTGGTGAGCCAGGTGCCCCAAGTCTGCTCAAAACAAAAGTGATGTAGGTTAAGCATGCGTAGTAATGAGTAGGATTGTATTTTCACATGCAAAGGTATTGCTTTTGAATTTAAGGGTTTATCTGCCGTCCCAATGAAAACGAGATAAATTCAAACATATATTTTTTGGAAAATAGCATGTTTCTGAATGATGCACAATATTGACAATATCACCGAGCTGCGCAGATTACCGTCCGATTTGAGCAGGGTGCGCCTCCCTCACTGAGTTCGCCCAGTCACGTGATGGGCCATAGCCCGGGTGAACCCGGCCTGCTTAATCGAATCCACTCAGATAATATCTTTGCAGATTTGGAAACGTCAGTGTTTTCTTTCCAAAGCTGTCAATTATATGCATAGTCAAGCATCTTTTCGTGACAAAATATCTTGTTTAAAACGGGAACGTTTTTCATCCAAAAATTTTAATAGCGCCCCCTAATGCATAACTGGTTAATAAAACAGGGGCATTCTGAAAGCCATCTTTCTGTGGGGCCAAGGTTTGTCTGTGTTGCATATCAAAATGTGCAGCACTAACATTCCATATAAAATGCAAACACTTGACTTCATTTTAAAATGCCATTCATGCCTTGAAATAAACAGTTAATAAAAACATTGGTACAAAATACAAAACATGACTTTCTAAAACACAACAGGGCTTGCTTGTAAAGCGTTATTATTTTCTGGCATGCAGCATGTAAAATGGGCTTCTATCAATTTAGGATAGTTGTTATTTTTACCAGTTTCTTTCAGTATGTACAAAAATGTCTACCAACAGCAGTCAGCAGACCCTTAACTAGCATCCTCAAAATAACCAGGGTTAAGAAAATGACAGCAGATGTTGACGTCAGAGCAGTGCTGTTTAATCCAAAATAGTGTGCTAAGAAAAGGACAGAGTAAACAGTTCCTTTCTGGCAGAACTCAAGGTCCTTGTGTAAAGGAACATGTGGGTTCATGGCCTCACTGAATTCCCCAAGCACCAACTTCCCAATGTCCCATCACATATTGCGAAAAGTATTTTCCACAGATTCACCTCCTTGAGAGGTCAGCTGTTCAGGTGGGCTCTTTATTTGATTTCCTGCACACATTTGCACCCTCTGGTGTGTTTATGTGAGAAAGTGATGTGATGTGAGAATGTCTTTGCTCCATGTTGTGTGGGGTCATGATTCAGGCGGTGTGGTCTGGTTGGGCCCTCCACTGCGAGTACGAAGTTGTGACTGAGCAATATCAGCCAGGGCGCTTTGGATCTTCTCCAGTAGCAAGTCCCCTCGGTATACCACCTCTTCGAGACGTGCCGCTGCATCATGATTCTCCTCCTCCAACTGCCGCAGACTGGCCGCCTAGGGAGAGGGGCAGGGAGTAAGATAAGAAAGGTGAGAGAGGGGGTGAGGGGGAAAAGAGGAAGCAAAGAAAGTTGATCAAATCTCCATACAAAATGCATAGAAATTGTAGTTATTTGAGCAGTTATTTGAGCGTTAACTCATTGAAGTAATGTGTGCCAAAGTGAGAGTGGAGAGTCAATATTCCCACCTACACTTCTTATAAGGTGATTTACCACAGCTATTTGTTTGTATGTCCGGGGCAGGGCTATGGTAACTAGAGGTCGACCGATTATGATTTTTCAACGCCGATACCGATTATTGGAGGACCCCAAAAAAAACGATACCGATTAATCGGCCGATTAAAAAAAAAATGTATTTGTAATAATGACAATTACAACAATACTGAATTAACACTTATTTTAACTTAATATAATACATCAATAAAATCAATTTAGCCTCAAATAAAATGAAACATGTTCAATTTGGTTTAAATAATGCAAAAACAAAGTGTTGGAGAAGAAAGTAAAAGTTCAATATATGCCATGTAAAAAAGCTAACGTTTAAGTTCCTTGCTCAGAACATGAAAACATATGAAAGCTGGTGGTTCCTTTTAACAGGAGTCTTCAATATTCCCAGGTAAGAAGTTTTAGGTTGTAGTTATAGGAATTATAGGACAATTTCTCTCTATACGATTTGTATTTCATATACCTTTGACTATTGGATGTTCTTATAGGCACTTTAGTATTGCCAATGTAACAGTATATAGCTTCCTTCCCTCTCCTCATCCCTACCTGGGCTCAAACCAGGAACACATCAACAACAGCAACCCTCGAAGCAGCGCTACCCATCGCTCCACAAAAGCCGCGGCCCTTGCAGGGCAAGGGGGCCAACCACTCCAAGTCTCAGAGCGAGTGACGTTTGAAACACTATTAGCGCGCACCCAGCTAACTACAGTGCCTTGCGAAAGTATTCGGCCCCCTTGAACTTGGCAACTTTTTCAGTGCAGCAAACTCTCTCCAGAAGTTCAGTGAGGATCTCTGAATGATCCAATGTTGACCTAAATGACTAATGATGATAAATACAATCCACCTGTGTGTAATCAAGTCTCCGTATAAATGCACCTGCACTGTGATAGTCTCAGAGGTCCGTCAAAAGCGCAGAGAGCATCATGAAGAACAAGGAACACACCAGGCAGGTCCGAGATACTGTTGTGAAGAAGTTTAAAGCCGGATTTGGATACAAAAAGATTTCCCAAGCTTTAAACATCCCAAGGAGCACTGTGCAAGCGATAATATTTAAATGGAAGGAGTATCAGACCACTGCAAATCTACCAAGACATGGCCGTCCCTCTAAACTTTCAGCTCATACAAGGAGAAGACTGATCAGAGATGCAGCCAAGAGGCCCATGATCACTCAGGATGAACTGCAGAGATCTACAGCTGAGGTGGGAGACTCTGTCCATAGGACAACAATCAGTCGTATATTGCACAAATCTGGCCTTTATGGAAGAGTGGCAAGAAGAAAGCCATTTCTTAAAGATATCCATAAAAAGTGTTGTTTAAAGTTTGCCACAAGCCACCTGGGAGACACACCAAACATGTGGAAGAAGGTGCTCTGGTCAGATGAAACCAAAATTGAACTTTTTGGCAACAATGCAAGACGTTATGTTTGCGTAAAAGCAACACAGCTCATCACCCTGAACACACCATCCCCACTGTCAAACATGGTGGTGGCAGCATCATGGTTTGGGCCTGCTTTTCTTCAGCAGGGACAGGGAAGATGGTTAAAATTGATGGGAAGATGGATGGAGCCAAATACAGGACCATTCTGGAAGAAAACCTGATGGAGTCTGCAAAAGACCTGAGACTGGGACAGAGATTTGTCTTCCAACAAGACAATGATCCAAAACATAAAGCAAAATCTACAATGGAATGGTTCAAAAATAAACATATCCAGGTGTTAGAATGGCCAAGTCAAAGTCCAGACCTGAATCCAATCGAGAATCTGTGGAAAGAACTGAAAACTGCTGTTCACAAATGCTCTCCATCCAACCTCACTGAGCTCGAGCTGTTTTGCAAGGAGGAATGGGAAAAAAATTCAGTCTCTCGATGTGCAAAACTGATAGAGACATACCCCAAGCGACTTACAGCTGTAATCGCAGCAAAAGGTGGCGCTACAAAGTATTAACTTAAGGGGGCTGAATAATTTTGCACGCCCAATTTGTCAGTTTTTGATTTGTTTAAAAAGTTTGAAATATCCAATAAATGTCGTTCCACTTCATGATTGTGTCCCACTTGTTGTTGATTCTTCACAAAAAAATACAGTTTTATATCTTTATGTTTGAAGCCTGAAATGTGGCAAAAAGGTCGCAAAGTTCAAGGGGGCCGAATACTTTCGCAAGGCACTGTAGCTAGCCATTTCACATCGGTTACACCAGCCTAATCTGGGGAGTTGATAGGCTTGAAGTCATAAACAGCTCAATACTTGAAGCACAGCAACAAGCTGCTGGCAAAACGCACGAAAGTGCTGTTTGAATGAATGCTTACGAGCCTGCTGGTGCCTACCGTCGCTCAATCAGACTGCTCTATCAAATCATAGAATTAATTATAACATAATAACACACAGAAATACGAGCCTTAGGTCATTAATATGGTCGAATACGGAAACTATCACCTCGAAAACAAGACGTTTATTCTTTCAGTGAAATACGGAACCGTTCCGTATTTTATCTAACGGGTGGCATTAGTCTTAATATTCCTGTTACATTGCACAATGTTATGTCATAATTACGTAAAATTCTGGCAAATTAGGCGGCCCAAACTGTTGCCTATACACTGACTCTGCGTGCAATGAACGCAAGAGAAGTGACACAATTTCACCTGGTTAATATTGCCTGCTAACCTGGATTTCTTTTAGCAAAATATGCAGGTTTAAAAATATATACTTCTGTGTATTGATTTTAAGAAAGGCATGTTTATGGTTAGGTACAGTCGTGCAACGATTGTGCTTTTTTCACAAATGTGTTTTTGCTAAATCATCCCACGTTTGGCGAAGTTGGCTGTCTTTGTTAGGAAGAAATAGTCTTCACAGAGTTCCAACGAGCCAGGTTAGCAGGCAATATTAACTAAATATACAGGTTTAAAAATATATACGTGTATTGATTTTAGAAAGGCATTGATGTTTATGGTTAGGTACACATTGGAGCAAGACCGCCCTTTTTCGCGAATAGGCACCGCATCGATTATATGCAACGCAGGACACGCTAGATAAACTAGTAATATCATCAACCATGTGTAGTTAACTAGTGATTATGATTGATTGATTGTTTTTATAAGATAAGTTTAATGCTATCTAGCAACTTACCTTGGCTTCTTACTGCATTCGCATTACAGGCAGTCTCCTCGTGGAGTGCAATGTAATCAGGTGGTTAGAGCGTTGGACTAATTAACTGTAAGGTTGCAAGATTGAATCCCCCAAGCTGACAAGGTAAAAATCTGCCATTCTGCCGCTGAACAAGGCAGTTAACCCACCGTTCCTAGGCCGTCATTGAAAATAAGATAAATAACTAACTTGCCTAGTTAAATAAAGGATAAATAAAGGTGTAAAAAAAAAAAATTGCCAAATCGGTGTCCAAAATACCGATTTCCGATTGTTATGAAAACTTGAAATCGTCCCTAATTAATATTCCAGCCAACCCTCCCCAGGCCCCACAAGCTATTTCCAAAGTAAGAGTATAGCAATACAGAATTAGAAGTGAACTATCGCTTTCACTTTAAAGAACGTACTACAATCATTTTCAACATGGGAATGGCACTCTTGTTGGTTGTTTTCCACTCCCGTTGAGTAAATTCAGCCTCCATACCTGTAGAGCTGACGTGGACTCCTCACTAGGCAGTGAGTCAATCAGCACGTCCACATCCTTAGCTGTCCGGGCAATCAGTGCAGCAAATAGTTGGGCATACTCTAGGGAAAGAAAAAACAACCCCATTTCAAATTAAAAGGTGTAATCTGTAAACTTTTCATATGCAAATAGCGCTGTCCGGTCAATGTCATGATTTCTGACAAATTGTAATATATTTGTGCAACATGAGATTAAATTTGTATCAGCAAAGTGTCAAATTACTCACATTGCTAGTGGCTAACAATGTAAGTGAATGGCAAGGGTGTGTCTTGAAATTGGGTCACCCTGTCCTAAGGCAAACACACTGACCACTATTCCAACTTGGGGAAGGTTGAACAGACTTACTTACATTGGCTAGGTTCCTTATACAAACCCCTCAGAACTGGAAGCACTCCAACTTTCTTTCAAGTGCCTTCCTATGTCCGTCCTTACCTCCAACAGCATCACAGGAGAGTACATCATAGAAATAGAATCAAGGATTCCATTTCTGTGGAGTACAACCCACTTCTGACACCAGAGCATTGTTGGTTAAGGGCTTGTAAGTAAATATTTCATTGTAAGGTCTACACCTGCTGTATTCGGCGCATGTGACAAATAACTTGTCAATTGTAGCACACGGTGGTATCCCACTTGGATCTAATATCTGACATATCCTTACCCTCAGTGGGGTTCGATGGCTGGTCCTTGTTGATTGCTGTCTGTATGTTGCTGAACGAAGCTGGCGGCGCACACTGCTGCAGCACCCCGATTGCGTTACAAAACTGATCAGCAAGCTGAAGGACATCAAAACCACATGTCATGAACATATTGTCACGAGATAATATTGATTTAACACAATCATAAGACATTCAATAACGCGATTATTTGTTAGGTCGCTAGAGTTGTATCAGCAAACCTTGCAACCAAGAACCAATAAAATATAATTTTGCCAACTAGCTAGCTGTCATTATTCAGCCTAGTCCGCTTCCAAATACTAAATCAGTCAATCTAAACGTGACATGACAATTTGCTGAGCATGAAAACAATTGTGGGGTGTACTAATAGCTAAATTAATCATACAGAATTGACTGCATCTTGAAGTTGCGTTAGCCTGTCCGCCATCTTTGTTGTTTCTCCTTCTCCTTCTCCTTGGATTTCCGGACAGACAAGACGTTTCTTAGCGGGTTGTTGCCATCCGCAGGTTGGAGTACACAACTGTTATATATATATATATACACACACACAACATATCTGATCTCCTTTCCCAGTTTTCTTTTCTTTGATTTTCTTTCACTGTTCGTTGTTTACTCCAACCTGCGAATGGCAACAACACGCTAAGAAACGTCTTTGTCTGTCCGGAAATCCAAGGATATATATGTATATATACTTGGATTTCATCATTATACATTTTTTACGTAACCTTTATTTAACTATATAATGAAATCAGTATCCGAAAGGGGAAAAGTGTCTGATAGACCTACTTATTCTAACTGGAATATAGGAGGCGATGCTATCCAGTTTGACTGTAGCGCAGCGCTTCTGATCTGAAGAACGTGCCCATACATTTCCCAGACTGCAGCAGTAACAACAGGAAGTGTACCGCTTGGCTAAGGACTTTATCGCTAAGGTAAATCTACGAGTATTGGTTTGTTTTATGTGTAATTTCACTTTTCTTATGACAGCTAAGTATATCAAATTTAAATGAAATACAATGCCAACATTAGACTCTTTCAGCTTTTGTTTGCTTGTATTTTTAGTGACCGATTCACCTGATTTCCGTAGCATTTAAATAGCTAACCTTGTTGATCCGCTAGCTGTAACGATAGCTAGCTAATATCTGACTGACAACTACCCAACTACACCATTCCGATTAAGCATGCTTGGAAGGAAAGGTAGGTTATCAGCTAGCTAAAGTACTCTGTTCGAATACTTTGCAAACATCCTTCTGATGTCCACTGGTCAGAGACAAACTCTGAAGGTTAGCTGTACCAGGGGCGTATTCATTACGCCGATTCTATTGTAAAACGTTTCCTAAACGGAAGCAAACGGGGCAGGACCTACCTTAACTTGTCCAGTAGAAACTCTCGTTTTTCTTTGTTAGCTTCCGTTTGGTTCTTAAAGGGTAACGGTTTACGTAATGAATACGCCCCTGCTGACCGGGAGATACGAGTTAGCTAGCTACTTAGGCATTCTCGTACATGAATGAGGGATCAGATCATGATGTTTAGTATTGTTTGGATATGGTGACTCTGTCAGAATTTTAGTCCATGCATTTTGACAAGCTCAGGACCTATGTGCCAAGATCTGAGTCAGGTATTTATGTAATGGATGCCAAGATGTAGCCTTGCATGATGAGTAACTTTGCCTTAGATCTTAAGTCTTCCTCTAAGTTACTTTAGGACTGATTTGATAAATATGGTTGGATCTCCTTCTAGTCTAGCACATTCTTATACCAATTCAATGCTTTCAAATCCTTGAGGGGCAGTGAGCAAGTGCACATTCTAAGGAGAAGGGGGAGAAATGTAATTATGTATTCATGTTTGGTGAGGCTTTGGAGTGACATCTTAACCTTATTTATTTTCCTTCCAGTGTACCTTTTCAAACAGGGATGACGTGTTCATTAGAAAATGTATTGTCAGACGCCAAGTCGCTGGTGGAAAGACTCCGCAACCATGACAATGCAGCGGAGGTACTTATCGAACAGACAACGTCCCTTAACAAGAGGGTGGAGGCCATGAAGCAGGTAATGCCAATGTCACTGGTGGTGCAGCTCTTTTGATTGGTGTTGGAAAGGGTACACACTTGCCTTTAACCGACGTTTGTTGAGTTGAGCTGAGTTGACTGGAGTTCTATGTTTCTATTTGCAGTATCAGGAAGAGATTGAGTCGCTGAACCAGGTGGCCCGGCATCGGCCCCGTTCCAGTCTCGTCATGGGCATCCAGCAGGAAAACCGGCAGATCCGTGACCTACAGCAGGAAAACAAAGGTAGCGTGTGTGAGAGAGTGCGATAAGCTGAAAAACAAATTCAAATCAACGTTTATTTGTCACGTGCACCGAATACAACACCTTACAGTGAAATGCTTACTTACAGGCTCTAACCAATAGTGCGGAGAGAAAAAAAGTGTGTGTGTGTGTGTGTGTGTGTGTGTGTGTGGGTAAGTAAAGAAATAAAACAACAGTAAAAAATACATTTGAAAATAACAGTAGCAAGGCTATATACAGACACCGGTTAGTCAGGCTTATTGAGGTAGTATGTACATGTGGGTATGGTTAAAGTGACTATGCATATATGATGAACAGAGAGTAGCAGTAGCATAAAAAGAGGGGTTGGCAGGTGGTGGGACACAATGCAGATAGCCCGGTTAACCAATGTGCAGGAGCACTGGTTGGTCGGGCCAATTGAGGTAGTATGTATATTAATGTATAGTTAAAGTGACTATGCATATAAGATACACAGAGAATAGTAGCAGTGTAATAGAGGGGTGGGGGGGCACACAATGCAAATAGTCCTGGTAACCATTTGGTTACCTGTTCAGGAGTCTTATGGCTTGGGGGTAAGAACTGTTGAGAAGCCTTTTTGTCCTAGACTTGGCACTCCGGTACCACTTGCCATGCGGTAGTAGAGAGAACAGTCTATGACTGGGGTGGCTGGGGTCTTTGACAATGTTTAGGACCTTCCTCTGACACCGCCTGGTGTAGAGGTCCTGGATGGCAGGCAGCTTTGCCCCAGTGATGTACTGGGCCGTACGCACTACCCTTTGAAGTGCCTTGCGGTCGGAGGCCGAGCAATTGCCGTACCATGTAGTGATGCAATCGGTCAGGATGCTCTCGAAGTTGCAGCTGTAGAACATTTTGAGGATCTGAGGACCCATGCCAAATCATTTTAGTTTCCTGAGGGGGAATAGGCTTTGTCGTGCCCTCTTCACGACTGTCTTGGTGTGTTTGAACCAATCTAGTTTGTTGTTGATGTGGACACCAAGGAATTTGAAGCTCTCAACCTGCTCCACTACAGCCCTGTCGATGAGAATGGGGAAGTGCTCGCTGCTCCTTTTCCTGTAGTCCACAATCATCTCCTTAGTCTTGGTTACGTTGAGGGATAGGTTGTTATTCTGGCACCACCCTGCCAGGTCTCTGACCTCCCTATAGGCTGTCTCGTCGCTGTCGGTGATCAGGCCTACCAATGTTGTGTCGTCAGCAAACTTAATGATGGTGTTGGAGTTGTGCCTGGCCATGCAGTCATGGGTGAACAAGGAGTACAGGAGGAGACTGAGCACGCACCCCTGGGGAGCTCCAGTGTTGAGGATCAGCGTGGCAGATGTGTTGCTACCTACTCTCACCACCTGGGGGTGGCCTGTCAGGAAGTCCAGGATCCAGTTGCAGAGGGATGTGTTTAGTCCCAGGTTCCTTAGCTTTGTGATGAGCTTTGAGGGTACTATGGTGTTGAACGCTGAGCTGTAGTCAATGAACAGCATTCTCACATAGGTGTTCATTTTGTCCAGGTGGGAAAGGGCAGTGTGGAGTGCAATAGAGATTGCATCATCTGTAGATCTGTTTGGGCGGTATGCAAATTGGAGTGGGTTTAGGGTTTCTGGGATAATGGTGTTGTGAGCCATCACCAGCCTTCCAAAGCACTTCATGACTACGGACGTGAGTGCCATGGGTCTGTAGTCATTTAGGCAGGTTACCTTTGTGTTCTTGGGCACAGGGACTATGGTGGTCTGCTTGAAGCATGTTGTTATTAAGCTACTCTGTTTATTGGTTTCATAATACAGGGATATTACCAGTTGAAAAAGTACCCTGTCTGGATAAATCCACAGAAGTGTGAGTATAATGTGTGTATCCATGTCTTCTCTCCCTGCAGAGTTGAGAACATCCCTGGAGGAACACCAGTCGGCCATAGAGCTCATCATGACTAAATACAGGGAGCAGGTCTTCAGACTCCTCATGGCCAGTAAGAAGGACGACCCAGCCATCGTCACCCAATTAAAGGAGCAGCACACCACTGTAAGTGACCCACCTTCTTCTAGTGTCACATCATACTCAGGAGCTACCCTTTCCTCTTGTATTGAGGAAGTTCAAAGCAAATATTTATATAGTTTCTATTTTGACTCTGCAGGAAATGCAAGCGCACATAGACAAGATCAATGAGATGGCTACAGTGATGAGGAAGGCTATCGAAGTGGATGAGGGGAGGTTGTGTGAAGACGAGGAGAGGATTAAGCAACTAGAGGTGAGTCACACAGGTTGTCTGTATTCTCACTGTTTACTAAAAGCATTGACTGAGTACTAACAGTACTACTATTTCAAACATACTATTAAAAATGTATGCATGTTTTTTTTGGGCAGCTGGAGAACAGTGGTCTTCGTGAGCTGCTAGGGATCAGTCGAGAGGCCTTCCTAGTTCTGACGAGAGAGGAGGCCTCGGATAGCACATCCCTGTCTGCCCTGTTGACCAGCGCTGACATCAGTCTCCGGAAGAGTTAGGCCCACACCAGCACTAGCTTGGAGTGTGTGTGTATATATGCCCCCCCCCCCCCCCCCCCCCTTGTACAGCCCATGCCCCCCAATCACCTACAACCACACAAACTCCCAGAGGGCACTCAACAATGAACGAAGCCCCAGGTCATACTGCCGCCCACCTGTCACACTACAATGGAGGTATACATTAGGAAGCCTCTGAGACAAATGGGAAAATCCTCCAGCGGTGTAGTCTGTCATGCATTTTTTGTGTTGGCATGCATTGTGCTATCTGATGAGCCTGTGGGGTTTTAAAGTGTGAATGAGTGAAAGTGCTGCTGTTGAATGACAATAAAACACTTGAAAGAAACATGTTAAAGTTTGGCTAGTGCCCTCCAGAGCTGAAACCCAGTGGTGGAAATACCGTATGCGTGAACAGGACTCGTTTGAATGCACAACTTACTGTATGTAGACTAAATTGGACCTAATGGTTGCACCATGATACATTACAATGTAACTGATGCCACATTTTGGGAACAGAGGAGCAGAGAAATGAACAAGTGATTTTTAGGAAAAACAATTTATCACACAACAAAACAAACACAGACAAACAGTCCATTTTAAAACATGACAAGGTAAGTACCTAAGAGCTGTAGTGAAAAATACTGAAAGGCAACCTTAACCTTTAAGAAAGCTTCATCAGTAATGTTAGTGCATAGAAGCATTTCCTAGTGAGGCATTTCAACAGTATGGCTATAACTTTACAATGTCAGCCTCACCCGTGTGTTTTGGTTTGGAAACTGAGAAAAGTAGAAATGGCCATTTCTACTTGCATTTCAATCTTTCATCCTTGACACTAATCCTAATCCTGTCAGGTGATAATCATAAAAGATCAATACATTTTAATTCAACATCCTGTCGTGTGCAAATGGCGAGGATTTACAAAATCCCTGGTGGGATATTACACTGCTCTGAGGATACCTTGTTTTGCACAAGAGGAAAAATAATCTCTTAAATTATCCACTTAATCAAGCTTCAATATTACATTTGGAGGAAAAACTGACATTGTTCATGTAATGCATTAATAAACCATGTCATGTGACTCTGCAGGCAAACTCCTGTACACATCATTAATGCCTCAAGCCAGCTTTTCATACCAAAGCACATACTGTGTGGGTAATGAGAGAGAAAGAACCTAAAGAAAAGTTCCAGAAGACATATTGGACTCCCTTAAAATCAGTGTTTCCCCTAGGTTCAATTAGCGGTGGCCCACCGCTGCAATAAATTGCAGAGGCATGCTTTTAAAGGGATAGTCATTGGCTCAAATGATTGGATGTCTATGGGAACAGCTGGCAGGACATTGTGCTTACAATACTAGCTATGCACCCACCCAGCTACCCTTGCACCACTGCTAAAAAAAGTAATAGGGGAAACACAGGAAATGCTTTACCAAACGAAAGCTGGCAAGAGAGAACATAAACAGCAGGCCCACTTTAATGATGCGTTAGGCCACCTGACAGAGAAATAGAGGCTGTGGCACTTGTCGTTTGCTCTTCCTGCTACTGCTTAACACTTCAGGAAATACTGAAGGGCTTGGCTATATCACCATTTCCTATAAACATCAGTGCTCAGGATCCACCTAAACCTACCACTTGTGGTTTATGATTTTAGAGTGCTATCAAACATGTCCATGAAATCAAGAGAGGATACATTTTAGGCTGCAAGTTCACACCCATACCACTAATAGTGTTTGACTCAACAACTATGTTTCACAAAAAGGGTCCCCAAAACACATTTCAATATAACAGCTCTCATATTTCTTAAAAATGTAATTGTTCATATTTGTAGAAAGCAAATAAAAAAAGTGGCCTCTAAATACAGTTTTACAAAACATGGTGTAAAAGTGACCGTTTGCCTTTGAAAATGTTGACAAAACATTAAAAACAATTTACATCCATTGGAGCCTAAATGGGCATACCCAGAACTCCGACAGTGGTGTCATACCCATTAAAACTTCATTGAGTGGTATTAAGATAAACAAAGTATACTTACTTTTACACAAAATGAATACCTACCTACCAAATGTGGCGGTCAAAGCCACCTCAAAATGACTGGCTGCATGATGCATCTCCATCTTAAGGTTCCAAATGTTTTCTTGTGCTATTCAGTGGTATTAAAACACATATGTTGCCCATACTGGTATGCTGTAACCCTAGTTGTTTAAAGGCACTGTGATATACTAGGAGAGAGGGTGCCCAACTATTTTGGCACAATATTATGTGGCAGCGGTAACAGCTTCCTCAGTACCCTCTAAGAAAATGCAGCCAAATACCACAAGACTGAGGAAGTGAAACAATTCATTCTCAAAAATAATGCTTTGAAAATTCTCTGTGTGCACTTTATGGCAAAGTTCCTCCCGAGCATATATAAATAATACCTTAATGGACTGTTACCATCATCAATGGAATCAAAACATCCATAATCTGGAATAGAAAGACTCCAAATGCAATGGTGCGTCCCCGTAGATAGAGAGCCCATGCCCCATAGCACCCTCCTAGTGGGGTGAATCTGTCTACCTGGCTAGGTAAAATGGGTCTAAGTTGAGTGGTTGGGTTTAAAGGAGGAGGGGTGTGCGCTCGCCAGCGGACTCTCTCCTGCCAGTCAGCTGTCGGGCACGGGCGAGGAGACGGGAAGGGAGTGAGGACGTGTGGTGGCTTGGGTCCAGAACGTTGGTCTTGCGGCGCTCCCGCTCTTGCAGCCACATGAGGTAAGGGCTGGGGGGGAAGAAGGGCCGTGTGCGTTCCCGGTAGAGCTGTAGCACGATACCAGACACACCCAGAACCACCCACACTGTGATCATGATGAAATCTGGAAGACCAAGAGGACAAAAATATGTTAGGTTGAAAGGTCAAAATCAGGTGCCCAACATATGGCCTGCCTGCAGGTTAAATAAAAAAATAACTCTCTGAAGTGATTTTACTCACCAATGTCCTGGAAAGGCACATCAGTAAAGGCCTTGCTGAAGTTGTCGTTGAGGAAGCGTTTGAGAATGTTAAGGGTGATGTAGGATAGGCTGGTATAGATGTAAGCATTCACAGCCAGCACCACAGCATAGGCTCCAGCTACACCACACGTAGTGATGTTACCCTGCAGACAGACAACACCCACACAGCAATATTACCCAGAGGCTCCATTTCCACATTTGTCCTCCCAAATCTTTGAAAGCTCTAAGCCCTTCTTGAGTTTAAAGTGGGAGGGGACTATGGCGTTGAATTGGACAGCCACTGTAAAGAAAGTGCAGACGGGTAGGGATCTACCTCTCTTGGCCAGCGGACAAAGAAGAGCGGTACCACCACCACGATGCAGCTGAACGTCACCCAGAACACCACATTCGAACGGAACACCTGTATGTCACCTGAGGAAGTGATGAGAATGTTTTTACAACGTTGTTACAATACTTTGTGTCATACAACATTCATCTGATTGAGCATTATCCTGCTTGAACTAGTCAATCAAATAAATGATCATCTGATGTAGGTATTTTTGGGTTATTTTACCGACAGGCGTGAAGAAGACAATGGAGGAGATGAGGAACCCCAGCACGAGACCGACGACGATGACACAGGACATAACTGAGCCGAAGCGCCACCAGCTCATCACCAGGATAACTCCCCCCACTACGCCAATCACTGCTGTCAGGGTCAGGCGGACTGCAGGGAGGAAACACAGACACTTCTGTCAGGGTCAGACGGAGAGGGAGTTGGACAAATATCTTTATTTTTCATAGAGCCGTAGAAGAATGATAACCTGAGCTTCTGGCAGGGGGTACAACTCAGACTGAACCCAAATAAATGAAAGCTCTACAGATAGATTAACATTCTTTAAATTGTCTTTACACTAAACCATGTGCTCTTCAGCATGATGGAACCCGTGCGCCAACTTAATTACTGGAACATGTGCTTTTACAGTGAGATGTTTGTTCTATGGAGAAATGTGTTGTTTCAAACTGAACTGTGTGTTGTGCACTGGGGAAGTTTCCCATTGCATCCTGGATAAGTTATCAGCTCCACCACTGACCAAATCACATTAGGGTTCGAGTGTGTAATTATGAATTCATACGCTCACAGCCATCCTCTATGACTAACACATACAAGCCAACACTGACATCACCTTGCATATGGGGAGCACGAACACCAATGCAAGCCATTCTAGGTTTCTCCAAATCAACATAGACAAACTGTAACATAAGCATAAAATGCAAACGTGACATATTTTGCTCAGCCTTTTAGGATGGCATGTGGGGCACATGTCCCATATCATCACTTATCTCCATACTGTAACAACTGTACTGATTTAGCACGGGCTAATCTGATTGCATTTCCCAGTTAATGAGACCAACAGGAGTTTCTTTCAACTGAGCTGACCTGATTGAATCACAGAAAACCTCCATGCTTTCAGGGGGCAGCTTTCCAAATGAAAATAGGATACTTTTTGGGGAAAATCATATTCATATGGCATGACTATCTAATTCGCATTTATGAGAGACCTGTGATGATTAATGCAATTTGTCTGGCCACAAAGCCTGTTTGTATGGCTAATTTCATTCCAAAATACTGTATGCTTTGGAGACTAATTAAAAACTACAGAGGGAGTACAGAGAGAACTGAACAAGCATATGACCAAATAAACTGAAGCCAATGTTTACTATAGAAAAAAACGACATAATTAATATCCTTATCAACCTGGCTGACAAGGTCAACAATCTTCTTATGTTCATTTGAAATCACTTAAACTTACTGTCATAGTCCAGTTTTGTAGTTCTTGTGATCAGGACAAAAAAAAGAAACACTGCAAAGACAAAGCCCATACAGAAGAGCTCTAAGAGAGAGGAAGATGGAGAGGGGAACAAGGGAGGAAAGTTTAATAGGGGAGAGCAACACAGTAAACACTATTTTCTAGCATGACATCTAGGACTGGATTCCCAGACTCAGATTAAACCTGCTACTGGACTAAAAACATGACCAGCGAAGAGTATTTATTATTTTTCTTTCACCTTACTTTTTCATATTATGTGGGAGCAACAGTTTACTTTAACCTCCAGGCCATATTTTCATTAGCTGGCTGGCATGAACTTTAAATGAGACTTGGACTTTCACAAACTATAAATAACTGGGATACAGCTAGTTGGGAGCGGCTATTTATTACTCGTGTTCTATAGGGAGGAAAAGCCCTCGACTTCCCAGACTTATCTTCCAGTGATGTAGTGGAAAACTTGGTAAGTCAACACTTGTTTCCCCCTACTCACCACATTTGAAGAAGCGGTGCCCAAAGAAGCACACGAAGAGGCCAGCTAAACCAGCGATGGTGAAGAAGATCCTTGTGGATATCTTCCCTAGAAGAAAAGAAAGTGCATCAGCCTTTAGTCATTCTGTCTTTCCCCATAGTTGGTCTAACTTGTTGTTGGTCTAACAAGAGCAGCAGACCCTGTGTCAACTGTCTTCTTTCTCCTGCTCTGAAAATGCTTATTGCTCCATTACAGTTTGTTACTGTTGACGAGAGTTGACATATGGGCTCATAAGTCAGTTACTAATCAAAATAGAGGCTGAAATCAGCTGACAACATATTCCCAGGGGACTGGTGTTGATCTTCCCTGGTCTTAAATGCATGATGTCCTTCAAGGTGCATTTCATAAGATTTCCACGGAAATAGCCCTCAAGGTCTCAGCCAGAACGATTGCAGTATAGTAAATGTCTTCTGTGTAGAATGACATTATGCTCTCGTTCCACTCAACAACAAGTCTAATTGAATAAGGCCCCGGGAATTCAGACAGGAATAGTCAGATATCTTTGGAAATGTCTCCATTATAGACATATATTGACTGACGTTTCCCTGCAAAAAGACCCCTTTGGCCCAGTGCTGGTTGTCCCACTTACCCAGAGTGTCACAGCCATCCAAGGTGGAGGAGAAGCTGCAGGCGTAGGTGTGGACAGGGATATACGAGGAAGAGGTGTTAAGCACTGGGTCTCTGACTATGACTGAGTAGATGACACCCTGGCCCGGGATGGAGCTAAACACTACCTCTGTCTTATCACTGGATGATAGTGTCATGAGCTACAGGGAGAGAAAAAAAATGAGAAAAGCTTATCATACCATTACACCACAACCAGCAAGTTTACAGTCTACAATCCCAATCTGTATTTTTATACATGTCCATTTTGCACTACATTCACACTATTATCAACTCACCCTTTTCCCATGCTCTCTCATGGTCTGCACATTGGCCACACTCTGGATGCTGGTGATGAGGCTCTGCTCTGATAGGTCGCTCTCAGGCAGGAAGTACTGGTAGATGTCGTACCTCAGGCGCCAGCGAGTGTTTTCACCCACTTCAGTGTCACAGGCAGGTGGATTGGAGCCCCTGAGGAGGTGCCAACAGAGGTCAGTTCACAATGGATTCTGAAAGTTTGCTTTAAAGTACGAATATGCATTTGGGGAAACAGTGCCACTGTTCACCCCAGTGCCTTTGTTATTGTTTTGTTGATGACAACAGAGAAGAGTGGCAGCGTGGTAAAAAAAAATTGCACTGCATATTTGGCTGTTCTATCGTGTGTGCAGTGATGTCAGAGGAGAAAAACAGTGGTCGTTTACAGTAACTTATTTGTTGTTGTAATATCCTAAACGGACATGGCACTTTCACCACTAACGATTCTAGCTTTAAAACAGAAATGTTGATTTTTATTATAACAATTTTTCAACATATATTTTTCACAATTAAATAAGATGGCTCAGAAGGGCTGTTACAAATAATAATAAACACAGCAATATGAAAATGCAAGTCTCTTTCTTTAAAAAAAATATATATCATTTAGAGACTACGCAAAAGAAGTGTCCCCATCACTTTTGTCTCATTCAACAACAACAAAAATGTTTTGCCACAGACCACCCCAGACCTCCCTGGTCTTTTGCTTTTCAAAATATCAGTTTATTTTTGTTCCAGGTAAATTTAGATACAGTTCAGTCTACAGACCACAGGCCAATGTAACATTTTAACAGGAAGATTGTGCGTGTTTGTTTCCGCTCTGCAGTCTGCTTGGCCCTGAGAGAAGTGTGTGTGTGTTTCCGCTCTGCAGTCTGCTTGGCCCTGAGAGAAGTGTGTGTGTGTTTCCGCTCTGCGGTGCGTTTAATGCGAGCCAGCACTTCCCATAGCCTGGTCAACAGATTATCGCACCATAGCCAGATTAATAGCAACAAAGTATTTTCTTTTTTTACATTATAAAATATCAATGATTTCCCTATCCAAAAATTATGAAGAGGTTGGGTTCCAATCACTGTACCTCAACACTTGTGGGTAAATCTCTTTGCTCTACTAAAGCACATTCCTAGCCAGAGCCTTGGCATTAGGAAATGTCTTACTCTGCTTCCACCACAACGAAAGCCACACAAATGTAGGACAGCACATAATGCACTCATAAGATTGCATTATTGTCTTTCAGTCACAGGACTATTTCTTTGGCTAATGGTTGGCTTTTCACCAGGGTTAACTTTAAAACATATAACCAAAAACATATGCAGAGAGTGCCCTGCCTCACATTTGTTTGGTTACATACAAGAGTGGTTACATACAAGATGCTCATATATAAACCCTCTAGTGTGTCGTTACCTTGAATATCCAATATTTGCAGGTGCAAAGCGGATAGTAGTCTCAAAAAGGTTGTAGTGGAGATAGACATTTGGGTCAATGTCCAGGTCAAACTCCAGATTACAAGCTCCAGGGACTGGGTCTGCAGAGAGAGAGAAAACACGTAATTAAAACCAGCCAATCAAAAGTCAAAGTTTTTTCTTGAAGTCCATTGACAGTGCAGTAGTAGCAGTAGCAGACTGTTGAGAGTTTGTACCATTGGTCTATGCAGATGGCCTACTGGTGACTGTGGAGAAGTTGTAGAGTGCAGAATACTCTACACAGATACAATCAGTTTGGTGGATGGCAAAACAGCTTTGAAATTTGTCCTCAGTCAACTATTTGTTTTGTTCAATAATCCAACTGGCATTCTTTGTTTTGGGGTTTGTTTGAAACGGGCTTCATATCTACTAGATACTCTTGCTATTATTTTGACATGGTATATTGAGTGCTTAAAACAGTGGTGGATTGAGGGTGAGTAGTGAGAGGTAAAATATCCTGGAATGCTAACAGTGATGTAAGGTAACAGAGATACAGCCCCTTGACAGATAGTGGGAGGCCACCTAAAACTGTAGAGGAATTGGTGGATTATTTTGGGAAGTGGAGATGGAAGGGCATACATACCAGAGCTGGTGTAGGGGAGGATGACCCCAGTGCCGGCCACAGAGTCGCCATCAGGGGCCAGCAGAAACCAGGAAAGCTTGGTCTGACCGGGGATCAGGGGTGAGAGAAGGCCCGAGTCCACTGCTGTTAGAGAGAGGCCCAGCCCTGGCATCTGCCCAAAGTAGTCAACCAGACAACCAGAAAATCACTCAAATAGTCAGTCAACAACACAGCCCTAATCCATCCAAATCAGTCACCAAATTACTGCTTTATTCCGTGCTGTAATGTAAAGTACTACTGACATGTGCACAGACGCCCGGCTGACCACCTCTTCTCACCTAGCTGTAGGCTTTTCCTGCCAGATGGTTTTGACAGTGGAGAAAGAATGACTTGTAGTGATATTCACTTCCAGATGACACTCATTAACTGTCTTTGCTATGTTTGGTACATTTTCCCCTTAACAGTTGGGGACTGTTTTCATTGTTGACTACACTAGTCAGAGCGTGTTAACTGCTTTAGCCTATTCTCACCATGAGTTAGGACTACTTTGAGTTAGTTGAAAGCGTTTTCAGTAGTAAGAGGGAAAGGCGTTCAAAGTTTTCCGTCAGCACCAAAGAGCTTGTGACCAGCCTAACACATGATCACAGCTCTACTCAGTCAGAGTGTCTGCAAATCTCACAAGACACTGTCGCAAGTGGGTCACTAGAAACGGTGTGTGTGATAGGGTGATTGGCGACTGTTTCTTCACCCAGCCCTTAGGATCTCTGGGACCAAGGCCAGGATTGGTCAATCCATCTTACCCTTGCCTCATGCTTCCTCCCATGATGAGCAACCAGCCTGGTTCCACATCATCTGACTTCCCTACACAAGTCAGTGGACCAATCAGTGCCAATCATGTGTGTGTCAATCATGTTTGTTTGTACGTGTTTGATAGGGTAATAGGTCATATTGAATGAATGAACACTGACCTGAATTAGACTATTAGATAAATCTATTTTACTGTGAGTGTGTGTGTTTGTGCGTGAGCCAGTGTCTTACCCTGGTGTAGGACAGCGTAGCATTGCTGTGCTGTGTGTGGAACTGGAGGGTGATAAAGGCCACGTCAAGGGGGATTCTGGAGACCACAGCCTGCACTGTCTCATTCTCATTCACATTCACGTTCTGAAAGGTGTTGAACAGGAAAACCACCCGATCTGAGAGAGGAAATATATGTTACAGCATTATCCTCCCAGGCTATCCACAACCTGTTATTAGGTTTATTTATATACAGTGGTTCCTGAATTATTGACAGTCAACAAATTTGGAAATATAATTTTATACGAATACAATTGCTCAGAGAAAGAGATGAACTAATAATACTTTTTTCCCCAAAAATGTATGGCAAAAAAATATTGACACCGCTGTCTTCAATACCTCACCTTGCAAGGATAACGGCACTGAGCCTTTTTCTAAAATGTTTTATGAGTTGGTTCACCCGTAAGTGTGAATGTCTTTCCAGTTCTGCTGTTCTGATTTTCGTTGACGGCCCACTGGTAAATCTCGCACAGGTTGCTGTGACTATGTGGTTGCGCCTGTGGTTGTGACAACATCATCCAGGATGTGAGCCTATCGTAAGTACATCTGAGAATGACACCTTCAATCCACAACATAAACCAAAAACAAGGCAGTCCAGATCCTCACACAACACATAATCTCCAAATAGGCAACTGGATGTTCTCACTGCTTGTGTATTACATATGGCTTTTTCACTTTCTACTCTCTTGCTCCCCTTCCTTTGTGCAGCCTTCTGTCTACTTTTATGGTCTCTCGGTCTGTCCATACCCCAGACAATAATATTCTGGTCTCTTGTCTCTCTCTGTTGAATCTTCCAAGACATGAGATGGTTTGTCAGGGTACAAGGGTCATTTGCGCATGGGTATACTGTATTCTCATCATGACCGATACAAAGGTTAGACTGAAAAAGAAGCATGACTACCATGTTGGGTTCTTTTCCTTTCGTTTAACATGTGCTGGGGGGGGGCAGCCAATTCCTAATGCCTGCTGCTGTCACAAGCATTAAATGTCAATGGCATCCAACCTGTCCACTAGGGCCAATCCGAAGATGCCTCACTAGCGACCATTTCACTTGCAGTGTAATTAGCCCTACATTTCAATTATATGTAGTAGTAAAGGAATTAGATTCCATAAGAGAAATATGTATTTTTGAATGCATACATGAATAGTCTATTTTGAAATCCCAGACTAATTCCACATAACTATTTTACTGTTGAAGACATATTGAATACTGTTATGCTTCCCCTTTTCCAGCAACTAGTACAACTGTCTTCACCTCATCATAACCCAAACAATAAGGATGTTTTACTCCATTGTTTGTTTTTGTTGATAATTGAGTCTTTGCAAAACAAACAATGCCATTTCAAAATACAACTAGTTAACCTTAGTTCATGTCATGGACTGTCAGCCCGTGCATCCACAGTTCCATCTATGAATTTGAGAGTGGTTCAAATTTCTCCAGCCTCAATGTGAAGAACAATTCATTAAGTTAGTGAAGTTGATATCCCTGATTCAAAGAAGGCGTATATATCTTCTTCATGTATGATTGGCTTTCAGCCAGCAACCTTGATGTAATCTAAAAATTCTACAAGTTCATCAAATGGCAATTTTATTTTAAAAGATTAAAAGCACGACTTACTTTCCAGTTGTGCTACAACTCCATCACAGACCAAGACATATACAAATATGTACATTAGCCAGGAGGACGGCATTTTCTTCAGGCCCACGATCCTACTTCCTAGTCTGCTACATTCACTTGCAATACATTTGGTGAGATATTCAATAAAGGCTTTCCTGCGACAGGCCAGTGCAACATAGCGTGGCTACAAATTCGTTTTCATTGCTGTTGTTGCTTCCGCGGAACAACTCCAACCACGTCCGGTCGCTCAAACGTACTACAAATGTCAACTGCTGCAAGCCACTTCCTTTCCCCAGGAGGCGTCAAAACAAAATGGGCAGGTCCCAGTCCCTAGTCCTGGCGGGCGTTCCAGAGCACAGAGATTGTAACCTCACACTGATTTTAAATGTAATTAAATCACTGAACAAAACAGCAACTGGGTGATTATCATGAAACCAGTTTTAAACATATCTCTAGCAAATTCAGTTACAAAACCATGATGCATCTGCAAAAATCATCTATCATTCTAAGGACTAAGATGTATAGTTTTGGGAAAAATGTAAATTTGAAATCCATTTTTAGTTTTCGAAAGAATTTTGTACATTTTCATACCAAATTCTCATTACCTGAAATGCATTCAGACTAAATTCTCGGGTCCAAAATTGTATACAATTTTACTTTAGAAAAAACAATCTTATTTGAATAAAACACTAAATATGTTGCTGTAGTTTGTCCATAAATCAAAAATGTAATACAAGTTGACATTTACATTAAACTATCATATTTAGTTTTATTAACCTATGATGCATAATCCAGAGCAGTAGTTAAGGTAAAATTAATTTATTAATTTAAATGCCTTCAGATAAAGGTTCTTATTCTCAATCACCCACTTTACCTCACTTGACCTTCTCATTACAAAACTGCTAAAACACTCAAATTGGAGAAAAAAAGTCTGATATAATTTTATAATAATTGTATCATTTAATTTATTTTCAGTGTAATTTTTAACTCTTTTTTTCATTTGGCGAGAAATGTGAACAAAATAATAGAAATGTATTGGTTTAGAACCTTTTTGGACTGTTACGATAATGACCATTTTGTGCAAATTTTGGTAAAATGCACAATATCTGATTTAAAAAAACATAATCATTATTATGAAACAGATAGAGTGCCCTCAGAAAGTATTCGCACCCCTTGACTTTTTCCACATTTGGTTGTATTGCAGCCTGAATTTAAAATGGATTAAATGTAGATATTTTGGCCTACACCCAAAACCCCATAATTTCAAAGTGGAATGATATTTGAACGGTAGTGTATGTACAGTTGAAGTGGGAAGTTTACATACACTGAGGTTGGAGTGATTAAAACTTGTTTTCAACCACTCCACAAATTTCTTGTTAACAAACATTAGTTTTGGCAAGTCGGTTAGGACATCTACTTTGTGCATGACACAAATAATCTTTCCAATAATTGTTTACAGACAGATTATTTCAAGACCTCAGAAAAAAAAAATGTAGACCTCCACAAGTCTGGTTCATCCTTGGGAGCAATTTCTAAACGCCTGAAGGTACCACATTCATCTGTACAAACAATAGTACGCAAGTATAAACACCATGGGACCACTCAGCTGTCATACCACTCAGGAAGGAGACGCATTCTGTCTCCTAGAGATGAACGTACTTTGGTGCAAAAAGTGCGAATCATTCCCAGAACAACAGCAAAGGACCTTGTGAAGATGCTGGAGGAAATAGGTACAAAAGTATCTATATCCACAGTAAAGCGAGTCCTATATCAACATAACCTGAAAGGCCGCTCAGCAAGAAAGAAGCCACTGCTCCAAAACCGCCATAAAGCCAGACTACGGTTTGCAACTGCACATGGGGACAAAGATCGTACTTTTTGAAGAAGTGTCCTCTGGTCTGAAACAAAAATAGAACTGTTTGGACCACCCGGGTGGCGCAGTGGTCTAAGGCAATGTATCGCAGTGTGCCAACTGAGACTCTGGGTTTGAGCCCAGGCTCTGTCGCAGCCAGCCGCGACCCGGTGGTACATGGGGCGATGCACAATTGCAGGAGGGACTGGTGCACTTCACAAAATAGATAGCATCATGAGGTAGGAAAATGATGTGGATATATTGAAGCAACATCTCAAGACATCAGTCAGGAAGTTAAAGTTTGGTCACAAATGGGTCTTACAAATAGACAATGTCCCCAAGCATACTTCCAAAGTTGTGGCAAAATGGCTGAAGGACAAAAAGTCAAGGTATTGGAGTGGCCATCACAAAGCCCTAACCTCAACCCTATAGAAAATTTGTGAGCAGAAGGCCTACAAACCTGGAGGCCTATACAAACCTGACTCAGTTACACCAGTTCTGCCAGGAGGAAGGGGCCAAAATTCACCCAACTTATTGTGGGAAGCTTGTGGAAGGCTATTAAAGGCAATGCTACCAAATACTGGCTAAGGTGTATGTATGTAAACTTCCGACTTCAACTGTACATACACTACTGTTCAAAAGTTTGGGGTCACTTAGAAATGTCCTTGTTTTCCATGAAAACATGCATGAAATCAGTTACAAAATTAATAGGAAATATAGTCAAGATGTTGACAAGGTTGTAAATAATGGTTTTTAATTGAAATAATAATTGTGTCCTTCAAACTTTGCTTTCGTCAAAGAATCCTCCATTTGCAGCAATTACAGCCTTGCACACCTTTGCCATTCTAGTTGTCAATTTGTTGAGGTAATCTGAAGAGATTTCACCCCATGCTTCCTGAAGCACCTCCCACAAATAGGATTGGCTTGATGGGCACTTTTTACATACCATACGGTCAAGTTGCCCCACAACAGCTCAATAGGGTTGAGATCTGGTGACTGTGCTGGTCACTCCATTATAGACAGAATACCAGCTGACTGCTTCTTCCCTAAATAGTTATTTCATAGTTTGGAGCTGTGCTTTGGGTCATTGTCCTGTTGTAGGAGGAAATTGGCTCCAATTAAGCGCCATCCACAGGGTATGGCATGGCGTTGCAAAATGGAGTGATAGCCTTCCTTCTTCAAGATCCATTTTACCCTGTACAAATGTCCCACTTTACCACCACCAAAGCACCCCCAGACCATCACATTGCCTCCACGAACCACTCCTCCAGCTTCTTTTCATTTTTTCGGAATCTCAAGAATGTTCTTCTTTATGATCCTGACACCTCAAACTTAGATTCATCCGTCCATCACACTTTTTTCCAATCTTCCTCTGTCCAGTGTCTGTTCTTTTGCCCATCTTAATATTTTATTTTTATTGGCCAGTCTGAGATATGTCTTTTTCTTTGCAACTTTACCAAGAAGGCCAGTATGCCAGAGTCGCCTCTTCACTGTTGACATTGAGACTGGTGTTTTGCGGGTACTATTTAATGAAGCTGCCAGTTGAGGACTTGTGAGGCATCTGTTTCTCAAACTAGACACTCTAATCTAATTCTAATGTACTTGACCTCTTGTGCACCGGGGCCTCCCACTCCTCTTTCTATTCTGGTTAGAGCCAGTTGTACACAGCGTTGTGCGAGATCTTCAGTTTCTTGGCAATTTCTCACATGGAATAGCCTTCCTTTCTCAGAATAAGAATAGACTGATGAGTTTCAGAAGAAAGTTCTTTGTTTCTGGCAATTCTGAGTCTGTAATCAAACCCACAAATGCTGATGCCCCAGATACTCAACTAGTCTAAAGAAGGTCAGTTTTATTGCTTCTTTAATCAGGACAACAGTTTTCAGATGTGCTAACATAATTGCAAAAGGGTTTTCTAATGATCAGTTAGCCTTTTAAAATTATAAACTTGGATTAGCTAAAACAACGTGCCATTGGAACACAGGAGTGATGGTTGCTGATAATAGGCCTCTGTATGCCTATGTAGATATTCCATTACAAATCTGCCGTTTCCAGCTACAATAGTCATTTAAAACATTAACAATGTCTACACTGTATTTCTGATCAATTTAATGTTATTTTAATGGACAAAAAAAATTATTTTCTTTCAAAAACAAGGATAATTCTAAGTGACCCCAAACTTTTGAGCGGTAGTGTATATATATATATATATATATATATATATATATATATATATATTTCTTTATTATTTACAAATGATAAGCTGAAATGTCTTAAGTCAATAAGTATTCAACAACTTTTTTTATGGCTTGCCAAAATAAGTTCAGGAGTAAAAACTGTGCTTAACAAGTCACATAATAAGTTGCATGGACTCATTATGTGTGCAATAATAGTGTTTAACATGATATTTGAAGGTTAGGTAACACTTTTTTAAATTCACGCAGTAAAACAATAAAATGTGGAATAAATCAAGGGGTATGAATACTTTCTGAAGGCACTGTAAGTACATATCCTAACCTCAGTGATCCAAGAGGAAATTTAGCAGAAAATTACCCTTGAGAATTTTGGGGTCAAATGTGACCCCCAAAAAATAAGTACAATTATTTGTGTAAAATATTATTTTGTGCAATATGTTTGAATTCTTGGAGTATGATAAATAAATGTTTGTCTTTTACATTTTTCTGTCACAATTTTAGTCCTATTTCACCTCCAGTTCAAACCACCAGGAGGCCTGAGTGTACCGCATATAGAACCTTACAATTGGGAGTTTAAATGCTGGAGTTAAGGCACAGGCATTTTGGCATTGATTGCCCTTTAAATTTGTTTCAGTTGGGTTAATTCAGACAGTCTGTTGTTTTACACTATGGTAGTTTGCAAGATTATTATATGGTTATCAGGGTCGTATTCATTAGGGCATGCATACCATAGCAAATGTGGATGGATTGAATCTCATCACTTTTAAGAAATGGCACTGGGTATTACATTTACATAACATTTTATTTGTTTAGCAGACAATCTTATTTGAGATTTACAGTTAGTGCACTCATCTTAAAGGGGTAATCTTCTACATCCATAAAAAATATTTAATTGCTACATCAATTTTTGGACTTTTAAATTAATGATATGTACCTATTGATTCGTGAAGAATATAATTTATACACTGAGTGTTCAAAACTTTAGGATCTGCTCTTTCCATGACATACATTGCCTTCAGAAAGTGTTCATAACCCTTCACTTATTCCATGTTGTTGTGTTAAATCCTGAATTCAAATTTTAGCAAATTTGTTGAAAATGAAATTCAGAAATATCTAATTTACATAAGTATTCACACCCCTGAGTCCCCCCTTGCAGAACCATGTATGGCACTCAGGAACATTCACTGTCTTCTTGGAATGTAACTCCAGTGTAGATTTTGCTTTGTGTTCTAGGTTATTGTCCTGCTGAAAGGTGCATTCATCTCCCAGTCTCTCGTGGAAAGCAGACTGAACCAGGATTTCCTCTGTTTTTTTATCCTGAAAAAATCCTCTGTCCGTAAGGATTTCAAGCGGTCCCCTTAACGTGATACAGCCACCACTATGCTTGAAAATATGAATGGTGGTACTCAGTAATGTGTAACACTTTGTATTCAGGACAAAAATGTAATTGACACATTTCTTGCAGAATTACTTTAGTGCATTATTTCAAAGAGGATGCATGTTTTGGAATATTTTTATTCTGTACAGGCTTCCTTCGTTTCACTGTAATTTAGGTTAGTTTTGTGGAGTAACTACAATGTTGTTGATCCATCCACAGTGTTCTCCTATCACAGCCATTAAATTCTGTAACTGTTTTAAAGTCACCATTGGGCTCATGGTAAAAAAAAACTGAGTTTGGAAGGCCTGTATCTTTGTAGTGACTGGGTGTGTTGATACACCATCCAAAGTGTCATTTATAACTTCACCATGCTCAAAGGAATATTTAATTTATATTTTTTCTCTTTTCACTCTGTCATTTAGTATTGTGGAGTAACTACAATATTGTTGATCCATCCTCAGTTTTCTCCTATCACTGCCATGGGGTACAGAGATGAGGTAGTCATTCAAATATCATGTTAAACACTTATCAAACACAGAGTGAGTCCATGCAACTTATGTGACTTGTTAAGCACATTTTTACTCCTGAACTTATTTAGGCTTACCATAACAAAGCGGTTGAATACTTATTGACATTTCAACTTTTCAGTTAAAACATAATTTCACTTTGACATCATGGGGTATTGTTTGTAGGCTAGTGACAAAAACAAATCTATATTTAATACATTTTAAATTCAGGCTGTAATGCAAATCTCCCTTGACAAATTATATTTAAAAACATTTTTTATTAGATATAATTACTGGGAAAACAATAGTCACATAACACATACAAAGAGAGATCTAGAGCAGGGATCTTTAACCTTTTCATGCCCAGCGACTCCCACCCCATCATGTTAGCAACACATTTTTTCATGTCTTGTCTTATCAGGTGAATGATAATGGCAAGGAGAAGTAATAAAATGAATGGATTTGGTAGACCTGCTCTTTCCATGACAGACTGACCAGGTGAAAGCTATGATCCCTTACTGACAGGTTTTTGTTAAGCCTTGAGACAATTGAGACATGGATTGTGTATGTTTGCCATTCAGATGGTGAATGGGCAAGACCAAATATTTAAGTGCCTTTGAACAGGGTATGGTAGTAGGTGCCAGGCGCACCGGTTTGAGTGTTAAGAACTGCAATGCTGCTGGGTTTGTCATGCTCAAGAGTTTCCTGTGTGTATCAAGAATGGTTCACCATCCTAAGGACATCCAGCCAACTTGACACAACTGTGGGAAGCATTGGAATCAACATCCCCGTGGAACACTTGACACCTTGTAGTGCATGAGGCTGAGGCTGTTCTGAGGGCAAAGGGGGGTGAAACTCAATATTAGGAAGGTGTTTATGTTAATACTCAGTGTAAATGCCTCATGAGCTTAGTTCAACTGTCCTACCCCATCAGAATCCAAAATACAAGCTTGTTTTACTCCAATGTTTGTAAACCAAGTAAATGTAAACACCATATAACCTCAAAACATGGTTAAAACTATAATTTGTATATTACAGATGGTCACTCCTTGCAACCATAGCTCTATGGATTTCAGTGGTTACATTTCTCCATCTCCAGTTGTCAGCTTTTTACCAAAACAGGGAGGACAATTTGTTATTGTTTCAACTGCTGATTGCTGTTTTAAGGTCCCCAGCTAAGACAACCAACCATCACATGGAGTAAAAATGTTCCTCAATAAAGCAGCCATCACTGAGCTGATCAAGTAAATGAAGTGGTAACCAAGGACTAGTGGAAATATGAATCCATATTGAATTAAGTATATGGCTCTACTCTGACTGCACAGATCAACTTTCAAAGACCTTCTAGTACTTCAGCTGCACATCTACTCATACCTTTTTCACACTACTGAGCCAAACCCTAGGATGATTCTAGGCCAAGCCACGCTCTACTGTGCCAGCCTGGTTACGCATCCATTGTAGTTTCTAAGACTAAGCTGGAAAGGACAATGTGAAAGCCAGCGAAGTATGGTTAGCACAAGAAAAGGGTGAAAAGGGTATGAGTATGCTTAGTTCCTGGAAATTAAGTCAATATCAATATCCTTTCCACTGACTTCAAATGTTACTGTCAATTATGAAGCGCAGACATGTTTTACAGGAAGTCTGCCAACGTTTGGCCTTTTATTGGACAATGTAACAAAGGTAGATCAGACAACACAAATCAACAGAATCAACATTCAAAGTGACAAACGCACCAAGAGGTTTTAATAAAGTGCTGACCAAGAAAACAGATAAAGTAACTTAGACATGAAGCTCACATAGAAAAGTGAAAACATGATCAATGAAAATAAACAAATTAAAATCTACCTCACGTTAACTTCCCCCTCTGTAAAATGATTAAGGGCTTCGCTTGTCCCTTTGTTGTCTACTATGTGTTCAAAGGATGTTTTACAGGCATATTATTATCAGTAGTAATTCATGAGATTTGACCATGTAATAATTTTTAAAAAACTCAGTCCGAGTGCTTGTACTTTGTGCAATTCTCATTTGTAAAAACAAATATTAAAACCCTAGTTTCTAGTACATTCTTAAAGCCACTCAGCAACAACAGTAATTCCTAAAGGCACACGAAAAACATTCCAACAGTGCTTAATTTGACCTCTAAAATGGAAAATACCACATTCATCATCCAGTCTGTGACAAAGAGAAACAAACGTCTGTATTCAATCATACCTCCATCAATGAAATGCTTATCCACACAGAGGACAAACATTCAGTCCAGTTATATTTTCTGTCAAACGTGAAACTTTGGTTACAGTAACCTGCTTGTAATGAATATTGAAAACTCAAAAAGCAAATGTTCAAAGTGTGCTGCCTTACTTAGCTCTGCTTTGCACAGAAATGACCCTTTCTGAAAAGAAAATGTCAATGTTTAAAAGTCAAACTTTTATATGCAGAGAAAAAATATGTATCAGATCAGATGGACAAAGATAGAACCCTCTGTAGGGAACCTCAAGACATACGAATAGAAGTTAGAAAGCTTTCAAAAACACTCAAATGATGGAAAAAGGATAAGAAACAAAAGGCTGTTGAAGGGATGTTGGTTGACAACACTTCCATTGAGTGTTTCTGTTAGGCTAAAGACTGAATTGAGCTGACCTCAGATAAAATCAGTATCACTCACTTCTCAACCCATTCAAAGACAGTATAAAAATTTACATCTTGTAAAATGCTATTGAAGCATGAGCTTTTGACAAAAGGACAATAAAAGGAGACAAAGTAACAAAAAAAAATCTAACCAAAAGAATCAAACATAAAAATGGTAGATTGCAAATGGCATTTGAAAGTTACACACTAGCTTGTGTCTTGACAGTTGCTGCATCTATACCCGGTTGGGTATATATTTGTGTGGACATTGGTGTTCTGCTGAATCCTGGTTGGGGACTTTTTCAGACAAATACCATGATGGAAGCATTAATGTTCAGTAAGACAGTACAGTCCCTCCCCGTCACGTTACTACGTCGCCCAACTACGTCTCACGTTTTCTGATGCCTTCTACCGTTCATTTCAAAATAAGGGTCCTCGCTTTTGTTCTTGAGTTGGGTCTTCTTCGTGAGAGCAGTGTTCTTTTGGGAGGGGAGGGCTTTGATGTTGGGGCTGGTTTTTCGGGGGGCCGTTTTGGTGGGCTCTGGTTTGAGAGAGGGGGTGTTGGTGGTAGGCGCTTGCCTCCGTCCTGCCCTCTGTGCAGTTGGTACCGTTCTCTGGTTGGTCTTGCCAACAGCGGAAGAGACACTAGGGGCCCCTGGTACCCACCCAGGGGTGCCACCACATGGAGGCACAACCACTTTGGGGATGAACCTGGTTTGGGCCTGGCTTTTGGCTGTTGTGTCTTTGCTCTTGGGGAGCGAGATGTTGGATTTGGGCAGGGCTGTTGTGGCAGTCCTGGAGGTAGGGGTTAGTGCCCTGGTGGGTTGGGCCGTTGCAGGCCTGGGTGTTGGCACAGCCACCCGGGGGGTTGGACGAACCAGTCTTGCAACATCCAGACGAAGGCGTGAGGCCGGGGAGGTGGGCAGCCTCTGAGACAAGCGGCGTTGGGTGGCGCCGGTTGGGGGTCGGCCATCTTTCTGGAAGGGGACCCTCGATGGGGCTGTGGCGGGGCGAGGCACTGTGATGGAGGTGTGGGTGGATGGAGTGGAGGAGGGTTTAGGACATTTACAGGAGGGCTCGGGGCACACAGGGCTACGGGGCTGGGAGAGGGCGCCGCAAGGGGACGGCCTGAGCTTCAGCTTGGGGGCAGAAGAGTAATGTAGCAGTGGTGCCGTCTGCTGGCTCTTGCCACTGTGAAGTGAAGGGCTTGGGCCCTGCTGTGAAGACAGGGTGGGTGACACAGCAGCCACCTTCTTGGGGATTGGCAAGGGCTTCTGGGTGGGCTTCTTGGGGGAGGGAAGGGGCATCTGCAGGATCTTTTTGGGTGCTGCGGCTGCTTTCCTGGGCAGAGTTGGGGTCGAGACGGGGGTGCAGGTAGCTTTGGAGGCCGAACCAGAGGAAGACGAGGAGGAAGACGAGGGGATGAGGTTGACTGCAGCAAGAGGGTCCATGTCAGGTAGAGGGGCCGCTGCTGCAGAGCCGTAGCCCGGTGGCCCCTTCTGGTATGCCAGGATCTTCTGCTCCAGAGTGGTGAACTGGAGCACCCGGCCAGGGTCGTACTTGAGCAGGAAACCCCTTAGGGTGTCCCAGCCACCCCCCACACGCACCATCACATGCTTCCCATGCAGCATCTACCACAGTGAGAGAGGGAGAGACAGGGATAAATGTGAGACATTTCAGTTGGTCTCTTTAAAGGGTTAACAGTGAAGTGGTGACGCAGGGTACCGTGCTAAACGTCAAATTACCTCTAAATCCCACGGTGTAAGCGCACAGCTTTTAAAGCAGGAACCACTATACCACCACTACTCACCACCTACCACCACTACTAACTTCTCACTACTCACTCCTACTACCACCAACTAATTTCTACAGTGCTGCCAACTACTATCTCCAGCTACCATCTATTTTTTCAGCTGCTGTTTAATGGAAGTGTTAACGCTGTTCCTTGGCCAATAAGTTAACGCTGTTCCTTGGCCAATAAGTTAACGCTGTTCCTTGGCCAATAAGTTAACGCTGTTCCTTGGCCAATAAGTTAACGCTGTTCCTTGGCCCGACCTCCTGTCCAGTACTAACGAGATCCATTCTGCTTCCCTAATGAGCTTAGGGTGTGATCTGCTGCTGTGTGGAACCATGAGCAACTGAGACAGACGTTTACAGCTTCCTTTATCCTACAACGCTGCTTTTTATACTTGGCGTGGTTTTTTACTTTCCAGTTGTATCACCATTTTATCAGCCTTAAATACCCAACATTGATAATAAGCTTACTTGACTTTTCCAAAATGCTTTGTCTCAAGTCTACAGAACTATCTAGTCTATATAACAGGTTGGTCTCAAGTCTACAAGACTCTCTGGTCTATGTAGTAGGTTGGTCTCAAGTCTACAAGACTCTCTGGTCTATGTAGTAGGTTAGTCTTGTAGACTTGAGACCATCTGGTCTATAGTATGTGAAGGTATAAAAAGGACCAGACGACAGGTACTGACCATAGAATTACATCAAGTGTAGTAATTTAATTTCTACGGTGCTGACACAGCCAAGCTTGTGCCAGACACCGAGACTGAACCTTTGGATTAATGGCCAGGTAATGAATGAGGTTACGGTAGAGAGATGTTTCCTGGTCTCTTGGCAGAGGACAGAAAGGGTGTGTCACTAGCTACAGGTCTAATGCTCACTTAGCAGTGGAATTGACCCCAACAACTTGTGTTCAATGCTTGGGAGAGTTCAGTGTGTCACACTATACAGTGTGTGCTGCTCACCCGGATGAAGAGGGTCTTGTCTCCCAGTCTGTAACGGCCCTCTGACAGGTATTCAATAGATACTCTCTGGGAGCAGTTACACGGAGGCTCGTCCGTCAGATGTTGCTCCTGTAACACAGAGGGAGAATTAACATGGGCCTATAGAGTCCTGGCTAAGGAAGCAAGAACATGGGAAAGACATTTTCTAAAACATTGAGAAACCCTGTTTCATTAACCCATCGCCTAAGGAGAAAGCACAGTTGCTAACAGGAAAACGCAATGAACCGATGAACTCAAATGAACCAATTTTAAGTTGCAAAGACTTGAAAGGCTAGAGAGCAGCACTCAGTAGCAGCCTCTGAATACTGTAGTTTAAGAGGACCGCTTTGGCAAACACACTAATCAAAGGCTAAGTGTCATGCAGCTTAGGCTGTGGACACAGGAAGTGTTCTTCTGATGTTTGTTGATGTTGTGACTGAGCTGCATTGGTGCCACAGGCTACAGAGTCACATGACCCCAGATGGATGGAGCATCACGAGGACCATAATGACTCATACAGCCCTGAGCAGTGAGGCAACTAGAGCCACCGCTGCCTCCATTTTGGATCTGATGAACTGGGTCACCAACTAACTATTTTAATAGAACAACAAGAGAGATGAGAGGAGAGGAAAGTGGAGAGTCGAGTCCCTATTTAGTCAGTAGAAATTTGACAATAGCACAGTTTTAACTCCTGGAATGACTTACACCAGGCTGGAAAAGGCCCCCGTGCTGGCAGCACACCGTGAAGGTTTTGACTGCAGTAGCAGGCTCTGTCGTCTTCAGCAGGGTCTCCTCCAGCTCAATCTCCTTCTCTAGTTTCACCAGCACCGGAGGCTCTACACCATACCTATGGAGAAAAACAGATCAGTACAGTGCTTTAAAGGGACTGTTAGGAATTGAAAAAAGATGCCACACATATTCACTTTTGCTGCATTGTCCATCTTTCTACCCCAAAACAGCTGCAACATACCACATTGCATAACTACAGGATCAAAAAGATCAAAACAAAATGTGGTGGTCATGTTCTAGAATGATCTTATCTTACATTTGTCACAGTGCAACACCTACAGCACACAGTACCAGTCAAAAGTTTGGACACACCTACTCATTCAAGGGTTTTTCTTTATTTTTTAAAACTATTTTATACATTGTAGAATAATAGTAGACATCACAACTATGAAATAACACATGGAATCACTGTAGGCATGTCCAAACTTTTGACTGGTACTGTACATCATCTATCAACCAAGGGAAACTTACTTGGAGACGATGCGGCCAATCTCTAGCAGACACAGACACACCTGCCTGGGATCTTTGTGCAGAACTGAGAGACAGAGAAAATACATACTGTAGAGAGATGACATGGTTGTATAGTATAGCAGCAGTGTCACAAACCCATTACTTATAATGAGGAGGTGTCCACATAGAGAACTTATGTTAATTGCTCTCTATGGTGGATCCTATTATGTTATTAAGGAGGATGGCTTAAACAAAAGCCAGACAATGGCTGCAGTGGAGGCATCTGCTCCGTTCAGTCATTAAAGGCTTACAACTCAGCCCATGTTCCTTTGAACCGATTAAGCTAAGGAGCAATTAATCAACTCCCAGGGTAATGTAGTAATGTATCAAACTCCAAGGGCAACATAGTAATGTATTAATCAACTCCTAGGGTAATATAGTAACATTAATTAACTCCAAGGATAATGTAGTATGTTACAAGAGTGGTGGGATGGAATGGAGTTGGACCCTACCTCAACTGTACAACCATGGTTCTGCTCCACTGATTACACAAGACTGAATGGGTTTTGGTTTGATTGATACCTGTGGACATTCATGCTAGAATGCTAAGCTAACTAGAGGCTGCCGGAAAACCCCCCACCAAATATGCACTTCAAAACTGTCTGGAGCGATGGCCGTTTGTGATTAGCTCCTACTTACTGTGCCTACTGGTCAGTACAGCCTCCCCACCAAACTAAAACACGTACCTAGGCCCTCTGATTCAAACAGGTACGTCTCTTCCACGCCTATGCGGCGACACCAGACCAGGAAGTTGGCAGTGTTGTCACGGGCGAAAAAGGACCCTGGAGAGGCATTGCACTTGCATGCCACCTTCTTCATGGGAAACAACTGCAGGGAAAAGCATTCAAAAAGTATAACAAATGAACCACACATGCATTGCATCACAGTTGACATAGTTGACATATGACCATGATATTTTCAAATGGACAGAAAAAACAATAATTTCAGAACCAAACGCACCAACTCGTTTCAGATGGGAAACAGACCACCAACTCAAACTACCCTATCCTTACCACTCTCCCCACTCGCCTACTTTTCCTTAATATCCTGTTCCCCCTGCCATTCCTGTCCCCACAACTCACCTTGCCCATATCCGAGGCGCCGCTCCGCGAGATCCTGCTCTGCAAAGCTCCGATTAGCTGACACAGCTTCACCCCATTGTTCAGCTCCGCCATGAAGCTCTCCGCTCTCACCTCCTCTCCTGTGTATCAGATACAGAGAGGAAAATAGTGTGTTAGTGTTTATTGTTGGGAGTGAGGGGTGAGTGACAGGGCGAGACATTTAAGGCCAAATGATTAACAAAAGGAAGAATTCTAGGCTGCACATCCAAAAACTTCCATTGCCAGGTTCAGGGTACAAATAATGCCACAGAAACAAGATGACGACACACTTTTTGAATTATTTCCCCCTTAACCCTCCTGGTCTTACCCAGCATCCCGGTGAGCCAGATGGCCAGGTCCTCTTGCATGGGTACCAGTGTGGCTTCGTGGCGCACGGCCAGCCACTGGTCATACTGGAAGACATCGGCCAAGCCCGGCCCATGGCGCAGCGTCAAAGGGCTGCGTGGACTCTGCAGGGGCGTGTCAAACTTCTCCCTGAACCACACCTGCAAGGGGGGGGGGGGGTTAAAGATAGAAAGAGAAAGATAGAGGACACATTGAGTGACAAACTACCACCAGCTAGTGCCATTACTATGGGGAGAGAGTGCAGAAAAAGGTTTTGGGGGCTGACAATTAAATGTTCCTAGCATATCGCTTACATTCATCCGTCATGCAACCCTTCCATTATATTACAAGTGGTGTCAGCCTGGCAAAGGATGTCATTTTCAGAATAGATTCCAGCACGATAGTGATTGTATCCAAATGCTCGTAGACTAAAGGAGCTGCACGGATCACTGGAAGTGGGTTTAGACTCTGTTGGCAGTGGGATAGGCCGGGGGAGAAATCCAAAATACTTCACTCACACAGGCTACGAGAACTCAGCCCCTGGCACACAGACTGCGCCTTCGTCAGGGCAAGAATAACATGATTCAAGCATATCAATTTCAAACATGTTGATATTCATCAGTATACAATTTCGACATTTGGCCACCCCCAAAAAACTATCCAGCTACACTAATAAGATTGAAGTGCAAATAGACGGAGGAAAGGTTGCCTTGGAGATTGAGCAGCGTTTTGTAAGACTCTAAAATGGAAGAAGAATAGAAATAGGATATTGTCGAGACAAGCAAGTCCTCTGAGACGGCCTACTAGATGTCTGCGGTGATATTCCACTTGCAGTGAGGGAAAGGAAATCCAAGCCAAGTTAATAAACAGATAACCGACCATTTTAAATCCCACCATACCTTCTCCGCTATGCAATCTGGTTTCAGAGCTGGTCATGGGTGCATCTCAGCCACGCTCAAGGTCCTAAACGATATCTTAACCGCCATTGATAAGAAACAATACTGTGCAGCCGTATTCATTGATCTGGCCAAGGCTTTCGACTCTGTCAATCACCACATTCTCATTGGCAGACTTGATAGCCTTGGTTTCTCAAATGATTGCCTCGCTCTTCTCTGATAGAGTTCAGTGTGTCAAATCGGAGGGCCTGTTGTTCGGGCCTCTGGCAGTCTCTATGGGGGTGCCTCAGGGTTCAATTCTCTGTATACACCAATGATGTCGCTCTTGCTGCTGGTGAGTCTCTGATCCACCTCTACGCAGACGACACCATTCTGTATACTTTTGGCCCTTTTTTGGACACTGTGCTAACAACCCTCCAGACGAGCTTCAATGCCATACAACTCTCCTTCCTTGGCCTCCAATTGCTCTTAAATACAAGTAAAACTAAAAGCATGCTCTTCAACCAATCGCTGCCTGCACCTGCCAGCCCGTCCAACATCACTACTCTGGACGGTTCTGACTTAGAATATGTGGACAACTACAAATACCTAGGTGTCTGGTTAGACTGTAAACTCTCCTTCCAGACTCACATCAAACATCTCCAATCCAAAGTTAAATCTAGAATTGGCTTCCTATTTCGCAAACAAAGCATCCTTCACTCATGCTGCAAAACATACCCTTGTAAAACTGACCGTTCCTACCGATCCTCGACTTCAGGCGATGTCATTTACAAAATAGCCTCCAATACCCTACTCAATAAATTGGATGCAGTCTATCACAGTCTGTCACCAATGCCCCATATACTACCCACCACTGTGACCTGTACGCTCTCGTTGGCTGGCCCTCGCTTCCTACTCGTCGCCAAACCCACTGGCTCCAGGTCATCTACAAGACCCTGCTAGGTAAAGTCCCCCCTTATCTCAGCTCGCTGGTTACCATAGCAGCACCCACCCGTAGCACGCGCTCCAGGAGATGTATCTCTCTAGTCACCCCCAAAACCAATTATTCCTTTGGCCGCCTCTCCTTCCAGTTCTCTGCTGCCAATGACTGGAACGAACTACAACAATCTCTGAAACTGGAAACACTTACAGTGCCTTGCGAAAGTATTCGGCCCCCTTGAACTTTGCGACCTTTTGCCACATTTCAGGCTTCAAACATAAAGATATAAAACTGTATTTTTCTGTGAAGAATCAACAACAAGTGGGACACAATCATGAAGTGGAACGACATTTATTGGATATTTCAAACTTTTTTAACAAATCAAAAACTGAAAAATTGGCCGTGCAAAATTATTCAGCCCCCTTAAGTTAATACTTTGTAGCGCCACCTTTTGCTGCGATTACAGCTGCAAGTCGCTTGGGGTATGTCTCTATCAGTTGTGCACATCGAGAGACTGAAATTTTTTTCCCATTCCTCCTTGCAAAACAGCCCGAGCTCGGTGAGGTTGGATGGAGAGCATTTGTGAACAGCAGTTTTCAGTTCTTTCTACAGATTCTCGATTGGATTCAGGTCTGGACTTTGACTTGGCCATTCTAACACCTGGATATGTTTATTTTTGAACCATTCCATTGTAGATTTTGCTTTATGTTTTGGATCATTGTCTTGTTGGAAGACAAATCTCCGTCCCAGTCTCAGGTCTTTTGCAGACTCCATCAGGTTTTCTTCCAGAATGGTCCTGTATTTGGCTCCATCCATCTTCCCATCAATTTTAACCATCTTCCCTGTCCCTGCTGAAGAAAAGCAGGCCCAAACCATGATGCTGCCACCACCATGTTTGACAGTGGGGATGGTGTGTTCAGCTGTGTTGCTTTTACGCCAAACATAACGTTTTGCATTGTTGCCAAAAAGTTCAATTTTGGTTTCATCTGACCAGAGCACCTTCTTCCACATGTTTGGTGTGTCTCCCAGGTGGCTTGTGGCAAACTTTAAACAACACTTTTTATGGATATCTTTAAGAAATGGCTTTCTTCTTGCCACTCTTCCATAAAGGCCAGATTTGTGCAATATACGACTGATTGTTGTCCTATGGACAGAGTCTCCCACCTCAGCTGTAGATCTCTGCAGTTCATCCAGAGTGATCATGGGCCTCTTGGCTGCATCTCTGATCAGTCTTCTCCTTGTATGAGCTGAAAGTTTAGAGGGACGGCCAGGTCTTGGTAGATTTGCAGTGGTCTGATACTCCTTCCATGTCAATATTATCGCTTGCACTGTGCTCCTTGGGATGTTTAAAGCTTGGGAAATCTTTTTGTATCCAAATCCGGCTTTAAACTTCTTCACAACAGTATCTCGGACCTGCCTGGTGTGTTCCTTGTTCTTCATTATGCTCTCTGCGCTTTTAACGGACCTCTGAGACTAATCACAGTGCAGGTGCATTTATACGGAGACTTGATTAAACACAGGTGGATTGTATTTATCATCATTAGTCATTTAGGTCAACATTGGATCATTCAGAGATCCTCACTGAACTTCTGGAGAGAGTTTGCTGCACTGAAAGTAAAGGGGCTGAATAATTTTGCACGTCCAATTTTTCAGTTTTTGATTTGTTAAAAAAGTATGATATATCCAATAAATGTCGTTCCACTTCATGATTGTGTCCCACTTGTTGTTGATTCGTCACAAAAAAATACAGTTTTATATCTTTATGTTTGAAGCCTGAAATGTGGCAAAAGGTCGCAAAGTTCAAGGGGGCCGAATACTTTCGCAAGGCACTGTATCTCCTTCACTAGCTTTAAGCACCAGCTGTCAGAGCAGCTCACAGATTACTGTACCTGTAAATAGCCCATCTATAAATTAGCCCAAACAACTACCTCTCCCCCTACTGTATTTATTTATTTTGCTCCTTTGCACCTCATTATTTCTATCTCTACCTTGCAAATCTACCATTCCAGTGTTTTACTTGCTATATTGTATTTACTTCGCCACCATGGCCTTTTTTTTTGCCTTTACCTCCCTTATCTTACCTCATTTGCTCACATTGTATATAGATGTATTTTTCTACTGTATTATTGACTCTGTTTGTTTATTACATGTGTAACTCTGTGTTGTTGTATGTGTCAAACTGCTTTGCTTTATCTTGGCCAGGTCGCAATTGTAAATGAGAACTTGTTCTCAACTTGCCTACCTGGTTAAATAAAGGTGACAAATAAATAAATAAATAAATAAATAAATAACACACAGCTGACAGTATATCCGCTATCGCTGCCTCTCTCCCACACCCTCATTGGCATATCATGATTGACACTTTCCCTGGGTTTAGCCTCACAGAAAGGTCTCGGTTGTTCTTTGGGAGTTTTTCCACGATCCCATTTGAGTGACTCAAAAACTTCAGTGGGGGTAGAGAACGAGGGCGAGTCAAGTTCACTGTTGGAGATATTTGACGTCACAGAAAACATCCCAGACTGAGAAGAAAGAGAGTATGAGAGAGAAAGTGAGCGCGAAAGAAAGTGAGAGAAAGAGAAAGTGAGAAAAATAAGATATGAGAGAGCAAGAGGTGTGAGAGAGAAAGAGAGTGAGAGCGTAAATGGCCCTGCTCAGTAGAAAGCATTTAAAATGCTGTCTGGTTGTCAAAAAGAGGTGCATTTAATTAAAACACAAAAATTAGAAGAAATTCTCGCAACTCCTCCTCCTCCCCAACCCCCTCTCCCTTACATAACTGTGTTCTAAGGATAAGGTGCCTGGCTGGTGCTTTGGGCAAGGCAACCCCACAACTTATGTTGTTTTCCATCTTACTCGCACTGAATACAGCTAATTAGAGAAAAGGCAACGAGGAGGGGAGAGTTTGAGTTACATAAACATGTGGAGATTACCACCACACCATTGGGGATTACCTGTGGTGACCTCTCCAGCGTCACCTGACTGGATGCAGGTTTCACAGAAATTAAAGCTTTAGTAGCCCTCACGTGGGCTTATTGTAGTTAGACATCAATTCAACTGATCCTTAGCGGTAGTCCTTGTGCAGTAGAATACCTACCACCTTTCCTGTGTCCAAATAAAATTGCTAAATAGTTTTGGGTACTGTGAAAACTTTAGACTCCTCCCAAGTATACGTTTAGTTTTCAGCATAAGTGTACAGGCAAGGTACTGTGTACAGGCAAGTAGGCTAATTGTGTAAACAAACACAGCATAATCCTGGTAAATATGGCAGATAGGGGAGGGAGATTAAAACTCTTACAAACATTGGACTTTAAAGCTCCCTCTTAATGGAACATAGAAAAGGGATTTTAAACAGAAAATCTACATTCCTAACTCGTTCTTAATGAAGAAATCAAATGATGTGGATCGCATATATGTACACATACTAGGCCTCTCGATTGCATGTTGGTGTGATCACAAGACAGACACCAAGCCAATGAGTTTGAATACTTCTCAAATGCATCCTTTCACCCTTCCTTAACGGAATCACATGATTTGAGTGCAAAAAACTGTTTCCACTACATTGCTTTCACTAATAATGTCACATCAGATTAGTGATGGGGGAAAAATACATATCACAATAATATTTTGGACAATATTATAATTTATATTTTCACTGTGCCTGTGCCAAAATGCCAGTATTTTTCATCCGAAATCTTGTTCTCCGTCTTCTTTATAAAATAGTAAGCCAACATGGTTTCAGCACTTTTAGTTCAATGACTGATCAACACTCATTTTGTCATGGTTCTCTCATCCCTCTGCAGCAGACATAGGGTGAGCAATATGTTTGGAACATCAAAGCATAATAAAATCACAGTATTGAATCGCAATTCATATAGTATCGGCACCGACACATCATGATAATATTGTATCGCGAGGCCCCTGGCAATTCCCAGCCCTACATCAGATCAGTGATAACGTCAAGGACGAGAGGAAGGAAGGATTCAAACAGGGCCAGAGTTACACCTGCTAGTCCTTTATGCTCCTCCTAGTTGTGAAATCTTCCCATGGTTCTTGATGACCTTTGACTCAGAGAGGAGAAACCCCACAGGCAGGGCCGTAACCAAGGTCTGAGTTTTAGTGAGGTCTGGACAGGGGGGAACTATTTGCTATTTGAAGAACAGCAAAAATAACCCTAGCCATTATGACATTGGTTGCTGTTGCTTCATTCACCTCAGTCCATCTACAAACACATAGCCTATAAGCTATACAATTAATACGTACAGAGGGATCTGTTTGCAGCAAAATTACTTTATTGACAAAAAGTAAACAAATGAACTTTGACATTTTTTTGGGCACACGCAGGGTGTCGGTAATTCAGCCATGATTACTACAAGTTTAGATAGTTGGCTAAACTAATTTACCAATATTTTTTTTTTACTGCCATTGGTGAGTAACATAATTGGAAAACTGCTTATGCACAAAATGGCACCAAGTGTATTCTACGATCCTAACTCAACAGTAAGTTGAGACCCTGACTGTGTTCCCCCCCAAAAAATGTATTTAAAAAAACATGTATGAGATCCATTCCTCTGTCCTCATATGTAGTTACGGCCCTGCCCACAGGGTTTATTGGCCTGCTCAGATATCAGACGGCCTTGAGAACAAACAGATTATGTTGCTGGAGATAAGACCAGTAAAAACAATAAAGTGATTGGTGTCAATCCGCCTCCTGAATAGACTAGCTCAGGGCTGCCCAACCCTCTTCCTGGATCTACCGTCCTGTGGGTTCAGTCCAACCCTACTTTAACACCTGATTCTACTCATTAGCTGCTCAACAAGACCTTAACTAGCTGAATCAGATATGCTAAATTAGGGTTGGACTGAAAACATACAGGAGAGTAGATCTCCAGGAAGAGGGTTGGGCAGCCTTGGACAAACTAAACCAGGAAAGCGTTAGAGATTTTGAATAACTCGTGAAGGGTCCTAAACTGACGAGAAGGTCATGATTTTGCTTTGCCATTGTAGCCGAGCCGTTTTGCTAACACCTGACTGCTGCTCCTATCCTTTAGATATGTAAATACAGCAGGGATCGGGGCCACGGTATGAGAAGAGGTCTTTGGACTGGGCCTTTGAGAGAAAAGGAGTTACCCCTTCTGAACAACAAAAAACTTTCCAAAAATCCTTGTATGTTCATAAGTCATTTTCTTACCTGTATGCCAGCCTGCACTGCCATCGCTGCAATCAGAGGAGATTCACCTTTTCATCCTGAAACAGACACGAGGCTATTAAGTATAACAATTATAGAAAACAGATATACGAATTAAACTAATATATCAGAATGTTTACAAAATGTAAAGCTCTCCCTCCTTCCTCCCAGGATGTAGGGGATTACCCAGACCCATAACCATCTCCTTGGCCCAAAGGTGTGTGTGTGTGTGTATGAGAACGAGAGAAGGAGAGCGAAAGACAATGAGCTGCACTATACTAGCTAGCCTCTTGACAGTTTATTTAACAAGAAACACAGCCCCCCCCCCCCCCAACATATACACACCCCAAAACAGCTCCCTTTCTCCCTCAGCAACCCACCCAATTTAAACTTCTCTACTGGGCTGAGCTTCAGTACTCAAACGTCACCATAGACCCAAGGGGCAGGCAGCACAAACTAAAACCCTAGCACTATGACCGCATTTCAATGTCATAGATAGGGTTGCAAAATTCCGGTTACTTTCAATAAATTCACTGGTTTTCCCTGAAATCCCAGTTGGAGGATTCCCGGAATCAGGTGGGAAGAAGCAAAAAAATCCAGAATCCTCCACCAGGATTTCTGTAAAACCAGGGAATTTATTGAAAGTTCCCAGAATTTTGCAACCCTAATGATAGATTCACATTGCAGCTACTTAATACGCTGTTGTCATCTGATAGACCGCTCCTTACGTGCACAAAAATGTGCATACAGTTACTCTGACACAGCATGAGAGAAATCAATTAATGTCTCATCTGTGATGCGTTGCTCTTGGCAGAGGACAAGATGACAGCAGTGCAGACAAGCAGAATTACCTTAGGACAGGAGGAAGACAGTAGTCATGTACGAAAAGAGCTGCGTAGAACCCTCAGATAGTCGGAAAAACCCCGTCTCCACCCTGCTTCTGACCGGAAAACAGAAAGCGCAACACAAACCACGCAGGCTCCTACTGGCTGGTTCCAGACTTCAGAGTGTGTTATGTCGACAGCGAGCGAGAGAATGACAGGAGGAGGAGAGAGAGAATGGAGGGAGGAGGGAGAGCCTTGACTAATGAAGTGGCTCTGCTCAGCGCTGCAGAGGCCCCCCACTCCTGCGACGGCCAGTCCTCCTCTCACAAAGCACCCATTGTTACACAGCATCCCCCCTTCCAGGCCCCCCACGCGTCCATCATCCCCCAACTCTGCACCTACCCTGGGAGCTCCCTGCAATGAGCTAGTGGAAATGGAGCGCTAGGGGGCAGGGGAACCAGCCACTTCCCCCCCCCCCCCAAAAAAAAACAAACAACAACAACAACATGATAGCAAGGGGAAAGTATGGTGTGGGGAAGACAGAAGAGGAAAGGGCAAGGGCCAGGGATCAAATTACACATTGCGACTGTCCCTGATCTGGGATGCCCTCAGAATACTGGCTGGACCAAAGTGTTCATTGTCTAATGCTTATGTGGGTGCTCAGGCCAGTGCGCATGTCCTGATTTGCTAAAAGGTGACAAGCACTGCCATAGTTGGAACCCTGGCAAGACTTGCTCCTGGAGCAGATCAGTAGGTCTAAACTACTGGACAGTAGACAAACAGAGGGGGAGAAAGAGAGAACCAATTAATTTGAGTAGAGAGGAGTATGTGGCTGACAGCAGAGGACAAAGGGAGCACTCGTCTCTAGAATGTGCTGCCCCCCACCAAATGTCAATGCGAATGAGGGAGCGAGAAATGAAAAGAGGCATTCAAAAACAGAATGTGTTTAATGCTGCTGGGTTGGCTGATATGAATGTGCGAGTGTCTCTGCGGAAAGGGCAAGGCTCGACACTTGACATGGGGCGCTGCCTTGCACATTCTCCAGAGGTTGCTGAAACACTTGAACAACGCCCGTTCTCTCTTGGCAGCCTTGTTCAATCAAAACCGGTCTTCCAACAATGACCTTTGGGTCCAGCAAAAATGAATGTTTGAATGAATATGCATTGGAGCTTATTATTGCTTCACAATGTAAACCTTGTTTGGTACATTATGCATTGGTACATTGTTGGGTAAATTCATTAGATTTTTTATCTTATCTTTAACTCTGCATTGTTGGAAAAGGACCCGTAAGTAAGCATTTCTCTGTTAGTCTACAAATAACATTTTACTTGATGTTGATTCATGCGTTTTGTTTTTGATAGAACCGGGATGTGATATTACAACCTGCTTCCTACCAAGACAGCCCTTTAAATTAATTGAAATGGTGGGTCTCCTTTTGTGAGGAAGTAAATGGGAAGGTTTAATAAAGTAGAGGAACATTAACCAAGCCTCTCTGTAGTCTTGAAGGAAAAACACACAGATGGATGAGGGAGCAGGGGTAGACTGGCCACATGTTCCCCACGCAGGTCAACATCTTGCCTCTAATCATTTAAGAGGATCAGGGGCTATTCCAGACATGGACGATCCACCCTCACTGATCACAATACTACAGACAGCACGTAGAATGTAGCACGTGGCAGGTGGCACATGGATGGAGCTGCAGTCGATGTACATCATGTGTTTGATTTGCATTCAAGCGCACAGCGAGAGACCACACAATGTTGGGGGGGTTGCATGTTCATTTGTTTTACAGTGCATTGTAAAGTGTGTGCGAATTATTGACTTGGGGGGGTGATTCGCTTATTTACCAATAGCATGGAACAGCTGCGCTAGTCTAACGTAAGAGTGGAAAGGGGCTGTAGCCAGCACATGGGGCCATAGGTTTTTTATTTTTTACCCTGCTCTCCTACCAAATGGGGTCTGCTCCACTCTCCCCAGAGACGACCAACTCCTCATTCATTCGACTTCTCCTGCTGAGCCCTTTGTGTCTCAACTTAATTGGCCTGTCAGTTGAAGGTTTCATTCGGTGCCTCTCCATCAGAAATGGACCTTGTATTCATTATGGGAGTAGGTGCATTCAGGCAGGATTAGGCCTAAGTGTAGCGTACATCATTTAGGCTCAAACCCATGTCCTTCAAAAAGAGTTGTCCTGAAGATGACGGGTCGCCAGGAAAGCCCCTCTTTGACTTTTAGGTGTGAACTGAGGAGACACCTGCCAATCCCACTTCATCCTGGTTTGATTAGTCTATTTCTGCTCCACAGCATGCACTTTGAGGCTGCTGGGAAGTTTGTCTTGTCAAAAAAAAAAGAAGGTATTTGAAGACAGTCGACACTTCTGGTAGGGAGTAAAAAACTTGTGGATTTACTGAAGTCTGAAACTGAGGCAACCAAATGAAAGCTGTCAAAGGGAGCTGGTATCGAGTTAGGCCTCCTATAGGGTGATTGTGCCCATTAAGCTGCGGCAGACAGGACTGGCAGCTTGCCCATTCATCTGGAGAGTTTGCTCGCTGATTAACATAGGCTAGGCCACTGAATTGTAAGCCAACGCAGATGACATCATCCCTTCAGAAAACAATATCCCGACAGTCCCAACTGAAGTACCTAAGAATGTCCCATAGACCGCCAAGAGCACTAATCTAACCTGACAGTGTCAAATGTTGACATTTGCTTTAAACACATTTTCCAGAATGAATAGGGTTCCATGGCCATACTGACAAAGTCATCAGGAAGAGATTCTGTGATTATCAAGGAGAGGGCTGTGATCTGATCATTGCAGTGATGGCAACAACTGCAGAAGCTGCTGCATTCAAAAATGGGTCAGTTGTAAGGACAAGGCCGTTAATGACCTCATCTGAAACTATGACTGGATGATGTCAACAGAATAGAAAAAGGGCTTTTGCTTAAAGAGGGTGTTGAGGAAATGTTCTGTGTGTATGCTGAAATGCTCTTATGATAGGAACATACTTTTTTAAATGTGATGGTATACAAGACTAGTTGTACCTTTCAAATTGTATGACTTGTGTTCTCCATTGTCCTAAAATTCAAAAAAGAAAATCCTGAAAGGAAATTGGAACAATGCAAACACCAAATATGGGCCTAACGTGTCAGCTAATTTGTAACCGGCTTTATCAAAGTGGTCAGATAAGCTACAAGACGTCCGAGGCCCTGAAGAAGACCCTCGCAGAAGGTCAGGTAAGGAGGGTTATTTGCTTGTATGATAATCCCAGGGATAAAGGGGAAGGGAGTGGGTAAACCTTTTACCTTAACATGAAAGGCTCAGCCCTCAGTAAAAACAAAAGCTACCATAGATCCTGTTGTCATTAACAAAGACCTCCAAACACCCTTTCAGCATCCTCCTCTCATCCTGTTCTTTGTTTTGAAACTGGACTCATCATTTGTCGTAGAGGAGTCCAAAGACCTCTAGAATTAAACTGGATATATTCACAGGACTAAGGTTGCAAAGGGTTGGAAACTTACCAGTAACTTTCCAGAATTTTTCCAGAAACTTTTCATGGGAAGTTAAGCCCGGGAATTTTGCTTAAATTCATCAAAAACAAGTTAGCTTATAACAGTGAACCTGTTTTTGTGGGATACACATATGGCAATACTAGGTCTTGTGGCATATTTTGGTTAAACTATCCCAAATTCAATGGAATTGCAACCCTCTGCATGCACTGCACATGATGGAAGAATGGACTGTGCACTCTTCCATCACATGGACAGCTGATTCTCAAGAGCTTGCACAGAATGAGATGCTATTTAGCCCACACTACCACACTGACTGAGTCAAGGACTACATGCCTTCTGGTAAGTTTTGATAACAATACTGGGTGGGGTGAATATATTTTATAGAACATACATGATTTTTTGTTAACTAGTAAATAGTAGTCTACTGCAAAGTGTGTCTAAATCATTTCTAACTTGTTGACAATTTCTGCTAGTTAGTTTTTGATACCATGTGGGTTTTAAGTTGCTTGAGCCTGCTAATGGAGGAGTCTTAATTTACCTGTTTCCATACATGTTTCATTTAAAAAAAAATGTATCTTACAAACGAGTTGATTAATCTAACTGTTTAACTATTTATCTGTACCTGGAATTGTATATATATTTTTTAACAAATGTCTTCTAACTAATCTTTACAGGAAAATGCCATGGGCACCTTCTGATGGGCGGAGACATTTCACCACAGCTAATGTAGAAGGAAAATCTGTGTACATTTGCAAATACTGTGCCAAATCATATGTGAAGAATGCAACAAAGATGCAGAATCATCTGGCTAAGTGCATAAAGTTCCCTCAGCGCTCACAACAAACACCCTCTGACAAAAGTTACTACTTCTATTTGAGGTGAAAATGATGAATCAGACACCTTATCGATGGTCCTCCTGGAATCAGAAGTTTTTTTGACTCAATGGAGAAACGTCATCAGAAATGCTGATGAATGTCTTGCTTGAGCTGTGTATGCAACTGGTTCACCTCTGATGCTCAAAGGCAATGTGTATTGAAAGAGATCTCTGAATGTTCTTCGCCTAGCATACACCCCTCCAATCAGACATGCTTTATCTACCTCATTTGCTGGATGCCATCCTATCTGATGATCAGAATCTGCTTGAAGATGTAAGCGAAGAAATCCATACTTTCCTGCCCACTTCACTGTTGCTCCAAGCAGAGGAAACTGCAGTTCTGAAATACATCAAAAAAGCGTGAAGACTTCTGCCTGAAGCCCATACACGCTGCAGCGTACATGTTGGACCCCAAGTATACTGGCAAGAGCATCCTGTCTGGTGCAGAGATCAACAAGGCCTATGGTGTCATCACTACTGTGTCTTGCCACCTTGGCCTGGATGAGGGCAAGGTTTTTGGCGGTCTGGCGAAGTACACTTCCAAGCTAGGGCTTTGGGATGGAGATGCAATATGGCAGTCGTGCCAACATATCTCATCAGCCACCTGGTGGATCTGAGGCTCTTTCCCCTGTTGCTTCCATCATCCTCCAAATCCCACCAACATCAGCCACCTCAGAGCGCAACTGGTCCTTGTTTGGGAACACACATGCCAAAGCACGCAACAGGCTGACCAATACAAGGGTTGAAAAATTGGTGGCCATCCAGGCAAAATGTAGACTTTTTGAGCCATCCTCAAGGTTGGAAAGTGACAGTGAAGATGAGGCCTCAGTCTGATGTTCAAGAGGTGGACATTGGAGCAGGTTCAGGGAGAAGACATGGAAGCCTGAGAGGATGATAACCAAAGCTTTAGTTTCTAGACTATCATTTTACTGTTGTTGAAATGTTGAAAACATTTTTGGGAGATGCGATGGACCATTGCAGATCATTCAATAATCCCTTTTGTTGTTCAGTGAAATCATCCCATGTGAAGAGTCAACTCAATTAAAGTTAAATTCGTAATTAAATCTTTTTTTTTTTTAAACTTGTTTATTTATTTTTACTTCTATTGGAAACATTTAATCATTTGCAATTATGTCTACTTATGATAAGGTAAAAATGTTTATGTCTCCATATGATATGGTAAATATATCCAGTGCAAAAACCATCTACATTTAAATGGTATTAATATTAATATGCATATATTTACATAAATTCCCACAGAGAGTTTCCACCTCTGAATATTCCCCAAAATGTGTAACCCTACACAGGACTCCTAAAAGATAGACCCCTCTCACACGATTTTCATTGAGTCAGGTCAGCGAGGTAATTTCTGTAAGGCCCTACCTATAGAAGTATGTCAACTCTTGTAATATAAGATTCCATGAAAATACAACCCTCAAATTATGTTCGTTTTTATATCAGAAGAACTGAAATATTGAATGGGGTCATTAGCCATGAGGGTTTGGCAGGTAGAGTGTGAGACAATAGAGACGTTCGCTGTAAGCCAGACAGGCCACAGCCCAGTTGAAACCTGGCCAAAGGAGAAGACATTTAAGCCAACAGAGAAACATTTGTGCTGGGGACACTATGAAATATTCAAACCCTTGGTGAATGCATCCTTTGAATGTGTACTTTGACAACCAGTAGCCTAGCATGCCATATGTTTAGCAGAAAGAGAAGAACTGCTGCGGAACAAAGTGAGCTTAAATGACTGCCCTAGGGCAACACACCAGAGTTATCAAACCAACCAACCTATCCTGGCTAGGAAAACATTTTATAATCATGAATGTATGTAGGTATCACTGGGGTCACACTGCCTGCCCTCCAGAACATCTACAGCAACCTGTCACAAAAAGGCCAAGAAAATCATCAAGGACCACGGCCTGTTCAACCCGCTACCATCTATAAGGCAGAGACAGTACAGGGGCACCAAAGCTGGGACTGAGAGAATGAAAAACAGCTTCTAACTGCAGGCCATCGGACTGTTAAATAGCCATCAATAGCCGGCCTCCGCCCAGTACCCTGCCCTGAACCTTAGTCACTTTACTAGATGGCTGCCCTATGTACAGTTGAAGTCGGAAGATTCCTTCCCCCTAACCAAATATATTTAAAAACTCAGTTTTTCACAATTCCTTACATTTAATCTTAGTAAAAATGTCCTGTCTTAGGTCAGTTAGGATCACCACTTTATTTTAAGAATGTGAAATGTCAGAATAACAGTAGAGAATTATTTATTTCAGATTTTATTTCTTTCACCACATTCCCAGTGGGTCAGAAGTTTACATTCACTCAATTAGTATTTGGTAGCATTGCCTTTAAATGGTTTAACTTGGGTCAAACGCTTCAGGTAGCCTTCCACAAGCTTCCCACAATAAGTTGGGTGAATTTTGGCCCATTCCTCCTGACAGAGCTGGTGTAACAGTCAGGTTTGTAGGCCTCCTTGCTCGCACACGCTTTTCTACAGGATTGAAGTCGGGGCTTTATGATGGCCATTTTGCCACAAATTTGGAAGTGTGCTTGGGGTCATTGTCCATTTGGAAGACCCATTTGTGACCAAGCTTTAACTTCCAGACTGATATCTTGAGATTTTGCTTCAATATATCCACATCATATTCCTCCCTCAGGATGCCATCTATTTTGTGAAATGCACCAGTTCCTCCTGTAGCAAAGCACCCCCACAACATGATGCTACCACGCCCGTGCTTCACAGTTGGGATGGTGTTCTTCGGCTTGCAAGCCTCCCCCTTTTTCATCCAAACATAACGATGGTCATTATGGGCAAGCAGTTATATTTTTGTTTCATCAGACCAGAGGACATTTCTCCAAAAAGTATGATCTTTGTCCCCATGTGCAGTTGCAAACCGTAATTTGGCTTTATGGCGGTTTTGGAGCAATGGCTTCTTCCTTGCTGAGCGGCCTTTCAGGTTATGTCGATATAGGACTCGTTTTTACTGTGGATATAGATACTTTTGTGACTGTTTCCTCCAGCATCTTCACAAGGTCCTTTGCTGTTGTTCTGGGATTGATTTGCACATTTCGCACCTAAGTACGTTTACCTCTAGGAGACAGAACGCATCTCCTTCCTGAGCAGTATGACGACTGCGGGGTCCCATGGTGTTTATACTTGCATACTATTGTTTGTACAGATGAATGTGGTAGCGTCAGGCGTTTGGAAATTGCGCCCAAGGATGAACCAGGCTTGTGGAGGTCTACAACTTTTTTTCCGGAGGCCTTGGCTTATTTATTTGTTTTTTCCCATGATGTCAAGCAAAGAGGCACTGAGTTTGAAGGTAGTCCGTGAAATACATCCACAGGTACACCTCCAATTGACTCAAATTATGTCAATTCGCCTATCAGAAGCTTCTAAAGCCATGACACCCTTTTCTGGAATTGTCCAAGCGGTTTAAAGGCAGTCAACTTAGTGTATGTAAACTTCTTACCCACTGGAATTGTGATACAGTGAATTGTAAGCGAAATAATACGTCTGTAAACAATGGTTGGAAAAAATGACTTGTGTCATTTACAAAGTCGATGTCCTAACCAACTTGCCAAAGCTATAGTTTGTTAACAAGACATTTTTGGAGTGGTTGAAAAACAAGTTTTAATGACTCCAACCTAAGTGTATGTAAACTTCCGACTTCAACTGTACATAGTTATTGAACACTGGTCACTTTAATAAATGTTTACATAACTTTATCTGCTTCATACAGTGGGGAGAACAAGTATTTGATACACTGCCGATTTTGCAGGTTTTCCTACTAACAAAGCATGCAGAGGTCGGTAATTTTTATCATAGGCACACTTCAACTGTGAGACGGAATCTAAAACAAAAATCCAGAAAATCACATTGTATGATTTTTAAGTAATTAATTTGCATTTTATTGAATGACATAAGTACTTGATACATCAGAAAAGCAGAACTTAATATTTGGTACAGAAACCTTTGTTTGCAATTACAGAGATCATACGTTTCCTGTAGTTCTTGACCAGGTTTGCACACAATGCAGCAGGGATTTTGGCCCACTCCTCCATACAGACCTTCTCCAGATCCTTCAGGTTTCGGGGCTGTCGCTGGGCAATACGGACTTTCAGCTCCCTCCAAAGATTTTCTATTGGGTTCAGGTCTGGAGACTGGCAAGGCCACTCCAGGACCTTGAGATGCTTCTTACGGAAGACTGGAAGACCCAGCCACGACTCATCTTCAATGCTCTTACTGGGGGAAGGAGGTTGTTGGCCAAGATCTTGTGATACAGTGGGGCAAAAAAGTATTTAGTCAGCCACCAATTGTGCAAGTTCTCCCACGTAAAAAGAGGAGAGAGGCCTGTAATTTTCATCATAGGTACACTTCAACTATGACAGACAAAATGAGGAAAGAAAATCCAGAAAAATCACAAAAAAATCCTACAATGAATTTATTTGCAAATTATGGTGGAAAAATAAGTATTTGGTCACCTACAAACAAGCAAGATTTCTGGCTCTCACAGACCTGTACCTTCTTCTTTAAGAGGCTCCTCTGTCCTCCACTCGTTACCTGTATTAATGTCACCTGTTTGAACTTGTTATCAGTATAAAAGACACCTGTCCACAACCTCAAACAGTCACACTCCAAACTCCACTACGGCCAAGACCAAAGAGCTGTCAAAGGACACCAGAAACAAAATGTTAGACCTGCATTGAGATAAACTTTTGTTATTGACCAAATACTTATTTTCCACCATAAATTGCAAATAAATTCATTAAGAATCCTACAATGTGATTTTCTGGAAAAAAATTTCTCATTTAGTCTGTCAGTTGAAGTGTACCTATGATGAAAATTACAGGCCTCATCTTTTTAAGTGGGGGAACTTGCACAATTGGAGGCTGACTAAATAATTTTTTGCCCCACTGTACATGGCCCCATCCATCCTCCCCTCAAAACGGTGCAGTCGTCCTATCCCCTTTGCAGAAAAGCATCCCCAAGGAATTATGTCTTCACCTCCATGCTTCACGGTTGGGATGGTGTTCTTGGGGTTGTACTCCTCCTCCTTCTTCCTCCAAACACGGCGAGTGGAGTTTAGACCAAAAAGCTCTATTTTTGTCTCATCAGACCACATGACCTTCTCCCATTCCTCCTCTGGATCATCCAGATGGTCATTGGCAAACTTCAGATGGGGCTGGACATGCGCTGGCTTGAGCAGGGGGACCTTGCGTGCGCTGCAGGATTTTAATCCATGACGGCGGAGTGCGTTAATGGTTTTCTTTGAGACAGTGGTCTCAGCTCTCTTCAGGTCATTGACCAGGTCCTGCTGTGTAGTTCTGGGCTGATCCCTCACCTTCCTCATGATCATTGATGCCCCACGAGGTGAGATCTTGCATGGATCCCCAGACCGAGGGTGATTGACCGTCATCTTGAACTTCTTCCATTTTCTAATAATTGCGCCAACAGTTGTTGCCTTCTCACTAAGCTGCTTGCCTATTGTCCTGTAGCCCATCCCAGCCTTGTGCAGGTCTACAATTTAACCCTGATTTCCTTACACAGCTCTCTGGTCTTGGCCGTTGTGGAGAGGTTTGAGTCTGTTTGATTGAGTGTGTGGACAGGTAACGAGTTCAAACAGGTGTAGTTAATACAGGTAATGAGTGGAGAACAGGAGGGCTTCTTAAAGAAAAACTAACAGGTCTGTGAGAGCTGGAATTCTTACTGATTGGTAGGTGATCAAATACTTATGTCATTCAATAAAATGCAAATTAATTATTTAGAAATCATACAATGTGATTTTCTGGATTTGCGTTTTAGATTCCGTCTCTCACAGTTGAAGTGCACCTATGATAAAAATTACAGACCTCTACATGCTTTGTAAGTAGGAAAACATGCAAAATCGTCAGTGTATCAAATACTTGTTCTCCCCACTGTATGTATATACTCTATTCTAGATAAGGCTCATCCTATATAACTACTGCTGTACACACCTTTTCTATTCATATACTGTCCACACACACACACACACACAGAGTATACCAAACATTAGTAGTAGAGGTCGACCGATTAATCGGAATGGCCGATTAATTAGGGTCGATTTCAAGTTTTCATAACAAGCGGTAATCAGCGTTTTTAAACACAGATTGTGGCCGATTTATTATTATATATTTTTTTAACCTTTATTTAATGAGGCAAGTCAGTTAAGAACACATTCTTATTTTCAATGACGACCTAGGAACAGTGCTTCTACACCTGCATTGCCTGCTGTTTGGGGTTTTAGGCTGGGTTTCTGTACAGCACTTTGAGATATCAGCTGATGTACGAAGGGCTATATAAATAAATGTGATTTGATTTGATTTGGTTAACTGCCTTGTTCAGGGGCAGAACGACAGATTTGTACCTTGTCAGCTCGGAGATTCGATCTTGTAACCTTCCGGTTACTTGTCCAACGCTCTTACCACCTGCCTTACCACCTACCTGTTACGCGAGTGTAGCTGTTAAGCGAGTGTAGCAAGAAGCCACGGTAAGTTGCTAGCTAAAATTAAACTTATCTTATAAAAAACAATCAACCTTAACATAATCACTAGTTAACTACACATGGTTGATGATATTACTAGTTTATCTAGCGTGTCCTGCGTTGCATATAATCGAAGCAGTGCCTGTAGTTTGGGCCGCCTGGCTCGTTGCAAACTGTATGAAGACCATTTATTCCTAACAAAGACCGTAATTAATTGCCAGAATTTTACATAATTATGACATAAAATTGAAGGTTGTACAATGTAACAGCAATATTTAGACTTAGGGATGCCACCCGTTAGATAAAATACGGAACAGTTTCGTATTTCACTGAAAGAATAAACATTTTGTTTTCGAATTGATGGCTTCCGGATTCGACCATATTAATGACCTAAGGCTCGTATTTCTGTGTGTTATTATGTTATAACTAAGTCTATGATTTTATATTTTATAGAGCAGTCTGACTGAGCGGTGGTAGGCAGCAGCAGGCTCGTAAGCATTCATTAAAACAGCACTTTCGTGCGTTTTGCCAGCAGCTCTTCGTTGTGCTTCAAGCATTGAGCCGTTTCAAGCCTATCAACTCCCGAGATTAGGCTGGTGTAACCGATGTGAAAAGGCTAGCTAGTGAGTGGGATGCACGCTAATAGCGAATCAATAGGTGACGGCACTCACTCTGAGACCTTAAAGTAGGGCCGCGGCATTTGTGGAGCAATGGATAACGATGCTTCGAGGGTGGCTGTTTTTGATGTGTTCCTGGTTCGAGGAGAGGGACGGAAGCTATACAGTTACACTGGCAATACTAAAGTGCCTATAAGAACATCCAATAGTCAAAGGTATATGAAATACAAATGGTATAGAGAGAAATAGTCCTATAATTCGTATAATAACTACAACCTAAAACTTCTTACCTGGGAATATTGAAGACTCATGTTAAAAGGAACCACCAGCTTTCATATGTTCTCATGTTCTGAGCAAGGAACTTAAACGTTAGCTTTTTTACATGGCATATATTGCACTTTTACTTTCTTCTCCAACACTGTTTTTGCATTATTTAAACCAAATTTAACATGTTTCATTATTTATTTGAGGCTAAATAGATTTTTATTGATGTCTTATATTAAGTGAAAATAAAAGTTTTCAGTATTGTTGTAATTGTCATTATTACAAATAAATAAATTGGCCTATTAATCAGTATTGGCTTTTTTTGGTCCTCCAATAAATCGGTATAGGCGATGAAAAATCATAGTCGGTCGACCTCTAATTAGTAGTGCCGTCCTAATATGGAGTTGCGCCCCCCCCCCACATCCGCCTTTGCCTTCAGAACATTCTCAATTTGTCAGGGCATGAACTCGACAAGGTGTTGAAAACATCCCATGGGGATGCTGGCCCTTGTTGACGCCAATGCTTCTCACTCTTGTGTGAAGTCGGTTGGATGTCTTTTGGGTGGTGGACCATTCTTGATACACACAAGGAACTGTTGAGCGTGAAAAATCCAGCAGCGTTGCTATTCTTGATACAAACCGGTGCGCCTGGTACCTGATACCATACTCGGTTCAAAGACAAAGACATTTTTTATCTTGCCTATTCACCCTCTGAATAGCACACATGCACAATTCATGTCTCTCTTGTCTCAAGGCTTAAAAATTCCTTACTTAACCTGTCGCCAGCCCTTCATTACACTGATTGAAGTGGATTTAACAAGTGATATCAATAAGGGGTCATAGCTTTGACCAGGTCAGTCTGTCATGGAAAGAGCAGGTGTTTTTAATGTTTTGGATACTCAGTGCAGGGTGAATGGGCAAGTCAAAAATATTTCAGTGCCTATGAACGGGGTATGGTAGTAGGTTCCAGGTGCACCGGTTTGTGTCAAGAACTGCAACGCTGCTGGATTTTTCACACTCAACATTCTCCCGTGTGTATCAAGAATGGTCCACCACCCAACTTCACACAACTGTGGGAAGCATTGAAGTCAACACGGGCCAGCATCCCTGTGGAATGTTTGACACCTTGTAGAGTCCATACCCTGATGAATTGAGGATCTTCTGAGGGCAAAAGGGTTGGTGCAACTCTATATGAATATTTAGTATACTCTGTGTATATATTCCAGACTCTGACATGGCACCTGCTAATATTTCTTAATTGATTTGTGTGTATTGTTAGGTATTATTGTACTGTAGGAGCTAGAAACATAAGCATTTCACTGAACCTACCATAACGTCTGCTAAACATGTGTTCATGACCAAAAACAATAATTGATTTTATTTAGTCTCAGTCCATTCTCCCTCTCCTATAACCATTCCTCTTCCCCTCTCTCACTGGTCCCAGTCTTCCCATTAGTCAGCAGGATTAGTCAGGATTTTATTTGGTTTGGCCTCCTTCTGGAGATGCCACTTCCCCAAAATGTGAGTTATAATGCCAGAGATCAGCCAGATGGTGTTTAGGGGGTAGAGGGGCAGAATCAGGGCTGTTTTGGGGCACACTCCTCCTCGTGCATGCATTCATTTGGCTCCAGTCCAGAGCTCAAGTATGACCCTATGCCTAAATGTTATTATTTCTGTCACACAAGCTACCACAAGAGGGTTGTCTGACAAAAGCAGCACAAAGGGGAATTTTTATTTTATTTGTGTGGTAGTCCTACATATGAGATATGCCTATGAAAATGATTTGTTTTCACATTACAGCTCAATTTAGATGCAGAAATGGTCTGTTAAAGAAATAATAAGCAGGTCTACTTGAGTTTCTAAAATGGGTATAGTATTTAGGATCCATTTGTTGTTGGTGAAATTGTCTTCCTCAGAGGTAGCAGCACACTTAAGCAAAGGGAAGCACCTGCACAACCTTGCTATTATGGAATTCCTCTAGCAGGAAACAAGGAACAGGGAGATTTAAAATGGACATAAAAATCAGACTGTAGTCAAACATGTTCTATCCATCTCAAGTTGTAACGGTAGGCTACATAGCCAGAGCCATATATTTTCTGGTATTGCTTAACATTATGTAGGCTAAAAGTAAGCAATAAAATCAAGGGCATCTCCTTTCCAGACATGATGGGTGGATGGTTGCCAGAAGATACAGACCCAGGTATCTTCTGGCAACCATCCACCCTCTGCAACTGGATCCTGGACTTCCTGCCGAGTAGACCACAGGCTGTGAGGATTGGCAACATCACCCCCTGACTCTTCACACAGGGGCCCCCCAGGGGAGTGTACTCAGTCCTCTGCTGTACTCCCTCTTCACCCACAACTGCATGGTTGCACAACACCAACGTCATCAAGTTTGCTGACGATACCACGGTTATAGGGCTGATAACCAACAACAACGAGTCAGCCAATAGGGAGGAGGTAAGTGAACTGGCATTGTGGCGTCATGATAACCTCTCCCTCAATGTGAGCAAAACAAAGGAGTTGATTGTGGACTTCAGGAAGCAAAGGAGGGAACATGCCCCGATCCACATCAATAGGACTGCAGTAGAGGGTCACAAGTTAAGTTCCTCGGCGTGCACATTGGACCAACACCATTCTTGTCAATAGGGCTCACAAGTGTCTCTACTTCCTAAAGGCGTCCACATGCTTCCCAGCTGAAACAGTTCGGTAGAGTTTGTACATATATAATGATGACATTTTGTGGGGGTTTTATCACTTTTTGGACTTCCGTGAGTTTTTTTTCAGCAGTTCGGGCACACATTTTTTCTGGAGGCAAGCCAAAGGTCAGAGCCGAAGTCTACGTCCCTTCGTCTGCGATTGGTTATCAGTAGGGATTCTTCAATAAAGTGTTTTTTTTTGTCATTCAATGAGAGACTCATTTTCATGTAATTTTTTCCCATTGAAAAATACTTCAAACATCTTAATTAGATGTAAAATCTTCAGCAAAATCATCAAAATGAATGACTGATTTCTTGACTTAGATAAATTATTTATTTTGAGGAAGTGTATACTGTGTTACGGTGTCTCAAAATTGACAAAGTACTATTGCTACTTGTTTCTTGTTTTTAAAGAGAAGGTCTTTTAAGGAAGTAAGCGAGCACACTCGTTTGGTTAGCCGAACTGAAGCATGCTGACGAACACAATGATACATCAAACTGAAGCACGCTGACGAACACAATGATACATCGAGCAGATAAAAATACAGCTGAAAACTGCCCCTTTCGTCCTCATGCTAACTACCAGTAGACACAGCAGCCATTTTAAAATGGCAGTTTCAGCCAATCAGATCCTTTGTTGTTCAACATCTTGTGCCATTTCATAATGGCTGCTGTGGCTACTGGTAGCTAGCATGAGTACGAAATGGGAAGTTTTAGAGGAACACAAGTAGTATTTTAACCTTATCTATGGAGCAGTGTGGGTAAAGGTCAAATTTGGATACAGTGGCATATCCCATTCCTGCAGTGAGGTACATTTTCAGACCCATATCTCACGCCGGCTTAACTGTGTCAATGTAGCCAGGACATAAACATTAATAAAAGAGAGTCACACACACTATATACAAGCGCCTAGTAATATATTGGGTGAACTAACAACGTATCGGCATCACTGTGCCTTCTTCAGGGTCATGAATGTAGCCAGGACAAACACATTTTCATGATTTCACTAATATCATGAAAAACAATAAATCATAGCACGGTTTTGGCTCATTCGGTAGTTTTTACCTAATAAAGTAGGATTATGTCAAAAGTACCACTTATATTCATAAAAAACAGGGGTCACCAACAAGTGGATCGTGAACTTCAAGGCATTCCTAGTTGATAATCAAATCAATGGCTCACCCATTATGCAACTAGAGTTTTGCCATCAAGCCTGTCCACGCTCTCTGATCAGTCTCAATGGAGGAAGGCGAGAGCAGGGACTGTGAGAGGTGGACACCTCTGCTATTCTCTCCCTCCGCTGAGACTAATGCCGTATTCGAAACAACTGGGGACTCGGAAATCTACAACTTCCGAGCGTTCAAGACAACTGGGAATTCTGAGAAAAAAATTTGATCCAACTGGGGAAAATAGTTTTTGAATGGTCATCCAACTCGGAAACTCAGGCATCTTTATAGCGCTCCGCCTTTCCAACCTGAAGTTCACTGACCATGATTTGACCTCGTTTTTTTACAGGATAATGTCAATGAATCACTACCTCACATCAGTTTCTAAATAGTGATAGATGTGATAGCTTAACCCTCAAATCCATTAATTTGAGGCCAGAGACTTTTATGGGATGAGCGCGCAATTTATTTTCAAGCCACCATGGCCTGAAAATGACAGATACGTTCTAAGTCCAACTACAGACTGCCGTTTATGACAAACACCGGTACTAACACCAAAGATAATCATCTGTTTTGAGTAATAGATTTTGTGACTTCTAGATTTGTTTTTATATATTTTTTTGTTTAACCTTTATTTAACTAGGCAAGTCAGTTAAGAACAAATTCTTATTTACAATGATGGCTTACCCCAGCCAAACCCTAACACGGTCGACGCTGTGCCAATTGTCCACCACCCTAAGGGACACCCAATCACGGCCAGTTGTGATACAGCCTGGAATCGTACCAGGGTCTGTTGTGACACCTCTAGCACTGAGATGCAGTGGCTTAGATCGCTGCGCCAATCTGAAGGCCTATAAACTGTGTGCGCAGTTAAGTCATCATAAACAGATGACTATAAACTTTAATACCAACATCACCAATCTGAGGTAAAAAAGGATGGGTATTTCCTGCAATTCATGTGGTGAAAACATTAGTCTTATAATGTAGTAACACACTATGTCCACCATGGGTAAATTTGAATAATATAACATAATTCAATGCCCAAGTAATTCAACACTTTAATATATGATCATACTACTTTAACCATGGACAGAGTTTAAAATGCCTGTAAACGCAATTTAACCAGGCACTCTAGACTAGAGCGTCCGTAGGGTCTGTGCAGCAGGATGAACGTTTGACCACTATACTTAATTAATGTAACCATGATTGTGTTCCGATCTCAGTGTAGCTCAGTGTTAACAAGCGTAACGGTAGTGTCAGTATCTTCTGGCAAGGTGGATGTTTGTCCAAGGCCAATCATGTATGTTCCTTGCAGTTTGTATCCAAGGCAACATTTTCAAACACACGGTCATTAGTAGGGCGTCTATAACCTGTGTGACATGATGATGATGCTCATTATGCAGGTTAATACATGGCCCATTTCGAAATTTGTGTTTAAAACGCTTTCCCACGGATTTTCAGAGATGTCGGCCAAATTGCACATTAAATCTAAAACAAGTTCAGTCATCTAAGCAGGCTACCAAATTACACGCATTTCATTACAAACCATGAGACCAAATCTAGTCTATTGTGCAGACTATAATAAGATGTAAGAACTTAGAAACTACATGAAATAAGTTAACTCCACTCCGGAGAGTGATCAGCCACGGGGCACTTGTTGCTTTCTCGTGAGCTGTATAAAGGAAAGGACAGATTCGTCCACGCCACGGAAACAATTATGTCTCGCGTTAACTCACCAGCATATAAATGACCTGTTCCGTCTCTCGTCGAGATTTCCTTGAAAATTTCCTAAAGTTTGAGTTCACTGTCATTAATGATCAACCAACCAGAGCACAGCCGAAGCTCTTCGTGGAAAGGGGCGTGGTGAAGCTCCTGCTGGAAGAGCAGGTAGGCGGACCCAAACGACGCTCCAGGTGGAGTTTGGCTAAACTCACGAATACGCAATCAATATTGATATAGACAAATAAATTGTGGTTTATGAATATATCGTGACAAATCAAACCCCATTTATGTTATTTTGTCATATTTGTTTACTATATTTTCAGCACTCAATTACTTTCCCATCATAGGCTAACTTTGGACATTTATGGACGACTTCTGGAAAATGTATTATAAATATTGTTGTTGCAGACCTCTTGTTCCACACATCTTCAAGTCTTGTCAATGACAAGTTGTCACAGATCTGGAATACTGTAAATTACACACATAGTGGTTAGAGCGTTGGGTCAGTAACCTAAAGGTTGCTGGATCAAACCCCTGAGCTAATAAGGTTAAAAAATATATATATATATGTCGTTCTGCCCCTGAGCAAGGCTGTTAACCCACTGTTCCCCGGGCACTGTGGATGTCGATTAAGGCAGCCCCCGCACCTCTCGGATTCAGAGGGTTTGGGTTAAATGCGGAAGACACGTTTCAGTTGAAGGCATTTGTACAACTGACTAGGTACCCCTCCTTTCCCTTAATTGAAAGAGAGAGAGAGAGAGAGAGAGACACTGAGAGAGAGACACTGGGAGAGACACTGGGAGAGAGACACTGGGAGAGAGACACTGGGAGAGAGACACTGGGAGAGAGACACTGAGAGAGAGACACTGGGAGAGAGACACTGGGAGAGAGACACATAGATAGAGACACTGAGAGAGAGACACTGGGAGAGAGACACTGAGAGAGAGACACTGGGAGAGAGACACTGGGAGAGAGACACATAGATAGAGACACTGAGAGAGAGACACTGGGAGAGAGACACTGGGAGAGAGACACTGAGAGAGAGACACTGGGAGAGAGACACTGGGAGAGACCACACATAGATAGAGACACTGAGAGAGAGACACTGGGAGAGACCACACATAGATAGAGACACTGAGAGAGAGACACTGGGAGAGACCACACATAGATAGAGACACTGAGAGAGAGACACTGAGAGAGAGACACTGAGAGAGACCACACATAGATAGAGACACTGAGAGAGAGACACTGAGAGAGAGACACTGGGAGAGACCACACATAGATAGAGACACTGAGAGAGACACTGGGAGAGACCACACAGAGATAGAGACACTGAGAGAGAGACACTGAGAGAGAGACACTGGGAGAGACCACACATAGATAGAGACACTGAGAGAGACACTGGGAGAGACCACACATAGATAGAGACACTGAGAGAGAGACACTTGAAATGTCTCTATTCCTTTGGAACGTTTGTAATGTTTACTGTTCATTTTCTGATGTTTATTTCACTTTTGTTTATTATCTAGTTCACTTGCTTTGGCAATGTAAACATATGTTTCCCATGCCAATAAATCCCTTTGAATTTAATTAAGAGAAAGAGAGAGAATAAGGAACTTATGTTAATGGAATGTTTACTGTTCATTTCACTTTTGTATATTATCTACCTCACTTGCTTTGGCAATGTTAACATGTTTCCCATGCCAAAAATCCCCTTGAATTGAAGTGAATTGAAGAGGCAAAAGTTCTTCCTCTGTCTCTGGATCAAAAGCAGATATATACTACCCCTCCAAGGCTGTTGGTCGTTACTACAGGCTAAAGACTGTTTTCTGGGGGAAATTTCAACTGAGTGAACTCAATAAACAAATGACATATTCTCTACTTCTTGCAGTATTAGCTTTTATATGTTGTTTTTGAAGTCAACCAAAAGAAAAAATGTGCCCTTGTTTAAAGATAGGCTAAGATAAAATATATTGAAATTGGGCCCACCAATTGTGCGCATGTGTGTGTGTGTGCGTGAGAGAGAGAGGGAGAGAGTGAGACCACTGGAACAACTACTGGGACTTGAATCAGGCTCAGCAGACATCTGGTTTGAGGGAGACCTAATTTGGACAGGGATTTGAGCCAGTGTGGCTGGATGGGCAACGAACAGTTTTACACAGTGCAGAGTGTAGACACAATGATTCTAGATGGTGTACTGTCTGTACAATGACACAGGCATCGGATCAGGTTGGGCAATGTCTCCACAAACACCCAAACAAAAGAAGCATCCTTCACCCTTACGCAAAACTGAGTAGTTTCAAGTTTTAATGTCACATTCACAAGTACAGTGAAAAACCTTTCTTGCAAACTCAAAACCCAACAATGCAAAAATCAATAACAATGTAATACTAGAAGAAAAAAACACGAGAAATAAGAAGATACATTTCATTTCCCATAAAATATGTCAAAATGTAATTCTATACATAACATTAAATATAGTGTAAGGAAAGTATACCCAAGCACGCTTCAGCCCAGTTTGAACAAAAAGGGAATCAGGTGATGAAGGACTTGAAAATATATGTCTCGTTAATACATTTCTGATCTATGCAGAAACAGAATGCACCTTTTTCTTAATTTTCCTGGATAGTCACCCGCTGAAGTGTCCAGGGATATGGATTTTTTGGGGGGATGAAATATAGTGCGTATTATATACATGTTTGCATATATTACAGGTTTTCCATTACAAATACACATGTGACAGCTGGCCTTTGTAACTGTACATTTCCCTGGTATTTCTAAAACAAATCAATATATTTTTGCAAATTATTTTTTCCCTGATAATGTATTGGTTTGATATTTATTAGTAACGTTTCTTACATAGGACATAGAACGCCTCATATTTTTGAACATGAAACGCAACATATTCAACGCATCGCTTGCAAGTAAAATCTCCACAAGGGGGAGCTATTTTTTCACGTTATGGGTTTACCAGCAGTAATTCAATGTATTCCAGTTGAGATCCAGGAAATGTCAAGGACCTGGAAGACAAGGACGTTACATGCAATTATAACCCTGCTGAGATCTTTTGTCTAGGTGTGCAGAGGCAGCGTGGACAATGGCCCCTTTTGCGCCATTTGCTATAAAATGTTTTTTAGACCTAATGAAGACCAACATGTGACATCACAACCGACCATGCATGCAGTTCATCACTGGATGGACACTGCTTTCAGCTTCATGTCTCAAACCAGTGATGGCCGACCAGCTTTTTGATATCAGTCAAAATATTGCACCTGAATGTATTTTTTGAAACCCATACAAAGCTACAGAGCAATGCTCATACAGTACATAATCACATTAGAAACGTGGGTAATGTCAGGGATTTTGAGGAAAATTGTATTTATTTATTTTATAAAATGGCTAGGTATTGCTGACTATATCACTGTATGTATTCTCTTATATAATTATATTGGCATCTGAAATCTATTTTTAAGCAGTATCCTGTTCAACAGAGGAAATTATTGTTTAAAACGTTCATGCCGAGCATAACAGGCAGTTGTTTGACTGAATATATGCATTTTATTTTACGTGATTACATGTTATAAATTTGCTGTGAATACTTTGTTTCTGTCTGTATTTGAGCTTGATCCAGTATCGAAAAAGTAAATTCCAATACTGATCCATCAGCTATGTGAATCGCTTACAATGCAGCCATCAGTATACATTTTTTGCAGGCCTTCCAAGTAGCTAGATTTGACTAAGTATACAGAGCGCGTGCTGCTAGCTAACCGCGCGAAACTTTGCCTTTCAGTTTATCTGTAGCCAGCCTGTGGGAGGACACGTCCATTTTGTAGCTAGCAACTGTCTTGTGTCAAAACGTGAAATTATTTGCTAAAATTGTTTATATTGATTGTGAGATTATAGTTAGCTAGTTACTGCGAATACACACATGCCAGCAATCAACAGCTTCAGCGAACATTAGCTAAATTAGAAGATTGACAACTGTTAGCCAGCTAGAAAACGTTAACTAGCTAACGTTAGCTAGAGTTTCCGGTGAGTAAAGTTGATATGGTTGTTAGCTATATTAGCTAGTTAACGTTAGCTGGACAGTTAAAATAAAGTAATGGGTATACTATTTAAATAATCCCTCGGGGTTAGCAAACTAACCCTGGATGGGGGATTATTCAGGAACGTTGACGTAGTTATTAACATGAGCTGTTCAAAACCAATATGCCTCTAGCAAGATAGGTAACGTTACAACTAGCTATCCAATAATAGCTCGCTACGTTGCCACCATGTCAGCAAATAAAACCATTCTGCCCATGGAAGGAAACACGAAACATTTGCTTAATTCCAAACCCATTCATAAACTATCCTGGATCTAAAACTGACTAGCTATGTGGCTAACGTTAGCTGCTGGCTAAATGTGGCTAACTAGCTAGCAGCCACCGTCAACTAGTAAATCCGAAATCGAATGCCTCAATGTTGACGAGCCGCTAATCTCAGTATTGTTGCTATTTATTTCGCTGAATCGTTGATATCCAGTGGGTAAAGTTAGCTGCATCCATAGACTTTCTACTCCACAAAATGGGGTCTATTAACGTTTGTCTCCGCCATTTTGTGACAGAAATTTCTCTGAGCACAGGAGTACGTGTAATGGTTGAATGTTGTAACCTCGTCAAATAGATATCCGTCTGGCAGTTACAGAAAAGGGATCATGAGCAATTTCCATTCATCTCAGGAGACAAAAGTAATTTCTGACTGCTAGGCTATTGGGTCCAACACCGGTGATAACCTGGTAGCCGGTTGCTCTCAGGCAAGGGCTGCAGTTACTGGAATAAAGTTACATTACTAGCTATCTCCAATTAAGATATTACACAATATGGCATTACCACTTTGAAATTGTAGCTAGATTTGGTAGAAAGGAGAGTTGCGGCTATTGAAACAGCCAGGTGATTTCGTTATCACAATATAATCAAGAGAAAGTATTTGTAAACAAACAGTACAGTAATGATACATTATTATAACTCGTCTTCATTTCTACATTGACAGTTTAGAGTTCCGGTCTGGGTCCAGCCAATTTAGCTAAGAACTGTCACCGCTTTGATACAGGTGTAAAGCAATGTGGTGTAATGGGATACTGCACTGAGATAATTAATATCACGAAGCACTCATTTTGTGGATGAAATTAGCAAAACTGAATTTACTGTGGTGACTTTATAAACTGTAATGATTAGTCTACTTAGTTAAGAATATTCAGAGAAAGCAGTCACTTCACCAAACTTTACAATTAAGATGAAACCATTACACAAATTAATTGCATGTCAGTTGCATCTAATATTGATCAACATATAGCCAGCCAACTTTGAGAATAAAGTAGGGCTATCACAGCACAGGAAAATATATGTGGAAACTCTGAATAATCTATTTTGAATGGTTGTCAACTTGTCACATTATTATTCTTATAATATATCCAAAAGCGCCCCTCCCCCACGAACAGTAGTAATTTTGTTCTGTTTGAACGGTTCTTGTACATTTCAGATGAGCTCTAAAAAAGACAACACTGTCTATTGTTCCAATAAACCGCTTTGGAGTGCAATACCGTTGTTTCTAGTAGAGGGCGCTGCGTGGCAGTACGAGCTCGAGGCCTCAGATCTTTTTGTCTGGAACTGGATCCCGCTGCCGCTCTACAGTGTGTGCGATTGCTTGGAGCCGCGTCCGTAACACACTGTCAAACCACTCCAAACGAACACATTTGATACCAAAACTATTAATTTAGCATATTTTACAATGGCAGTTGTAGTTTGCCGTTGAAATCGGCCGTTATTCTGGCTAAGTGTTTATTACAACTTGCAGAATCGGCTTGTTTTCTGTGTATAGCTGTGCATCAGTCTTTATTAGCGAGCTGGCGCTCTTCTTGCTATTAGCTATTTCTTTAACTTTTTTAAACACTCAGCTTCGCGAATGACTGAGCGCCGGCGGAGTATGGGATCCTTGGTGTCTTAGGAAGCGAGTGAGTGGGGGTTTAACCGTTTTTACATGCAAAAACAATGGCAAATTCGACGGGGAAAAATGTACTAGATCAGCGAAGGAAGGGACTGGCTTTCCTGGACGAGCTGCGGCAATTTCACCGAAGCAGAGGGTGAGAATGGGGCGTTTAAATACACCTTTAAACATCATGTACATATGACTATGGATGCTTACAAACAATTACTAATACTATTCTCCATGTATTTCATTATTTTTCCTTCAGATCGCCGTTCAAGAAGATTCCTATCGTGGGTGGGAAAGAACTAGATCTTAATGCTCTCTATATCAGAGTCATTTCGTTAGGTGGATTTGCTAAGGTGAGTGCAACAAAAAGTGCATTTTCGCACTCTCGGTTTTCAGTGAACAGCTAGAGAACTCTCTTTCGGCATCCCGAATAGCTATTTCATACTAAAACGGCTGTAGGAGAGAGATGATTGCGGTCGGCCTTGTGCTAGTTTGCCATCTATGCAATGTGGTGGCTTGTGTTGTGTATGGTTTGAATTGAAAGTCCGTACGGTAGCTGCACTGCTCGGAGTCTGAGTGCAGTAAGAGCAACTCAAAATTAGCGGGCACGTTTAACATCGATTATCGGCACTGGCTAGGAGGAACTATTCGCCGCGGGGGATAGGTAACATTTTGTGCAAGTAGATTTTTTACGATAATTTGGGGGAAGCTAGTTATTCGCATTAGCCATCTTTGGCTCTATGGCTGAAGACAAATGTAGGCCGCACACAGGCCTATTTATTGAAAACTGTAAACGTGAAAATGATTTCCCAAATAAAGACTGCTCGCCTTCATTCCATCATTGCTACTAGCATTGTGCTGAAGCGGGTCATCGTTGTCTCGGGCTTTGGAAGCTACCACATTTAGCCTGCACGCTTGGCTTGCCAGAAAAGTAATGTTAGCCAGATTGCTAACACTAGCTTGTAAGTAAGCCATCCAGTTCAAGCTGTAGCTAGCTGTGAGTTGTTGCTTGCAAACATGGAATTAAATACACAGTTCTAGCTAATAAAAGTAGCTAACATTAACATCTTGTTACTAGATGCTAATCAGATTGTTTATGATTCATCTAATACATATTTTATGCATCCTGATATTGCTTAATTGAAAAATGTGTAATAACATCCTTATTTACTTTACAGGTTTCTGACAAGAATCAGTGGTCAGAGCTGGGTGAAGATTTTAACTTCCCAAGGAGTTGTTCAAATGCAGCATTTGTTTTAAAACAGTACTACCTTCGGTAAGTGGCATGGTCTTGTATTAGCTACTACACTCAGACAGCATGTGGCAAATGTTTACAAATTCTGAGAGGCTGGAAGCAGGAAAGGACCATGCAACAATCCAGCATTGCTGACAGTTGTAAAGATGTTGAACACGGAAAACAAAAACACCATACTGGACCTTACCTTGGCTGCAATATTTATGCCTCATAGCAGTATGTTTTGATGTAAAATTTACTAAACTTTACTGGGTTAATGCAGATCACTATTTTATATATATATATATATATAATTGTTTGTTTGTTATGCCATGTCTTACTGCTGGGGATTCTGCCATACATATTCTCTTTGTAGATTTAAACTATTATTAAGGGACATGAACTGGGAATGCTTTTTAAATGGTCCATGATTTGTGTGTTACTGAATGCTGGCTGGTCATTTTGCAATTGAATAGGCTAGCCGTTGCCACAACTGCAATAAGCGGCACGTTACCCTAAACACCTTTTGCCCTCGGTGTAGATGTTTCACCAGCAGTAAGCCTTTGGCCATTGTGGAGCTGCTTCTCTACTCAAGTCTCATTTTCCCTCCAAAATATTGCCATCATTGACACGGTCACCTGCTTTTAAGAGGAAGGATCATATTCACCAGTCTAGCCTAGAGGCTGCTTATACGACGCTGCGTTGCCAGTTAGTTGAAGCAACATATCTTTAATAATCCTGTTGCATTAATCACCTTCACAATTTGGGAATGGTTTAAAGAGCTCTAGGTCAACAGTCTGCAAGTAACCAATCTTGTAGGCAAGTCAAATTCTTAACAAGGTTCACACAGACTCTACCTAAGTATCATAACTGCCTACAGATATGGCTTATGAATTTGAACAACTCGGCATAGGCCTAAAGATGTTATTGCCAACCTCTCTTAAGTCATCATGGGATTTTGTATAGGCCCTACATGCAGAGCCAATAATAGGCCAAGCACAGTAATGAAGTGTTTCCAAATGGTCCTGGTTATTCCAGCATTTTTAGCAAAGGATTTCATTCTTGCTATCAGATGAACAATAGTAACGCTTGATACCCTATAAGAGTTTGTTGAATTAAAATATTTTTACATTAACTTCCCATGCAAAGCTGATTTGATATTGGGCAGGCAATGTTACCCTGCGAGGTGTGGGTGCAGGCTGTTTTAGCCCAGCTGCAACACCTGATTCTACCAATCAACAAGGCCTACATGGTCTTCAACCAAGAAACAGGTGTGTTGCTGCTTGGCTGGGAACAAAAGCCCGCACCCAGTGAGACAAATTTCCCCACTTTCAAATTGTCATTTGAAGAGTCATAGGCTAATTTATAATGCAGGGCTCCACAATGTGACCATTTTACTCACATATACAATGTCGTCACAGTTCGCATATGTGTATCGTCAAGTACAAGTATTGTGATATTTTATTTAGGAGCACCAGTGCGCCTAGAAGAATGAAGGATTCTAACATTATTACTTCAAATATTTTTTGTGTGCACCTGGCTACATTTTCCGACTTAGTTCGCACATGTGCTCCTTGTAAAAAAAAAAAAAAGTATGCGTAGAGCCCTGTAAAACAATGTTTGACTGAAACACAGAGATATAAATAGCCTAACTGACAGAACATCAGCAGGTTGGAAGGAGCTGTTGGGAGCTGCCCAGATACATGCTTTATTTTGCCTCATATTTTCAAACAAATGCACAGGCCTAACCCATTTCAAGCCTGCATTTGACCTGACTGCCTGAAACTTTTCCTGGGTTTTACCTCATGACACAGCCCACTGGGATCACATAGAAGTTTGACCATTCTGGTCTACAACTACCATTCCTTGGAAGATTTTTTTCACAGCTTATATATGTTGTTTATTTTTACCACACTCCTGTGTCTTTACCAAACAAAAAATTGAATTGGCCAGGCTAAGACAGCCTTCTACCATCAACTCAAACTGGTTTAAGGGGGAGATGTAGCCCAATGCCAGGTCTCTATTATAGGGTAAGCAAGCCTGTAACGGTGAAACTTATTGGAACCAAAGAGCCCTTTGGTTTAACTGGGAGGTGTAGCTCAATACCAACGCGGTCTTAAGGGCAAACGCTGAATAGTCAGAAATGTATTGAAGTAGGGAGTCGTTTGCTTGTTGGTCTTCTTGTACCGCTACTTAAATCAACATTGCCAAGCCACTTGTCAGTGAAAATAGTAAGTAATCATACAACATGGGAATCTGAGCAATAGACTCAATAGTTGACCTCTGATTGTCGTTTAGTAAAACTGGAATAAAAATTCCACTTATGTGAAAGACAAACATGGAATAAATGAGTTGTTGCAGCTCAATTCAAGTCACTACAACCATCATGTTGAGGCACAAGTTCAACAGTCTAGTGGTTGCTTCCCCTTGTATCCTTTTATCTGCATTGGTTTGAACCTGATACATGGGGGTAAGCAATATTGATGTTGTGCCTACTGCGTACAGTAAATTGGCTTTTGTCTGTCAATTTCCTTCACCTTAGTTCAGGTGCAGGAGAGGAGGTCTCTTAAGACAGATGCAGCTCGTGAATAGACTGTACCCAACATCATGATGTTAGCACTGTGATGCCCATGCCAAAACAAGAGCTGAATTAGAACTACCTCGCTGTTTTCATGCATAAGTGAAGTCCGAGGCAATCAAGTTGTCTCATTCACACATCGTTTGCTAGTGAGATTAGCCTTGGCACCTCAACAAAGGTGAAACGCGGCAACAGCGTTTAGAGATCCGGTGTTACCCCGATGTCCCCTGATATCTGTATGTCTCTTTCTGATGTTAAATAGAGGGTGCTAAAATGATATAGCAAAACTCATGTATCAGCGAGCCACAGAACTGTAGCGAGTCTGCTGAAACTTTGGAAATGCATGTTATTTCGACAAGATTTTGCAGACAATGTCAACAGTTTCCTGGTGTAACCCAAGCGTGCATACCATATTCATTTTTATGAAAAGTCAATTTGCTTTCTAAACCAGTGTCATATAAATTAGGGCTGTGACGATACTAGTATCGTGATATTTTTTACATGGCAAAAATGAAAACACAAAGCAGACATCTCTGGTCCTTTAAAAACTTGCTGTATGTTAAGTATTGTGTTTTGTAGCTTGGAAAACACAGTGAACAAAAATATGAACGCAACATGTAAAGTGTTGGTTTCATGAGTTGAAATAAAAGATCCCAGAAATGTTCCATATGCACAAAAATCTTATTTCTCTCAAATGCTGTGCACAAATTTGTTTAAATCCCTGTTTGTGAGCATTTCTCCTTTGCCAAGATAATCCATCCACCTGATAGGTGTGGCATATTAAAAAGCTATTTAAACAGCATAATCAATACACAGGTGCGCCTTGTGCTGGTGACAAAAGGCCACTAAAATGTGCAGTTTTGTCACACAACATAATGTCACAGATGTCTCAAGTTTTGAGGGAGTGTGCAATTGGCATGCTGACTGCAGGAATGTCCACCAGAGCTGTTGAAAGAATTGGATGTGCATTTCTCTACCATAAGCCGCCTCCAACGTCATTTTAAAGATTTGGGCAGTACGTGCAACTGGCCTCAGACCACGTGTATGGCATCATGTGGGCGAGTGGTTTGCTGATGTCAACGTTGTGAACAGAGTGCCTTCTGGTGGTGGGGTTATGGTATGGGCAGGCATAAGCTATGGACAACGAACACAATTGCATTTTATCTATGGCAATTTGAATGCAGAGATCCTGAGGTCCATTGTCGTGGCATTCATCCGCCACCATCTCCTCATAGTTTCAGCATGATAATGCACAGCCCCATGTCGCAAAAATCTGTGCACAATCCTGGAAGCTGAAAATGTCCCAATTCTTCCATGGTCTGCATACTCAACAGACATGTCACCACCCATTGAGCATGTTTGGGATGCTCTTTGGGATAGCGTGTTCCAGTTCCCGCCAAAATCCAGCAACTTCGCACAGCCATTGAAGAGGAGTGGGACAACAGGCCATAATCAACAGCCTGACCAACTCTATGCGAAGGAGATGTCGCACTGCATGAGGAAAATGGTGGTCACACCAGATACTGACTGATTTTCTGATTCACAACCCCTACTTAAAGAAAAAAAGAAAAGGTATCTGTGACGAATATCTGTCATCCCAGTCATGTGAAATCCATAGATTAGGGCCTAATGCATTTATTTATATTGACTGATTTCCTCATATGAACTGTAACAGTGAAATTGGTGTTTTCTATCATCAGATGTAGGCCTAACAATTACAATCCGCTAAAGTTGAGTAACTCCATAGTTCCCCACTTAAGTCGATAGGACAAACTGTTGCGAATGATGGGCAGCAGAAGTTGTTCACTCTATAAAAAAGGTACACCCGGGAACCACTGTTTAAGAAGAGCAGCTCTCCCTACTCCAAATCCTATTTCCAATGCCTGGCATACATTACAAGACTTGACTGGCAAGTAGGACCTAACCTTGTGTTGGACAAAGAAAACTATAGAACGTCTGCTTGTTTGCAATTTGATTACAGGTGAAGCGCCATGGTTATTTGCTTAGGTTTTGTTCTGGTTTTCCGCCACTGTGTGAGGCCACAGCTAGCTCTCCCTCAGCATACCCCCTTATTTTGTCACTGGTTATCTGCTTCCCATGCCTTTCTCTACTATTTTTAAAATTGTTAAACCTTGTCAGCAACAATAGCTAGGAGAGGTTTTGAATCACAGATATAACAGTCCAGGGGTGGGGATTGGAGCTGTTGGGACTAGCGAAAGCTAGCCGAGGTAGGCAACACTACTACTGCTACTGGCCTAAGATTGGGCATGCTGTCCCAATGTTCTTTGACTGTGGTAAGCTCTCTGCAGATCACACAAAGAAATGTTTGAAATGAAATGTTTCTGTTGGATAGAAAGTGAGACGGACTTTAACTTTGCAACAAGCTAACTACACTTGTGGAAAATGTATTTAGGGGGCTGACAAATTAAACTTAGCCACCATTCTCATTATGTTAAGCATGGTCTTGAGGCCAAAGTGTTTTATTTTTTGTCTAATGGCATTATTTTATATTTGTTGTGATTCCCACCTTGATTGTGGTTGTTAGCTTTCTTCTCGGTGTCTTCTCATTGTCTCCCCAGACCAGTTTCTTGTCCACAACCTAGTACCTGGATTTCACCCACCCCCACTCTCAGTAGTGGCCTGTATATAGTGCTTCCATTTATTATTTTATCAGCCATAAAACCAGCCTATCAATTGACATAGCTTTAGGCTACATAATCTGGATTTCTAATGTTGCTCATCGGTCTCTGTTGAATGCCCCATGTTTAATAAGTTGTCTCTGTCTACTCAAATGAATCTGCAAGCGTTTAATTTAAAGGTACAATAATATATACCTGTTTATAGAACAGTAGTAATGCCAGTTAGTTTACTCAATCTGATTGTGTGTTTGTATGTGTGCTTGTCCAACAGGCGGCACCCAATTTTCTCTCTCTCTCTCTCTCTCACACTCACTCACTCACTGAGGCAGCCTTTATTGAGAGGGTTGCTCTTATGTCCTATCAGCTCTTGTATGATCCGGACAACCCTAAATTACATCAGTTCTCAAACAGTCACCATTTGCAGTGGTAGATCTATGGCTTCAGTTGGTTGCCTACATTTTTATTGTGTGCCGTTCAGATTAATTGAAAAAATGTGATTTAAAAAAAAAAAGTATATATATTTTTTGTTGTTGCTGGGGACAAAAAAATGAGTTAAGAGCCCTGTTCTACCTTAATTGCTTGTTTTTCCCCAGCTGATGGTATGACACATGCAATGACATTATTTTTTAAATGTCAACTTGATTGGACACTGATAATGAGAAGGCCTCCTAATTCTGTGTTGCTTTTCTGTGGCACTCTGGCTGTTGTCTTGTCAGAAGAATGGGTGCTTTTTGCCAGCCATGTATGAAAAGGGAAGTGCATACATGAGCAGCTGCAACAGAACCCACCACCACCACACATCCCGCCTCCCCTTCTGCCCGTGCCCAGACAAGTGTGTGATGACGCTGTGCAGAGCCAGGGCCTCTCCAAACGGAGAGTTGGTGTATTTATAGTCCAGTGTGTCACGCGCCGTGGACGGGGGATTACCTTGGTCACGGCGAACCAGCAGCAGCACTGGGACTCCGTTCAGATTGGAGCTCTCACTCTGACTCATGGCAGCACACACACTCCGCGCTTAGCCAGGGCTTTCCACGCTACCACTGGTGAGGTATTTTCTGTTGCCACCACTGCAGCATGTGTCTGTGTAAACAAATATTCAATGTGCAGATGTGTTGGTTCCTCCCTACCTAAACATGTGAGAGAAGGCTGCAGCACTTATTAGACATTCTCAACTCAAGTAAGGTTTTGCAGATTTTTTTGTAGACTTTTTTGGCTTTAGACAGAAAGCTGTCAGTATTTTTCTTTCATTGAAACTCCCTCTGCTTTTCTGCACTCCTCCCCAGCTGAGCGGTTGGTCATTTGAATGAGGACATCACCCCAGTGTCTGGAATATTCTGTCTGTGCTGATGATAAGGTCATATCATCCCCACCTGTGTCACATCCAAGCTGAATAAACATATTAAGGAATACTGGTATTGGTTGTGACTCTTGATAAACTAGTTTGCCCTAAGCAATAGGGCACAAAGGATTCATCACTTGTACTCTGCTTAAACACTTGCACATGTCTTTTGATTCTTGAGTCAGCTAGGCGTAAACATAATTATTTCAACATAACCGATGGTCTCTATGTCAAACTTGGATTGGATTTTTATCCCCCTCTGGCAGTATTTTCATTTCATGCTTTGTCGTGTAGTCATTCATGTTCACTCTGTCGATTTTAGAAGTAGGCGAGAGACATTGGTTGTGTTGTAAGCCCAGTTTTGTAGTTTGTTCCACTCTGCTGCGACTGAGTAGTGGAATTGCTTTGTGACTGGGGTTGGAATAGAATGTGGGCACAGATAGCCCAACAACATTAGTGTTGTCTGTAGGAGGACTTTGAAAATGTTAGGAGTTCACAGAAGTAGGCTTGTGAGTCTTTATAGGCCGGAGTGTAGCCTACCAGTTTACTTGTGTGATTGCAGGCATTAACCAAATTCCTCAGAGTGGCTGTCATACTCCATTGGCAAATTTATATGGTGGGAATGTGCCAGGGTGTCCAGTTTTGTTATCAGGGATTTGGAGGCACAACAGTTGATGTTGAAGCCACAGTCTAAGGATACAGGACTTATCCTAGTTAGGGAGATTTGAGGATCGGGTGAAACAGGATTATTTGCTATAGAGAAGCCATTCTAAATTCGATATTGGGGGGGAGAGTAGGAATAGGTGGGGTCTTGGATCAGTCACCCTCTGAGCATTAAGTTCTCTTTTGTCTACAGATATTTAGAAAAGTATGAAAAGGTCCATCACTTCGGCGAGGATGATGACGAGGTGCAGCCTGGGAACCCGAAACCATCTCTTCCAATCGGTGCAATTCCCTGCTCCTATAACTACCAGCAACACACTGTATCAGGTAAAGCTTTCCCTCTCTTTTACAAAGTGTCTTCAAACAACCACAAAGCAATAATTGGCTACATAAGTTCTGCCAAAATCTTGTTGGTTGGGCTAGGACTTGAAGTACAATAACGATTCTTGAAGGGATGGCCCCATATTTTGCTTTCGAGCTAGTTCTTAAAGGGACAGTGGTATTTCAGGATGGTGGCATATTCCAGGAAAGAAACAGATGCAAGTATGATAAAAACTTAGTTTCTTATTGACACTTTGAGAAGAGTGATTTTATTGGACAGGTATCTGAGAGGTAGGGCTGGGTAATTGCTAGTGGTGGGGGGAAAAATAGATGGTTACATATTGGGATATTATTTTTGATATATCGTTTTGACAGCATCGCAGTATTCATTTTGCGGTAGTACCTGCCCCAAAACTCCAGTATTTTTCCTTGATGACTTGTTCTCATCTTCTTTTCAGCTATTTTATTTCCTTGACTGATCAAAACTAGTTTTCTCATGGCTCGCTCTTGTGCCTCTGCAGCCATAAGCAGACATAAGGTGAGCAATATATTTGGAACATCAAATCACAGTCAAATCACAGTATCTGATCGCAATACACATAGAATAATGAGAATCGCGTGCCGAATCGGCACCTTAATATTGTGATAATATTTTATTGTGAGGTCCCTGGCAATTCCCAGCCCTAGTAATTGCTTTGGGCCTCACGATACAATATCACTATACTTAGATGCCGATAAGACATGTATTGAGATTGTATATGTATCACTATTCTGTATGTATTGCGATTCGATGTTCCAAACACATGCTCACTATACTGTATATTTGCTGCAGAGGGACAAGAGAAAGCCATGAGAACTAGTTGTGGAGGTTAAAGTGCTCACGTTGTTGGCTCAACATGCTTTCTTTTTTAATTAAAAAATATATATATAAAAAATAAGATGGAGAAAAAGCTACAGGATGATAAATACCTGATATGTGGGGCAGGTACGTACACCTGACTAACGTTAATAATATAGTCACAGTAACGATGTAAAACCAGCAAAAATTAAATTGTGATACTCTACTGTATCCATACTGTGAGGTAAAGCAACCACCCTTTGGTGGATTTTGGGATGCCGTGAAATAAATAAAAGTACTCTTAGGTCAGAGGACAACCTTGGTGTGTGTTTATCAAGGTGGATATTTCTTCAAGTATCGAGTGATGTGGCTGTTGAAGAACACCGCCAACTCTGGTTTGAGTTGAAACTTTACGACTCAAATGGAGAACATTATGGCCACCTTCAGCACTGAACTTCCTCGCAACACTCTTGACTGGGAGAACTAGGTCTCTCTCTACTCAAAGCACACATTCGTTAGTCATCTGAATGTGCATATACTGCAGGCTTGTTTGCTTTGTCTTTTCAGACAATTTATTCCACCTCATAACATAATCATAGATTCATCAAGATATAATTTGGAAAGCTCAAGAGAGGAGAATGTTAGCAAGACAACAAGATCTTAAAATGTATGATGAAAGTAGCCTATATTCCAAGAAAGAGGAGTTGTACTAGGATTAGTCTTTGAGCTGTTTCAGAACTGAGACGCAATGTACTTCATACGGTATTTGGGCTGCTACATTTATACTCCTTTTGTTTATGTGCAAACATATGGGCCTTTAAACCAGTGCTCTGCCACCAGAAGCTCATATCCTCCCTCATATGGCTGTTGAGATAATTGTTTGAATAATCTTGACTTTGGACAAAAATTGTAATACAATCTTGCACAGGCCTGAGAGACCCCCATCAGTAAGAGTGTATCTGAACTGAGGTTGTCATTTCCGCAGGCATGCAGGCAATTTGCAACAGTGTGTTACCATGGTGCTGTGTGATGGTGCATTACCACCATGCCCGCTATGTGTGAAGTAGCTCTAGTTCAGGAGTCCTGACAGCTACACACACACACACACACACACACACGTGTGAAACAGATGCAAAGCTGCCAGCTGTGAGGAGTTGGCTATTTATATCCCATTGATTGCACCGTAATCAATTTCAAATAACTGAAATATACCATACAATCATTGCCATGCCAGCAAAGTTATGCCAAGTGACTGAGGCTTCAGGAAGTTGCACTTGTTAAGCCCACCCCCTGCATGTGACTTTAATTACTGTTTCCTATCTTTGAAAGCATATTCATTATCAGGCAGGTGTCCCAGTGCATGCAGTTGCAATCCATTTTTTTAAACAGTCTAAATAAAAGTATAATTTCTCAAGGTCTTTATAGCGCAACATTATAATGTTTTTGTATGTTTTCATCAGGCTTTCTTTACATTCACTTTGAAGTTGAAATTACAACTGGATTTGTGGGTTTTTTTTGTCCCCAGACTATCTCCGCCAAAGCTATGGACTGTCCATGGAGTTCACGGCCCCTTGCGACTATAACAAACTGGTGCTCTCTCTCCTGTCGGGCTTGCCCAATGAAGTGGACTTCGCAATCAACGTTTGCACTCTCCTCTCCAACGAGAGCAAGCATGCCATGCAGCTGGAGAAAGACCCCAAACTCATCACGCTGCTACTGGCACATGCAGGTGTCTTCGATGACTGTACGTCTTCAACACCTTTAAATATTCTTCATTAGTATCCAAATCTATTTTTGCAGGACAGTAATTAGAAAGATGTGTGTTTTTGTAATCTTTGTCTATCATGGGAACTTGGGGGAAATGTTGAGACACTCGCACTACTGTGCTCAGTTTCCTTTTTTGGTTAAAGTGGAAATGGGGAGTCAGTAGTTTATTCCCTTTCATTTGCCTGTATGGAGACTAGATGAGTTATTACCTCCTTGGTAAACTTGTTAATTTATAGTCTGAAGAAGGTTGTGTTCAATGCAGAAATCCAGGCTTTAACACAACAAAATGTGAACACTGTGCATTCCTTTTCAAGGCACTGCCATAGCAGAACCTTTTTTGTTGTTGTGATCCCTCAGGTGTGAAAGTACCTTCTGTCTCAGAATGTAAGGGTTGGAATGTTCTCTCTAACGGTACTCTTGTGAATTTGCAGCACTAGGCAGCTTCTCCTCTGTATTTGGGATGGACTGGAAGGAGCAAACCTCCCGGGACTTCATGAAGGTAGATTTGACTGACAGACTCACTATATATGTATACTATAGGTTTGTAAGTTACAGGGCTTTTGGTCAGAGGGAGAAAAAAAAACAGTTGCCTCGCCTCCAGCCGTTCAGGGATCTTCGTGAATACGGTGATATGTCCTCGCGGGAGTACATCAGCCTTAACCGCTCTTGTTTTTTGTAGCAATGCATCTTTTCGGCAGTCACTATTTCAATAATAATCTGTGAATATGATTCTACAGTTCTGGAAGGATGTGGTAGAGGATTCTGAAGTCTGGGACCTCATCTGGGACAAGACCAGCCTGACACAAGGTAAGCAATTTATGCCGACAGACCCAATTTTAAAAGACCCATGGCACAATAAAATATTTTTTGCACATCAATGGTAAAAATAGCACGTCAAATAAATATTACGGCAACATTGTTTTGTGGACTTTTTGTGTAATAAAGTATTTGAAGATTTCTCAACCATTGCTCAGACCCTCGATGTCCTTGGGGGATCAGACATTCACTGTTCTCTCTGCTCTTCTCCCAGTGACAGACACTACGCTGGGGGACGAGCGCTGGGGCGCCCTCTTCCACCCGCCACGCAACCTAGGCATCAGCGACATCGAGGGTCAGCGGGTCCTGCAGGTGGGAGTCATCCTCCGCAACCTCTCCTTCGAGGAGGCCAACGTCAAACTGCTTGCTGCTAACCGCACCTGTCTGCGGTTCCTCTTACTGTGCGCCCACTGCCACTTCATCTCCCTACGGCAGCTGGGATTGGATACACTCGGCAACGTGGCCGCAGAGGTGAGGCGTTTTTACTGTTATATTTATCTTCTGGATGTTATTACTTTTGTGCAGTATGGAGCTAAGTAGTACTATTCAGTATCATGTTAGACAAGGCTGTAGCTGTTCCAGAGCATTTGTGTTATTGATGATTCCATTAATTAATATCTCTGTTTTCTCTCCCAATAGCTTCAGTTAGATCCTGTTGACTTTCGAACAACCCACCTAATGTTTCACACCATCACCAAATGCTTGATGTCAAGGGACAGGTTCCTGAAGATGAGGGGTGAGTGAAAGAGCCCATACTTTATCTTTGTCAGTGTCTGGGTCTTTTTATTACAAATTCAATGTCAGATTTATTTTTATATCACTGGCCTTGTAATGCGAAAGCAACTTCATGTCTTTATGTAAAAACAGTAAGCATAAATTGTGATAAAAGTAGAGATGATTTTCCCCAGAGCCTGACTATTTGTTCCTCCTCCCCTCAGCCATGGAGATCCTGGGTAATCTGAGCAAGGCGGAGGACAACAGTGTGCTGATCTGTGAGTACGTGGACCAGGAGTCATACCGTGAGGTGATCAGCCTGCTGTCGCTGCCTGACCTCATGCTCCTCATGTCCTCCCTGGAGGTCCTCTACCTGCTGGCCCAGCTGGGGGAGATCCCCTGCAGCAAGATCGCCTCCGTGGACAGGAGCATAGGTGAGATACCAACAACCTAGCCCTAACCATGGTACTAGTAACCTAGACACTAGTCAGGATTGAGGATACATGCAGTAGTATAAACAACCAACCAGAATGGAGGGGATGGAGAACCGTCTAACCAAGATAAAGTATGTATAGCATTAACAACTGATGGAGTGTTTGAGTACAGTTTGATTAAGTATAGTCTCTTAGCATGGCACAGCAACCAAGCTACATGAATTGGGAAACAAACTGGTTGCACAGAAGATATTTGTCGTCTCTTGGAGAAATAGGAAATTCAATCATTTTCAGAATTGGGAAATCCAAAACAACCGTCATGCAACAATTTAGACGTACGTTATTAAACGGTGTATATGTGTGTCCCTGGGCAGATCTGCTGGTACGGCTGGTGTCAGTGGACCTGCACACGTTTGGTCCGGATGCTCTGACGGCCGTGAGGCTGATGGAGCACCAGGCTGCTGGGCAGAGCCAGGTGGCCGAGGTGCGGCCACAGCTTGTAGAACAGCTGCCTGCTCCGCTGCAGGGCGCACCCATCCCAGGTGAGCATCTTAACACTTAAACCCTGTCCCCTGATCTTCAGATGCACATAGAAATTAAATGAACCCGGGTTATATTCATGTTGTACATAAAATCAGAATTTAGAGCAAACTGTGTGAGGGCAATAATTAGACATATGGTATAAAGGAACAGTTCCCTGAGACAATGGCCTGAGATTATAGGCTCAGCTCTGTGGAGCCTTGCTCCTTGTCGTGTACGTTAGAGACTGATCGAAAGCTGACAGCTCATCAGTTTACGCCTCCCATAAGCCTCTGCATCCACTCTGTTCTGTAGAGACTTTCCATCCGTTGGTGATTTAGAAACATGGATGATCAGGCAAACTGGTGTAACCCGTATTGTATGCAATCAATCAGCTAAAGTTGATGTTTGCATGAGGTGCTAGGAATAATTCAAGCTAGGGAAAACACAGCAGTCTGCTTGTACAGTACTGTCACTGCTCCCTAGTGGGAAAAATGAGGAACAGCACACTAAACACACCATGTAGGAAGGGAGCAATGTTCTGCAGATTTGACAGTTCAGTCTCACATCAGAACAAAAGTGTTTTCAGCATAGAGAATGGGTTTATTCAAAAACTTTTGTAAGTTGATCAAATTAGACTCAATAATGATGTCAGATCTCACTTCAGCAGCAAGAGTCCCTGTCCAGTCCACTCCCCCTCCTCCTGGTATTGTTGAGCTAGATGGGGAGAAGTTTACAGTGCAGTGGTGAGTCTCTCAAACACACACACACACCCTCTCATAGTTATGCTCTCTCTGTGACACATTTTAGCTCTTTAGTTTCTCTGTAAGTTGAACGGTAGTTTTCGGGTCAAGCAGTCAGCTTGCTGGTCACAATTGACCCCTGAGTAGCTATAGATACAGTTTGAGTCCCTTTGTCTCCACCAGGCTAAACGCCCACTTCGAGGTGAGCGGCGAGAGCTCCGTGTTGCGCTCAGAGATGTACTCGGAGTACCTCACCACATGCAGCAAGATGGGACGCGCTGGCATCCTGGCCTCCCAAGGCTTCCTCAAATGTCTACGGTTGGTTGGAATAATCCCATATTAAATCAATAGATTTAATTGAAAACCATCATCATTTGGAGAACACACAACTAGAAGTTCCGTTTTTTTGAATTTCCAACTGTGGTCCTGGAAGCCTTATATTCATTCATGTTGTGTTTTCAACCAAGAAATCACCCTATGGACAAGTTACAATATAGTGGTCCAAATTAAATTACTTTGAGAAGCATGATTGACAAGGTTTCAGTGTCAACTGCACTCACACCATGTCTCTTATCATTTTGTAGGACAATCTTCCCAAACCACACAGTGAAGCGGCTGGAGGACACCAAGCCCAATGCTCAGGCACACATACACGTGGTGGGGGTCAAACGGAGGGCCATCCCACTGCCCATCCAGCTGTACTACCAGCAGCAGGCTAGCCCCACACCAGGGCCCAGGCACGACGTCCCTGTCGACCCCCAGGCATCCCCGTCAGGTAAACTCACTGTACAACTAACTACATTTTGTAGTTAGTGGCATTAAAATTTAAGTTTACACATACATTGAATGTTATCACAGCAAACGTCAGAAGACATAGTTGCTATACATGTTGTCTTGGAGTATGGTGAGACATACTTTGCAGATGTGCAAATTAGACCTCAGTCAATGATTCTAATGTGTTCTTTGTTGTATCTCTTTCTGTGTTTACGCTTTGTTCCTGGGTATCCTGGGTTTGCCCGGCCTCCAGTCCCCAGCCTTACTGCTAACCCGGCAGCGCCACAGGTGGCATCCAACATGCAGGATGGTGTACCTCACCCCCAAGTGGCTCAGACTGTTCCTCGGCTCCCCCTTCACCCCCAGGCCTCACCGCATCACCACCCTGCTCAGCAGGCCAAGCCAGGGGATATCCTCAAGACGGCCATGGTCCAGAGCTCCATCCCCACCTCTGGCCAGGTGGTCCAGAACCACAGCCCCAGCATGACCCAACAGCTCCACCATCAACAAGTCATGGCGCCTACCGGGACCCCCGTCACACTGTTCCAACAGGTACAGCAGGGCCACATCTTCACGGCGCGGGTTCAGGGGGTGCCCATCGCGCAACGGCCGCCCCTGCCACACACTCCCTCCTCAGTACCCCAGGCCCTCTCCCAGGGCCCCCAGCAGGAGACGGCTGTATTCTCTTCCCCCCCACACTACGCTGCTGTGTCGGCCCCCTGCTCCTCGCTGCAAAACTTCCAGGTGGGCGGGGGCCAGGTGTTCACCATTGCCGGCGTGTCCAACACCCAGGGCTCCCGCGTCACTTTCCAGAACATCGCCCCCAAGCCTGCACCCTCGCAGGCCAGTGGACCACCAACAGCCAGTCATAACCAGCAGCAGCAGTCCAGCGTTGTCATCGTCAGCCCCAACCTCCAGCAGAACCAGGCCTATGCCCCGGCTATCCATCAGATTGTTCTGGCCAACCCCTCCACCATGTCTGGTGGCCAGGCCATCCAACTGGCAGGACAGCCTCCCGCTCCTTCCAAACCCCCACCTTGCCCTTCCACCATCGCTCCACTGCCCCAGGGCCTGCCCACTCCTTCCAACACCCAGATCCCAATGCAGGGCTCTGCTTCTGTCAGTCAGATGCTGTCGGTCAAACGGCAACCACAACAATTGAACCCCCAGCAGCAGTTTCACCCCCAGCAGCAGTTTCAGATTCAGTCCCAACCCCTGCCTCAGCAGCAGCAGCCCCCCCAGCCTACCTCCACAGAGTCCAGCCTGATCAAACAGTTACTGCTTCCAAAGCGGCCCTCCACGCCGGGCGGAAAGCTCATTCTGCCCGCGCCCCAGGTGCCTCCCCCTAGCAGCACGCAGCGTGCCCCAAGCCCACAGGTGCTCTACCAGTTGGCCTCACAGGGCCAGCCTCAGCCCCAGCAGCTCAATGTACAGCTGGTCCCCAGCCAGCTCCAGTCCCCAGGGGGGCCTCTCCAGACGGTGCAGCTCATCTCCACCAGCAGCCCCGCCACCATCATCCAGGGCCAGGCTCCTGGTGGCCAGGTCACCTTCACTGTGGTGCCCAACACAGGCTTCACCACTTCAGCCTCTGCAGCTGCCGCCCAGGTCAGCCAAGGAGCCGCTGCACCAGGCCTGCCAGCGGTCCAGACAGGCAACACCCTCCACGGGCCACCGCTGCCCTTCAGGGGGGACAAGATAATCTGCCAGAAGGAGGAGGAGGCCAAGGACGCCACGGGTCTGCACATCCACGAACGCAAGATCGAGGTGATGGAGAACTCCTCTCTGGCCGATGGGGCTGGCACCAAAACCAGCAACGGGGACCTGGCAGGGGCTGATGCTCCAGGGGCCAAGCTGCTTAACGGGAGGAAGTGCATGGACTCCAGTCTACCTCCATACCACTCAGGGAACAGCCAGGGGGCCTGTGCCAACGGACCAGCCAGCGAGAGCTGCCCTACCAACGGGAAGCAGACCTCTGGCCTGGCTAACCCACAGGAGGGCCATGTCGACCCCAAAAAGGCTCTCGTCAACGGGGTCTGTGACTTTGAGAGAGGGGACGCCTCCACAGGTGCCCACTTAAGCAAAAACATTCCAAATCATTTCGCTTCCAAACACTTGGGGAACGGGGAGGTGGGTCCTCCTCAGAAACTGCATGGGGCTCCCCAGGAGCCCTCTGTCCCCCAGCAGGATACTGCCAAAGCTGAGCAGGCAGAGCGCCTTGCCAATGGGCCTCAGGCAACAGGCCCCTTCTCTAACGGACCTATGGGGCCGGGGCCTAACTACGCACTGCCTGCATTCAGGCAGCAGCTGTTTCCCACCGTCACTGTAAACTCCCAGGGCGCCACGGGGCCAGGGACCCTGCCGGCCAATGGTTTGAGCGGTGAGAGCCGTGCGCACAAGAGGCCGGCGGAGGAGGACAAGGGGGCGTCTGTGATTCCCTGTAAGGTGGGAGTGAGGATCATCACCATCAGCGACCCCAACAAGGCGGGCTGCAGTGCCACCATGGTGGCCGTGCCTGCTGGAGCCGACCCAAGCACAGTAGCCAAAGTAGCAATAGAGAATGCCACGCAGCAGAGGAACTGCTCCACCATACAGGCATCTAGCTCTACGGTGAGTGTCACATAACTCAACAATTTGTTTCTTGTCCCAGTTTTGCAAGATGTGCCAACTTAGTTGGCTAGCAAGCTCATTAGATTGATGACTTATCTTGAATAATTAATTGGATCATTGACATTCTTGCCCTGCTGGTAAAACATGTGACTACGTTTTTTCTTCACAAACATAAAATGCAGGGCTCGACATTAACGCTTGTTCTCTTGTCCGGGACAAGTAAAAACGATGCTCGGACAAGAAGAATATAGATTGAAGTTTGGACAAAAGTAATACACTTTTTTCACATCAAACAATTACTCAGATCAGAATTTGATCAGAGGCCGACATTGGAATAATATTCCAATCTATTTTTTTATGCACATTAATAAAAAAGCCTACATGTCAAAGTGTAGATGATATGCATCTTGGCTACAGCCTCGCGTCCAAACCGATGCTGAATGCTGACATGAGGGAGGCACCAGAAAATGTAGCCAGACTTTTACTTACATAAATATAGGTTGAACACCAGTCATGTTTGAAAAATATAATAAAGGACCATTAACGTCTAAAGGCTTGATTCGACATACTCAAGGCACGGTTCGTTCAGATCAAATGGTCACAAGACCGGCCTGTTGCGCACCGCACATCACCCATCTTGATTCTGAGTGGGGTCTGCATTTTGAAGCTATTTAAAGGGCAATTCCACCACTTTTCGACCTCTTATCATTTCCAGTGTATACATATGTGAAATCAGCACTTTTTTTTAACAATCTGTAGTTACAAAGATGAGAAGGAAAGTCCTAAAGAAATGCTTCTCTGTGACATCATAGGGTAAGATATAAAAAAATAAAATGTAAATCAACCTGCAATGTGTTTTTAGCCCAAGGTGGGGAGCAAGAAAATACCTCCATCACTGAATCTGTTTGAAAATAACTGATCATGTATTCTAGTATAACTTTTTTTACTTTTGTTTTTTTCCTACAAGACGTATAAATGCACCGTTTTCGTAAATGTTGAAACTGGTTTTGTGCTGGAGATAATGAACAAGAGGTTGGTGGAGTTGCCCTTTATCTATTAACTTCATTGTTTGAAACCTTGATGTTTTGTCATTTTATGAAGCACGTCTTACCTTGTTTCAAAGTAGCCAAGCATAATCCTAGTCATTAGAAACCCATGCTAGTTGATGCATCTTTAGATCTCCCCTTGCTTTATTTCTAACAGATATTTTCATATCTCATGCGGTGTGATTTTGAGAACAATGTTTTCCTGCAAATTGCATTTTGGAACATTCGTGCATAGCCTACAGCCAAGTGCGCATTGAGTTTATTGTATAACGAAATAAAACGTTATCAACATTTTAAGCTAAACAGTCTGATCTGAGGCATCAGCCTCATTGCTTTTTTAAGTGTTTTAATGTGCAGTGGTTGTATGAATTTGGGATCTGTCATCCCCAAGTCTGTTATGAACCGTAGACATATTTTTTATCGTTCCAGGGACAACGGGAAGCCCTGGGGGGAATTATTTTATAAAGAAAAGTGTTTGGTTGTAATTGTAATGTTGCAATATTTTATAGGCTACAAAGGGTGGCCAACCAATCTCCAGGAGAGCCTTAAAGGGGCAGTGTTGTAATTCCAGATAGGCTTGAATATGGAAAGAAGCCTACAGACAGTGTAGCCTACATTTGTCTGATTCTCTATGGTAAAAAATGTAGTCATGCATGTTATTTTGTAAAGTGGATCTGTCAATGATGCAAAGATTGTGTTATTTGGGGGGGGGGGGGGGTGCTTGAGTTTTTGCAAGTAAAACATCTGACCTTGAATGTCTATCCATCACATGCAACTACAATGCTTTTCTGTTGCTGTTATTTGGGAAAATCAACTGCATTGTGATGAGTAGGGTTAGAGGCCATTTAATTATTTATACAGACTGACTTTGAAAAGATGCAATTGTGTTTTATATTGCACTTATTGGATTGGCATGTGTGTGTGATCTTTAATTTCATCGAATAACAATGCAGGGCTTACAGTTGTTGTTTTTTTACAAGCAAATGACTTGCATAAAACAAGATCAACGATGAAAGTCTTCAGGATCTAGGACCTTGAATAATTTATTCAAACTCTGTTCATATTTCTGTTTAATTAATTTCTGAAAATAACTAATAAGCAAGTGGTAGGTTATTCATATTGTATAATCTATTGTAAGCAGAGGGTAGATAGGCTAGAATCTAAATGTGTTTCTTCAAAATTAGCTTAATTTACCAATTTATCTTGTCATACTTTTTAAAAAGGTAAAAGAAATGCAATTTGGGGAATAGTCAAACACAATCATACAACACAAAATACCACTTGCTTATTTGGTCTGATAAAGCTTTGCTTCTTTCCCTGGTTTTACGCAGCCTCTGCCAACAGTGGCTCAGCCTGTGCAGGGTGGCAGCGCCAGCCCCAACGCCTCCCTTTCTGGGCCACAAGCCGTGGTGGCACCCCCAGAACAGACCAGGAAAGCGGGACAGAACTTCAAGTGTCTTTGGCAGTCCTGTAAACGGTGAGTTAATCTCTGTCCATATTGAGTTGACATACTTATTAAAGAGAAGTCCTTTGTTGTGAAAGGTGTGTTCATGTCATGGCTAACTAAAACTGCGTTTAGACAGGCAGCTCAATTCTGATATTTTTTTTCCACTAATTGGTATTTTGATCAATCACATCAGATCTTTTTCAGAGCTGATTGTTCAAAAGACCCATTAGTGGAAAAAACATCAGAATTGAGTCTTTGTGGCCTGTTCATTGGCTGTCCCATTTATATCCGTGTTCTTCCAGGTGGTTTGAGACGCCGTCTAGAGTGTTCTACCATGCAGCCACGCAGCATGGTGGCAAGGAGCTATACCCAGGCCAGTGCCTCTGGGAGGGATGTGAACCTTTCCCACGACAGAGACTGTCCTTCATAACCCATCTACAGGTAAAACTACACCCTCACCTCTCAATCAATCAGTCCATGTTTGTGGGTTTTTGCTGACAATTATCCTATTTTCTTCCTGCAGGATAAGCACTGTTCTCGAGATGCCCTATTGGCCGCACTAAAACTGGAGCAGGAACCGACACAGACGCAAGACCCAAATCAGAAAACTTCCAAGTATGTACCCTCTGGTTAGCTTAGTATGCTAGTGCTAATGTCCATTCTGGTGATGCTAGAATGCGCTATGTGTGGCTGACTGTCTTTTGCATTGTTCCACAGGCCTCAGCCAGTGGCAAGCAGCACTCCAGCCCCCCGAGCACAGAAAGCTATTGTCAATCATCCGAGCGCAGCCCTTATGGCCCTACGCAGAGGCTCTCGGAACCTGGTGTTCAGGGACTTCACTGTGAGTATGGCTGAGCTTAGCTGTTTGTTTACACTGAAGGTGTCCGGCTGACTTTTGACAGAAATGTATGATTTTATACCTGGAAATAAGATTTAAGATGTTAAACATTGCAGTCCTTGACTACTCCATATTTATCATATATTCCCACTTGGAAATATTTTGTTATCAATATATCTTGTAACTGATGAATTTCACAATCATTTTCCTTAGGATGAAAAAGAGGGACCAATGACCAAACACATAAGACTAACTGCTGCCTTAACGCTAAAGAACATTGCCAAGTATTCAGACTGCGGTCGAAAGTAAGAACAATTTTTTTTGTATACATTCACATTTACAGAAGGGTTATCTGAGGACTCCTCGTGCTGTGTTTGTTCGGAGTGATTAATCATAATCAATTAAACAAATGTTTACTGTTTGATGGAGTGTGTTTAATGACAGCTTCCTGTCTTCTCAGGTTGGTGAAGAGGCATGAGAGCCACCTCTCTGTGCTGGCACTCAGTAACATGGAGGTCTCCACAACGCTCGCCAAATGCCTTTACGAACTGACTCGCTCTCTCCAAGCTTGAGCCCACAAGAGCAACCCCACCCCCAAAAATTGGAGAACCATCCTTCAGGGGTGTCATGACAGTGGGGCACACAGGTGGGCAACACCAGACTATGCCCTTCGGACTCCCCTCCCTAACCCCACTGTGCTCAAATCGCCCCCATCTCCTTCACAAAACAAACTGCCACGGGGTCTTCCACCAGCCGCCCAAGAGGGGGAGCTCTTTAGACTGCTGCCCTGAGGGACTCTCCTACCGAAACCCTAAATACGAGCACATTTTTGTAATCCTGGGACTATTTGCAGAGAACTTATTTGAGTAGGAGCGGCAGTACGTTGAGGTTTTGCTGTGCCGGGGGAGGGGAATGGCTGGAGAGGGGGAGGGAGACGCAGCTGCAGGAGACTGGCTCGATTGTTTTTCTTTAGAACTTGATAGCGTGGTTTTCTTACTTGAGTCAATATATTTTCACTTATTTATTATTGAAATGAATACCATTACAATTAATGAAAATAATCTTGTAAATATTTGTGAATATATATATATAAAGAAAATCCTCTCATGCCGATACAGCCACTGGGGAACTTGCTCTGTGGAGTAATAGAAGCATTACTTTGGTAGAACCTTTTTTTTTTTATGATCCCTGGTTACTTGTATCTAATGTGATTCTATACTCAGCAGTGGATGAATGTACTTAAAACCTGTAAATATTTCTGCAAAGGTACTGATGCTGTAAAGTTAAGGGGGGAAAACAGTTTTTTTGTGGAACTGACTTTTTTTGTATAATAATACCTTGTAGAACTCATTTTGCTGGCTGAAAGAGTATGGAATAATATATCTCATGTCATTTTGTAGAAGAAAATAATATTGAAGGTATTCTCTCACCCCGAACATGTATCCACTGTAAACGTTTGTCATTGTACAAGCACAGTGCGCGTACATTTTTTTTTTTGTATTTGTAAATTGGTTTAAATACATGGAGTTTTATACAGGTTTTCTCCTGTGTTCTTTGCTTTATGTGCAGGTATATTTTCTTCACTACTTTTTTTCTATGTTAATATAGTGTGGAGTTTTATTGTACTATTTTTTTCATAATACCATGCCACATTCCGGCTCACGTCCTCAGACTATCCTCTCTATGGAGTGTTGTGTAACATTAATGACTGCCTGTTAGCGTCCGAGCGGGGCAGCCCACCCATCCTCATTTCTGCAGTGTCAGTAGGATGTGCTATTATACATAGACATAAGTCTGTTAGATTGGCTTTATTTACTTTGGTGACTGTTTATAGTTTTTAAATAAAAGACTGAACTATTTGTCTTTGTTTTGGTGCTCTTGTTTTGTGGTGTGAGGAGGCAATGGGTGCCTCTGTTCTACAATGTTACATGGCTGTGATCATCCCCTTTTAAATACACATATTTAAATGGAAAATGGTTTCCCCTAAATGTGTATATTCTATTGATCAAATTACAACACAGTTACAGAAAGTTGAGCTGTTTTTAGAACGTTTAATTGTGAGATCATCCCTCCCAGTGGAAAATAGATCAGAATGGTTTTCAATCTGAAGGTTTGTCCCCCCCAAACTACCTTAATTGGGTTTATATGGTGTAGTTTACCTTTTACTTGGATGTCCTGTTGATGGCCTGTCACTAAAACTGTCAGTCTCCTGCTACTGTTTATGAAATTAGACTTTCAGCCCCCATGCCAGTTACCTGTATAATTATGTTTGTCATTTTACTGCATATACATTCCGTTCAATGGAAAGGCAAGGAAAATATCAATGCTTTCTTGAAAATATTTTAATTTCATTGGCTACAAAACAGATACCGGTTATATCTGGGACCGGAAACAGTTGAAGGATTTCTTCCCTAGTGTAAAATGTATTGCAGCGACACTGTGCGGTGCCTTTTAAACTTCACAGGTTTCAGACATGTGGCCGAGACGTTCTTAAATGTATAACGAGTTAGCAGTGCAATCTATCCGGCTATGTTCAGGTTCTCGTCTAGCTTTGGAGACTAACCAATACACGGAAATAAGTGGGACAACAAAAAAATAAACAACCAGGCCAATTTTTTAGCTATTGATTTAGCTTCGGGTAAGTCAACAAACACGTAGCTAGCTAACCCATTTAGCAAGCAAACGTATCGTTAGCAAAAAAATATATATCGTTAGCTGCTAGCTAGGTAGCTGTTATCGTGGCAAATATAGCGTCTGTACTGTAGGCCAGACCAGTCTCGTTAGCCAATCAAGTTGAATAATTAACTAGCTAGCTATGAACATGTTTGTTTCTTGTTACTGACCTAAATACAAATACGTTGTTACTAGCCAGCTAACGTTAGCTAACAGCTGACTAGCCTATATCAACCAAAAGTAGTGAGGTAAATTAACTGACTAGCGCCTGATCATGACCATCTTGTTACCGTTATCTGAATTGCAAACTAGCCAGCTAACGCTAGCTAGTTAACTTAGTTATCAAACTAGTAGAAAGAACAAGTAGCTAGTTAGCCAGCGAAACAAGTTAGTTGACTTTTGAGGGGGACTAGTACACACTTCTAATAGTATAAGTTGAAGGGTCATGTTACATCACACATGGGCCACATCAAAGTTTAAATTGTCAGCGACCGCAGGGCATTTCATAATGTTTACTAAATTAAATAGTAACTTACGTGATAGCTAGCTGCGAGGTATTTGGTTAGCTAGCTGGACAGAAAATAAAATACAAGACCACAACTCGCCAAATTTACTAAATGGTAGGAAGCTAGCTGACTAGCTGGTAAATTAAAGAATCCAAGATGGCATTGGATGCTAGAACATGGCTAGTTAACGTTTAGTTATTTTGACATGGTAGAGAGTGTTGGCTTCAGTGACCAGTGTAACCCATTTAATTTGAATCTTTTTGCCTCTGTCCAGACCTGCCTGTATTTTAGTCAGAGCTGACAGACTGGCTAAGCAAGGCCTTTTGTGGTACCCTTGCCACTGTGGTAAACCCGTTTGCTCTGGCTTTCACTGGACGGTGTTGTTTTGCTTCCTGATTCAGAGGTTAAATGCGGAAGACACATTTAAGTTGAATGCATTCAGCTGTACAAACCTTCCCGTTGCTCCACTCACCAAGCAGACGTTGACTTATCAACTGGCTATGTACACTTTGACAGTGTATATTTTTGTTTTTTGAAGTTTATTTAACCAGGTACCAGGTAAGTTCTCATTTACAACTGCGACCTGGCCAATATAAAGCAAAGCAGTGCGACAAAAACAACAGTTACACATGGGATAAACAAACGTACAGTCAATAACACAATAGAAAAATCTACATACAGTGTGTGCAAGTGTAGTAAGGTTAGGGAGGTAAGGCAATAAATAGGCCATAGTAGCGAAATAATTACAATTTAGCATTAGAACTGGAGTGATAGATGTGCAGATGATGATGTGCAAGTAGAGATACTGGTGTGCAAAAGAGCAAAAATAAATAATAATGTGATGGGGTAGATGGGTGGGCTATTTACAGTTGGGCAGTGTACAGGTGCAGTGATCGGTAAGCTGCCCTGACAGCTGATGCTTAAAGTTAGTGAGGGAGACATAAGTCTCCAGCTTCAGTGATTTTTGCAATTCGTTCCAGTCATTGGCAGCAGAGAACTGTAAGGAAAGGTGGCCAAAACAGGAGTTGGCTTTGGGGATGACCAATGAAATATACCTGCTGGAGCGCGTGCTACAGGTGGGTGCTGCTATGGTGACCAGTGAGCTGAGATAAGGCGGGGCTATACCTAGCAAAGACTTATGGAAGACCTGGAGCCGAAGCGAGGGTCAGCCAACGAGAGCATACAGGTTGCAGTGGTGGGTAGTATATGGGGCTTTGGTGACGAAACGGATGGCACTGTGATAGACTACATCCAGTTTGCTGAGTAGAGTGTTGGAGGCTATTTTGTAAATGACTGCTGAAGTCAAGGATATGTAGGATAGTCAGTTTTACAAGGGTATGTTTGGCAGCATGAGTGAAGGAGGCTTTGTTGCAAAATAGGAAGCCGATTCTAGATTTAATTTTGGATTGGAGATGCTTAATGTGAGTCTGGAAGGAGAGTTTACAGTCTAACCAGACACCTAGATATTTGTAGTTGTCCACATATTCTAAGTCAGAACCGTCTCAAGTAGTGATGCTAGTCGGGCGGGTGCGGGCAGCAATCAGTTGAAGAGCATGCATTTAGTTTTACTAGCATTTAAGAGCAGTTGGAGGCCACGGAAGGAGTGTTGTATGGCATTGACGCTCTTTTGAGGTTTGTTAACAGTGTCCAAAGAAGGGCCAGAAGTATACAGAATGGTGTCATCTGCGTAGAGGTGGATCAGAGAATCACCAGCAGTAAGAGCGACATCATTGATAAATACAGAGAAAAGAGTCTGCCCGAGAATTGAACCCTGTGGCATAGAGGTCGACCAATTTAATCGGAATGACCGATTTCAAGTTTTCATAACAATCGGAAATCTGTATTTTTGGGCGCCAATTTCCGATTATTTAAAATAAAAAATACATGTTTTTTTATACCTTTTATTTAACTAGGCAAGTCAGTTAAGAACACATTCTTATTTTGAATGACGGCCTAGGAACTGTGGGTTAACTGCTTTGTTCAGGGGCAGAACGACAGATTTTCACCTTGTCAGCTCAGGGGTCCCAATCTTGCAACCGCACAGTTAACTAGTCCAACACTCTAACCATTGCACTCCACGAGTGGCCTGCCTGTTACGCGAATGCAGTAGAAGCCAAGGTAAATTGCTAGCTAGCATTAAACTTATCTTATAAAAAAACAATCAATCATAATCACTAGTTATAACTACTAATCCAGTTTAGCAGGCAATATTAACCAGGTGAAATTGTGTCATTTCTCTTGCGTTCATTGCACGCAGAGTCAGGGTATATGCAACAGTTTGGGCTGCCTGGCTCATTGCGAACTATTTTGCCAGAATTTTACGTAAATATGACATTCATTGAAGGTTGTGCAATGTAACAAGAATATTTAGACTTAGGGATGCCACCCATTAGATAAAATACAGAACGGTTCCGTATTTCACTGAAATAATAAACGTTTTGTTTTCAAAATGATAGTTTCCGGATTCGATCATATTAATTACCAAAGGCTCGTATTCCTGTGTTATTATGTTATAACTAAGTCTGATTTGATAGAGCAGTCTGACTGAGCAGCAGCAGGCACGTAATCATTCATTCAAACAGCACTTTCGTGCGTTTTGCCAGCAGCTCTTTGCAAGCACAGTGCTGTTTATGACTTTAAGCCTATCAGCCTAATGGCTGGTGTAACCAATGTGAAATGGCTAGCTAGTTAGCTGGGTGTGCGCTAATACTGTTTCAAACGTCACTCGCTTTTAGATTTGGAGTAGTAATTCCCCTTGCGCTGCAAGGGCCGCGGCTTTTGTGGAGCGATGGGTAACGATGCTTCGAGTGTGGCTGTTGTCGATGTGTTCCTGGTTCGAGCCCAGGTAGGGGCGAGGAGGGGGACACAAGCTATACTGTTACACTGGCAATACTATAGTGCCTATAAGAACATCCAATAGTCAAAGGTTAATGAAATACAAATGGTATAGAGAGAAATAGTCCTATAAATACTATATTAACTACAACCTAAAACCTTACCTTGGAATATTGAAGTCTCATGTTAAAAGGAACCACCAACTTTCATATGTTCTCATGTTCTGAGCAAGGAACTTAAACGTTAGCTTTTTTACATAGCACACATTTTTACATGGCACATATTACTTTTTTCTCCAAAACTTTGTTTTTGCATTATTTAAACCAAATTGAACATGTTTCATTATTTATTTGAGGCTAAATAGATTTTTATTGGTGTGTTATATTAAGTTAAAATAAGTGTTCATTCACTATTGTTGTAATTGTCATTATTACATATATATATATATATATATATACACTCTGCTCAAAAAAATAAAGAGAACACTAAAATAACACATCCTAGATCTGAATGAATGAAATATTCTTATTAAATACTTTTTTCTTTACATAGTTGAATGTGTTGACAACAAAATCACACAAAAATTATCAATGGAAATCAAATTTATCAACCCATGGAGGTCTGGATTTGGAGTCACACTCAAAACTAAAGTGGAAAACCACACTACAGGCTGATCCAAATTTGATGTAATGTCCTTAAAACAAGTCAAAATGAGGCTCAGTAGTGTGTGTGGCCTCCACGTGCCTGTATGACCTCCCTACAACGCCTGGGCATGCTCCTAATGAGGTGGCGGATGGTCTCCTGAGGGATCTCCTCCCAGACCTGGACTAAAGCATCCTCCAACTCCTGGACAGTCTGTGGTGCAACGTGGCGTTGGTGGATGGAGCGAGACATGATGTCCCAGATGTGCTCAATTGGATTCAGGTCTGGGGAACAGGCGGGCCAGTCCATAGCATCAATGCCTTCCTCTTGCAGGAACTGCTGACACACTCCAGCCACATGAGGTCTAGCATTGTCTTGCATTAGGAGGAACCCAGGGCCAACCGCACCAGCATATGGTCTCACAAGGGGTCTGAGGATCTCATCTCGGTACCTAATGGCAGTCAGGCTACCTCTGGCGAGCACATGGAGGGCTGTGCGGCCCCCCAAAGAAATGCCACCCCACACCATGACTGACCCACTGCCAAACCGGTCATGCTGGAGGATGTTGCAGGCAGCAGAACGTTCTCCACGGCGTCTCCAGACTGTCACGTCTGTCACGTGCTCGGTGTGAACCTGCTTTCATCTGTGAAGAGCACAGGGCGCCAGTGGCGAATTTGCCAATCTTGGTGTTCTCCGGCAAATGAAAAACGTCCTGCACGGTGTTGGGCTGTAAGCACAACCCCCACCTGTGGACGTTGGGCCCTCATACCACCCTCATGGAGTCTGTTTCTGACCGTTTGAGCAGACACATGCACATTTGTGGCCTGCTGGAGGTCATTTTGCAGAGCTCTGGCAGTGCTCCTCCTGCTCCTCCTTGCACAAAGGCGGAGGTAGCGGTCCTGCTGCTGGGTTGTTGCCCTCCTACGGCCTCCTCCACATCTCCTGATGTACTGGCCTGTCTCCTGGTAGCGCCTCCATGCTCTGGACACTACGCTGACAGACACAGCAAACCTTCTTGCCACAGCTTGCATTGATTGATGTGCCATCCTGGATGAGCTGCACTACCTGAGCCACTTGTGTGGGTTGTAGACTCCGTCTCATGCTACCACTAGAGTGAAAGCACCGCCAGCATTCAAAAGTGACCAAAACATCAGCCAGGAAGCATAGGAACTGAGAAGTGGTCTGTGGTCCCCACCTGCAGAACCACTCCTTTATTGGGGGTGTCTTGCTAATTGCCTATAATTTCCACCTGTTGTCTATTCCATTTGCACAACAGCATGTGAAATTTATTGTCAATCAGTGTGGCTTCCTAAGTGGACAGTTTGATTTCACAGAATTGTGATTGACTTGGAGTTATATTGTGTTTAAGTGTTCCCTTTATTTTTTTGAGCAGTGTATATATACAGTGCCTTGCGAATGTATTCGGCCCCCATGAACTTTGCGACCTTTTGCCACATTTCAGGCTTCAAACATAAAGATATAAAACTGTATTTTTTTGTGAATAATCAACAACAAGTGGGACACAATCATGAAGTGGAACGACATTTATTGGATATTTCAAACTTTTTTAACAAATCAAAAACTGAAAAATTGGGCGTGCAAAATTATTCAGCCCCCTTAAGTTAATACTTTGTAGCGCCACCTTTTGCTGCGATTACAGCTGTAAGTCGCTTGGGGTATGTCTCTATCAGTTTTGCAAATCGAGAGACTGACATTTTTTCCCATTCCTCCTTGCAAAACAGCTCGAGCTCAGTGAGGTTGGATGGAGAGCATTTGTGAACAGCAGTTTTCAGTTCTTTCCACAGATTCTCGATTGGATTCAGGTCTGGACTTTGACTTGGCCATTCTAACACCTGGATATGTTTATTATTGAACCATTCCATTGTAGATTTTGCTTTATGTTTTGGATCATTGTCTTGTTGTTCAAAGACAAATCTCCGTCCCAGTCTCAGGTCTTTTGCAGACTCCATCAGGTTTTCTTCCAGAATGGTCCTGTATTTGGCTCCATACATCTTCCCATACATTTTAACCATCTTCCCTGTCCCTGCTGAAGAAAATCAGGCCCAAACCATGATGCTGCCACCACCATGTTTGACAGTGGGGATGGTGTGTTCAGCTGTGTTGCTTTTACGCCAAACATAACTTTTTGGCAACAATGCAAAACGTTAAATGTTGGTTTCATCTGACCAGAGCACCTTCTTCCACATGTTTGGTGTGTCTCCCAGGTGGCTTGTGGCAAACTTTAAACAACAATTTTTATGGATATCTTTAAGAAATGGCTTTCTTCTTGCCACTCTTCCATAAAGGCCAGATTTGTGCAATATACGACTGATTGTTGTCCTATGGACAGAGTCTCCCACCTCAGCTGTAGATCTCTGCAGTTCATCCAGAGTGATCATGGGCCTCTTGGCTGCATCTCTGATCAGTCTTCTCCTTGTATGAGCTGAAAGTTTAGAGGGACGGCCAGGTCTTGGTAGATTTGCAGTGGTCTGATACTCCTTCCATTTCAATATTATCGCTTGCACAGTGCTCCTTGGGATGTTTAAAGCTTGGGAAATCTTTTTGTATCCAAATCCGGCTTTAAACTTCTTCACAACAGTATCTCGGACCTGCCTGGTGTTTTCCTTGTTCTTCATGATGCTCTCTGCGCTTTTAACGGACCTCTGAGACTATCACAGTGCAGGTGCATTTATACGGAGACTTGATTACACACAGGTGGATTGTATTTATCATCATTAGTCATTTAGGTCAACATTGGATCATTCAGAGATCCTCATTGAACTTCTGGAGAGAGTTTGCTGCACTGAAAGTAAAGGGGCTGAATAATTTTGCACGCCCAATTTTTCAGTTTTTAATTTGTTAAAAAAGTTTGAAATATCCAATAAATGTCGTTCCACTTCATGATTGTGTCCCACTTGTTGTTGATTCTTCACAAAAAAAATACAGTTTTATATCTTTATGTTTGAAGCCTGAAATGTGGCAAAAGGTCGCAAAGTTCAAGGGGGCCGAATACTTTCGCAAGGCACTGTATGTGTATATATAACTGCTGATTAATCTGTATCTGCTTTTTTTGGTCCTCCAATAATCGCTATTGGCGTTGAAAAATCCTAATCGGTCGACCTCTAGTACATACCAACCTGGAACTCCGCTATTATTACTGTTCTTCATAAAGAAGGTAAAGATCCAGCAGAATGTGCATCGTATCGACCAATATTGTTGCTGAACGGCGAAAAAAAATTGCTTACATCAATTTTTGCAAATAGATTAAGTAATATAATCCCAGATATCATAAACTCTGAGCAAATGGGTTTTGTGTCCAGCAGACTTCTGAGCGATAATGTTAGGCAAACGTTTAATGTGATTGGCGCAGCGGTCTAAGGCACTGCATCTCCGTGCAAGAGGCGTCACTGCAGTCGCTGGTTTGAATCCAGGCTGTATCACATCCGGCCGTGTTTGGGAGTCCCATACGGAGGCACTCATTTGGCCCAGCATTGTCCGGGGTAGGACGTCATTTGTAAAGAAGGATTTGCTCTTAACTGACTTGCCTAGTTAAATTCATAGAAATAAATAATGGAATGGAACACGCTCAAGAAAAAACTAATTGCTTATGCTAACTCTAGATGCAGAAACAAATAATACTTTAGTGAAACTTTCCTGAACTTGCAGCAAATGATGTTCAAAACACCAAATGTCAGAATAAGGGTAAATGGTACATTATTCTCTAGAGTTCCCGCCGCTATGGATGAAATAAAACAATATGTTGTATCTGGATACAAACTAAATACTGGGAAATCAGAACTAATTACTGTCAACCAATATCCCAAGACATCAAAACTAAGTTTAAACTTAAATGGGATCAAAATAAACTGAAATACTTATTGATTACTATCCCCCAAGACTTGACTTTGCAATTCTGGGAAACGAGTTTAACAGGACCTACCTACAAATATGTACATTGGTGCCTTTTAACAATAACAGGAATAATTTAAACTATTAAAATGAATGTCCTCCCAAGATTTTTTATTCCTGTTCCAGAATCTATCAAAAACTATTACTCCAAACACTTTTAAACAGTGGGATAAACTCCTGAGTAAATTCATATGGAGAGGATTAACAGTCTGTGTCCAACTTAAAACAATCAAACAAGGTAAATAAGCAGGGGGACTAGCATTACCAAACCTAATGAATTATTATATAGGTGACCAACTAAAATCATTTTTTGTTTGGATAAACCCGGCATCAACAGCTAAATGGAATCCACCAAATGGAAAAACTATAAGTGCAACTATATTTATCAGGACAATCAATATACACACTCGGAAGATAGAAAATACCTGTATAAATAACACTATAAAGATCTGGACAAAGATCACCAAAATAAAAGGCATCTAAACAGACCTGACCGACCTGCGAGTAATTGTAATGGACGGCGACTTTAAGCCAAGTATGATTGATGATGCATTTAAATTATGGGCTGACCGGGTATCATTAGATGTTCACAGACAATGGGATAGATACATTTGAGTACCTATAAAAAAAATATACAACCCCCAGAAATCTATTTTACAATTACTTACAAGTGAGAAGTTCTTACTAAAGCAGTGAGACCTAAAAAAACAGAACATTGCTGGGTTCGTGAGAGTCTCCCCTTTCCATAGAGTAGTAATAGTTTGTAGGCCGTTCGAATGCTACAGACGTTTTCGTGAGAAGACAGATTTTTGGGATGTCTCGTGGTCTGGCAAACACAGCTATAGCTCAGCCACCTTCCACCGCAGATTTGGAAGGCCGACATAGTCGGATGTGGTGGATTGCGACGCAGGCCATGTAAAAATACTGATATCTCTAGTTTAAACGGACAGGTGTGTCAATAGACTCTTAAGGATTAAGATGTCCATTGTGTAAATAATGCATTAAAGTCTATGGAAAACTTAATTGACAATTTGGTTACACACACATCTCAAGTTCAATGTAATTAAATGATGGCACTGTGACTGGGTTGTTAACAAGAATCTCTCATACATTTTTATTTCCAGGGGTCATCTGGTCATTAGGGACAAAGCAACAGTGCCAAAGATGACGGGTGAATCGGGAAATGGTAAGTAACTGCCAGCCAGTCATCATGAAAAAGATCTTTCAGTGGGCTTTGGCACCATGGTTTAATTTAAACGTCTCTACCCTCAAGTTTGTTCTTGAATGACAAGCTGTTGTGCCACCTCTCTCTGGTTGTCAGACGGACAGACCCCAGAGGGAGACCCGGAGCCGGAAGAGGCGGAGCGGTGTCCTATCTGCCTGGGCGCCCTGGGCCGTTGTGTCCTGGCCATGCCCGACAGCTGCTGCCATTTATTCTGCCTCAGCTGCCTCCTCAGATGGGCAGAGGTAAGCACCATGTACTGTCCTACCCCCTAGGCACATTACTCTCATTGGCAACAGATAGTGCTGCAACTGGCAAGTTGTCTATTGTGATAAGCCATGGTGAGGCTCAGGAGACGATACATGGTTAAAATGTGTGTGGACTGATGTTTTTTTTGTTGTCTGTTTTTAAGTTGCAGGCAGTTCCATCTTGCCCAGTGGACAGGCAGCCTTTCAATGTTGTCTACAAACGTGACGCTGTGCTGGGATGTGTGACGGTAAGTCTCCACTGGCTACCTTCTATGTTTCACGATTTATAAATGTCATTCACAAGCTATATTATAACTTTAGTCACTATGCAGGGAGAATTTATGTGCTGTGACTTCAGTTGTGATGTGAATCTCAGGTTCCTGTGAAGAAGAGAGTCAGCCAATCAGAGCCAGAGAAGTGTGGCTGCACAGACCCAGAAGCCAGTGGCTGTTTGTTAAAGTGAGTAGAGGTCTTGCGTTAGTGAAAAGGTTGCCCTGCTGCAGAGTTAACCTGACAAAGACCCTTTGTGGTCGAAACGTTGTCTTTAAACTTGGGGAGCATTCAAACAGTGTGCAGCTTAATGGCAGTCACTTTGTGGTGCATTATTATATTCATTTTTTACCACGTTTTTATTTGTTTTGTCATTTTTTTGTTGGAGGTGGGAGTTACAGGTACAATATACATGTTAATTTACACACTTAGTTTATACCACATGTACAGTGCCTTGCGAAAGTATTCGGCCCCCTTGAACTTTGCGACCTTTTCCCACATTTCAGGCTTCAAACATAAAGATATAAAACTGTATTTTTTTGTGAAGAATCAACAACAAGTGGGACACAATCATGAAGTGGAACGACATTTATTGGATATTTCAAACTTTTTTAACAAATCAAAAACTGAAAAATTGGGCGTGCAAAATTATTCAGCCCCCTTAAGTTAATACTTTGTAGCGCCACCTTTTTCTGCGATTACAGCTGTAAGTCGCTTGGGGTATGTCTCTATCAGTTTTGCACATCGAGAGACTGACATTTTTTCCCATTCCTCCTTGCAAAACAGCTCGAGCTCAGTGAGGTTGGATGGAGATCATTTGTGAACAGCAGTTTTCAGTTCTTTCCACAGATTCTCGATTGGATTCAGGTCTGGACTTTGACTTGGCCATTCTAACACCTGGATATGTTTATTTTTGAACCATTCCATTGTAGATTTTGCTTTATGTTTTGGATCATTGTCTTGTTGGAAGACAAATCTCCGTCCCAGTCTCAGGTCTTTTGCAGACTCCATCAGGTTTTCTTCCAGAATGGTCCTGTATTTGGCTCCATCCATCTTCCCATCAATTTTAACCATCTTCCCTGTCCCTGCTGAAGAAAAGCAGGCCAAACCATGATGCTGCCACCACCATGTTTGACAGTGGGTATGGTGTGTTCAGGGTGATGAGCTGTGTTGCTTTTACGCCAAACATAACGTTTTGCATTGTTGCCAAAAAGTTCAATTTTGGTTTCATCTGACCAGAGCACCTTCTTCCACATGTTTGGTGTGTCTCCCAGGTGGCTTGTGGCAAACTTTAAACAACACTTTTTATGGATATCTTTAAGAAATGGCTTTCTTCTTGCCACTCTTCCATAAAGGCCAGATTTGTGCAATATACGACTGATTGTTGTCCTATGGACAGAGTCTCCCACCTAAGCTGTAGATCTCTGCAGTTCATCCATAGTGATCATGGGCCTCTTGGCTGCATCTCTGATCAGTCTTCTCCTTGTATGAGCTGAAAGTTTAGAGGGACGACCAGGTCTTGGTAGATTTGCAGTGGTCTGATACTCCTTCCATTTCAATATTATCGCTTGCACAGTGCTCCTTGGGATGTTTAAAGCCTGGGAAATCTTTTTGTATCCAAATCCGGCTTTAAACTTCTTCACAACAGTATCTCGGACCTGCCTGGTGTGTTCCTTGTTCTTCATGATGCTCTCTGCGCTTTTAACGGACCTCTGAGACTATCACAGTGCAGGTGCATTTATACAGAGACTTGATTACACACAGATGGATTGTATTTATCATCATTAGTCATTTAGGTCAACATTGGATCATTCAGAGATCCTCACTGAACGTCTGGAGAGAGTTTGCTGCACTGAAAGTAAAGGGGCTGAATAATTTTGCACACCCAATTTTTCAGTTTTTGATTTGTTAAAAAAGTTTGAAATATCCAATAAATGTCGTTCCACTTCATGATTGTGTCCCACTTGTTGTTGATTCTTCACAAAAAAATACAGTTTTATATCTTTATGTTTGAAGCCTGAAATATGGCAAAAGGTCGCAAAGTTCAAGGGGGCCGAAAACTTTCGCAAGGCACTGTACCTGTACTCTAAAGGATAATAACACTAAGAAATACATACTGAGAAATTATTACCGTATATTGATCACACAGGATTTTGTAGTAATACAATTGGTATGTAAAGAAATTCTGCTTAATCTTGTCAGTAAATTAAGTTCTGTCTTGACTTTGGAAATAGTAATAGGTACCTGGTCTGAAAAAAAGGGTTGTTTGAAAATGCAGTTTGTTTGAAAATGCAGTTAACATTTCCCATGATGATTTTTGTGATTTATTCAACCGAGATGCAAATGCAGTTGCATTATTTTTATAAAACCTTTAATGGCATTCCATAGAATTCTGGCATTTGTAGTTGGCAGTAGTAAGCGTGATGATCAGACAAGCTCATACAGTGCCTTCGGAAAGTATTCAGACCCCTTGACCTTCTCCACATTGTTACTTTAAAGCCTTATTCTAAAATGTATTAACTTTTTCCCTCATCAATCTTCACACCATATCTCATAATGACAAAGCAAAAATGGGATTAGACATTTTTACTAAAAATAACAAACTGATATCACATTTGCATAATTATTCAGACCTTTTACTCAGTCCTTTGTTTAAGCACCTTTGGCAGCAATTACAGCATTGAGTCTTATTGGGTATGATGATAAAAGCTTGGCACACCTGTATTTGGGGGAGTTTCTCCCATTCTTCTCTGCAGATCCTCTCAAGCTCTGTTGGGTTGGATGGGAGAGCATTGCTACACAGCTATTTTCAGGTCTCTCCAGAGATGTTGGATCGGGTTCAAGTCCAGGCTCTGGCTGGGCCACTCAAGGACATTCAGAGACTTGTCCCGAAGCCACTCCTGTGTTGTTTTGGCTGTGTTCTTAGGGTCATTGTCCTGTTTGAAGGTGAACCTTCGCCCCAGTCTGAGGTCCTGAGTGCTCTGGAGCAGGTTTATATCAAGGATCTCTGTACTTTGCTCTGTTCATCTTTGCCTCGATCCTGACTAGTCTCCCAGTCCCTGCTACTGAAAAACATCCCCACAGCATGATGCTGCCAACAGATGTGATGCTTGCCATTCAGGCCAAATAGTTCAATCTTGGTTTCATCAGACCAGAGAATCTTGTTTCTCATGGTCTGAGAGTCTTTAGAAGCCTTTTGGGCAAGCTCCAAGCAGGCTGTCATTTGCCTATTTTTCCTGAGGGGCTTCCGTTTGACCACTACCATAAAGGCCTGATTGGTGGAGTGTTGCAGAGATGGTTGTCCTTCTGGAAGGTTCTCCCATCTCCACAGAGGAACTATAGAACTCTGTCAGAGTGACCATCGGGTTCTTGGTCATCTCCCTGACCAAGGCCCTTCTCTCCTAATTACTCAGTTTGGTCGGGCAGACAGCTCTAGGAAGAGTCTTGGTGGTTCCAAGCTTCTTCCATTAAAGAATGATGGAGCCCACTTTCTTTTTGGGGACTTTCAATGCTGCAGAAATGTTTTGGTATCCTTCCTCAGATCTGTGCCTCGACACAATCCTGTCTTGTTGCTCTACGGACAATTCCTTCGAACTCATGGCTTGGTTTTTGCTCTGACATGGACTGTCAATTGTGGGACCTTGTATAGACAGGTGTGTGTCTTTCCAAATCATGTTCAGTCAATTGAATTTACCACGGGTGGACTCCAATCAATTTGATAGCAAATGGTCTGAATAAAAACTTCTAAAAACCTGTTTTCGCTTTGTCATTACGGGGTATTGTGTGTAGATTGATATGGGGGGGAAAATAATTTTGTCAATTTTAGGAGACTGTAATGTAACAAAATGTGTAAAAAGTCAAGGGGTCTGAATATTTTCTGAAGGCACTACGTCGAATTTCTATTTTCTTAATTTTAGAAAATAAAGGTATAGATAAGAGAGAAATCGAGTACTCTGAGTAGAAAGTGCACTCTTGCTTTAGGAGTATGTGCTCACCGGGCATCAGTGAGGTTGTAATCAGAGAGTATATGTTGGAGAGCCTTGGTTGCGTGTGGATTGTAGTTGGTCTTTATTAGATCTGTCCCAAAAACTAGTTGGATTTCAGTTCATTCTAACAATAGGCTGTTCAGAGAATCAAAAAAATTGGGATCAAACAAAGGTGGAGCATACATATAAATAAAGTACATTTTATTTCCATTATGGATACATTTTAAGGAAAGGGATTCTGCCGTCTTGGTCTTCGCCTTAACCAAGATGGTGATTTTGAGTTTGTATTAATACGAATGCACCTTTAGGGCTGATGGAAAAGCAGCCAGTTTCTACAAATGGTTCTGTATTCTATCTGCATGCCTTTGGAGTAGGTGTATTTCTTGGAGCGTTACTATATCAATATGGTTTCTTGCTAGGATATCAAGACAGCTGGAACATTTGATTAAGTGAGCAGTGCAAGAGATTAATTTAGCAGTTTTAATTGCAAGTCGAGGGCAGAGGTAATTTCCCCACAAACAATGTCTTGCATAGTAGCAGCCAAATCTTTCTGTTGTCAGGTGTCTTTCTGTTCCCACCTTTTATTTTTTTATTTCACCTTGATTTAACCGGGTAGGCCAGTTGAGAGCAAGTTCACATTTACAACTGCATCCTGGCCAAGATAAAGCAAAGCAGTGTGACAAAAACAACAATGAAGAGTTACACATGGGATAAACAAATGTAGTCAATAACACAGTAGAAAAAGTCTATGTACAGTGTGTGCAAATGTAGAAGAGTAGGGACGTAAGGCAATAAATAGGCCATAGAGGTGAAATAATTACAATTTAGCATTAACACTGGAAGGATAGATGTGCAGATGATGATGTGCAAGTAGAGATACTGGGATGCAAAAGAGTAAAAATAATATGGGGATGAGGTAGTTGGGTGTGCTATTTACAGATTGGCTGTGTACAAGTACAGTGATCGGTAAGCTGCTCTGACAGCTGATGCTTAAAGTTAGAGAGGGAGGCATAAGTCTCCAGCTTCAGTGATTTTTGAAATTCGTTCCAGTCATTGGCAGCAGAGAACTGGAAGGAAAGGTGGCCAAAAGAGGAGTTGGCTTTGGGGATGACCAGTGAAATATACCTGCTGGAGCGCGTGCTACAGGTGGGTGTTGCTATGGTGACCAGGGAGCTGACATAAGGCGGGCTTAACCTAGCAAAGACCTATTGATGACCTGGAGCCAGTGGGTTTGGCGACGAATATGTAGTGAGGGCCAGCCAACGAGACCATATAGGTCGCAGTGGTGGGTAGTAAATGAGGCCTTGGTGACAAAACGGATGATACTGTGATAGACTACGTTCAGTTTGCTGAGTAGAGTGTTGGAGGCTATTTTGTAAATGACTGCTGAAGTCAAGGATATGTAGGATAGTCAGTTTTACGAGGGTATGTTTGGCAGCATGAGTGAAGGAGGCTTTGTTGCAAAATAGGAAGCCAATTCTATATTTAATTTTGGATTGAAGATGCTTAATGTGAGTCTGGAAGGAGAGTTTACAGTCTAACCAGACACCTAGATATTTGTAGTTGTCCACATATTCTAAGTCAGAACCGTCCCGTGTAGTGATGCTAGTCGGGCGGGTGCGGGCAGCAATCGGTGGAAGAGCATGCATTTAGTTTTACTAGCATTTAAGAGCAGTTGGAGGCCACGGAAGGAGTGTTGTATGGCATTGACGCTCTTTTGAGGTTTGTTAGCACAGTGTCCAAAGAAGGGCCAGATGTATACAGAAGGATGTTGTCTGCGTAGATGCTGATCAGAGAATCACCAGCAGCAAGAGCGACATCATTGATATATACAGAGAAAAGAGTCTGCCGAGAATTTAACCCTGTGGCACCCCCATAGACTGCCAGAGATCCGGACAACAGACCTTCCGATTTGACACACTGAACTCTATCTGAGAAGTAGTTGGTGAACCAGGCGAGGCAGTCATTTGAGAAGCCAAGGCTATTGAGTCTGCCGATAGGAATGAGGTGATTGACATAGTCGAAAGCCTTGGCCAGGTCGATGAAGACGGCTGCATGGCGATTATGATATCGTTTAGGACCTTGAGCGTGGCTGAGGTGCACCCATGACCAGCTCAGAAACCAGATTGCATAGTGGAGAAGGTACGGTGGGATTCGAAATGGTTGGTGATCTGTTTGTTAACTTGGCTTTCAAAGATTTTAGAAAGGCAGGGCAGGATGGATATAGGTCTATAACAGTTTGGGTCTAGAGTGTCTCCCCCTTTGAAAAGGGGGATGACCGCGGCAGCTTTCCAATCTTTGGGGATCTCAGACATTACGAAAGAGAGGTTGAACAGGCTAGGCTAGTAATAGCGGTTGCATCAATTTCGGTGGATAATTTTAGAAAGAGAGGGTCCAGATTGTCCAGCCCAGCTAATTTGTAGTGATCCAGATTTTGCAACTCTTTCAGAACATCAGCTATCCGGATTTGGGTGAACGAGAAGCGGGGGAGGCTTGGGCAAGTTGCTGCAGAGGTTGCTGAGCTGTTGGCCGGGGTAGGGGTAGCCAAGTGGAAAGCATGGCCAGCTGTAGAAAAATGCTTATTGAAATTATCGAATTTCGTAGATTTATCAGTGGTGACAGTGTTTTCTAGCCTCAGTGCAGTGGCATATGTTAACAATTTTTTTTAAAATTTACTCCGTGGCCAGTTTATTACGTACACCCATCTAGTACTGGGTCGGACCCCCCTTTGCCTCCAGTTCAGCTGGAAGTCTTTGTGGCATGGAAACGTTGCACAATTTCTATCAAGAGACCTTATGTGTGCCAGGAAAATAGTCCCCAGGAGTTGTGTGTTCCGAGATGCCATTCTTCACACCACTGTTATACTGCGCCGTTATTTGCCTGTTTGTGGCCTGCATGTTAGCCTGGACAATTCTTGCCATTCTCCCTTGACCCCCTCATCAACAAGCTGTTTTTGCCCACAGGACCTATCACTGACTGGATGTTTTTTGTTTGTCGCACCATCCTTTGTAAACCATAGACCAGGGTTCCCCAACTGGCGCTTCCCCCCCCCCCCCCACACACACACAGTTTTCTTAGCACAAAAATGTAAACAAGGTTTGAAATGATTATGTTTAGTCAAATATCTGTTTGGGATTCTTGCAGTTAATTTGCAGTCTACAAGTTCCGGCCCCCTGTTCTGGCCCCCTGACCATCCGGTCAAGAAAAAAATTGTCCTGTGGCTGAATCTAGTCTCCTTTTATGACATGTTTTTGTTTTTTTAAGGAAACAAGGAGGAAGATGGAGGAGAACGAAGACTGAGAGGACATCAGAAGCCAAAGTCAAAGGCCTTATTCGGAAATGTATGTGCTTATTCTCCTCGCATAAATCCTCTTTCCCTCATTTGTTGGCATTTTATTCATGAGGTGTAACAAGATAAATTGTTTTCCCCAGGCAGCGATGATGACCCCTCTGTGTTGAGCAAGAAGAAGGTTAGTAATTTCAGACCCCTTGTAGGGGCATCTATTTCATAATAAATATGTATGGTTCTTGCAAGATTTTATGGGTTTAGAGTCCAACTGTCCAGATATGTAATGTATGCGATGCAACTAAGAAACAACATACGCATACCAACACAAACACACATACAGTGCATTCGTTAAGTATTTAGACCCCTTGGCTTTTTCCACGTTTTGTTACATTCCAGCCTTATTCTAAAATGGATTAAATAAATTGTTTTCCTCAATCTACATACAATACCCCATAATGACAAAGCGTAAACAGGTTTAGACATTTTTGCAAGTGTGTGTGTGTGTGTGTGTGTGTGTGTGTGTGTGTGTGTGTGTGTGTGTGTGTGTATGAAAACACCTTATTTACATAAGTATTAAGACACTTTGCTATGAGACTCGAAATTGAGCTCAGGTTCATCTTGTTTCTACAACTTGATTGGAATCCACCTATGGTAGATTCAATTGATGGGACATGATTTGGAAAGTCACAAACCTGTCTATATAAGGTCATACAGTTGACAGTGCATGTCAGAGCAAAAAGCAAGCCATGAGGTTGAAGGAATTGTCCGTAGAGCTCCGAGACAGGATTGTGTCGAGGCACAGATCTGGGGAAGGGTACCTAAACATTTCTGTAGCATTGAAGGTTCCCAAGAACACAGTGTCCTCCATTCTTAAATGGAAAAAGTTTGAAACCACAAAGACTCTTCCTAGAGAGGGCCTTAGTCAGGGAGGTGACCAAGAACCCAATGGTCACTCTAACAGAGCTCTAGAGTTCCTCTGTGGAGATGGGAGAACCTTCCAGAAGGACAACCATCTCTGCAGCACTCCACCAATCAGGCCTTTATGGTAGAGTGGCCAAACAGAAGCCACTCCTCAGTAAAAAGGCACATGACAGCCTGCTTGGAGTTTGCCAAAAGGCACCTTAAGGACTCAGCCTATGAGAAACAAGATCATCTGGTCTGATCAAGACTGAACACTTCGCCCACAATGCCAAGCGTCACGTCTGGAGGAAATCTACCACCATCGCTAACGTGAAGCATGGTGGTGGCAGCATCATGCTGTGGGGATGTTTTTCAGCGGCAGGGACTGGGAGACTAGTCAGGATGGAGGGAAAGATGAACAGAACAAAGTACAGAGAGATCCTTGATGAAAACCTGCTCAGGCCCTCAGAATGTGGCAAAGGTTCAGCTTCGAACAGGACAACGACCCTAAGCATACAGCCAAGACAACGCAGGAGTGCATTCGGGACAAGTCTCAATGTCCTTGAGTGGCCCAGCCAGAGCCCGGACTTGAACCCGATCCAACATCTCTAGAGAGACCTGAAAATAGCTGTGCAGCGACGCTCTCCATCCAACCTGACGGAGCTTGAGAGATTCTGCAGAGCAGAATGGGTGAAACTCCCCAAATACAGGTGTGCCAAGCTTGTAGCGTAATACCCAATAAGACTCAAGGCTGTAATCGCTGCCAAAGGTGCTTAAACAAAGTATTGAGTAAAGGGTCTGAATACTAATGGAAATATATTTCAGTTATATTTAATACATTTGCCGTAATGTCTAAGCCTGTTTTTGCTTCGTCATTGTGTGTGTGTGTGGATTGAGGGGGAAAAAACTAGTTAATCAATTTTAGAGTAAGGCTGTAACGTAACAAAATGTGGTGAAAGTCGAGGGGCCTGAATACTTTCTGAATGCACTGTACATAGACATTACACATGCCTACTCACACATCATTTGCTGCTGCTACTCTTTATTTATTTTACTCTTATTGTTATCTATCCTGATGCCTAGTCACTACTCTGCCTTCATGTACATATCTACCTCAAATACCTCGTACCTCTGCACATTGATCTGGTACTGGTACTCCCTGTATATATCTGCTTGTGTATTGTTTTGTATTCCTCTTGTGTTACTACTTTGTTTAAACTCTGCATTGTTAGGGAAGGCCTAGTAAACAAGCATTTCACTGTAAAATCTACACCAGTTGTATCCGGCGCATTTGACATTACATTTGATTTTAGATTTCCCATGTTCGTATTTGCTCAGCCAAGAGTTTTCAATAATACTCTGACATAGAATAAGTAGTATCAACGTGGCCCCCTGTCCTCATAGGCCCATTTGTTCCCACTGGGTGCTTGTCTGGTATTTGCAACAGCCAAGCCTCCTCCTGAATGGTTTTCTCTCTTTTCTAGGTGAGAGGACCTCTGTGCTCTTGGTCTGCGGCCCAGACAGGCACAGCAATGGGGACTCTGACACAGTGCATGTGAGTAGGCCACTTTGTTAAGGTTTTGATTTGCAGCTCACCGAGCAGAGACACAGTAACTACTTCTTATGGTACTTCACAATTTGTTGGAAACCCTGTTCTAATCATCATTGTCCTAACAAAGTTGAAATAGATCCACTCTTTCGATCTCAAGTTAATGTTTTTGACTTAAAAAAAGAAAACCAGTGAAAGATGTCCTTTTTCTGTGTGTATATTGTGTCCTTTGTCTACTCTGCAGTGCAGAACCCCTTTGGGTGCCCGAGGAGGAGCCGTCTGAGGATGACTGTAAACAGTGTAGCCGCAAAACACAGGACTGCCCATTTCTGCCTGTTGCTGTACCCCTTCCTGCCAGTGGCAACTCGAGGTGAGTTGGTCCACACACAATGAATGTATGTAGATGGAGTGTGTGTATATACACTGCTCAAAAAAATAAAGGGAACACTAAAATAACACATCCTAGATCTGAATGAATGAAATATTCTTATTAAATACTTTTTTCTTTACATAGTTGAATGTGCTGGCAACAAAATCGCACAAAAAATTATCAATGGAAATCAAATGTATCAACCCATGGAGGTCTGGATTTGGAGTCACACTCAAAATTAAAGTGGAAAACCACACTTCAGGCTGATCCAACTTTGATGTAATGTCCTTAAAACAAGTCAAAATGAGGCTCAGTAGTGTGTGTGGCCTCCACGTGCCTGTATGACCTCCCTACAACACCTGGGCATGCTCCTGATGAGGTGGCGGATGGTCTCCTGAGGGATCTCCTCCCAGACCTGGACTAAAGCATCCGCCAATCCCTGGACAGTCTGTGGTGCAACGTGGCATTGGTGGATGGAGCGAGACATGATGTCCCAGATGTGCTCAATTGGATTCAGGTCTGGGGAACGGGCGGGCCAGTCCATAGCATCAATGCCTTCCTCTTGCAGGAACTGCTGACACACTCCAGCCACATGAGGTCTAGCATTGTCTTGCATTAGGAGGAACCCAGGGCCAACCGCACCAGCATATGGTCTCACAAGGGGTCTGAGGATCTCATCTCGGTACCTAATGGTAGTCAGGCTACCTCTGGCGAGCACATGGAGGCCCCCCAAAGAAATGCCACCCCACACCATGACTGACCCACCGCCAAACTGGTCATGCTGGAGGATGTTGCAGGCAGCAGAACGTTCTCCACAGCGTCTCCAGACTCTGTCACGTCTGTCACATGTGCTCAGTGTGAACCTGCTTCCATCTGTGAAGAGCACAGGGCGCCAGTGGCGAATTTGCCAATCTTGGTGTTCTCTGGCAAATGCCAAACGTCCTGCACGGTGTTGGGCTGTAAGCACAACCCCCACCTGTGGACGTCGGGCCCTCATACCACCCTCATGGAGTCTGTTTCTGACCGTTTGAGCAGACACATGCACATTTGTGGCCTGCTGGAGGTAATTTTGCAGGGCTCTGGCAGTGCTCCTCCTGCTCCTCCTTGCACAAAGGCAGAGGTAGCGGTCCTGCTGCCCGGTTTGTTGCCCTCCTACGGCCTCCTCCACGTCTCCTGATGTACTGGCCTGTCTCCTGGTAGCGCCTCCATGCTCTGGACACTACGCTGACAGACACAGCAAACCTTCTTGCCACAGCTCGCATTGATGTGCCATCCTGGATGAGCTGCACTACCTGAGCCACTTGTGTGGGTTGTAGACTCCGTCTCATGCTTCCACTAGAGTGAAAGCACCGCCAGCATTCAAAAGTGACCAAAACATCAGCCAGGAAGCATAGGAACTGAGTAGTGGTCTGTGGTCCCCACCTGCAGAACCACTCCTTTATGTGTCTTGCTAATTGCCTATAATTTCCACCTGTTGTCTATTCCATTTGCACAACAGCATGTACAATTTATTGTCAATCAGTGTTGCTTCCTAAGTGGACAGTTTGATTTCACAGAAGTGTGATTGACTTGGAGTTACATTGTGTTGTTTAAGTGTTCCCTTTATTTTTTTGAGCAGTGTATTATATAGGTTGTAGGGTGAGTTAAATACCCTGGGCAAGGTGATAGTATTTCAATAGAAACAGTGATTTTAAGTGTGTTTTTGTGAGGAGTGAAGCTCTGATCTGATATTTCCCTCCCAGGCAGTTATTCCATCCCTCTGAGTGGAGTAGCAGCCCCTTTCCTCTGAGACCCCTCTCACCGTTCTCTACTATTGCTTCACATCTTGGCTCGGGGCATTTTGGTGAGTCCTGCTTTGAAATGCTTATCAACCATTTAGTGAGTCTGTTCAAAGGAACCCTCTTGGATACCCCCCCCCCCTCCCAAAACCTTGTATGTTAGCTTGAATCACAGGGTTTGAATGAGATCACGCAAGGTGACTGGACTGTAAGCTGCTTCGCTACACTAACCTACATTGTGGCAGTAAGATACTTTTTCAGAATAATTTCCATCATGTGTGTGGGTTGTTCAGTATCCTGGCATCATGAGTTCAGTTTTGTGAAGGCACCAAAACCAAACCTTTTAATCCATAGGTTATGCCTAATTTTATGCTACATAAGACCATTGTTAAGTTTCTCACAATACTTCTAAAATTCATGATTATGTCTCATAATAGTCTTTCAGGGAAGAGTTTGCGCAGTCACCTGCCCCAAAGGAGAGGAGAAGAAGGGCACCTGTGGATCTGGCTCCAAAGACCCCTCCAAACAGACAGAGGCCCTGACGACTAGGCGCTCTGGCCGCCACAGCAGGGCCGAGGAACAAGCTCCTACACAAGACCCTGCATCTTCGCAGTCCCACTCTTCAGATTCCGACACTTCCACAAACCCACCCACAAAAGCGGGCAAAAGCACCGCAGCCGCTGGTAAGAGGAAAGGCAAACGGGCAGCTCAGCGAAAGCCCAGCGCCAAGAGGAAAGCCCCAGCTAGAAAAAAGGCCTCCAAAGTCGTTCTCAGTAGCCCAACAGGAAGTGAGGAAGAAGAGGAAGCCAAAGAGGAGGAGGAATTAGAACAGCAGAGGAAAGAGGTAGAGGAAAGGGAGCAGCTCTCAGACACTGCAGTGAGCCCACAGGCTGTGCAGCGCACCTCCAGCCCTACCGAGGAGGAAGGCCGTCCCGAACCTTCTGCTTGTGATGCCCTGAAGGACCAGCCATGCGAAGATGATGATCTTTCTGAGGAAGAGAATTGTGGGAAGGAGGAAGAGGAGGATGGTGAGGAAGTGGACCAGAAATCACCGTCGTCAGATGTAGAGCTGAATACCCCTGGGCTCTCCCCCGACAGGGACCAAGGTGCAGGGGGGAAACACCCGGACCAAATAGAAGATCCAGAGAAAAGCAACTCATCCACCTCTTCCAACTCACCAGAGAGACCATTGGAGAGCCCCCAGTCTGGGCAGTCAAGACAACTTGGGGAGGAAGATGCTGACGCTGTGGAAGCCACTGCCGATCCAGCAGAAGTGAAATCAGATGAAGCCTCAGTGGAGGAGGAGAAAGCAGAGACCTCTCCCTGCCCTACTGCAGAGCCTGAATCTTGCGCTGGCTCTACTCGTTGTGACTCTCCAGAAGGGAACGCGTCCCAGAAAGTTTCAGGCACCTCAGAAGCAAAAGTGTCCGAGGAGGACAGGCATGATCCAAAGGATGTCATAAATGAAAAACCAGCAGCCGGCAGCAAAGAGGATGGTCTGTCTGAGGATGACACAGAAGCAATACCGATAGACTGTGATTCACCCAGCAGTGAGCGCAGCACCAACCTGGCCTCTGATCCACCAAAAGAGACTGAAAGTACAGCTCACGAGTCCACAAGCCAGGCCCCGGAAGACAAGAGGAATGGTAGCAGGCAGGAGCGGGAGAGCTCGGTCGGAGAGGAAAAGGTAGAGGAAAGGAAGAATGGCAGGCAGCGCAAGTCACGCTTCCACTCTGCTGCCACCACTTGGTCTCCCAAGAGAGAGTCGAAGCAGGATTCGTTGAGGAGGTCGCGGTCCAGATCTCGGGAGCGCAACAAGGAGCGCCAGGCCTCGGGCAGCCCCCCCTCCAGCCGCAGCAGGGAACGGGACGCTGAGAGGGACGCCCCCAGGATGGGCCGTAGCCGTGACCATAGCCGTGAGAGGAAAAACAGGAAGCGCTCTAAGAGTCGTTCCAGATCTAGTTCCAGGTCCAGAAACAGGTCCTACCGAAGAGGGACGTCCCCGGAGCGCCCGGACTCAGGGGGCCAGTCACCACGGAAGAGGAATCGCTGGACTGGAGATGGATGGAGGGCTGGGCCGGGTAGCGACTCCTCTCGAAGGAATTTCCCCGAGAGGCCGGCCAGAGACACGGGCCGCTCTGAAAACGGTGGCTTTGCAGATGTTTCCCCCAGCAGGGAAAATCCTGACTGGGTTATGGAGAAGGCACGTGCTGACACAGAGGCCAGGGTGACAAGTGGCCCTCGCTGGGAAGATAAAGGCTGGGGTGGAGATCGTGGACGAGGCACAGGACGAGGCCGTGGCGCCTACGGAACCTCCAACCAACAGGGGGAGCAGGCAGAAAACCGCTGGCAGCCCAGAAACACATTCTCAGGGACCTCAAACAATTCAGGTAGCGACGCGTACAGTCGATTCAACGAGAACCGTGGAGGCCGCAGGAAGGAGCCTGAGATGGGCGAATCGATGATGGACCGCTCTGGCTGGTCATCAGCTTCCAGCTGGGCTGTGCGGAGGACACTCCCGGCAGACGTGCAGAACTATTACTCCAGGAGAGATCGAGGGGGAGGTGCAGGCTCTGGCAGCTGGAGCAGGCAGGAGGAGACGTCAACAGCAGGTCAGAACCCTTAGATTGTGTAACATGGCGTGTATGCACTCATTACTGTTACTAGTTTCACCATGCATATCGAAATGGTATTGCTGATGCCTGTTGCGCATCAGCAAAACGTAATAAAAGCCCGGATGTACATTAGGTAATATTATTCTTGATATTTGTTTTTATCTATTCAGACCCAGCTCAGAGTGAGACCAATGCCCAGCCCAATGCCCAAGGAGAAGCTCCACCCACCCTGAACGTCATGCCTCCCCAACTGAATGTCCTGCATTACCCAATGGGCCCACGAGGCCCACCTGTCAGCCTGCAACCACCCCCCTTCGGGATGCCTCCTCAGGTCCCCATGCACCACCACTCCTCAGTGCCTCTCCTGCAGGTCCCTGTGACAGCTGCCCAGGGCCTCCCGCCACCACCTCCACCACCACCTCCCCTGCAGCAGGGCAGCATGACGGCCATACAGGCAGATAGCCGCACAACACAGGTAAGGACAGGAGAATTTTGTATCCTTTGTCAAAATATAATCTTCTGGACCCAATCAATGTTTGAGTATTTTCACTTCTCACATACTTAATTCAATCAACTGTAGATAGTGTATTTCCGGGATAGCACTTTCAGAAGTGTGTTGTATTTGCATAGTAGTGTGTCCCGGTTGGAGGGAATTGTCCCCCTGAATACCTCCATGTCTCTTTCCCAGATGATGAGCAGCATGGCAGGCCATGGCAAAGCCCCCTTCATGCCCACCATGACCAAAGTAGGTGGCGCCACCACAGCCCAGGCCCACAGCATGGCCATGCCATCCTCCACCACCCAGCACAGCAGGGCCGCCCCCCCAGACAGCTCCAAGAAAGAAAAGGTAATGTCACCGCCACTAACAACAACCACAGCACCAGGCAATGTTCTCAATATTCTCAAGTGGCTTCCTAAACTTTCTGTTTTGTATATACTGTGGGGAGCTACTTTGCTAGTGAATGATTTGTGTTTGCATTCTGACTCAGATAATTAAGGATCCTTTTATTAGATTAGAACTAGATTTCTTAACTTGATATCTGCTTTGGAAACAACAGATCCATGAGAGAGCTGTCAATGAAGTGAAAGCAGCCATGAAACCCTACTACCAAAACAAGGACATCACCAAGGACGAGTACAAGGAGATTGTACGCAAAGCAGTTGAAAAAGTGAGTGGTTATAAACCTCCAGTAACATTTTGACATTGGTATTTGAATTTAGCTTTTAGGTGTATTAAAACTGCTTAGCTTTCAGGAGAACACTTAGCTTTTAGTAGTATTATAAATACATAGTTTTTAGGAGTATTAAAATACTTAGCTTTTAAGAGTATTACAAATACTTAGCTTTTAGGAGTACACTTAGATTTTAGTAGTATAAAAAAACTTCACTTTTAGAAAGTATCAAAAATACTTAGCTTTAAGGAGCATTAAAAATAAGACAAATAACCCAGCAGAACTCATAGGGTGTCCAATAAATCAAAACAGTCTGTTTAGAATTTTTTGATTTGCTGAGTGCATTTTACATTTCAGGTCTGCCACAGCAAGAGTGGAGAGGTGAACTCTGGGAAAGTGGCAAACTTGGTGAAGGCCTACGTGGACAAATACAAACACGCTCGCAAGAAATGAACCCTGACATCTGCTGAGGGGGAAACGGTCTCAGCCCATCTGCTTAAGTGCAATTTCTACCAGGTGTAACAGCCTCCCGGCTGACAGACTGGAGCCCGACTTTTGATATCTCTTACCTTGAATGAAGATTTTTCTATAGATTTCATATTTTGTTTAGAAATAATCCAATCGGGAACTGTAGTGTGAGAAGACCGTTATTTCAAGCAGATCTTGTGGCTTGGGAACTACTATGAGATAGATGCCCAGAGTAGCTGGAGCAGTAAGGTTAGCACCTGTTCTCTGGTGAGATGGACATGGTGCTATGGGTAGTACAGAGGAGAGCACCCTCTCGTGGAGCCAGCTGGTATGATGAATTTCTCCTTCTCCACCGTGGTCCTCCTAATTACTTCTTAGTTTAAAAGTATTGTCATTGTTTCTCATTTTGTTTTTGTTTTATAAATATTATATTATGATCATTCTGGAGAAAGCCTAGGTAAATGTGCATTGCCTTTATGACTGTCTAGGCTGCATCACACGTGTAGCCCAATTCTGATCTTTTTCCACTAATTGGTATTTTGACCAATCAGATCAGCTCTGGAAAAGATCTGATTGGTCAAAAGACCAATTAGTGGAAAAAGATCAGAATGCATCCTTAGTCGTCACAGCTCAAAGCTTGTAGACTGGATATGTCTTTGAGTGTAATTGTATCAGGGACTTCATTGGTTGAGAGTTGGAGATGAGTTGTCCAATCAGCAGTGAATTTGTAGCGTACGGTATGGGTCTGGCAGATCAGGTGAAAACGGCCATGTCCCTTACTTGTTAAATGTGCTGCGAAATAACCAGAGAGCAATGAAATAAATGAGCTGCTTCATGTCTGGCTATGTGTGTGTGTTTGTGGTCAATCATGGAAAAGTTATTGACCTCATCCATCAATTTTAACATCAGAATTTCTATTTTGTAAAGGTCCAACGCAGCTGTTTTTCTCTATCAAATCATTTCTGGGTAACTATTAAGTACTTTACTGTGGTTGTTTAAAAAATAATTTAAGAAAATATACATAAATAGCTTATTGGCAAAGAGCAATTTCTCAATCAAGAATTTAACTAGGACTGTCTGGGAAGAGGTCTGTGTGAGGAGGGGAAAACTGAAAGGTAGCTGTAATTAGCAGGCCAAAACTCCATTCCACCAAAACACACTGAAATTTCAGGTTCTTTTCAAACAGCTGTTAACACTAAAAGGGCATCATAATTTTTCACAGTTTCACAGGACAGACATATTTTGTTATGGTCATGAAGACCCACTTGCCAATGTTTCACACAAGCAGTCGAGTGTTAACTTGAAAATGTGCTTCACTATTTTCACCAGTAGGGCGAGCCTTTGTCAAAACCATCTCAGGTTTTTCTTTTTTTATAAACCCACCATTTCATAAAAAAGATTTGAACACAGTTAACATGACAATCCACAGAACTTTGGCAATTAGGGCCTTTTCCAGCTATAAGCGACAAACGGTCGCTTAGGTTGGGGTCTCATCCAGTAAAAATTGTAGAATATACCAGGTGAATTTTCAAAATTTGGTTGTGCATCCGCTGTTTTTCTCTTATGACACGCACCAGGTTTCCATCCAACCTTTTTATGCGAGTAAAGTACATGACGGATAAAACATACCATGACAAGCCTGATGGAAACAGAACATTTTACGCTCAACTTTCCAAATGTTGACAAAGAATACACTGGACAAGATGGGATCTTTTTGTGTTGGTAAAATGAATTATGCGAAAATGTTTTTATGTGCAAATATTGATAGGCTTAATAACCATATCGAAGTAAACTTGGAGTCACACAATGACATGTATGGTCCTCCCATTAGGGCTCATCGGGAAAGAAATCAGGTTAACTTCACAAGGTGGTGAAAGTGCAAGGTGATGACTGATACTCCTTTCCAGTAAATATCGAGGGATTTATTCTTGTGACATGATGATCGATTTTTGGCTTCCGTCTGACAAGTATAAATAATCTCGCTCTTTTGTCCATAATAATAATCTGATCATGTAGGCTATATGGTGGATTTTGAAGAGCTAACATATACACTGCTCAACAAAAATAAAGGGAACACTTAAACAACACAATGTAACTCCAAGTCAATCACACTTCTGTGAAATCAAACTGTCCACTTAGGAAGCAACACTCACTGATTGACAATAAATTGCACATGCTGTTGTGCAAATGGAATAGACAACAGGTGGAAATTATAGGCAATTAGCAAGACACCCCCAATAAAGGAGTGGTTCTGCAGGTGGTGACCACAGACCACTTCTCAGTTCCTATGCTTCCTGGCTGATGTTTTGGTCACTTTTTAATGCTGGCGGTGCTTTCACTCTAGTGGAAGCATGAGACGGAGTCTACAACCCACACAAGTGGCTCAGGTAGTGCAGCTCATCCAGGATGGCACATCAATGCGAGCTGTGGCAAGAACGTTTGCTGTGTCTGTCAGCGTAGTGTCTAGAGCATGGAGGCGCTACCAGGAGACAGGCCAGTACATCAGGAGACGTGGAGGAGGCCGTAGGAGGGCAACAACCCAGCAGCAGGACCGCTACCTCCGGCTTTGTGCAAGGAGGAGCAGGAGGAGCACTGCCAGAGCCCTGCAAAATTACCTCCAGCAGGCCACAAATGTGCATGTGTCTGCTCAAACGGTCAGAAACAGACTCCATGAGGGTGGTATGAGGGCCCGACGTCCACAGGTGGGGGTTGTGCTTACAGCCCAACACCGTGCAGGACGTTTTTCATTTGCCAGAGAACACCAAATTCGCCACTGGCGCCCTGTGCTCTTCACAGATGAAAGCAGGTTCACACTGAGCACATGTGACAGACATGACAGTCTGGAGACGCCGTGGAGAACGTTCTGCTGCCTGCAACATCCTCCAGCATGACCGGTTTGGCGGTGGGTCAGTCATGGTGTGGGGTGGCATTTCTTTGGGGGGCCGCACAGCCCTCCATGTGCTCGCCAGAGGTAGAATGACTGCCATTAGGTACCGAGATGAGATCCTCAGACCCCTTGTGAGACCATATGCTGGTGCGGTTGGCCCTGGGTTCCTCCTAATGCAAGACAATGCTAGACCTCGTGGCTGGAGTGTGTCAGCAGTTCCTGCAAGAGGAAGGCATTGATGATATGGACTGGCCCGCCTGTTCCCCAGACCTGAATCCAATTGAGCACATCTGGGACATCATGTCTCGCTCCATCCACCAACGCCACGTTGCACCACAAACTGTCCAGGAGTTGGCGGATGCTTTAGTCCAGGTCTGGGAGGAGATCCCTCAGGAGACCATCCGCCACCTCATCAGGAGCATGCCCAGGCGTTGTAGGGAGGTCATACAGGCACGTGGAGGCCACACACACTACTGAGCCTCATTTTGACTTGTTTTAAGGACATTACATCAAAGTTGGATCAGCCTGTAGTGTGGTTTTCCACACATTTTGTGTGACTCCAAATCCAGACCTCCATGGGTTGATAAATTTGATTTCCATTGATAATTTTTGTGTGATTTTGTTGTCAGCACATTCAACTATGTAAAGAAAAAAGTATTTAATAAGAATATTTCATTCATTCAGATCTAGGATGTGTTATTTTAGTGTTCCCTTTATTTTTTTGAGCAGTGTATATATTTTTTACAAAACTTAGTCAGATAATAGTTAACCCTTTACCATTATATATCAACATACATGCCAGTTTAATTCAATTTAATATTTGTAATTCATTGCCTAAAAAAATGCTAGTGCTGCCTTTTTGTCACTGGCATTACCTGTATTTTAGATGGCAATTCAGGCTTTCCTGATTTGTAATTTCACATTTTAATTTGCATATATAATCAAAGACTGAAAAGGTTCATGCAAATATTCATGAATTGTTTAGATTTGTAATAATTTACTTTAAACTGTATGTAGAAAGTTCTAGTGTGTGACATTTTTATATTTCTACCATGTGTTTTGTGTTGTAACATCAGAAATAATTGAGGTTGAGTCATCAAAATTTGATTATCATATGCTTAAAATGCTTACTAATGCATGCAGCAGTAGTTGGGTAGATACAAATTAAAAATTCTATAAAAATGGGCAACTCTGATGCCAGAACACCAGTGTCCATGCACTAACTAATTTGCTTACTGCCCAAATAGGTTCACAGACGATGCAATCTCAACCACATTGCACACTGCCCTAACCCATCTGGACAAGAGGAATACCTATGTGAGAATGCTGTTCATCGACTACAGCTCAGCATTTAACACCATAGTACCCTCCAAACTCGTCATCAAGCTCGAGACCCTGGGTCTCGACCCCGCCCTGTGCAACTGGGTACTGGACTTCCTGACGGGCCGTCCCCAGGTGGTGAGGGTAGGTAACAACATCTCCACCCCGCTGATCCTCAACACTGGGGCCCCACAAGGGTGCGTTCTGAGCCCTCTCCTGTACTCCCTGTTCACCCACGACTGCGTGGCCATGCACGCCTCAAACTCAATCATCAAGTTTGCGGACGACACTACAGTGGTAGGCTTGATTACCAACAACAACGAGACGGCCTACAGGGATGAGGTGAGGGCCCTTGGAGTATGGTGTCAGGAAAATAACTTCACACTCAACGTCAACAAAACTAAGGAGATGATTGTGGACTTCAGGAAACAGCAGAGGGAGCACCCCCCTATCCACATCGATGGGACAGTAGTGGAGAGGGTAGTAAGTTTTAAGTTCCTCGGCGTACACATCACAGACAAACTGAATTGGTCCACCCACACAGACAGCATCGTGATAGGCGCAGCAGCGCCTCTTCAACCTCAGGAGGCTGAAGAAATTTGGCTTGTCACCAAAAGCACTCACAAACTTCTACAGATGCAATCGAGAGCATCCTGTCGGGCTGTATCACCGCCTGGTACGGCAACTGCTCCGCCCACAACCGTAAGGCTCTCCAGAGGGTAGTGAGGTCTGCACAACGCATCACCGGGGGCAAACTACCTGCCCTCCAGGACACCTACATCACCCGATGTCACAGGAAGGCCATAAAGATCATCAAGGACAACAACCACCCGAGCCACTGCCTGTTCACCCCGCTATCATCCAGAAGGCGAGGTCAGTACAGGTGCATCAAAGCAGGGACCGAGAGACTGAAAAACAGCTTCTATCTCAAGGCCATCAGACGGTTAAACAGCCAACACTAACATTGAGTGGCTGCTGCCAACACACTGACTCAACTACAGCCACTTTAATAATGGGAATTGATGGAAATTGATGTAAAATATATCACTAGCCACTTTAAACAATGCTACTTAATATAATGTTTACATACCCTACATTACTCATCTCATATGTATATGTACAGTGGGGCAAAAAAGTATTTAGTCAGCCACCAAATGTGCAAGTTCTCCCACTTAAAAAGATGAGAGAGGCCTGTAATTTTCATCAGACGTACACTTCAACTATGACAGACAAAATGAGAAAAAAAATCCAGAAAATCACATTGTAGGATTTTTAATTAATTTTTTTGCAAATTTTGGTGGAAAATAGGTATTTGGTCAATAACAAAAGTTTATCTCAATACTTTGTTATATACCCTTTGTTGGCAATGACAGAGGTCAAACGTTTTCTGTAAGTCTTCACAAGGTTTTCACACACTGTTGCTGGTATTTTGGCCCATTCCTCCATGCAGATCTCCTCTAGAGCAGTGATGTTTTGGGGCTGTTGCTGGGCAACACAGACTTTCAACTCCCTCCAAAGATTTTCTATGGGGTTGAGATCTGGAGACTGGCTAGGCCACTCCAGGACCTTGAAATGCTTCTTACGAAGCCACTCCTTCGTTGCCCGGGCGGTGTGTTTGGGATCATTGTCATGCTGAAAGACCCAGCCACGTTTCATCTTCAATGCCCTTGCTGATGGAAGGAGGTTTTCACTCAAAATCTCACGATACATGGCCCCATTCATTCTTTCCTTTACACAGATCAGTCGTCCTGGTCCCTTTGCAGAAAAACAGCCCCAAAGCATGATGTTTCCACCCCCATGCTTCACAGTAGGTATGGTGTTCTTTGGATGCAACTCAGCATTCTTTGTCCTCCAAACACGACGAGTTGAGTTTTTACTATTTTGGTTTCATCTGACCATGTGACATTCTCCCAATCTTCTTCTGGATCATCCAAATGCTCTCTAGCAAACCTCAGACGGGCCTGGACATGTACTGGCTTAACACATCTGGCACTGCAAGATTTGAGTCCCTGGCGGCGTAGTGTGTTACTGATGGTAGGCTTTGTTACTTTGGTCCCAGCTCTCTGCAGGTCATTCACTAGGTGTGGTTCTGGGATTTTTGCTCACCGTTCTTGTGATCATTTTGACCCCACAGGGTGAGATCTTGTGTGGAGCTCCAGATCGAGGGAGATTATCAGTGGTCTTGTATGTCTTCCATTTCCTAATAATAGCTCCCGCAGTTGATTTCTTCAAACCAAGCTGCCTACCAATTGCAGATTCAGTCTTCCCAGCCTGGTGCACGTCTACAATTTTGTTTCTGGTGTCCTTTGGCAGCTCTTTGGTCTTGGCCATAGTGGAGTTTGGAGTGTGACTGTTTGAGGTTGTGGACAGGTGTCTTTTATACTGATAACAAGTTCAAACAGGCGCCATTAATACAGGTAACGAGTGGAGGACAGAGGAGCCTCTTAAAGAAGAAGTTACAGGTCCGTGAGAGCCAGAAATCTTGCTTGTTTGTAGGTGACCAAATACTTATTTTCCACCATAATCTGCAATGTGATTTTCAGGATTTTCTTTTCTAATTTTGTCTGTCATAGTTGAATATGAACTATGATGAAAATTACAGGCCTCTCTCATCTTTTTAAATGGGAGAACTTGCACAATTGGTGGCTGACTAAATACTTTTTTGCCCCACTGTATATACTGTACTCTATATCATCTTTATGTAATACATGTATCACTAGCCACTTTAAACTATGCCACTTTGTTTACATACCCTACATTACTCATCTCATATGTATATACTGTACTCGATGCCATCTACTGCATCTTGCATATGCCGTTCTGTACCATCACTCATTCCTATATCTTTATGTACATATTCTTTATCCCTTTACACTTGTGTGTATAAGGTAGTAGTTTTGGAATTGTTAGGTTAGATTACTCGTTGGTTATTACTGCATTGTCGGAACTAGAAGCACAAGCATTTCGCTACACTCGCATTGACATCTGCTAACCATGTGTATGTGACAAATAAATTTGATTTGAACACCAGTGACACGATGTGAAACCAAACATTGAACGTAAACAAAGACTTCCCAAAAGCACTGATATAAACCTATTGTATGCAGTAAAACATGCAGTAAAACATGTTAACATGCTATTTCCTGTAATAACTTTTCCTGTACTAATTATTTCACATTCTAACATCACTTTTACTTGAGATGTGTTTGTTTTTAGAAAAGTTTGTTCATATGTTTGTCTTTGCCATGTTATTGTTTCATGTCCATATGTTAGCATCTCCGAGCCAGTCTCCCTTGCTTTCTAACCACTGACGCCTTCTTCTCTGGGAGCCAGTTCACATCTGCCACTTCCACACATTCAGGTGCTCCTCCAAGTACTTCCAGATACTGTGGCCAATCTGAGCTGATCTTTTGTTCACTGGCAGTGGCTTTGGCATCAGACACACAATGTGGTCATCCCCATACCGGTTGATATCGTCTCTTGGGCTTGGCCAGAAGAACTTGTTGACTTCCTTCCTGTGACATTCATTCCTTTGACGTTATGTTCTTTGACCTCTAGTATAACGCCAGGGTATGGTGGTTCATCGTGGTTCACAATGCACCACTGTCCATTGTGGTGAGCCTCTGACATCTGGACAAAGTGGAGCTGAGGTATCCGGGTCGATGACATCTGTTTGATGTGGAGGTGAAAGACCATTGCCATTAGCCGGCACTGTCGGGAGAGTGATATCTTGTAGTCCATGACATAGGCAATCCCACATGCTTTGCGCTGGTTGACAACTTATGTCTCTGTATTTTAGGATGCCAGGTGTGATACTCAGAACCTGGTGCATTGTTATGGTTCCTTTTATGGTTACCCCATAAATATTATGGGCCTTACTTTCCACTTCTTCCTCACTGACATAATGCAACTGTATTTCATATCAAATCAAATTTCAAATCTGAATTTGATTTGAGTGCCGGAGCCCCTTGCCTCCTGATCGAAAGACATTGCATCCTTTGTCTTTCCTGTGTTGGACCAAGAGGTCAGCTGTCTTCTTTAGTGAACCCCCCACTCCATCTGGAGCACCCTTTCCATGACTGGGCTCAAAAAAAGTTCCACGTACTCCCCTGGAAACCCTTCTTGAAAGGTTCAGTGCCAACCATATAGAAGTTGCCCTTTTGTTTATATTGGGTGGCATGGCCATTACTGAAGAAGTGTTGCACGGTAGGCTACTGCTGTTTAATCATGCCCGAGATGGGGTCCAGGGGAGCCCATATGACTGCGCGGTCATGCCTTCAAACTGGGTGAGATGGTGCAGAAGGAGATGGGGGACTCCTCTGCCACATAGAAGACATCAGTGTGGAGCGTCACCTGCTTGTGAAGTTTTCACTCAAATCTATATGGATCAGGCAGTTATTGGTTAGGTTCTCTCTCAAGGTCCGGTAGCTGTGGTACTGCCATTGGCTGTTGAACAGATGTTTCCTAAATTTAAAGAGCCGATACTGGAACTGGGTAACCAGCTCTTCCTCAGTTATGGCTATATCCTTCTTCATAGTGATTAAGCTAATTTTCTCTTGTTCTTCATTTGCTCTGTTGTGCTCTGTCTTGTCCAGACACCACTGTCGGGAGAGTGATTTCTTGGAGTCCATGACATGGGAAATCCCACATGCTTTGCACTGCTTAACAGAGACAACTTATGTCTCTGTATTTTAGGATGCCAGGCGTGATTACTCAGAACCTGGAGCATTTGCATGGTTCCTTTTATGGTTACACCATAAATCGTCTGTGCCTTACATTTCACTGCTTCCTCACTGACAATGTATTTTGAGTGCCAGAGTCCCTTACCTCCTTATCGAAAGACATTGCATCCTTTGTCTTTCCTGTGGCGGACCGAGGTCAACTGTCCACTTTAGTGAACCCCCCACTCCACCTCTTCGTTGGATTTGCTGTCTAGCAGGCGGTGCAGCGGAGTGTTCACTTTCTTGCCATTCGCCATAGGCGCATGCCTTTGAATTGTTGCAAACTGTGCTATCTGCAATCTCCTCCAGGTTGCTGGACTGTGAAAGACCAAGTTTGTGCATTTTATCCATTGTAAACTGCAAGTTCTCAGGAGTCTTGCACTGGCAAGTTTCTCTCCTGTGGTGTCACCACCCAAAAGGGGTTTTCCCTGCAAAAGAAGCGGTCTCTCTATCCTGCTCAACATCTTTCTGTTTTTCTGACTGACCCGACATTGCTTTTGCTACTGTCTTGTTCCTCTTTATGTGAGATCATTCAATGTGTTTCCATCGCTTTTGCATCTCTACCAATAGTTTTTGCACAAAAAGTGTTGCATTAAAATAGCAAATGTGCCTAGTCTGGCCCTTTAGCTAAACAGCTTGCAGATACTGTGCGGGTAGGCTCAGCAGGTAGGATAGTCTACAATACATGATGAGATTATTAATGATAAGAGCGAGAACATTTTTATTTGTCAAACGGCAGTCAAGTATCGATCATCATGTCACCAGAATAAGACCCTCAATATTTATTGGAAAGGAGCATCAAACTCATACTGGTCCGTGCACTTTCACCACCCTGTGAAGTTCAACATAATTCATTTCATAGTGGGAGGACCACACACCATGTCATTGCCTGACTCCAAGCTTATTTCAATATTTGTATTTTATTATGGATACCCATTTGCTGCTGCAGCAATATTGAGGCAATTTACATACAGTGGGGCAAAAAACGTATTTAGTCAGCCACCAATTGTGCAAGTTCTCCCACTTAAAAAGATGAGAGGCCTGTAATTTTCATCATAGGTACACTTTAACTATGACAGACAAAATGGAGAAAAAAAATCCAGAAAATCACATTGTAGGATTTTTTATGAATTTATTTGCAAATTATGGTGGAAAATAAGTATTTGGTCACCTACAAACAAGCAAGATTTCTGGCTCTCACAGACCTGTAACTTATTCACTTGTGGCATAATTTCCCACCACAATATTTAGACAATCTAATATTCTCTCCTGAAATTGTTTTGTTCATCTGCAGTTTATTAATCAAAATAGAGGGGGTTCCAGTTCTTTGTCTCAGGAGTTGCCATCACTTTCCCAACATACGGTGGGCTCCCTGCAAAAGCACACCACAATCAGCTGGTCTGCAAAATAGAACTGACACAAAGACCTGACAATGTGTGGGGTTATCTTTGACTTTATTTAGACAATAATTACATGATGTACATAGTGTTTCATTGAAACAAGAGTGTAACACTGGTGGGCGATGCCCTCTGCTCCTGAGGTCAAGAGATGGCTCACATACTCTCTAACCAAGACGTGCATAAAGCATGAGAGAACAGGTTATCAGGGTCACAAATAGAAGTGTGTTACACAAAGACCACTGCCACTATGCTTTGGTAGGTTCCACTTTAAACATGGTCTTTCAGAATTACAGCAAGTGGAAGAGGGAAAACCCTCTCACTATGGTTCCAGAAATGAAAGTGAACAGCTCCATACTGAATCATAGGGGGGTAAATTGATAAAGACCAAATTCACCAGCTATTTTTATAGTTTAGTGAAATGCCAATAGAAGGTTAAACAAAACATAGCATATATACAGTAGTTCAACTCATAGATATATATATATATATATGTACAATATATAAATATAGTAAAATAGATAAAATTACATTGATTTCATGTTCTTCCATAAATAATCGCAGGACAATAACAGTTTGGATGATGTGTGAGGTTAACATTGGAAGCAGGGAGCCGCTCACCTCGTGTTTGTGACGAGGTGACAAGCCAACTTTACACTATCCGTATCAATCATTTCGTAACTTTTTTTGTACCTACGGTTATGTTTAATAAGGAGAAGCTGCCAACCGTTAGAATAACACTGACATTTTGACAGACACTGAGCAGCTCACATGACATTCCTCCGCTTTCCCTCAGTTCTGCATGGAAGCCATTATGTAACGTTGATGTGACGTTTGGTTATGTGCGGTCTCAAAACCGCCATAAAACAAACTATTTTAGCAAGTTAAACAGGTACATTACAACCACGCATGTGGTCAAATTCAAGATATTCTTCCGTAAAGAAAAAAAGTGTAACGTCCCCCTCCCCTTAGCATCCGGGGGATTTGACAGGGAGCATGCCCCATCTACAAGCAGTAGTATCATCGCTGTGCTAGATTTGAACAAGGTCTTCAATACATTACAATGCGTAATACATTTCTTTAAAAGAGATCTTTTGCAACTTCCAGTGTGGGGTTTTGAGAAGGCAGGTTTCGTTGATTCATACTAAGCATTTTACAAGTGAAGCCGACACCACTAGCTAGGTCACACAGCCTTGGTACAAATACTGATAAGCGGTCTAGTAGTCCGTGAACATACAATTTCCTCACGAGTGTGCTGAACATTAAGTGCTTTTTAAATATATAAACACATATTACAAATACCTTTTTTGGCAATGTTTTAAAAAAATAAGAAGTTGAACACTAAATTATTCACGTCGAGTAGAGTCTGCTGTCACGTTCTTCACCTCTAATGAGTTCTGGGATTCCAGGATGTCCGCGGTTGCGTGCGGCCCTGGTTGAGAAAAGTTGTCGCCGTGCCCAAAAAGCTGAGCTCACACGCAGTACCTGAATATGAGCTGCATTGGAACTCTACAACTACACCATCCCTGTTTGAGGCACCGTCAAATGTTTCAACTCTACCAGAATAACAAAAAAAGAGAAAGTCCAAAACGGGAAACGAAACAAAGAAAGCACAACGAAAGGAAAAAAGAAAATCACCACCTGTGTGGCTTAACTGCATACTGTACAAAGTTCAGTACATTCTCATTGGAATGGTATAGTCTCTTGCTTAGAGTTCAAAGCCGAACATTGTTGTATGTGAGGTCATATTCTTCTTCTTGGGTAGCAGTCTTAGCGGTCAGATGTTTAGCGGCTGAGCTGCGGATGGTGTGGTGCCCACCCCTGGTGGATGAGGTATCCTAGTGTCCATTGGCGGCTTGTGAGGCGTTGTTGATCCAGTCCAGGGTGATGAGGGTCAAGCTGCCGATCATGACAAAGAAACCACTGCACAGGAAGATGGATGCCTGGAGAGAGAGGGAGGACAAGACGGTTGGGCTTAGCACAACAAACACAACAAGGCTTTCTTCTCCACTATACGATTGTCGCTCCTTGCCAGGAGTCACAGACCACAACACCCACAAACACATCAATTGCATGGACTAAAAATGAGAGGGATGGTTTCTTACTCCGATTTTCTGCACAGACTTCATGGGCTCCTTCTTGACCAGTTTGATATAGAAGGCCGAGGGCAGGATGAAGATCAACATGGCTGCCGCAGATGCACCTGAAGAGGAAGATGACAGGCTCAGTGGGGATGTTCACCTCTTTTCTTTCTCTATTACAACTTCTGGATTCTGTGCTGTTCAACTTCTAGAACTGCACCTGACCAGCTGAACACATTCACTCACCGATGAAGCCGAAGATGTCTCTGATGGAGGGGACGAAGATAACCAGACAGTTTGTGCTGGCCAGCAGAACCACGGTGATGATGGTGTGGCGGATCCAGCTGAACTCCTTGGAGGCACACAGCAGCTGGTTGACCGACGTGCGGATCTACAGAGAGACAGAGACGGGGGACCAAGGTCAACATGGTGGCAATACCGAACTTGACAACGCTCACAAGTTTTGGATGGATGGACAGACAGACGAGCTGCCAGCCAGACAGATAGATAGATGTCGGGCTTACGGGAAACAGCACCACAGGGACAGTCAGGGTGACAGCTGTCAGCACGGCCAGACGAACGATGAGTAGGATCACGTCAGCCTTGTAGACCTTGGAGTAGGTGTGCAGAAGTTCGGACTCCACATGCACTGTAAAGCCAATCCAATACGGTCATTTAATTTATGCTTGTTTCCTTCTCACTTATAAAGTCACATATTCAATTCATTTCCACACCTTTCAAATATTCAGATATCCAGACACAGGGCCCATGTGTGACCAACCGGGTATCGAACCCTGGTCAGCAATGCTCTATAATAACCCCTACGGTCAACATTGACTCATTTAGCTGTATTATTGGTGTTCGTTCAGAAAGGTCTTTGTAACCTGCCTGTTACATGTCCAGCCAAATCAAACTGAGATTGGGAGATCAATTGGAATACAGCTAAGATTATTCGAGGTTGTGCGTAACTTTCGCACCCTCGTTCATTCGTTTTCGTCATGTCGTCCTTGCTAACGAGGGCCATTGCGTAGCCATACTTTTAGGGAAGTCTGGAACATGGCTGGACACCTGCTGCGATGTCCTTGCCATAACAAATATACAGGATCATTGGTGTATTTCTCATGGGGGACAGTCCTTGCAAAACAACTGTTTGTATGAGCCCCGAAACGGACTGTTTCCTTCTCAAACTAGTTTTGTATCCGACTGTTAAAAAATGGATGAATATGTTTCTAAGGGGGGCGGGGCTGGCTCACCGTTGAAGGTCAGATATCCGAAGAGAGCAGCCAGCAGGTACATGATGAACATGGCCAGGAAAGACACGTTGGCCACGCCCTGCATCTTTCTACGGGAACGACTGGGAAAGAAGAGGAGGTTTAGACAACACAGAACCACTGCTCTTTTCTCTTTCTTCCTTCACAGATACTTCAGATATAAACTGTGTGTGTGTTTGTGTGTGATTGTGCACTTCTGTGTGTGGCAGCTGGGTAAACAGCAATAGACTCACTCTTTAAGCTCCTCGTACATGGGCAGGACGGCGGGGTGGCAGACAAAGGCGAACGTCAGGATAGGAACAGCATACACAGTCTGAAGGAGAGCGTTAGACAAGACCGTTAGACATTTGACACATGCACAGACATAAAAAAAACTAATACAGGTACGAAAGCACTTGGGCATCCATTAAGTAGTTCTCTTTCTATTTATCGATTTACCACTCAACAAATCTGTCCATTTCTCACCTGAGAGTTAAAGACAAAGTATTTGGGTGTGCAGACGTCCTCGTTGTAGACACCGGCGGTGGTATTGAGGAAGCCCATCGTGTTGTTCAGGACCTTGCTAACCGTCTCGTTCAGTATCACGTCCATGTTAGGGATGAAAGGGCACGGGATCTGGAACTTCTTATAGATCACCTGGAAAAGCAACCAAGCCCATTTAGACTCCCATACAAAAGGTACAGACTATTGGCTACATACATTGCTAATTGGTGATATAACTACTACAGATTAAAACTCATTACTTTTAGAAAGCAACGTACAATAGAGGGGATAGGTCATTTGAAATGCTTGGTCATGGTCCGGCTAGTGTGAGCTGGTCAGAATTGTAAACCAATGTGTCAGTTATTCAGGTGTTCTATCTTCATTTGACCAGTTTCTCACTGCATGAAAATAGTCCTGCAGCGACAGGAATTTTGAATTTCTGTATGGATTATAATTAATGGAAATGTGGTTGATACATTTTAGTTAGGATAAATCAAGATTTATCTGCAAATCTACCATTCCAGTGTTTTACTTGCTATATTGTATTTACTTTGCCACCATGGCCTTTTTTTGCCTTTACCTCCCTTATCTCACCTCATTTGCTCAGATCGTATTTGCTCACACCTGTTTATACTGTATTATTGACTGTATGTTTGTTTTACTCCATGTGTAACTGTGTCGTTGTATGTGTCGAACTGCCTTGCTTTATCTTGGCCAGGTCGCAATTGTAAATGAGAACTTGTTCTCAACTTGCCTACCTGGTTAAATAAAGGTGAAAAAAAAAACTTAAATACACTACAATTTGCATTTCCTACTGTGCAGGAACATTATCTTAGACAACAGAGTGATAAAATTAAGATATCATATCTGTAGGTGAGCTATTCACTACAATAACCTGAACTGTAAAGACCACAACAGCGGAGTAGTTTAGGATGTTGACTCACCACAATCAGGAAGAACACCATGCAAAGCAGGGAGAAACCACTTGTGTAACCAAGGTAACCTGAAGTAAGGTAACAGAGAGAGAAAAAAACATTGAGTACTTCATATACTATGGAAATGTAAGATAGTAAATATACTAACAATTGTGTAATATCCCTGTTATAACATATATTAAAACCATATTACAATGAATAAGAATGTACTCTTCTAAGGCAATATATTAACTTTATCAGTCAAAAAGGAATCTAATGTAAACAAACTGTTCTGGCCCCTATTACACACACACGTTGCCAAAGTGCGTCATGATCCCCTGCCCTTTCCCAACATTTTACACAAGTGCTGCATTTCACAACACACGTGTACACACACACACACACCACACACACACAAAGTAAAGTGCCACACTCTGTATTGTGTCTTACCAAGGTTTCTGAGAAGTGAGAGTGGCAGGATGATGACAACTGACACCAAGATCACAAGATAGTCCCCGTTCGCATACCACTCTCTGGAACGCACAGGAGAGACAAGACCTCGTCATTCACTGTACACACATATCACCACACAGTTTAATATAATAACACACAGTTACACCCACACACGCTTACACACATTCATATCCCAGCATTTATCTAGCTTTTGTGAAAAAATATGACCTATATCAAAACTTTTGTATCGTTCGTTTCCCATTTGACTGGTGTTGTAAAATACAAACATGGCAGAATGTCTGCAATGCACACAGAAATAGCAGCCTGCACTTAGGGTGGTCTAGCTACATGCTGGCAACACTACATGAATGTTTGATGGGCCAGTTGGTTGGTCTGAATGAGCTCATCCAGAGGTCTGTCTCTGTGCAGCACTGGCTCTTCTAAAAGGACCCTTTGAACGGCTGCCGACAACACACTGTCCCTGCTCCCTCCTCTCCCTCTCTGCTGAGAGGGACAAAGAGGCCTCTTCACATCTTCCCAGCACAGCACTCAAAAACAACCCACCGCCATTTTGAATGACACCAAAGTCACTGCTTCACCTCGAGGGTCGACCTCTCAAAATCAACCATGGGCCATTTTTCAAACCAAACTCTAACAGCAGACTAAAAGACTCACACACACACCAACGCACACACAGAATCTAGAGACAAAGCTGCTTACCCGTTGGTAGCTCCCACGAAGGCTTGGATAACGATCGGCAGCTCGTACTTCACAATGTAGAGGTAGCTGGACATGGCTGCAAAGGTAAAAGCAAAGTCACGGTTAGTCAAAGTCATATTGCATCAAAACATGCCTTATTTTGTTCCAAAACAGACATCTCTGAGACATAAATGGTTCTAGAAGCACTAACTAAGGATGAATAGGCCTGTTGGTTCGCAGAAGGGATGTTTGTTCCATTGAAAAGTCTAGTACCCTTGCAAATATTTATTGTAAACATTTACAGAACCATTTGGTTTATGGGAAATGGGCTGCTCTTCCTTTTCTGAGTGTGACCACTGACATTTAGACTTTGGACTTTTTTCCACATAGTCTCATTGATCCACTAGGAGTTGACTGTCTCCCTGACTTTGATCTGTCTTTCTGAATGACCATTGAAGTGTCCTTAGTTCTCACCTCCGATGTTCTGCATGGTGATGGAGATGGATGCAGCCAGTTTCCCGGGCATGCCGAAAGCCTTGTAACCCAGCTGTTCATAGACCAGTGACCCTCCTTCATTGGCTGTCTTTAGAAGCAAGTGCACAGAGTACAGGGAGAAGATGGACACAGCCACCAGGAGAATTCTGTGGAGAGAAGAGGAACATTGTATCACGAGTAAGGTACGGAACCAGGCCAAAGGACTGCTATTGCCTGCAAGACTGGTAAGGGCTATTATCGACTGGAATTAACCACACGGACACCCTGTAACCCGGTTGACTACTGATAGGTGCATATTGGATAAGTGCAAGCTTGGTTTCCGTTCGGTGCATTTCACCAGTCCCAATTCAAACACATTATTTTGACTTGATCTCCCGATGGTTCCATCTGAACGTGGAGACAAAAAACGCCATAGGTCAACGCAAGGCTAAAATTCACATGGAAAATGTGTTCTGACCATCGCAAGGACACATCTCATGTTGACCATGTTGAGGCTGGGGAAGTGACATACAAGCGACTTCTCTACTGTACTGTAGCACCCAAACACAGGGATCAATAGGTTCTGTCTGTGAGCTGATCTGCAAAGACCTTGTCATGGGGACAGTTTTGATGCAACACAGCTATGCACAATCCAGATGCAGGGATGTGATTTGGACAATGGGCTCCAGGTCAGGATATTCTATCTAGCAGCCAAGCCGTGCAGAGCTAACACTGTCACTGAGAAAAATATAAGCTATGGTCACATTATGAAGGCCTTGTGAAAATCATTTCACTCACACACACAATTTCAGAACCACAACACAGTGGTATAGAGATGATTACTCAACTCAGCTACTTGTCACCGTTTACACTTCTGCCCATAATAGTTTAGTCTACATTTTATCATATCATATGCACTTCACTGACTCACCAAATATACCTTAGATGACCCCAAGGTAATTGTTTTCACTCTGTAAATACTGAATCTACCCAGCGGTGAAGTGTTTGCAAGTCCCATGGCGTGGAAACCTTTTGCAAACAAAGATTTTTTTAAACGGAGGCCTTTGTGAAAATACACAAATGATTTTATACACTGAAGATGGTATGTTGGCGGAAATGCAGAAGCCAAATGAATAAAGGGTTTTGCATTGAGTGCCCAGGTTTTTTTCAGTATGGTATATATATTTTACAGAATTTCTCCTATTTCACAATGATACACAAATAATCAGAGGTATTATATTCATAATTCATATTCATAAGCTGTTGGAGAAAGTGGCCCTTCAGACTGGCTACCCTCTGGGCACAGACGTCATTTCAACGTCTAGTTTTGATTTAAATTTGGTTGATTTGTCAACTAACGTGAATTCAACGTGAAATCAACAAAGAATGTAATGTCATTGGATTTTGGTTAAACGTTGGTTGAAATGACTTGTAATGAGTGTAATGGAGAGAAGAAGAGTCTACTGGAATGGCGGGGGAGGGGGGGGGGCTCCATTCATGATCTCATGTGAGGCCCGTTTACAGTACCTTACACTTTATATAACTCTTGCCCCAATGCAGAAAGATTAGCGCTGCTAAGCGGCTTCCCCCCGGCTTCGAGTGACTGGCCCAAATGAAAGGCCCCCCGATGCTAGTGCGCCACACACCCAACCCCAGCGCTCACAATCGTACGCCCGCTGTTTGTAAACACTGACCTGCGTGGCTACTAGCTACCGTGCCCTGCGGTAGCATAAGCTTTGATCTCTGTAGGCTGTCTCACCAGCTTACTCTAACTCCCTTCAGGGTTATCCAATGCCCTGTCTTAGACAAGGACACATCTCCAGTAGACTGTGGATAAATGCTGTGCTCAGGTTGTATGTACAGTCTCTATGCCTCACATTGGTAGATATTGAGATGTGTGACCTTATTGTGCTGTAGCTGGTGGTATATCACACTGCTAAGTTTAGAATGTGCTGTATTGCTTCTGATATGACTGAGTGCATTCAGACTCAGAGTTCCACAAACTATCTTCTACACTAGCAACATACAGTGATATTCTATATTGCATCCTATTCAATGTGATGTTGACTTACATTTGAGTTATTTAGTGGATGCTGTTATCCAAAGCGACTTACAGGAGCAATTTGGGTTAAGGGCCTTGCTCAAGAGCACATCGACAGATTTTTCACCCAAGGGATTCAAACAAGAACACTTTGGGTTATTGGCACAACCCGATTAACCGCTAGGCTACCTGCCGCTCCTAATTCCTACTACCTACTTCCCAGATTCATAAAGCTGAGCTCCATTTCAATTGTGGATGTGTATGTTCATTCCAATTATTTATATATACACTAGTTGACTGACAGGGGGTGCTGTTTTGATGCTACTGCGCCTTCATCTTGGCACCCTCCCACCATTGTAAAAAACAATTTTGGAAGCTATCAAATAAAATACATGTATTAATGTGTACATTTGTTTTTGCCACATGTATTGAGTTAACAGACACCTAAATGCATAATTGAAAGTATATTATTTGAGTTAAACATAAAAAAGCACAAAAAATATATATACAACGTTTTTCCTTAAAGTAGAATGGTACTAATGTTACTGTCCCCTCTACAACAACAAAATACTTAAATACATGTAATTTTGTCCTTGAAAAATTGTATTGAAATACTGTAGAATTCCATTCATTCCTATGGAGGACTACTCTTTCTGGGGACTGCCAATATGGCCGACCGGTGGCTTCAAAGCCTCTCATTGGCCAATACATAGCATCAGCAATCCTGGGATATATCATTGGTGTTAACCTCTTTAAAACAGACACCACTATCTCTTCGTCACACCTTGCAAGCTGCAGACATTGCCATTGGATGACACAGTGTGAACGTTGATTGACCCCGCAGTACAGTTTACAGTTTTTATTTAGAAAGCCCTTTTTACATCAGCAGATGTCACTAAGTGCTTATACAGCAACCCAGCCTAAAACCCCTAACAACAAGCAATGCAGATGTGCAATTGATTTCAATGAAACCCAAGTCTGACACTGGCATACAGGAACACAAGAACAGTACTCACACAAAGAGTGCAATGCCAGTGTTGGCCATGGCATAAGAGAGACCAAGGATGCCACTGCCCATAATAGCATTGCCCAGGTTGAAGACTGACATCCCGAAAGAGGCGGTGCCTGGATGCTGTTGAGAATAAAGTCAAATTTACTCAGTAAGAAAAAAAACTCAAATAAATGCACAGTAAACCATAAGCCTCAAATTGGGTAACCTATATGTTATCAGTCCAGCACTTACATAATCTGTTTCATACTTCTTCTTGTCCAGGTGGTAGTCTGGAAGGAAGTTTTGACTCTCCGCATCCATATCGGGATATTGACTGGAAATCAAACACGCATAAAGCATTTATTTAATGGATTAATCCCATTCCAATTCAGCCGTTAAAACAAACATAATACAAGTTCCACAAAAATATGCAAGTTGATGACATTTCTGCGGTTAGAAACACAGGCATAAGTCTACTGCAGAGCATCTTCAGACCCAGCAGGCTGCAGTGCCTCACCTGTCAATAGGAACCTTCTTGGTTGGACAGGAACTGTATTCATGACTATTGGAACTGACACTGCTATCCTCATCAGGGGAAATGCTGAAGCGGCTCATCTCTGTCTTTGCAGTGGCCTGTTTCATGCTGTAAAATAAACAAACGGAAAACCTTGAAGCAATTTGTGTTAATTTGTGAACTTCTTGCCTGCACCATTCCCACTCTCTTTTTTTATTGTACCGTGAGTTTTACCAGGGACGTCGAATAATCAATATTGGACAGGGAGAGACTAGGCTACTCAATGCGCTGCAGCTACCTCATAAATTTGAAGTCATGTGACCAGACGAAGGGGGGTTGACTCATCCCAGGAGCCAGTGGAAAAATACCAGCCGCCCGGCATCCGCGTCTATCCACATCAGCGCAGCGTCACATACCCAATATGAATGACAAAAGCATTGCGCAAGTCTTTTCATCCCCAATTTCAACGTGTTAAATAAGAAGAATTGCCATTTTAATCAGCCAATATATGTAACTAACAAATCCCGTGTATTCAAACAGAATGTGAGATCATGTTATTAGTTTAGGGTTTTGATAGAGCACAGCCTAATCTAAAACATTTTAGACATGGGACTGTTCAATAATTCGATTTTGGGCTCCATTTAATAAGATTTCTTCCATGACTGACTGATGGAAACAAAGGCACGTGCTTGTCTATTATGGACTGGCACCATTTTGCGCAGAGCTCTAAGTCCTATATCTGTCTTAGATATCCTCAACTGTAGCTTACAGTTGCATGATTCATTTGGGTTGCATAATTTATTGGACGTTGATGTCTCTTATTTACAAGTATCCCAAATAAGTGAAAAGACTCAACCATCAAATCCATTACATTCCTTCCTTGGTTACCGCCCCGACATTCCTCTAGAAAGAATGTGGCCCACTAGCCTACAGCATCAGTGATATTTATTTATATACTTGCGAGTCTGGCCCGTTGCGCTGTGTAGCCTAGGCCTATAGCATAGCATCATAAATATTATAAAGAATATAGAAATAAAAAGCTATAACCTAATACATTTGATCTTTGCGCCTAACTGATCTTGACTAATTGACTAGGGAAATAACATGCAAGAGATTATATACATCGGCCCGCTATTTCACTACACAATATTTGGGCTAATTATTTCACCCATTTTCCAATAGAATAGACTTAATTACTTACAATACAGAATACAGCAATTTATTAGGCCTACAGAATTGTAAATTACAATTTATAAATAGAGAATTACAAGATAATTAGCCTACACCGGGTAACCCAGCATATTTCCTGGTAGACAGTAAAAGATGCGGCGCAGACAGAATCTTACCTTTGATAAAACGAATAAAATCCCTATGAAAAAGTGGCGATCCTTAGCAATTTTAATTTAAACAATTCCTTCACCGTTGAATGTCTCCAATATTCTACTAAAAACTATTTATCCTTGAGGTTTTAAATTCCCAATTATCAGCAACAATAAATGTACTTCAGATACAATGAAATTGTCCCAATTAAATAGGAAAATAACTTAAAATGTGGATACACTTGTATAATAATTGCTTAAAAGCTCAATTTTAAGATGTTATATTAAATCAAATTGCCAATGATGTGATGCGCAACTTGAATTTACGTTGTCTAAACGAGGAGGGGTTTGTCTGCACCTTTATATCTATCCAGCATTGCATCAGCTCGAGGAGGAAGGGGAGTGGCTTTTTGCCTTGGCGACAGGCATAGACTTTACACACACCAGAATGAATGACGCGGTTTGTGTACAAACACACGGTACAGGAAAGGGGGTGGTTCAGTCCGCCCTTCACAATGTGCAATCGGTTATCTTGATTTCTGCTAATTGAAAAAGTTTAAGTCAAATTCTGATCATGTATTTGGATCACTGTGTCCTCATTAGTTTTGTTCTGTGTGTTGCACTGAGCCTAGCCAATAGTCTATACTTTAAACTATAGCCCATAGTAGTCTAGGCCAACATTCCTTTGGTTTAACCCACCCCGATAATTAGGCCATGACTCCTTTTCTGGACCGTTTTTTATTTGGTTCCCGGACATGAAATTGACAAGACGATGAACTGATGAGAAAGCACAAGATTGGGTGTCAGTCGAATTTTAAATGCGACTAAAGCTTCAAAGAAGACCTCCCAGTATCAAGAAGATTAACGTACGCAAACGAATCATGTGACGATGGTTCAGTGAGCGCGCCAGGAATCCTTGTCATCCCAATCCTTTGTCATGAAGTGACTCCCTTACATCTGCTTTAGGTTCACACTCTGCTCCTTTGCGAGTGTAAGCAACGCATTGGTTCTCTCACCCATGCTGTTAAAGTTATGTTTACACACTCTTTCTAAACAAACTAAGCTGCCCCTGACTTCACACACAGGCTCTGTCTCTGTTATTGTTATCTGTGTCACACACACACGCACACACACACACACACCATACATGTTAGGCTATTACACATGTATTAGGCTATCACTTTATTATTGTCCGTAGCAGGGTCAATGTTTCTCAGTATGCCACACATTTTTTGATGGATTCAGCTGGGGTGTCTGACATTAAGGTGAAATCACACAGTTTCGTAACAGAGAGGGGTTCATAACCCCTTTTTCATTCATTATATTAGCAGCAGTCGGGTCTTTACTTATGCTTCATGAACTTGTGACTCAAGTACATATGAACCCATGGCACTGTTAGAAAATAGGGATTTCTGAGAACAAGTTTGCAGATGAACAAAGTTAATGTTGTTTGGTGGACCAGTTGGACCTCAGTGGTTAGGGTTAGTTGCTGATTCAGGAGATATTACTGTAAAGAGCCCACTAGTCCTACCTACAATGTCCACTATTAGTGCCAGGTTAATTTCTATGTGATAGCAGAACAGTATACAATGCAAAACATACTAACCCTGTGTGGGTATGAACAACCTCCCAGCCTATAGACCAAAACGTAGCAACACAGATGTACACACCACACACACACACACACACACACACACACACACACACACACACACACACACACACACACACACACACACACACACACACACACACACACACACACACACACACACACACACACACACACACACACACACACACACACAGACACAGACACACAGACACAGATACACACACAGATACACACACACATTATTCCCCTCTCAGTCACACATGAGTTAGTTTGTGTATAGGTCTGTGGGAGCCATTGTTTGGGGCTTTAGAATGACCCTGCCAAACTAAGACGGATCAGGAAAGTGGAGCAGGGCCTGGATTTGGGCCGATTCCCCAGCCTTGCCATGGCCCCATGCTACATTAAAACATAATTTAAGCTGATGCGTCCAGATACAGGCCGTGGGGCAGGCACCTCGGGAGTGGGAATTATCTTAAATTAACGTAACTTTTGACTGATACACAAGAGTGTGAAGTCTAAATGTTGTCAATGTCTGTCTATGGATTTGGATGGAATGCACCCAATTATATATTTCTATAGGACACTGTAGTTTAAATTATCATTTGGTTTGTCACCTCTGTACCCTGTTACTGTCCCAAATACCTGTATGAGTAGCTTAAAGCATTACTACCTCCTTAAAATTCTGCTGAGCATTCTAGCATTCTAGCATTCTAGTGTGTTACTAAACCGAAAGCCTACTGTCAGCTGATTGGCTGCAAGAGGTGTAGAGATATTTTATTTATCAACCATTTCCTGTTCACTTTCTCGGAAAGGAAGCGACCAACTTGAAAGTAAAGGACCAAAAAGGCATAGCAAAGGAGATCTACTTGAAGATTGTGCCTCTTTGTCTCTGCAAGGCTAATATCACCGCAATAATTACATCCGGTTTTCATATATATACAGTTGAAGTCTGAAGTTTAAATACACTTAAACCACTCCACAAATTTCTTGTTAACAAACTATAGCTTTGGCAAGTCGGTTAGGACATCTACTTTGTGCATGACACAAGTCATTTTTCCAACAACGGTTTACAGAGAGATTATTTCATTTATAATTCACTGTATCACAGTTCCAGTGGGTCAGAAGTTTACATAAACTAAGTTGACTGTGCCTTTAAACAGCTTGGAAAATTCCAGAAAATGATGTCATGGCTTTAGAAGCTTCTGATAGGCCAATTGACATCATTTGAGTCAATTGGAGGTGTACCTGGGGGTGTATTTCAAAGCCTACCTTCAAACCCAGTGACTCTTTGCTTGACATCATGGGAAAATCAAAAGAAACCAGCCAAGACCTAAAAAAATTAATTGTAGACCTCCACAAGTCTGGTTCATCCTTGGGAGCAATTTCCAAACACCTGAAGGTACCACGTTCATCTGTACAAACAATAGTACGCAAGTATAAACACCATGGGACCACGCAGCCGTCATACCGCTCAGGAAGGAGACGTGTTCTGAATGTACTTGAATGTACATTCAGAACACAAATGAATGTACTTTGGTGCGAAAAGTGCAAATAAATCCCAGAACAACAGCAAAGGACCTGGTGAAGATGCCCTAAAACCGCTCTAATAAAGCCAGACTACGGTTTGCAACTGCACATGGGGACAAAGATCGTACCTTTTGGAGAAATGTTCTCTGGTCTGATGAAACAAAAATAGAACTGTTTGGCCATAATGACCATTCTTATGTTTCGAGGAAAAAGGGGGTGGCTTGCAAGCCGAAGAACACCATCCCAACCATGAAGCATGGGGGTGGCAGCATCATGTTGTGGGGGTGCATTGCTACAGGAGGGACTGGTGCACTTCACAAAATAGATCTTATCATGAGGGAGGAAAATTATGTGGATATATTGAAGCAACATATCAAGACATCAGTCAGGAAGTTAAAGCTTGGTCGCAAATGGCTATTGCAAATGCAAAATGACCCCAAGTATACTTCCAAAGTTGTGGCAAAATGACTTAAGGACAACACAGTCAAGGTATTGGAGGGGCCATCACATAGCCCTGACCTCAATCCTATAGACAATTTGTGGGCAGAACTGAAAAGGTGTGTGCAAGCAAGGAGGCCTACAAACCTGACTCAGTTACACCAGCTCTGTCAGGAGAAATGGGACAAAATTCATCCAACTTATTGTGGGAAGCTTGTGGAAGGCTACCCGAAACGTTTGACCCAAGTTAAACAATTTAAAGGCAATGATACCAAATACTAATTGAGTGTATGTAAACTTCTGACCCACTGGGAATGTGATGAAAGAAATAAAAGCTGAAATAAATAATTCTCTCTACTATTATTCTGACATTTCACATTCTTAAAATAAAGTGGTGATCCTAACTGACCTAAGACAAGGAATCTTTACTAGGATTAAATGTCAGGAATTTGAAAAACTGAGTTTAAATGTCTTTGAATAAGGTGTACGTAAACTTCCAACTTCAACTGTATATACTGTATATGAGTTTATATATATATATATATACAGTATATCACAAAAGTGAGTACACCCCTCACATTTTTGTAAATATTTTAGTATCTTTTCATGTGACAACACTGAAGAAATGACACTTTGCTACAATGTACAATAGTGAGTGTACAGCTTGTATAACAGTGTAAATTTGCTGTCCCCTCAAAATAACTCAACACACAGCCATTAAAGTCTAAACTGCTGGCAACAAAAGTGAGTACACCCCTAAGTGAAAATGTCCAAATTGGGCCCAACGTGTCAATATTTTGTGTGGCCACCATCATTTTCCAGCATTGCCTTAACCCTCTTGGGCATGGAGTTCACCAGAGCTTCACAGGTTGCCACTGGAGTCCTCCATGACGACATCATGGAGCTGGTGGATGTTAGAGACCTTGCACTCCTCCACCTTCCGTTTGAGGATGCCCCACAGATGCTTAATAGGGTTTAGGTCTGGAGACATGCTTGGCCAGTCTATCACCTTTACCCTCAGCTTCTTTAGCAAGGCAGTGGTCGTCTTGGAGTTGTGTTTGGGGTCATTATCATGTTGGAATACTGCCCTGCAGCCCAGTCTCCGAAGGGAGGGGATCATGCTCTGCTTCAGTATGTCACAGTACATGTTGGCATTCTTGGTTCCCTCAATGAACTGTAGCTCCCCAGTGCCGGCAGCATTCATGCAGCCCCAGACCATGACACTCCCACCACCATGCTTGACTGTAGGCAAGACACACTTGTCTTTGTACTCCTCACCTGGTTGCCGCCACACACGCTTGACACCATCTGAACCAAATAAGTTTATCTTGGTCTCATCAGACCACAGGACATGGTTCCAGTAATCCATGTCCTTAGTCTGCTTGTCTTGAGCAAACTATTTGCGGGCTTTCTTGTGCATCATCTTTAGAAGAGGCTTTCTTCTGGGACGACAGCCATGCAGACCAATTTGATGCAGTGTACGGCGTATGGTCTGAGCACTGACAGACTGACCCCTCACCCCTTCAACCTCTGCAGCAATGCTGGCAGCACTCATACATCTATTTCCCAAAGACAACCTCTGGTTATGACGCTGAGAACGTGCACTCAACTTCTTTGGTCGACCATGGCGAGGCCTGTTCTGAGTGGAACCTGTCCAGTTAAACCGCTGTATGGTCTTGGCCACCGTGCTGCAGCTCAGTTTCAGGGTCTTGGCAATCTTCTTATAGCCCAGGCCATCTTTTATGTAGAGCAACAATTCATCAAAAAAAGAAACGTCCCTTTTTCAGGACCCTGTCTTTCAAAGATAATTTTAAAAAATCCAAATAACTTCACAGATCTTCATTGAAAATGGTTTAAACACTGTTTCTCATGCTTGATCAATGAACCGTAAACAATTAATGAGCATGCACCTGTGGAACATGACACTAAGAGCTTACAAACGGTATGCAATTAAGCTCACAGTTATGAAAACGTAGGACACTAAAGAGGCCTTTCTACTGACTCTGAAAACACCAAAAGAAAGATGCCCAGGGTCCCTGCTCATCTGCGTGAACGTGCAAGGAGGCATGAGGACTGCAGATGTGGCCAGTGCAATAAATTGCAATATCCGTACTGTGAGACGCCTAAAACAGCGTTACAGGGAGAGAGGACGGACAGCTGGTCGTCCTCGCAGTGGCAGAGTGTCTTTGAATAGTGATTTCTTTGCAGCAATTCAACCATGAAGGCTTGATTCAAACAGTCTCCTCTGAACAGTTGATGTTGAGATGTGTCTGTTACTTGAACTCTGTGAAGAATTTATTTGGGCAGCAATTTCTGAGGCTGGTGAACTTTTACCCTGCAGCAGAGGTGACTCTGGGTCTTCCTTTTCTGTGGCGGTCCTCATGAGAGCCAGTTTCATCATAGCACTTGATGGTTTTTGCGACTGCACTGAAGAATAGGGCTATCTTCTGTATACCACCCCTACCTTGTCACAACACAACCGATTGGCTCAAATGCATTAAGAAGGAAATAAATTACACAAATTAACTTTTAACAAGGCACACCTGTTAATTGAAATGCATTCCAGGTGACTACCTCATGAAGCTGGTTGAGAGAATGCCAAGCATGTGCAAAGCTATCATCAAAGCAAAGGGTGGCTACTTTGAAGAATCTAAAATCTAAAATATTTGGTTATATTTGGGTAAAATATTTGGTCACTTGTTTTGGTTACTACCTGATTCCATATGTGGTATTTCATTTATTATTTTTATTTATTTATTTATTTAACCAGGTAGGCAAGTTGAGAACAAGTTTTCATTTACAATTGCGACCTGGCCAAGATAAAGCAAAGCAGTTCGACACATACAACGACACAGTTACACATGGAGTAAAACAAACATACAGTCAATAATACAGTATAAACAAGTCTATATACGATGTGAGCAAATGAGGTGAGATAAGGGAGGTAAAGGCAAAAAAAGGCCATGGTGGCAAAGTAAATACAATATAGCAAGTTAAACACTGGAATGGTAGATTTGCAATGGAAGAATGTGCAAAGTAGAAATAAAAATAATGGGGTGCAAAGGAGCAAAATAAATACATTAATTAAATACAGTAGGGAAAGAGGTAGTTGTTTGGGCCAAATTATAGGTGGGCTATGTACAGGTGCAGTAATCTGTGAGCTGCTCTGACAGTTGGTGCTTAAAGCTAGTGAGGGAGATAAGTGTTTCCAGTTTCAGAGATTTTTGTAGTTCAGTCCAGTCATTGGCAGCAGAGAACTGGAAGGAGAGGCGGCCAAAGAAAGAATTGGTTTTGGGGGTGACTAGAGAGATATACCTGCTGGAGCGTGTGCTACAGGTGGGAGATGCTATGGTGACCAGCGAGCTGAGATAAGGGGGGACTTTACCTAGCAGGGTCTTGTAGATGACATGGAGCCAGTGGGTTTGGCGACGAGTATGAAGCGAGGGCCAGCCAACGAGAGCGTACAGGTCGCAATGGTGGGTAGTATATGGGGCTTTGGTGACAAAACGGATTGCACTGTGATAGACTGCATCCAATTTGTTGAGTAGGGTATTGGAGGCTATTTTGTAAATTACATCGCCAAAGTCGAGGATTGGTAGGATGGTCAGTTTTACAAGGGTATGTTTGGCAGCATGAGTGAAGGATGCTTTGTTGCGAAATAGGAAGCCAATTCTAGATTTAACTTTGGATTGGAGGTGTTTGATATGGGTATTGGTATTTGTAGTTGTCCACGTATTCTAAGTCAGAGCCGTCCAGAGTAGTGATGTTGGACAGGCGGGCAGGTGCAGGTAGCGATCGGTTGAAGAGCATGCATTTAGTTTTACTTGTATTTAAGAGCAATTGGAGGCCACGGAAGGAGAGTTGTATGGCATTGAAGCTTGCCTGGAGGGTTGTTAACACAGTGTCCAAAGAAGGGCCAGAAGTGTACAGAATGGTGTCGTCTGCGTAGAGGTGGATCAGAGACTCACCAGCAGCAAGAGCGACCTCATTGATGTATACAGAGAAGAGAGTCGGTCCAAGAATTGAACCCTGTGGCACCCCCATAGAGACTGCCAGAGGTCCGGACAGCAGACCCTCTGATTTGACACACTGAACTCTATCAGAGAAGTAGTTGGTGAACCAGACGAGGCAATCATTTGAGAAACCAAGGCTGTCAAGTCTGCCGATGAGGATGTGGTGATTGACAGAGTCGAAAGCCTTGGCCAGATCAATGAATACGGCTGCACAGTAATGTTTCTTATCGATGGCGGTTAAGATATCGTTTAGGACCTTGAGCGTGGCTGAGGTGCACCCATGACCAGCTCTGAAACCAGATTGCATAGCAGAGAAGGTATGGTGAGATTCGAAATGGTCGGTAATCTGTTTGTTGACTTGGCTTTCGAAGACCTTAGAAAGGCATGGTAGGATAGATATAGGTCTGTAGCAGTTTGGGTCAAGAGTGTCCCCCCCTTTGAAGAGGGGGATGACCGCAGCTGCTTTCCAATCTTTGGGAATCTCAGACGACACGAAAGAGAGGTTGAACAGGCTAGTAATAGGGGTGGCAACAATTTCGGCAGATCATTTTTAGAAAGAAAGGGTCCAGATTGTCTAGCCCATAGTTTTGATGTCTTCACTATTATCCTATAATGTATGAAATAGTAAAAATAAATTAAAGCCTTGAATTAGTAGGTGTGTCAAAACGTTTGACTGGTACTGTATATATATATATTTTAATAATATGGATTCATATGAATTGTTACACATTAATATCGTATAAATAAAACCGCAACTGTTAAAAGTATCTGCACGAAGTGCAAATATAGTATATTACTGTAAAATATGCTTTTGGTTTCATTTCACTCAGGAACATATCCGTGTCGGCTTGCAAGCTGAAAATATTTGTCTGTGCATGTTTAGTCTACCTGCCCCTCACCCAGGCTACTGTACTGATGTTACAAGCTTGATTCAGAAGATAGGCAAAGGGATTTTTTATTAGCAAGAGAAGAATGGTTTTACTTTTCAGTGCTAGTTAAGGATAATATGTGTCTAGTTATCACGTTTCACATAGGATTTATTAACTACCAAAAGGTACGTGTATTTAATTATGCTGCTGCTCTGCACACACAAGCTTTTAGCTAGCTAGCTAGATCAAATGACATTCAATGACATTCCTCCATAAAAGCAGCTCCTCCCAGGTATAATTCTGTGGACCTAATTCAGATAATGCATGTCATAACAAGATGCCCGGTGCTTCAAGCCTCCTCCTCAACCCTTTCTCACTCTCTCCCCATCGGCAAAATTTCAGTTGCATCTTGCTCCATAAATTAGGCTACACTTGTCTGTCCATCACACATGTAAATAACTAGCTTGCCTGCTCTATCCGCACTTATTTGTGAAGTAATTGAATGAACTAAATGTAAAAAACTGTTGCTTTCACAGGTTGAAAAGGAACAGACAGGAACCATATAAATCACAACTTTTTGGGGGGGATTTGAACCAGTTCAGAACTTTAATTTGCTGCTTCAATAGTAGAACGAAACGAAAAAAATGGTGGTTCTGTTCTGAACGAAACGATTGGGAAATAATTTTGGTTCCAACCCCTGGTTCGCACAGAGCAAAATGGCATATCATTTATGTGCCACTTGTTGCAATGTTTGTTACCCTCATGGCAGCCAGTAGGGGTAGAACAGCCTTAAACCAGTCACACCCATGTCCAGGCCAAAGATAATTTCCCCATTGTCTTGGCAGAGGGCCCATTTCGTTATCATTTATCCACAAGGATACTAGATAAATAGTTATTCTCAATGCATCCGACTCATTCATGGCATCCCGCTTTCCCCTCTCTCTACACACGTACACACACTCACTGGCTTCGAAGTCCGATCGCTAACCTTGGCACATAGCTCGCTAGCACGAGAGCCCTACCCCCCCCCTTCTCTGTTTCATAAAGACTTTTCATTTTGCCTGGGTTTAAATGAAGGATTTTCCTACTCCAAGCCTTTATCCACCTTCCCAAAACTCAGATTCTGAAAAGGTTCATCTAAGTAGGGGATATTTCAATTTGGATGCCTTTAGAAAGTAAATTAAAAACAATCAAATCTGCCTGTCAAGTAAAGGGCATTTGTTGTGTCCAGAGGCAGTTTCAGGAGATTTACTGAAATTTTTCATGGGTCAACATGTTTATGGGGTAACTGAGGATGTTACCACATAGTTGGTAGAGCAACTGAGAGCAGCTGAGGTTCCTTTACACTGCACACATCAAATAAAATAACATTTTATTGGTCACATACACATGGTTAGCAGATGTTATTGCAAGTGTAGCGAAATGCTTGTGCTTCTAGTTCCGACCATGCAGTAATATCTAACAAGTAATCTAACAATTTCACAACAACTACCTTATACACACAAGTGTAAGGAATGGATAAGAATATGTACATATAAATATATGAATGAGTGATGGCCGAACGGCATAGGCAAAATGCAGTAGATGGTATAGAGTACAGTATATACATATGAGATGAGTAATGTAGGGTATGTAAACATGATATGAAGTGGCATTTTTTAAAGTGACTAGTGATACATTTATTACATCCAATTTTTAATTCTTAAAGTGGATAGAGATTTGAGTCAGTATGTTGGCAGCAGCCACTCAATGTTAGTGATGGCTGTTTAATAGTCTGACAGAAGCTGTTTTTCAGTCTCTCAGTCCCAGCTTTGATGCACCTGTACTGACCTCACCTTCTGGATGATAACGGGGTGAACAGGCAGTGGCTCGGGTGGTTGTTGTCCTTGATTAACTTTTTGGCCTTCCTGTGACATTGGGTGGTGTAGGTGTCTTGGAGGGCAGGTAGTTTGCCCCCTGTAATGCGTTGTGCAGACCTCAGCCTTGCGGTTGTGGGTGGAGCAGTTGCCGTACCAGGCGGTGATACAGCCTGGTACGTGAGTGTTTTTGTGAGTGTTGTTGGTGACAAGCCAAATTTCTACTCCTGAGGTTGAAGAGGCACTGTTGTGCCTTCTTCACCACGCTGTCTGTGTGGGTGGACCCTTTCAGTTTGTCCGTGATGTGTACGCTGAGGAACTTTCCACCTTCTCCACTACTGTCCCGTCGATGTGGATAGGGGGGTGCTCCCCTGCTGTTTCCTGAAGTCCACGATCATCTGTTCAAAGACAGTTTTTCATCTACTTAATGCTGCAATATGTAACTTTTAGGGTGACCTGACCAAATTCACATAGAAATGGGAATTATAGATTTGTCATTCCCATTGATAGCTGGTAAAAGAAGTGGTAAATCTGTTCTATGTGCGCTATTTCTATGCTTCTCATTTTTACGTCTTTTAATTTAGGTTTTGTACACCAGCTTCAAACAGCTGAAAATGCTATATTTTTGGTCATGAAAAGTATATTTCACAGATGGTACAATGATTCTCTACACTATACTTGCTTGTTTTGTTACATAAACTGAAATTAGGCAAACTATTTGAATTTTAGCAACCAGGAAATGGCAGAGCAATTCCTGCATGGTGCACCTTTAAATAAGCTGGCCAATGAGACTGCTATTGCCTTTGAGGACACTGGAATGTACCCTTCAGTGTGAGGTCACATTTGAGGTCACAAAACTCTGCCCTAGTCAGTCTTGGAGTCCATTTAAGGACAATGGCAACAATAGTCTCATGGTCTGGCCATTTAGACCACACAACACACAGACAATCCTGCTCTTTAAAGGCCCACTGCAGTTGAAAGTAAACTTTTCTGTAAAAATATGTCTTGACCTTATCTATGATGTTACACAATAGTTTGTAAATAATCATTTTAATGGATATGAGTTTTATTTTGTTTTGACGTTGCCTTAAAAATGTAAAGGTCATGTGTTATATCAAATGAAATTATATTGCTTTTCTAAAAATAAAGCTTACAACATGCAGTACATGCCAAGTAAGTGACTCATAAACATTTGCGATTTGAGTTTGATATATTCAAATGCATTCTCAGTGGTCCTAATGGTAGGAGACTGTTCCTTGTGTAACCGATGTGAAATGGCTAGCTAGTTAGTGATGGTGCATGCTAATAGCGTTTCAATCGGTGACGTCACTTGCTCTGAGACCTTGAAGTAGTGGTTCCCCTTGCTCTGCAAGGGCCGCTGCTTTTGTGGAGCGATGGGTAACGATGCTTCGTGGGTGTCAGTTGTCTGTGTGTGCAGAGAGTCCCTGGTTCAAGCCCGGGTAGAGGCGAGGAGAGGGACAGAAGCTTTACTGTTACACTTGGAAGGCAGTATGAACCATGACTCAAGGCTGCAACTGGGGCTGACACAGCAGTGAAATAAATATAATTGTTGGTGGCACCACATTAGGGACAAATTCTGTGGAAACTGATGACGTCATCCCATGAGTTATCTCAAAAGTAATTAAAGCCAGGGAAACAGATTGTAACAGATCTTTACTGAACAGTTAGTGCAAAACATCTGTAAAACATCCTAACTGAAAGATGAGACAAAATGACTTAAAAGTGAACGCTGAGTTCATATCTACTAATGAATCTATGTAACGTAACTTATCCATTCAAATCAAAATTGAAAATGTTCATATATAAAAAATACATTTTTATGGGATTGTATTCCTTTTCTACAACAGACATAGCATTGATTTCATTTGCAGGTGACCGAAGCAATGCTTTCCAAAACATGTACATTTCAGGGATGAGGTGATGGGCATTTAGGATGTACTACCTTGAACACCGTTTGTCAAGTTTAGAGGGGAGAAAATAGGTTAGTGAGTGCCATTCCACATTGGACACACAAAGGGCTAGTAGCCATCAGACTGAAAGGCAAACATGTCGCCAAAGAGGAAGTGAGTTTTGTTTTGGTATCACACACACACACACACACACACACACACACACACACACACACACACACACACACACACACACACACACACACACACACACACACACACACACACACACACACACACACACACACACACACACACACACACACACACACACACACACACACACACACACACACACACACACACACCAGTTGATCCTGATCGGACATGATGCCTGTGCCGGCCAGGAGACAGTGCGTAAACATTGCCTACATCAACACCATCACAAAGAGTGGAAAACCAAAGCATGAGGGGACCCACGACACCAACACTACTGTCTGTCATGTGGGATGACGGCTAAAATGAAGGCAGAATCATTTGACGCAGTGGAAAAGTTTTATTTTATAGAATGGACCATCAACTGGTTGTCGATACCTAACAGCAATACAGTAAAGAGTTTTAAAAACAATGTGTAGTATATTTATAATGTTAAGGTCTGTACATTAGGTCATGGACATTATAGAACACATTTAGACTTTTTGACTGTTGACTTCAGGGCTAAGCATCCTATATTCAATATTCATTTCCATCCTGTTCAATTTCTATGCTAATAGCTGTCATTAGCTTCCACCCATCTTATCTCTCCCAGCATGTGACCTAAAACAGGGTGATTTGAAAAGGTATACTTATGCAAGTTAAAGTGCTTTTACAGTGGTTACTACAGTATCAGTTATGTTTGTGGACTGACATGGTTTGCAACATGGTCTTGACCCTCACGTGGACATATATTAGGTTTTCGTCACAGTACAGGACAGTGGCGTCCATGTCCAGTCTGAAAAGTCTGACATCAATTTTCTACATGAATAATTCAATTCAGTCTCCCAGCGGCTACATCGGCCGTAGCATCTTTTTGATATGAAGCATTACCTTGGTAATCCTCTTAGTGGTGGGAAAGTGGTTTAGAGGTGCATTCTTTATAACAGCAGCACAAATGGGGGGGATCACTGCCCCGAGGGGCCTGGGTTCAGGGTAGGCCACTCCCTCTAAGGCTCTTCAAAACTTTCCATGAAGAGTTCCTGGGATGGGATTGCCCGCCTGCATTGCAGTGAACCCGCTGACATCTCTGCACAGTGTGTGATGTGATGGAGAGGTGGGGGGAGGGAGCGAGGGGAGGTGGGGGCCGAGGTGATTGGGGGTGGTTTGGGTTCAATCTGGATGGGAAACTCAGGGAAATGGTGTTGCTGCGGGAATGCAGGGCTGTTTGAGCCATGCGGGCTGAGAGGATTAAGGGGATCAAGAGCGGGAAAGGTGGCCAGATACACACATACACTCACACATACATATGCGTATACATACACACTAATCAGGGCACGTCAGTCACAACATTCTCTGCAGCCCACGCTGGAACACGATGAAAGACAGAGAGACAGAGAGAGATTTACAATGAGCATTGGTGTAGTGGGGGCTATACGACGTATACCCACTTTTTTCCAGTGGGAATTGCATATTACTTCATAATCCCCATTGATGCGTATCAAAGTAGTATAGTGAAGGTATACGCCATTTCAATTATGTAGTACAATAGCGAAATCATGCACAAAGTAGCCTACACAATCGCAAAGTATGTGAATATAGGCTATTCACATGCACGCTGCACACATTGCTAGTTTTAGCGGAATATCAGGCAGCAAGAGCACATAGCTCTCAACTGGTTGTTGACGCATGGAGCAGCTCACGGAATTGTAAGACATCAGTAGCCAGTTATGGACTTTAAACGTCACATCTTTAAAAAGTGCAATTTTGAGAGTGAAAACATGAAACAACTATAGGAAAATGTTTTGCAAAGTTAGAGTATACCCACTTCTCCAAGCACCACTATACCACTGACAATAACAGTCACCACACTCAATAACAGACAGACAGACAGACAGACAGACAGACAGACAGACAGACAGACAGACAGACAGACAGACAGACAGACAGACAGACAGACAGACAGACAGACAGAGGCATTCAATGAGAGACAGAGAGACAGGCATACAATGAGACTCAATGAGAGACAGGCAGACAGGCTTAAGATGCCACTAGAAAGACAAGCTTAAGATGACACTAGAAAGACAGGCTTAAGATGACACTAGAAAGACAGGCTTAAGATGACACTAGAAAGACAGGCTTAAGATGACACTAGAAAGACAGGCTTAAGACGACACTAGAAAGACAAGGTTAAGACGACACTAGAAAGACAGGCTTAAGATGACACTAGAAAGACAGGCTTAAGATGGCACTATAAAGACAAGCTTAAGATAAGACTCAATTAGACCACTAATACATTGGCCTAACTCTTTGTAAGTGTTAGAGAAAGTACTCTGAGACTTACAAAGATCCAACAGCATACGCAGAGGTAATTAGACACACAAGTGGTACACTCAACAAGTGGTAGAGCATGAAAGAAACATCAACAGAGACACTGAGACAAGGCTGTGAAGAAGACATGCAGACGAGGTCTACTTACAGATGAGTGCACTGTTTTCCCTCTGCCACAGCAACGGCAGTCAAAGTTCCTGTCTTCCAGTCGTTGTTGCGTGATATTGGTCGCTTTGCTCAACGGCATTGTCGCAGTGCACCATGCCGGAAGTGCTGTGAAATACCATCTCCATGACCATTTCCTGTGGAGGACAGGACGTTAAGGGGACAGACATAAGGCATTATGACACAGCTTCCTGTCTGACATAGTGTCAGCATTGGAGAAGATAAGGAAATATGTTCTCAGGAAGAGCTGTAAGAAGTGTTTTCAAGTGTCTTCTGGGAAGGGGAAGGAAATGTGGTGTTGTGATGTTAATCAAGCACATTTTCCACTGTGGCTGAAATGGTGGCTGAAACAGTGGCTGAAATGGTGGTGTAAACATCAGACCGGACTACTAGTATTTCTACAACTAGTAGACCAATAGTTCCTCATTGCAAATTGTTACTGCTCTTTTCATTGTCAGAGTCAGGCAGTGCTTAACCACATCAGACAGAAAGAAAACAGCACCACATTTGTCTGAGGTTAGTTTCACATCACTTCTAAACACATTTCTATCCAAAATACGTCCTGTTCTCTCATTGCTTACATGTCATTTTTTGATGAATAACTCTTTTATTTTATTTGAGCAGTAAAATCCTTTAGTGCGGACAAGCTTTTCTTGGAAAAGATGTGTTTGCAAGTTGTGTGAGTGTGTTACTAGAGCTGAACGTTGGCATGTCGGATTCTTTTAAGGGCTCACTTTGCTTCCAAAATATGAACAGAAAATATTTAAAATGTTGCTTTGTAGTTTGCACTACAGTTCTAATGATGATAAATGTTAAAGTAATTATGTGCCGTGGGTGAAGGATTGTGATAAAAAAGACAATTTAATGTTTTAAAGTTGAGAAACGTGTATGGCCAATAATAATCATAGTAATGAAAATTGCACACAAAAAACATGATCATCTACTTCCTACATAGAACATGTAAGCAGATTCATGACAGGATGCTGATAGTATATCCATCGTAAATCCAAAATGACCTACTTACCGAGTGGTGTGAATGTATTGTAGGTTTGAACCTCCCAGTGTAGACTGTTGGAACCTCCCAGTGTAGACTGTTTAAACCTCCCAGTGTAGACTGTTTAAACCTCCCAGTGTAGACTGTTTAAACCTCCCAGTGTAGACTGTTTAAACCTCCCAGTGTAGACTGTTTGAATCTCCCAGTGTAGACTGTTTAAACCTCCCAGTGTAGACTGTTTCAATCTCCCAGTGTAGACTGTTTGAACCTCCCAGTGTAGACTGTTTAAACCTCCCAAGGTGTAGACTGCTTGAACCTCCCAGTGTAGACTGTTTGAATCTCCCAGTGTAGACTGTTAAACCTCCCAGTGTAGACTGTTTGAACCTCCCAGTGTAGACTGTTTCAATCTCCCAGTGTAGACTGTTTGAACCTCCCAGTGTAGACTGTTTAAACCTCCCAAGGTGTAGACTGCTTGAACCTCCCAGTGTAGACTGTTTGAACCTCCCAGTGTATACTGTTTAAACCTCCCAGTGTAGACTGTTTAAACCTCTCAGTGTAGACTGTTTAGCACCTCCCAGTGTAGACTGTTTGAACCTCCCAGTGTAGACTGTTTCAACCTCCCAGTGTAGACTGTTTTAACCTCCCAGTGTAGACTGCTTGAACCTCCCAGTGTTGACTGTTTGAAACTCCTAGTGTAGACTGTTTCAACCTCCCAGTGTAGACTGCTTGAACCTCCCAGTGTAGACTGTTTGAACCTCTCAGTGTAGACTGTTTTAACCTCCCAGTGTAGACTGTTTGAACTTCCCAGTGTAGACTGTTTGAACCTCCCAGTGTAGACTGTTTCAACCTCCCAGTGTAGACTGCTTGAACCTCCCAGTGTAGACTGTTTCAACCTCCCAGTGTAGACTGTTTGAACCTCCCAGTGTAGACTGTTTCAAACTCCCAGTGTAGACTGTTTGAACCTCCCATTGTAGACTGTTTAAACCTCCCAGTGTAGACTGTTTGAACCTCCCAGTGTAGACTGTTTGAACCTCCCAGTGTAGACTGTTGGAACCTCCCAGTGTAGACTGTTTAAACCTCCCAGTGTAGACTGTTTAAACCTCCCAGTGTAGACTGTTTGAATCTCTCCCAGTGTAGACTGTTTCAACCTCCCAGTGTAGACTGTTTAAACCTCCCAGTGTAGACTGTTTCAACCTCCCAGTGTAGACTGTTTAAACCTCCCAGTGTAGACTGTTTGAACCTCCCAGTGTAGACTGTTTGAACCTCCCAGTGTAGACTGTTTGAAACTCCCAGTGTAGACTGTTTGAACCTCCCAGTGTAGACTGTTTAAACCTCCCAGTGTAGACTGTTTGAATCTCCCAGTGTAGACTGTTTGAACCTCCCAGTGTCTTCAGATTGACCCATATAAGACATGTTCCCATCTTTGTTGTTTCTTCTTCTCCTTGGTTTCTGACCTTCATGGTTTTCAACAGGTGATTCTGTGGACTTTACTCACAAGGCCATCACACTAGGAGCTCCTGACACACACAGACACTCCATCCCGCCTCCTTTCCAGATGCCAGGTGGGACCTAAACCCACTTTCAGCCATATTTAAACTCTAATATAAGCTACGTTATCCGCTTATTTTTTTCCATTTTATTGTAGAAAGACTGATGAGCACGATACAGTAAAATTCAATGCAGAAATGTAATTGACAAAAGGGCCCAGGATTAAGAAAAATAGGATTATGACTGTGCACTTTCATGGCTTACCATAGCTAGCATCTTTGACCTTCTACAGTGGACCACACTTTGATAAGAGTTTTGTTTGGAATTTCATGATTGTTTCTTTACTTGGCGGTTCATTCTAAAACTGCACTTCTAATGCTGTTCAGTCATAAATTATTGTTGAGTCCTATCGATTCCAGCAGCATTTGCAGACTTGGTAGTGAGACTGTAGCTATTAGTTCAAAATGGAGGATACCATATGTGACAATTCATGTCCTGCCTTGAGGAAGACTATGAAAGTCAGAACATAGTCTGGAAGAACCAAAGAGTACGGATTGCAATGACCATCAAGTGCTTCAAAAACCAAGACGAGCCAAGAGAACTGGGTTGACTTGAGTTGCGTGAACCTCTGGAGGGGTGAGAAAGAAGAGTTGGGTTACCAGGTGGCAAGGGGCCCGTCGGCACAGTTATGGAAGGGTCAGGAGAGGCTGTGGAATCTGACCCAGGGACCCATGAAAACCTGGAGCTTTCTCTCCTCTCAGTCGCTTCTTCCTCAGAACCCACAGCCGCCTGGCTCTCTGACTGTCTGTTTCTGTGTCCAACGTTGATTATATAAATCTACGGTGTCCGTTCACCCACCCACTGAGATAGATCATATGAGACAGTGATACATACTGCCAATGATCTCTACCGCTGTGCAGGGGTTATTTGTGTAGTCTCATTATTACATAGGCACTCACATTCACTCAAGTTCTTGGTATGTGCTGTAGGAAAATAGGAACTTGTTCACACGCAAATGTAGCTGTCGTCATAAGTGATTGGATCGTTTTTTTCACAACAACATATTGAATGTTGTCTCCAAAAATGTGTTCAGGCATGACCTAGCAAGTATAGGGACCTACGTGCTGTTTTTCCTCCCCAAAAAGCTACAACTTTAGCTACTTTCAAAGATGGATTCAGTTAAATTACAGTAGAGGGTAAAGATGAAAAGTCAAGTATATCATTCAATTTTTCCCTTTTGGGAGAAATGACAGTGGACAGTGGACAGTAATCGGTAGCGTCTAGGAACACGACAAACAGGTTACCCTCATGTTATAACATCACGTTTCCGCCCACAGCATTATATACAGATAGGCCTGGTTCCGCAGTCATCTAGTTGCTTTACTGCTACTTTCCTGGAAGATCCATGTGGCAGCACCAAGCATCGCATACCCTGTGAAAGAGCGTAATGCTATCCATCCTCCTATTAACATTAACATTCCCCTTCAGCTTGTATAACCATAATGAACCAATCAGGCTAAACACACTAGCTATCAGCATTATGTCAAGGAAAAACATGCAACAACCTAATCACTGGTCTAGGATCACCTATGATCGACATGTAATGGTTATAAAGAAGGAGAGAATGTATGCCCAAAAATGTCATTTTATTTAGCGGTGTAGATGCCTCTCATTGTATGTCTCTAGTCTAATTTATTTCCTGCACAGTCATTTCCCTCTGGTGCTCTCAGGTTTACACCTGGAGAGAACATCAATGGCCACTCTATCGCAACTCCGGATGACTCTGCGTTTTCTTTTTGAAAACATTGCTGTTACATTCCTCCCAAAAAACAAACAGTGCCACCAAAGAACAAGTGAACAGCTTTTGAAGTTCACACATGAAAGATACGGGTAGCTAAGGAGCACTTTTCAGGTAATGTTTGTCAACTCACGTCCGTCATCCTGATACCAATCCAATCATTGATTTTTACCTCAGATACTGTAGCTATTGATAAAGTAAGTCTTAAGAGTAGAGCGGTTGGCTTGAAAAGCTACGTGGTTGGTTCTGTTAGGAATGACCCATTGTGGTTCCGTCTGGCTCAGTTGGTAGAGCATGGCACATTCAATGCCAGGATTGTGGGTTTGATTCCCATGGGGGACCAGTACAAAAATGTATGCAGTGTAAAAAAAAGAGTAAATTGTCTTCCGGTAGGTGGCGTCACTCATATCCAGCACTAGTCTGTCAGACAGTGGGAATTACTAAATGGATACTTCCTTTTGGGACAGTGCTCTTTCCCTCCTAAGAGCTGGCAGGATCATACAAATACAATCCATTTCTATGGTATGAGTTGGTCACAGGATATACTGTCAAAGACCATTGTCCTGCCACATCATAACAACAAAGTGTACTGTACATAGTGGTCTGAAAAGTGTCTCGAAGACCATTCTGTGGGCAAGGGTCTCTTTCAATCCTACAGCAGGACCTTTGGACTGAACCATTGATTTAGGTGGGAGCAATCTGCTTCACGAGATGGCTTATCACTGTGTTTGGAATGTCATTGGAAAAGCTCACGTTCTTTCAGGGCTACAACACCAGCGACTCAGAAAGGATCAAAGCTGTGTATCTTATCAACAGGATGCAATAAACGGGATTCCACAATAAAACCCCAATAAAACCCATGGTAAATCATTTTCAGTGGCTTTCAAAGACTGAACGTGCCATGATGAATCTATTTCCTGTTTGTGACAAAAAGGGGCACATACAGGCACCACTTGAAGAATGCTTCTGTGATGGTCCTTAGTGGAGATCAACTTCAGGATTCGAGGACTTTCTGTCCTGGTACATTAGGATCAAACTGTGACCATCAACTGGCATGCTAACATTTCAAGACTGTGGCATTGAATTGGCCAACTAAGCATAGTTTCCAAGGCCATTGCCCAAACCTGCTTCATTCACGGTTCCATTTGAGTTGTATTTACATTTAGAAACATGGTAAGCAAGCTGGTTTGTTTGCCTTGACCTCTAAAGTCTGATGCATGTGAGACTCATTTAGCAACAGTCAAAAATGTAAACATTGAAGGCAATGTCATCACATTACATTTTCATACACAAATAATACTTTATTTCTACATATCTGTAGCCTATAGTCATGGAAGTGCTCTTACGGTTGTTTAGCCCAGGGACGGGAAAATGCCTATGGGCTCTCGTGGCTTCAGAAAAGCCAATGGCTTCTCATTACGCCTTAGCCTGTGTCTCTGTGATTGGACCATTTGTCAATCACATGTTGACCAGGTAACAAGGGTTTCTGAGAGGTCAGAATCATGGTCATTCTGAGTGGAGGTGGTGGTCAAAGGTTGCTCTCTCACACCAAGTGACTGCTTCTCTCACCGTGTCGCCATTTACAGGGTCTTGACCACCACTTGTGTGTGACACAACAGCTTCCAGCAAAGGACGTAGGAGCAGTAAACCATTGAACTCCACCAAAACAGATAAAACGGGGTACACTGAAATAGTTTATCTGTGTATAGGCTATAAGTAACTAAAATAGCTGATCATAACAACTGATATCTCTAAAAGTTAATGATAACATTTAAACTTATATCTAAAATAGCTGATCATCACTGATATCTCTAAAATAGCTGACCATCACTGATATCTCTAAAATAGCTGATCATCACTGATATCTCTAAAATAGCTGATCATCACTGATATCTCTAAAATAGCTGATCATCACTGATATCTCTAAAATAGCTGATCACAACAACTGATATCTCTAAAAGTTAATGATAACATTTCAACTTATATCTAAAATAGCTGATCATTGATATCTCTAAAATAGCTGATTATCACTGATATCTCTAAAACAGCTGATCATCACCGATATCTCTAAAATAGCTGATCATCACTGACGTCTCTAAAACATCTGACCATCACTGATATCTCTAAAATAGCTGATCATCACCGATATCTCTAAAATAGTTGATCACAACTGATATCTCTAAAAGTTAATGATAACATTTTGTTATTTCCAAAATAGCTGATCATCACTGATATCTCTAAAATAGCTGATCATCACTGATATCTCTAAAATAGCTGATCATCACTGATATCTCTAAAATAGCTGATCATCACTGATATCTCTAAAATAGCTGATCATCACTGATATCTCTAAAATAGCTGATCATCACTGATATCTCTAAAATAGCTGATCATCACTGATATCTCTAAAATAGCTGATCATCACTGATATCTCCAAAATAGCTGATCAAAACGTTTCAGCAGTTATCTCTAACAGAACTAGAGAGTTCTAGTTTTCCAAACTCAAACAAATAATCGTTGTCACACAACCCTACATACGACTTTCAACCTTTGTGTAAACATTAACAGAAGTGGGAGAAACAGAACTACCCCAGTTAGTCTGTGATTGTGTCCATCAGGGTCATTAGTGCAAACCGAACATGTTTTGCAACGAAAACTAAAGTTTTTTATTGGACAAGTTTAGGTTAGTGCCTCCCTGTTTCAGTCCGTTTTCTTCCACTTGGTGCCTAGTGAATACGACCCAGACGTTTCCCTTACATACGGTATGTTCCTAATGCAGGCTACACGAGGGTGGCAGGACTATGCGATCTGACCGAGGGCATCTCAAACATGGACACTGGATTATTAAAGGTGACAGTTTTCCTGGAATTCTCCCCACCGTGCAGGACTGTTAATCCTCATAAAATAATGATCTGAGGGAGGGAGGGGAAGGAGTGAGAAGAAATGAAGGTAGAGAGAGGGACAGAAACTTTAGGGGGAAAATAAATAAATAGGCACATAGGGTAAGAATGTCTAAAGTTAAAGTGGAAGAGGAGGAAGAGCGGGACATTGGGTAAGAGGGTAAGGAAATTGGATGAGAGGAATATGGAGGGATGAGGTATAAGACATAAAGCTGTGGTTAAATATATGGGCACCCTTGCACAATTTACTATTTCTTTTAAAACAAGTCGATTTTTATTTATTTCACATACTGTATGTATTTGTTTGATATACAACTGCACAGGGCCAAGAAAAAAAAAGTCATAAAATGGCCCGGACTAAACTATTAAAAATTATAATGAATTTGGTTGGACGCAAGTGATTCTCATCTACGTGTAACTTATCTCACCAGTGGTACATTTCAGGTGCCTACAGGGTATAAATAGCCATTCAACCACTTTCTAAAAGACCAAACGGAACATTCTATTCCATTGCACATCATTGTAAAGTGCAAGGATGCCAATATATTTGACTGCAACTGTAACACATAAAGTGATTTATGATGGCGTGAGAGAGTAGTGGAGAGCGGAGTGGGTGAAAGTGGGATTGGAAGAAAGAGAGAGAGGAGGGGAGGGGTTAAAGAGAGGAGGGGAGGGGTTAAAGAAAGGAGGGAGGGGTTAAATAGAGGGAGGGGTTACAGTGAGGAATTGAGGCGTTAAATAGAGAAGGGGAGGGGTTAAAGAGAGGTGGAAGATGTGGAGGATGTGAAGAGAAAAGGAGAGGGTAGCCAAGCCTTTATTTACCTCGTCATGGCAGTCACACCACTGTGTAACATAACAAACTGATCCAGGTTAAGTTATTAAGAGTGTGCACAAGGTATAGAGTTGCCTGTGAATGCAGTAGCTATTAAATAAACACAGCCTTGGCAACAGCCAAAGATCTTCAACGTTGCAGAATGATATGGGGATGAGGACGACACCCAAAATCCAATGTCTAGAAAGATGTCAAAATGTTTTATCCAACCAAGTCAGTGGAGTCTGTATGAAGTAATCCAAATAATTAGTCCACAAGAACATTGATGAACAATAAACAAGACTACTATTTAAGTAAATATGGGTGTGGTCAGTGGCCGGGCGGGGCCCAGTTAAGCCTACATACATACACGCTAAGTAATTATGGAACCTTGTGGTTATATGGATTGTATGGGACCATAAAAGCCATGCAATATAACTACAGGGGAGACTGTCTAAATTGCCTGGTATATGAAGTGAAAGGCCAGTCCTGTAATGGGCACTACTGTTTAAGATGAGTAGTTTTAATGTCATGTTGTCAATGGTGAAAAGACAACGCAACTACACTGAGCTCCAAAGGTATTGAATGAATAGTGAGTAATGATGAATGAGAACGTTACAAATATCATACCCCCCAAAATGCTAAACTCCCCTGTTATTGTAATGTGGAAAGGTTAACATGTCTTGGGGGTATGATATTTGTGCTTATGTAACTTTCGCACTCTTCATTATTCACGATTAATTCAGGGTTATACATAATCATGGTAGCATCCACACTCATGTAGAAGTGTTTAGAAACATTCTATTCTTATTTACAATAAAAGTGACTCTAAAATGACACAATACATTACTTACCATTCATTTCTATTGGGCACAAAACAATCTGAAACACAACCAAAACAAACAGCAAATGCATCCAACAAGTTGGTTAAGTCAAAAGTGTGACATAATAATTGAGTGCTAGGAATATGGGACCAAATACGAAACTTTTTAATACTTTAATGTACATATAACTGCATTTATCCCAATCATTTTGGTCCCTTAAAATGGGGGGACTATGGTACAAAAAGTGCTGTAATTTCTAAACGGGTTCACCCGATATGAATGAAAATACCCTCAAATTAAAGCTGACAGTCTGCACTGTAGTTCAAATCAAATCAAATTGTATTTGTCACATGCGCTGAACAGATGTAGACCTTACATTGAAATGCTTACTTACAAGCCCTTAACCAACAATGCAGTTTTAATAAAAAATACCTAAAAAAAGAAAAAGATAAATGTAACAAATAATTAAAGAGCAGCAGTAAAATAACAATAGCGAGGCTATATACAGGGGGTACCTGTACAGAGTCAATGTGGAGGCTATATACAGGGGGTACCTGTACAGAGTCAATGTGGAGGCTATATACAGGGGGTACCTGTACAGAGTCAATGTGGAGGCTATATACAGGGGGTACCGGTACAGAGTCAATGTGGAGGCTATATACAGGGGGTACTGGTACAGAGTCAATGTGGAGGCTATATACAGGGGGTACCGGTACAGAGTCAATGTGGAGGCTATATACAGGGGGTACTGGTACAGAGTCAATGTGGAGGCTATATACAGGGGGTACCTGTACAGAGTCAATGTGGAGGCTATATACAGGGGGTACCTGTACAGAGTCAATGTGGAGGCTATATACAGGGGGTACCTGTACAGAGTCAATGTGGAGGCTATATACAGGGGGTACCGGTACAGAGTCAATGTGGAGGCTATATACAGGGGGTACCGGTACAGAGTCAATGTGGAGGCTATATACAGGGGGTACCTGTACAGAGTCAATGTGGAGGCTATATACAGGTGGTACCGGTACAGAGTCAATGTGGAGGCTATATACAGGGGGTACCTGTACAGAGTCAATGTGGAGGCTATATACAGGGGGTACTGGTACAGAGTCAATGTGGAGGCTATATACAGGGGGTACTGGTACAGAGTCAATGTGCAGGCTATATACAGGGGGTACCGGTACAGAGTCAATGTGGAGGCTATATACAGGGGGTACCTGTACAGAGTCAATGTGGAGGCTATATACAGGGGGTACTGGTACAGAGTCAATGTGGAGGCTATATACAGGGGGTACTGGTACAGAGTCAATGTGCAGGCTATATACAGGGGGTACCGGTACAGAGTCAATGTGGAGGCTATATACAGGGGGTACCGGTACAGAGTCAATGTGGAGGCTATATACAGGGGGTACCGGTACAGAGTCAATGTGGAGGCTATATAGAGGGGGTACCGGTACAGAGTCAATGTGGAGGCTATATACAGGGGGTACTGGTACAGAGTCAATGTGCAGGCTATATACAGGGGGTACCGGTACAGAGTCAATGTGGAGGCTATATACAGGGGGTACCGGTACAGAGTCAATGTGGAGGCTATATACAGGGGGTACTGGTACAGAGTCAATGTGCAGGCTATATACAGGGTGTTACGGTACAGAGTCAATGTGGAGGCTATATACAGGGGGTACCGGTACAGAGTCAATGTGGAGGCTATATACAGGGGGTACCAGTACAGAGTCAATGTGGAGGCTATATACAGGGGGTACCGGTACAGAGTCAATGTGGAGGCTATATACAGGGGGTACTGGTACAGAGTCAATGTGCAGGCTATATACAGGGTGTTACGGTACAGAGTCAATGTGGAGGCTATATACAGGGGGTACCGGTACAGAGTCAATGTGGAGGCTATATACAGGGGGTACCGGTACAGAGTCAATGTGGAGGCTATATACAGGGGGTACCGGTACAGAGTCAGTGTGGAGGCTATATACAGGGGGTACCGGTACAGAGTCAATGTGGAGGCTATATACAGGGGGTACCGGTACAGAGTCAATGTGCAGGCTATATACAGGGTGTTACGGTACAGAGTCAATGTGGAGGCTATATACAGGGGGTACCGGTACAGAGTCAATGTGGAGGCTATATACAGGGGGTACCGGTACAGAGTCAATGTGGAGGCTATATACAGGGGGTACCGGTACAGAGTCAGTGTGGAGGCTATATACAGGGGGTACCGGTACAGAGTCAATGTGGAGGCTATATACAGGGGGTACCGGTACAGAGTCAATGTGGAGGCTATATACAGGGGGTACCGGTACAGAGTCAATGTGGAGGCTATATACAGGGGGTACCGGTACAGAGTCAATGTGGAGGCTATATACAAGGGGTACCGGTACAGAGTCAATGTGAAGGCTATATACAGGGGGTACCGGTACAGAGTCAATGTGGAGGCTATATACAGGGGGTACCGGTACAGAGTCAGTGTGGAGGCTATATACAGGGGGTACCGGTACAGAGTCAATGTGGAGGCTATATACAGGGGGTACCGGTACAGAGTCAATGTGGAGGCTATATACAGGGGGTACCGGTACAGAGTCAATGTGGAGGCTATATACAGGGGGTACCGGTACAGAGTCAATGTGGAGGCTATATACAGGGGGTACCGGTACAGAGTCAATGTGGAGGCTATATACAGGGGGTACCGGTACAGAGTCAATGTGGAGGCTATATACAAGGGGTACCGGTACAGAGTCAATGTGAAGGCTATATACAGGGGGTACCGGTACAGAGTCAATGTGGAGGCTATATACAGGGGGTACCGGTACAGAGTCAATGTGGAGGCTATATACAGGGGGTACCGGTACAGAGTCAATGTGGAGGCTATATACAGGGGGTACCGGTACAGAGTCAATGTGGAGGCTATATACAGGGGGTACCGGTACAGAGTCAATGTGGAGGCTATATACAGGGGGTACCGGTACAGAGTCAATGTGGAGGCTATATACAGGGGGTACTGGTACAGAGTCAATGTGCAGGCTATATACAGGGTGTTACGGTACAGAGTCAATGTGGAGGCTATATACAGGGGGTACCGGTACAGAGTCAATGTGGAGGCTATATACAGGGGGTACCGGTACAGAGTCAATGTGGAGGCTATATACAGGGGGTACCGGTACAGAGTCAATGTGGAGGCTATATACAGGGGGTACTGGTACAGAGTCAATGTGCAGGCTATATACAGGGTGTTACGGTACAGAGTCAATGTGGAGGCTATATACAGGGGGTACCGGTACAGAGTCAATGTGGAGGCTATATACAGGGGGTACCGGTACAGAGTCAATGTGGAGGCTATATACAGGGGGTACCGGTACAGAGTCAGTGTGGAGGCTATATACAGGGGGTACCGGTACAGAGTCAATGTGGAGGCTATATACAGGGGGTACCGGTACAGAGTCAATGTGGAGGCTATATACAGGGGGTACCGGTACAGAGTCAATGTGGAGGCTATATACAGGGGGTACCGGTACAGTCAATGTGGAGGCTATATACAAGGGGTACCGGTACAGAGTCAATGTGAAGGCTATATACAGGGGGTACCGGTACAGAGTCAATGTGGAGGCTATATACAGGGGGTACCGGTACAGAGTCAATGTGGAGGCTATATACAGGGGGTACCGGTACAGAGTCAATGTGGAGGCTATATACAGGGGGTACCGGTACAGAGTCAATGTGGAGGCTATATACAGGGGGTACCGGTACAGAGTCAATGTGGAGGCTATATACAGGGGGTACCGGTACAGAGTCAATGTGGAGGCTATATACAGGGGGTACCGGTACAGAGTCAATGTGGAGGCTATATACAGGGGGTACTGGTACAGAGTCAATGTGCAGGCTATATACAGGGGGTACCGGTACAGAGTCAATGTGCACCGGTTAGTCGAGGTAATTGAGGTAATATGAAAATTAAAGAGAGCCACACACTCTAGGAGCTCAGATGCAAACATGTAATTACCAACATTTCGACAGCCAAGCTGTCTTCATCAGGGTATAATCACAAACACTGCGGGATGGCTCGTTTATGTAGTGTCAAAAGACACAGTGTCTGTAATCATGGCCAAGAGTGGCCTAATATCATTGGTTAATTATCAAATATTAAAATGGCATACAAAGAACAGCATACAAACAACAAATGGATAGCATACGATCATAAATTAATTTGACTACAAAAGCTTATAAACAATTACAATGGCAAAGTCACAATAATCCCAAGAATGGCTTCAGATCAAAGTCTCCGTTAAGACCGAAGGGAGCAAGGGTCTTTATGTTAAAGCTCCAGGCAGCCTCTCGTTTTAACAATACATTTTCAAGGTCACTTTTAATTAGCGCTTTGTTTTACCCACATCATTTTTACCACAAGGACAAGTTATAAGATAAATAACTGCCTTAGTGCAGCACATAATAACACCTTTGATTGGGATCGATTTCCCTGTTTGTGGGTGTTTGAAGGATCTACATTTATAAGTGCCATTGCATTGAGCACAGCCATTACATTTGTAATTTCCATCCAGTAGGGGTGCAAATAGACGTTGTTCAGGAATATCTTGGGGTGGTAAATCGGAGTGTACCAATTGGTCTCTGAGATTTCTGCCTCACGAGAATACGATCAAGGGAAGGTCCGAAAACACATTACTGAGACTATCATTGGATCTTAGAATGTGCCAATGTTTGTGAACGATTCCCTTAATTTGTTCAGAGCATTTTGAATAGCGGGTAGTTAGAACACAAGAATGCGTCTTTTTGCGAGACTGACCTTGAAAAAGGTCATGTCTCGTTTTGTTTTGAATTTTCTCAATGGCAATATTAATCTGATCATTTTTGTAGCCCCTCTCCTTGAACTTTCTTTGCCTCTCAGCCATATTTCTGTCGAAATCTGATTGTTTTTTGCAAATTCTTTTGAATCGACAGAATTGGCTATAGGGCAAACTAATTTTCAGGTGAAGTGGGTGACAACTATCAGCCCCTCAATTGGGGTAATATGTACATGTAGGTAGAGTTCTTAAAGTGACTATGCATAGATAATAAACAGAGAGTAGCAGCAGCGTAAAAGGGTGCCGGGGGCAATGCAAATAGTCTGGGTAGCCGTTTGATTCGATGTTCAGGAGTCTTATGGCTTGGGGGTAGAAGCTATTTAGAAGCCTCTTGGACCTAGACTTGGCGCTCTGGTACCGCTTGCCATGCGGTAGCAGAGAGAACTGTCTATGTCTAGGGTGGCTGGAGTCTTTGACAATTTTCAGGGCCTTCATCTGACATCGCCTGGTATAGAGGTCCTGGATGGCAGAAACTTTGGCCCCAGTTACGTACGGGGTTGTACGCACTACCCTTTGTAGTGCCTTGCGGTCGGAGGCCGAGTAGTTGCCATACCAGGAAGTGATGCAACCATGCTCTCGATGGTGCTGCTGTAGAACCTTTTGAGGATCTGAGGACCCATGCCAAATCTTTTCAGTCTCCTGAGGGAGAATAGGTTTTGTTGTGCTCTCTTCACGACTGCCTTGGTGAGCTTGGACCATGTTAGTATGTTGGTGATGTGGACACCAAGGAACTTGAAGCTCTCAATCTGCTCCACTACAGCCCTGTCGATGAGAATGGGGGCGTGCTCCGTCCTCCTTTTCCTGTAGTCCACAATCATCATTGTATAATTTCAAATCTAAAGTGCTGGAGTACAGAGCCACAACAACAAAAAATGTGTCACTGTTCAAAAATACTTTTGGAGCTCACTGTATATGACTCACATGTACACAACCTCAAATAGCATCTGCATCAGCATGTGTCTTAGATGTATACAGCATTTGAATTCCAACACACCATGGCTCAGTTTCATGTGAATATGTCAGTTTGCCGGCTACAATCAATTCCTACCGATTCTTTGCCAGGAGATATTGATGTATGTGCTGTTGGTTAATGGGAAATGAAATCAGCAGGCATAGAGGAATTTATCCTCAACGGTAACACTTCACCTCATCACTTCTTGGTAAGGCCTGACATTGGCAGGCTGTCATTGTAAATAAGAATTTGTTCTTAACTGACTTGCCTAGTTAAATAAACTATGACATAACAGATGCCCTAAGCAGTCATGACAGCTGATGTCAGCTCATGGCAACTAACTTAACTCAGTTGTGACACAAACCGTTATTTTGTTAAGCTAGTTGGTTAAACTTACAGATAGTCAATTAGCTGACATCTGCCATAGTGTTAAAGATGCAGTCCGGCACCTTAAGCACAACAAATTCATAAAATATTGTACGAATGTAACATTTCATGTGAATTTGCAGGACGTAACATATCATACATAACTGGATGACGTACTACACAAAAAACAGAGACCCGTTTTGGCTCGTGAGCACCCCTTAAAAACTACTGGCTGAAATTACACAAAAGTTCTGGAGAATTACTTTAAGTCATCTGTCATAAGAGTTAATGACTGCATATAATGCATATTATGTCACTGCTATGACAGTGCTACACAAGCCTTACTACAGAGGATTCTGTACTTACCTCTTCAACAAACACAGTATTGTGGTACAGCATATTTACTGTATATGGAATTCTCTAGACCAGAGCCGTATATCAACAGAAATGGCATTGGCCTAGACCTTTCTGTTTTGAAATGGGATCTCTGAGACGTCTCATTGGAGGAATTACTGTATCACAGTGTCATAGAAGGACACAGAGAAGGAGGGTCAGCGCATCACTGGAAATGAAGTGAGTATGTGTCCTTGGTGGGACAGGGTGAGGATAAAGAGATAGAGGGAGAAAGAGAGAGGGGGGTGGTAGAGGCAGGGGATGATCCAGAGGCGTTATGTAACCAGATCCACAGGGAACCATGCAGAGGAGTGTGACCTGCATCCTGAGTGAGGCTATGAGCTGGTGCTCACACTCAGACACACAGACACACACACAACAAATTCAATAATACAAGAAAGTAGTATTCTATTTTTTTACTGTTATATTTTACTACAAAATGTAGTGGTATGTCTTAATAGCCCAATTTCTTGAAATTTACTGATGGTATTTCACCAAATGTCATAACATAAATAAAATAACATTTAAAGCATTCATAATGGTTAGTGGTTAGAGTGTTGGGCCAGTAACCAAAAGGTTGCTAGATAAAATCCCCGAGCTGACAAGGTCAACATCTGTTGTTCTGCCCCTGAACAAGGCAGTTAACCCATTGTTCCTAGGCCATCATTGTAAATAAGAATTTGTTCTTAATTGGCTTACCTAGTTAAATAAAAAACATGAACTGAATGCACTTGTACAGCCAGTACAGTTGGAATAGTGTCTTAATTCAAATGAAACTCACAACCTGCTCCACAGAATTTGAAGGCTGATTCCTGATCTTAGATGTTTTTGGTAAGGTGGAGGGTAGAGAACAACACCTCCTAGCTCCTACCTGACCACCAGTGTGTGACCTGTCCTGGAACATGACAAGCGGGTGCTAGATGTCAGGGCTGGATGTTAAATAGACAGGACAAAGGTATATTTCTGGACAGGCCAGAGTGCACTGTGTCATTACACCAGTAAAATTGCTCCCAAATGAAGAGTTATTATGCCCTGTGAGGCGTTGTAACACCAGCTGTGGGCAGGGAGAGAGGGGATTTGGTGAGTAGATACAACCCCAAGCAAGTTCACACACGCACATGCACACGTCCATTAGCCATACTACATATTTGTTGCGGAGCTTGAAAGATAATGATGAATTAACATTAACACTATAGCTGTAGAAGAGAAGGAATGAAATTCAATTCAAATGTTATCATAAGTTGAGGTTCAATCAAATGTCATTTAATTAGACCTCGTTGTCAAATGTTAAAAAAATAACAATAATATTTCACATACTTACAAAGAGTTACGGTATGGTACTTAAATGATTATACTAAAGTGGTCAAGGAATTTATAAGATGCATTACTAAAGAAATCAAGTCGTATTTTTCAGTAGCTAATAATCAGAGCAATTTTTAGTTGCATTTTTAGTTTATTCTGGGTACTACTTAAGCAATAAGGCCAGAGGGGGTGTGGTATATGGCCAATATACCACGGCTAAGGGCTGTTTTTATGCACGATGCAACATGGAGTGCCTGGATACAGCCCTTAGCAGTGGTATATTGGCCATATATCACAAACCCCCGAGGAGCCTTATTCAGTGGTATAAAGTACTTAAGTAAAAATACTTTAAAGTACTACTTAAGTAGTTTTTTAGGGTATCCACTTTACTATTTATATTTTTGACAACTTTTACTTTACTACATTCCTAAAGAGAATTATGTACTTTTTACTCCATACATTTTCCCTGGAATCCAAAAGTACTCGTTACATTTTGAATGCTTAGCAGGACAGAAAATGGTCCAATTTGCACACTTATCAAGAGAACATCCCTGGTCACCCCTACTGCCTCTGATCTGGTGGACTCTAGGCACAACTCCTTGTTTTTACCTCATTTCAACAGCAGAGAGATCCAGCCAGGTTTATTTCACATTTTTATTGTTCATGTTACATGACATTGAAACAGCTTCTCTGATACAAAAATCCCCTTTGTTCAGGCAAATATACAATTTGAATGTTAGTTGATCCACAGGAAGCAGACACTGAACGGCAGGACACTGATGCTGACCCAGTGCTTCTTTCAGGCCAGGTTACAGATAAGGCAGATGATTTTGGGGTAACACATTACTCAAACCCTCTGGCATGAAGCCTACTTTACATTGTCAAACGCATGACACGCAGTTTGCATGCCAGTGTTTGGTCATTTAACGTATATTAAAGTCAGCTGTCGTGACTACAGCATGTCATGCTACGACAGTCTAAAGTATGAGTGATATTGAGGGCATAGCGCTGAAAGATCCCCTCCCCAACCCAATTCTCGAGTGTCTGAGACCCCAACATCTGTGGTCTCCGCTCTGGTCCTTCATTGGGAGAGAAAAAAAGGAGAATATCACTGTATGAGGGTCTTACATCTGGTGCCGTGCCTGACCCTAAGGTTTGCTCCCTAGATGAACTGAAGTTTGCAATTATTAAGGCAAAGATTGGTTTCTGCATTCTCACTCAATAGTAAGGTTTTTGTCAATACACTTCATGAAGTCTATCTTCACATACAGTAACTGAGGCTCAGGAGGAATTTCAGCAAAGACCCAGCAGCCCCTATCGATGCGGACCGCATCTCAAATGTGGCTGTAGGGTGGTTCTTACTAAAAGCATGTGATCTGAACGTCATTGATCTTTTGACAGCACACCCACCCGCATGGCATGAATCAAATACTTCAGCTCAACATAGGCAATATCTACCTAAGTCTCGCAAGACATCAACACTGACATTCTACTTGCACCCTGCAGCCCCTGTAGGACTGAGGAATCAGACAACATTACCGACAAAACCATTCATTAATTCAAGGTCTAGGTCCTCCAGATATGTAACTATAAAGAAATGAAAAGGGATAGAGATTTTCTACAAATGTACAAGCTTCCATAAAAGAAAGAAATATCATCATAGAGCAAAATCAAAAACATTGAATACTGAAATAACATTGTAGAAGACTTCTGGTAAAATCCCTTACAACCCCCCACACACATAATTCAGTGAGTACCATATAATACGATTATTTACAAAGCATATACAAGTTGTCAGAAAAGACCATGTTTGTAATCCAAAACATACACATAACAGCATTTCATTTGAAATGTCAATTTGTTTCATGCATATGTAGATCCACAAAGGATCTGTAAATGTTGTCCATTCTGGCTGGATCCATTCAGAACACGTATCTGCTTTAACACCTTAGAAAACAGGTATTCTATGCTTCGAATGCAAACTGCTAATGTTTTTTCAGCACGGCACAATTTGCACAACATTTTGAAATTCCTTTATCGTGGTGTTAGTTAATTAATTAGGGCATTTTAAGAGGTCTGTTGAAATGATGTAAATTACAGTAACAATAGTCACAATTACAGTAATAAACACATACTGTTTATGTTAACTCTACTATCAGCAGCAATCTGGCATAAACAAATCGCTGGTATAAACATCACCAAATGATAAGCCTGCTAAGTAACAGTAGATGCATTTCATTTCTCTAATCTTTTCCACATTTGACATTATGACCCATGTTGAACTTAAAGGGGCAATCAGCAGTTGAAGCAATAACAACGTGTAGTCCCCGGCTGTTCCGGAAAAAGCTGAAGGTTGAGGTATACGGATGCAAGGACTGACCATCCATGATATCAAAATGATGGTTTTAACCATGTTTTGAGGCTATATATTGTTTACATTTACGTTGTTTACAAACATTGGAGTAAACTAATCATATATTTTGGGATCTGATGGGGTACGACGGTTAAACTAAGCTCTAAGTTATATTTTTCAAGATGTAGCAACTGCAGATTTCCCCTTTAAGATGTGAACTGCAAACACAGATAAAACAATGTATCTTGTATCTCAGAAACAGCACAGTCTGGAGGTTCAATCCATTTCTTATTTTACCCACAATATTTTTTCCCACAATTGAATTTTGTCACAAGATATCGTTTTACACACTGGGATAAAAGAAAAACATTCTCATGGGTTATAGGATCGCTGTGCCAAGTCAAATAGCTAAATCACCTGTATGGTATACTGCCAGTAGACCTTCTTTAACTCTCATAGAGTTCTGTTGTTGTTCCTCTTCACTGAAACTAGCGTTCACTAGTTGTATTTCATAGCACAGTTCACTTCACATGAAGTTTAGGAAGAGATGGAGTTACAAGTTGAAAATGATCTCAAGCCATCAACATGAGCTCATCTCCTGGTATTGTTCGCTGCAATTGACCCAAGGGCTCTGTAGTGTGACACATTGGACAAGAAGGCAAAGAAAGAAACACGTAAACTGTCATTCAGTAGACGTTTGGCCAAGTACCGGTACATTCAAAACTCGGCAACATTCAAATCTCTGCGACAATAACACTGAATGGAGTCTCTTGTTTGAAGCTCAGTCTACACGGCTGTTTCAGAATGGCTGACAGTGTGTGTTGATCATCGCGTTAAGTGTTGATTGGGAGAATGGACATGGCTGAAAATGTTGACTTAGTGTATGTGTCTGTCAATGTGTATGATTGCTAACGTCTGATCTCATGATTGCTGTCAAGGGATGTTTGAGAGCAACACACTAGCCACTGAGAAATTTGTGTGTGCACATAAACTGTGGTGATTTGATTGATTGTAAAAGTATAAAATACGATATAAACTACTTTACCAAACCTAATTTACAAATATCCCTCAGAAGAACTTTTTCCAGGCTCTAACTCGGAAAAAGATACTACACCTGTCATCGACTTTTCTTACTCCCCCTAGGTGTACAAAAATACATTTTGACAGTAAGCAAAATAGCTCCAATTAGTGTAGATGGCGTGCTGTATGTGTGTGTGTTTTTTGTGTGTCTGGATGTGTTAAAAATACATTAAAACTTGAAACATATGCTAAAAGTGCTCTTTGTTTTTGAACCCTTGTCCCACCTCTCTCTCTAATCTTCAAGTGTGCAGAGCCCATGGCGCTGAAGCCACACCTGCAGTCACAACCAGCTCCAATAGTGGCAGCTCTTAGATCAGGTCTCGTTCTCTTTGGGTTCTCTTGACAGTTTAATGGTTGAGGTCCCTGCTCGTATTTTTCCTTTGCTCAGGTAATATCACAGAGTAGGGATGATGGGCAATCTAGACAACTGCGGCAGGGCGCGCAGCAACAGCCGCAGCGTCTGACGTCTTTTCTCCCGTTTCTGACCGTCCTCCTTGATTACTTTGTGTCCTTTCGGCGAGCCCCTGTTGTGGAGGATTCTACAGAACTAAACCATCCAACAACAACAAGAAAGAAAAAGAATAACGAACTTAAAAGAATCTGTTTCAGTCGTAGAACGTAGTCCCCTCCAGTAATACTTTGTGGAAAGGGGTGGGGGTTGAGAAAAGCGAACCGCCCCTTTACAGTACGCTGATGTACTCAGTCTGTGGGTGATGTGTGGGGGCACCCCCCGGGCCCGGTGACCTTACCCCCAAGGCACAGTCAGGGGAGGGGGTTTGAGGTGAGAGGGGGTGGAGGTGGAGGTAAGGGGGGTCGTCTTAGTGACCACTGCCGGAGCCGGGAGGGTTGTGGATCCAGTCCATCACGATGAGCGACAGGCTGCTAAACATGAAGATGATGCCCACCACCAGGAAAATGGCCGCCTAAAAGACATCAGGAAAAATAATAACGACACTGTGAGAGGAGGTTGTGTGAAGTGTTCATATCTGTACATTCAGTGCAATCATTTTTTGGCAAGAATCTCAGTGGGCCTCTGGGAAACCCTGTTTTGGGGGACTGCTGTAAATCAGGGTTGTTGTGGATGGGGGTCAGTTCTAATAACAGCTATGGTGTGTCTGTGTGGGCATGTTGATGGGTGCTAATTTCGTCAGGCTATGTCATGTGTGTGTCATATGTTGCGTTTGTCAGAGTGGCTGTTCTGTGTGTGAGTCACCGTATGTGATTTTGAGTTGAGTGTTTGTGTGCGTGTGTTTGTGCGCCATCGTTTCCTGCACAATTACCGAGATCTTCTGCATGGAGCGCATCGGCACAGACTTGACCAGGCGTAGATAGAAGGCAGCAGGGAGGATGAAGATGAGCATGGTGGCTGCAGAGGAGCCTGTCAGAGGGGAAACAAATGTCCTCACTTAGACAGCACTAGCCTCAGGAGGTGCGGGCGTTTGAGCCAGCCCAGCACTAACACCTCATTCAACGAAATACCTCCACATCAAGACATCAATCAGTGTTAGTGCTTGGTGGGAACAAAAGCCTGCACACCCCGTAGCTCTCCAGGAATGGATTGGGGACCACTGCTGTGGTTGAGGACTCACCGATGAAGCCGAAGATGTCTCTGATGGTGGGGACGAAGATGACCAGCAGGTTGTTGAACAGGAGGATGAAGGCGGCGATGAGCATGTGACGCACCCAGCTGAACTCCCGTTGGCTGAACAGCATCGTATTGATTGAGGAACGGATCTGCAACACAAACCTCTTTATAATGTCTGATCAACCGCGACATACTGACGATCAGTTGACAATTAGGATACCACTTGTAAAGTGTTTTTTATGTGTTGATTAATACAGCAATTTTTTGTCTTTATTTCTCTTTCACACACACACACACACACACACACTGTACACACAAACGCACACACACACAAACAATTACACACACATAGTCAAATTCAAGGGAGAGTAGGTAACAATATCGTCAGTCACGTCTGCAAACTAGTCTAAGCCCACAGGCCAATTCCCACAGTTGGCTGCTGACTGAAGTGTGTCAACTGCAGCAGGTGAGAGTCTAAGTAGGCAGCCAGGCAGAGAGGCAGGGAAGGAGGCCACCAGCTAAGAGGCTGAGAGCTGCACAGCTCAAGGCATTGAGTAAAAGACTTCACTGGGTGAGAGGTCATGGGCATCAGGTGAAAAGGAACTACTATGGGCCAGCCGGCCACAGGGGGAAAGGTTGAGGAGGCGGGGCTTAACGCGCCATTCAAAAGGCAGAGGATTAACTCCAGGAGAGCCTCCTGCAACGACACCCTGGGATTGCATCAGCCGAGGGCCAGAGAAGGAGGGACTGAAGGCAGCAGGATAGGCGTGTTCTGCCCCTAGGCAACGCTTGTCAATTAACAGTTTCCCTTTTCTCCCTTTACTGATATCCTCTCATTTGTTCTTATCACTAATGATACCTTTCCTATGTACACATTTAGAGAGCAGAATGACGAGACGCTTGGCTGGTTCATGTTTCAGTCTAAATACTTGTTTGGTGAGGGTTGAGGGCGCGTTGCTCTCTTGAGTTGTGGATCTAAAGCCAAAATGGCCGACACTGACACCTTGCTGAAAGAATGAAGGAGTGGCAGAGATTTACACCCTTATTTGTTTTAAGGGAGTGGCAGTAACTCTGCAAGGCAAAATTACCCCCCCCCCCCCCCCCCCCCCATATTGATAATAAACAATCCCCTCTCCCAGCAGTCATGGCATAATTGGGCCGGTGAAAACCTGGCGCCTGGGCGTGACATTTCTACCCACCTGTACGCCAAGGCTCTGAACTATTCCGCGCACAACAGAGATCCTGCACAGGGCCTTTGGAGTGCACCATGCAATATTTGCCTGCATCTCCCTCCCCCTACCTGCTATGACAGCTCTCACTGGGGTGAGATATGTGGCAAAGCGCCACCGCTGCTAAGGTACCTGGGTCTACCAGGCCAGCCAAAAGCTAGCAACATGGCCCAAAACCAGGGAGCCTCCTGGGCTCCAACCAAGTGAAAGATGCTGCAACCTTTTCAGCTACAGCTAGATATATGGCATAGTATTACTACGCCTTGGTTTGCCCCTGCTTTTTTCAGAGGGGAGGAAGACATTAAAAAGGGAAGAGCAAAAAGGTAAATCCAAGATTAAGAGAAACAATCACACCATAAAGTCAGGAATAAGATAGACAGGTTTTAACTTGAGATGTTTGAAATCCTCAATTGACTGACCATCAAAAATAAAACCCATGTTAAACCCTTTCCCACCACATCCAACAAGCCTATTCAACCACTGTCAAAGACAGGTGACAGGGTTCACTTTGTAAAGCCAGCAAAATGATCCTGAAAATATTGTATTACAGCGATAACAAGGGCAGATATATCATTAACTCACTAACTATAAGCTGTTTTTCCATGAAGTCACTGTGAAAAGACAGCATGCATGGCAGGCTACTTTTGGTCACAGCCAACTGGGCACTGTGCTTGTGCACCACAGGATTTGCCTTCTCTGACCTGCCCTCTAGTGGAAAACTCAGCAGCAACCTAACAACCCCATCACAAGAATAACATCACTACAAGGCCAATGTAACCATCATAATTGACTGCAACACAAAAAGAATCACTTCTTATTACAGAGCCATAAGCAGCAGAAAATACCAAGGCTAATAGACAGAAGGACCTATTTCCTGCGTTTATATTTCTCAGACAAGTGGTCCCACTGCTTTATTTAGAGATACGATCAAGAAAAGGTCAACCACCTTGAGATGAGGCCATAGAATATCACAACATAACAGATCATATCACACACCAACATTCAAAAACAATGTAGTAGGTCAATTAAAATTACTCATAAAAACAGGAATCATTACACTTAAGAATGCTTTAAGTGACTTTTAAAACATCAAAATGAACAGTTGACTTGAGGTAATTTAAATATTTGTGTTCCTGTTATTGAGGAGCCATGAAACAAAGAGAGCATGGGAACTGGACAAGTCTGCCTACCACATCTAAACACTGTTTCATTAAAACCTGCTGGTTCGTGACCAAGTATCTTTACTGTTGCCTTTAAGTTCTTTACTGTTTGAGGCCACCCTTTCACCTCCACGCCCCTCCTACACAAGCCCAGCCCTCCTGCTTGTAATAAAGGACATAGTGCTTGAGAGACAAAGCAAACGTTAATCTGAGTGCTGAAAGCTTCTCTGCCAAATGAAGGGCAAAGGACTCCCAAGGGAAGATCTCAAATGTCACGTCTCGTGATTCAGAGGGCTGGACACCTGGCAACGTGATGCCAGCATGACTGGTTACTTTCATCTCACCTCTCCTATGTTTCCACAGCTATATCCTCAAGATTGTTCGGTGAACTGAACTCACTGCGCTGTAAATGCTGAGGTGCACGTGATGCTTTGTTGAAGCCTGAGCAGCAGTCAAGGTGGGGAAAATCAATGGTTTGATGTTGCTGCTGGGTTATCTAGGCCTGGATTAATGTGTTTGGAAAAGATGCCATGCATATGCTATGCCCCACAGTTTTTCAGGTGTAACAGACCAGTAGCCAATGGCTACAGAGCACACGGCAGCAGACGCATCAACATGATTGTGTCCAAACATGTATTCAACATGCTGTACTTGCTTTATGTTCACATCGCCTCCCTTCATTTCTGTGCTTGACTACGGCCTACTCAAGGAGCCTTTCTGCTATGGGAGAGGCTGTACAGACACGCCTGGTGCCCTCTGATTCAGAGGAGTTGGGTTAAATGCCCTGCTAGAGCTGCCCCGGTCAATTGTAAGTGCTGTTATTGTAAAGTGGAAACGTCTAGGAGCAACAACAGCTCAGCCGAGAAGTGGTAGGCCACACAAGCTCACAAAATGTGACCACCGAATGCTGAAGCGCGTAAAAATCGTCTGTCCTCGGTTGCAACACTCACTACCGAGTTCCAAATTGCAGCACATGAACTGTACGTTGGGAGCTTCATGAAATGGGTTTCCATGGCCGAGCAGCTGCACACAAGCCTAAGACCATCATGCACAATGCCAAGCGTTAACTGGAGTGGTGTAAAGCTCGCCGCCATTGGACTCTGGAGCCGTGGAAATGCGTTCTCTGTGATGAATCAGGCTTCACCATCTGGCAGTCCGATGGACGAATCTGGGAAATCTTAATGCTACAGCATACAATGACATTCTAGACGATTCTGTGCTTCCAACTTTGTTGCAACAGTTTGGGGAAGGCCCTTTCCTGTTTCAGCATGACAATGCCCCCGTGCACAAAGCGAGGTCCATACAGAAATGGTTTGTTGAGATTGGTGTGGAAGAACTTGACTGGCCTGCAGACCGTCCCGACCTCAACCCCATCAAACACCTTTGGGATGAATTGGAACGCCGACTGCAAGCCAGGCCTAATCGCCCAACATCAGTGCCCAACATCACCAATGCTCTCATGGCTGAATTAAAGCAAGTCCCAGCAGCCATGTTCCAACATTTAGTGGAAAGCCTTCCCAGCAGAGCAGAGGCTGTTACAGCAGCAAAGGGGGGACCAACACATTATTAATGCCCATGATTTTGGAATGAGATGTTCGACGAGAAGGTGCCACATACTTTTGGCCATGAAGTGTATGTGACGCAGCTGAGAGTAATGTCGAGACAAAGGGGTTTGGTTCAGTTAGTCATCCTGATAAGCCTCTCCCAGATAGGTAATGCTGGCTACCTGGCAACAGCAGCAGCATGGCACTAGTTAAAACCTGTTAAAGAATGTGATGATTATGTCGATGGGCGAGGGAGAAATAACTTGTCTTATTGGTCACCATCTCCAATTTGTTCCATCCAACATAATTTTATTCCGAGTACGATAGAAGCCTAGACAATAAATAACTTCTAATGTTTGTAGTAACCATCTGGATACAATCTACTGCTCAATGGGGAGAGTTTGTGCTGCAAGCATGCAACACAACAACACTGGGAACAGTGTACTTCGCTTCCGCTTGCCACAGTAAGGAAAGGGTAGCTAGATAGCGTAGCCAATAACAGACCATGGTGACAGCTGAAGCACATTTATTGTAGATTTCACCAAAAATGTACAACTCCTGCATTAACGTCTAACGTTACATTCAAAAACATATTTGTACTCAGATAAAAACAAAATGATTTCAACTTCGGCAGACAAGTTTCAAATTCTCGCTGAAGTTTCTAGCCACAAGCATAAACTAGGTAGCTGGGAAGGGCTCATTGGGACTGACTGAACCCAATCCGTTCGTCTCTACTCGACTCTCAGTGCAAGAAATGTAATTCATTTGGGCACTAGGCGTGTCCATATAGCCTCCCTTCTGACACTGCATTTTGGTGTCAGCTGCAGTAGTCAGTGAGTGCATTACCTCTCCCTCCCTCTGTCTTTCTCTCTCCCTCCCTCTCTCTAAAGGGGGAGGTCACAGTGAGGGTTTTTCCACTGTCTGCTCAGGGCTTATCTCCTGTAAACTTCCACTGGGACTGTGAGATTCACTCGCACATTTCCATGACCAAAGAAGCATTCACTCCCACAGTGAGAGAGCTGGTGAGTGTGAGTTTCTGTGTGTGTGTGTGTGTGTGTGTGTGTATGGGAGAGATAGTGTGTGCGTGTAAGAGTGTGGGAGTATCAGTATAGCCCACAGACAAGGTGTGTGTGTGTGTGTACCACTGCAGCCCACAGACAAAACGGATACTCCCCCCACCTCTCTTTCTCTCTCCAAGCAGGGCTGACTTGAGCCATGGGGCTGACAGTTCTCCCCTACCCTCTGCTGGTGGCTCAGTGTAACAACATCACCAACACATACTCCATTAACCCTTCCACCCTAAAACTGTCTCTCCCATCACTCCTGCAAGCTACAGTGACTGTAGGTAAACAGTGGAATTTTGGTGCCGTTCCCCTGTATAGCACAGGAGAACTTGCTTGGAGAAAAAAACATTCCATAAATCTAATCTATTATTACCATCTTAATGTTCCTTGGGTCAACAAAGTCCTTTGAGAGGATCCATTCTAACGGGCACTGCTAAGTGCGAATGCATGGTTCATTGTAGGCTACAAAGTAGGTCCATGACACTTCTGATACCCTCAGCCCTTTATGGGCTCCTGTGCCAGGCTAGGGCCAAGACAAATATAGCCCACAGCCATGTAGGGGGGTCAGGTACGGCCATGCAAGGCCAACGCTCTCATTCAGTGACTCACACACCAGACAGGCAGGCAGGCAGGAAGGCAGGCAAGCCGCATGAACAGGATATTACATAATAACCAGTGGAACAGAAACACAGTATCAGACCTGAACTGACGCTACAAACCAAGGCTAAACTGTACAAACCAAGGCTAAACTGTACAAACCAAGGCTAAACTGCAGCTTACACATGAACAAAATAAGGATGGTAGCAAGTGACTTTACAGTATTTATTTGCAAGGACAGCATCTGGTGACAATGTGCAACTTAGAGCAGAGGGGGAAATGAGAGACAGGGGAGTTGTGAACATTACACTGTGTTCCTTGGCAGCCAGGCTAAAGAGCTTGTGACGAACAAGACGTCTATTGTACCACTGCTTTTCACATTGACATTTAGTCATTTATCAGACGCTGTTATACAGAGAGACTTAAGAGAATACATTTCCGTGCTTTCACATGCTGTGTCTATTGATGTGTGTCCATCTATGTGTCTCCCAGAAGGAAGAGACTGAATATGTCTGGCATCATGTGGGGAGCAGTGTAGGGGTGTACTTGTTTCAAAGCTGTATATGCGTGTGCGTGTTAAGTTGTGTTTATGCTTGTATTTGTGTGTCTAAAGTATGATTGAAAATATGATTGGAGGAGGGACAGAGTGCTCTTGTAAGGAAGCTTACGACAGACAAACAGAGCTTTGAAAACCTGGGCTGGTTCTCATTTGGGACCTGGGGAGTTGGATTGACGGGATTGCTGAAAGTCAAATAATGAGTCAGCTAACATTACATCAGAACAGTATGTGCTTTACCAAGTTCAGCAAGAAAACCAGCCGTGTCAACACACCCACTCACTCAGCCAATACAGAAAGAGACCCTCATGTTGGTATTAAAATATATAATGGATGTTTAGCTCATTTGGATAAAATGACCTAGGTGTTGAGCAGCGTGTGAATGTGTCTGCATAAATTGTAGGTGTGAGAATATGTGCATATGTTTTGTGTATGTGGGTGTGTGTGTGTCTGTGTGCATGCATGCGTGTGTGAGTCTCTGCTTGTGTGAGTGTGGATGTGCGTGTGCCTGCGTGCGTTTGAGCAGATGCCTCGTTGTACTTACAGGGAACAGGACAATGGGGACAGTCAGGGTGACAGCGGTCAGGACAGCCAGACGGACCAGCAGGAGCATGGTGTCAAACTTATACACCTTGGTGAAGGTGTGGAGCAACTCCGCCTCCACGTTTCCTGTGTTTGGGAGAAAGAAGGAATACGAGCTGTCAGAGACATACCAAGAGAGAGATATGGTAAACAAACACACAATGGTTATAGTAGTGTATTTTAATACATACTACTGGCTCTTTTTCAAACATTTCACTTATAAAATTAACACATAACGGCAATAAAATCAGAAACAAAGTAACACAATTGCTGCAAATGTATCTTATTGTGCGTGTGTGTATATCTTACCGTAGAAAGTGAGGTAGCCGAACAGCGCTGAGAACATGTACATGACCAGCATGGCCAGGATGGACAGGTTGGACACGTTCTGCATCTTTCTCCGGGAGCGACTGGGGAAGACGCAAGTTGAGATGTGAGTTATATGGTGAAAATGTACCGCAGCAATTTCTATGAGCGTCTATGCAAACGTGTCTTTTGTAATTCACTTGGATGCACTTACTCTTTGAGTTCACTGTAGATGGGTAGAATTTCAGGGTGGCACACAAAGGAGAAGGCTAGGATGGGAACAGTGTAAGCTGTCTGCAATGACAGGAGAAGAGACCGTGGAATGAAACACAGGCCCAGATACACACTCACAGCAGCTAACTATGTTTGGTTTGATTTCATGTACGTTAAGAATTGCGTTCTTCTAAACCTTGATTAATTCAGTTTTTGGGAATGTTTTTCAGAGGATATTGTTTCCAAAACACAGAATTATGACATGAAGCATCCCGACTCACCACATATACACACACGTATGCACACACCCCACCCACATACAGTAGCTCCACACCTCACCAACTCACCTGAGAGTTGAACACAAAGTACTTGGGCGTGCACATCTCCTCCACGTCGTCGGGGTGTGGTTCGAAGCGGACCCCTGAGGTGTGGTGGCCGTCCAGGTAGGAGGCGGGGGACATGTCAGCTCTGGAGAAGTCAATGAGGACGGTGCCGTTGTGCAGGGCGTGGGGATCCAGGGCTGTTCCATTCATACTGTGGTTGGTATGATGGTACATGAAGGGCATCGGGCAGGGGAGGTTGTACTTCTTATAGATCAGCTGAGGGGAAAGAGGGGACAGAGGGGTGAGATGGGGACAGAGAGGTGAGATGGGGACAGGGGTAAAGAGGGGGGAGAGGAGTGAGATGGGGACAGAGGGGTAAAGAGGGGGGAGAGGAGTGAGATGGGGACAGAGGGGTAAAGAGGGGGGAGAGGAGTGAGATGGGGACAGAGGGGTAAAGAGGGGGGAGAGGAGTGAGATGGGACAGAGGGGTAAAGAGGGGGGAGAGGAGTGAGATGGGGACAGAGGGGTAAAGAGGGGGGAGAGGAGTGAGATGGGGACAGAGGGGTAAAGAAGGGGGAGAGGAGTGAGATGGGGACAGAGGGGTAAAGAGGGGGGAGAGGAGTGAGATGGGGACAGAGGGGTAAAGAGGGGGGAGAGGAGTGAGATGGGGACAGAGGGGTAAAGAGGGGGGAGAGGAGTGAGATGGGGACAGAGGGGTAAAGAGGGGGGAGAGGAGTGAGATCGGGACAAAGGGGTGAGATGGGGACGATTAGAAAACATAGAAATGCATTATATTACATAGGCAGCATTCCATTATATTGCAGAGCAATGAGTTCCTTCCATCCTGTAATCGTTCATTCTGTCTTCAAAGAAACAGACGCTGAACGCTAAACTATGTAATTTCAGGGTTACTAACTACTTAGGATGTCTCTCTGATAGCTACTATGGTATAAAACCTGTGTAGAGCGGAGTGTGGCCGCACGCACAGATTTATTTCATCAATGATGATACAGACTGTATCAGTGTTTAATATGATACACCACTAGAGAACAAGTGGGCCAAAGTGGAGTTTAAGATATCAAAAGAAGGCTATTGATAAACTCATCTCTAATCTCATGTACGGTAACTAACCAGCTGAACACCACACCAGGCATTTTCTAAATGTTACTAGGAACTACCATGGCATGCAAATCACCCACATTGCCTGTGAGAGCAAAGCCAGCATTGGCATAATACCCTACAAACTGTCAGGATGACATTTACGGAGGATAAAGTAGGTACGATCAAGGCGCCGTGTGCCAAGAATACAAAAGCAATGTAGGTGAAATGTACTATTTTGGCAACAAGTATGTTCTGTCTGCATTGAAACATGACTGGACAGAAAAAGAATGTCAGAGTTGATAAAAAGCTGTAGTTGTTGGCATATTGACAGAAGGTGAAATGTAGCCGTCTTATCTCACATCTGATGGTACTTTAGATAATATCAACACCATCATCCGTCATTGTTCAGTCATTGAGAGGGCTAAAAATGCTAAACTAGCGGAGCAAGAGGAGGCAGGTTAAACTTACCACTCCCAGGAAAAACACCATGCAGGATAGGGAGAATCCACTGGTGTAGCCAAGGTAGCCTAGACACAAGAGAGAGAATTAGAGAGAAACTCATGTACTATCAAGCAAATTCTCACACACATTTATGTAAACAAAATATACAAAGACTCACTATGAAACACACTCGCAACCGCACACCCACACACACCCTCACGCACTCACACATACACCCATACACACATCACTTACCCAGGTTTTTGAGTATGCAGAGAGGCAGGATGATACCGATGGACACAAACACAACCAGGTAGTTTCCGTTCATGTACCATTCACTGTAAACAACGCAGAGAGAACAGGTCTCACACACAGAGCATCAATCCATCCATCTATCTATCAATACACCAACCAAACTGTGTAGCGTGTTGTGCCACCTGTGCCAAATGAACTACAAATAATAGATTTGATGAAATAGTTAACCAATGACAGACCGACAGACACCTACCCAGAGCTCTGCTCCAGTCCCATGAAGGCACGGATCACTTCTGGCAGCTCATACTTTACAATGAAGAGGTAGCTGGACATGGCTGTGTGCAAACAAACACAAATGTACATTTCAATATAGAATCATAACATTAAAATGAATGCAACATTAGCTGTTCACTTACCACCAATGTTTTGAAGGGTTATCGATCCAAACGCAGCCATTTTCCCCGGCCAGCCAAAAGCTCGCTCTCCCAACTTTTCATAGATGAGAGAGCCTGTTAGAACAACGACAATGTGCTGATGAGTGATATTCAAAGATACAGAGGGAAAAAAGCAGAAAGGCGAGAACAGACAGATAGATGCTGACGAAAGACAGACATTTCCATTAATAAAAAAATGACACCTACCTCCTTCTTTTGCAGTCATTAGCAGCAAGTGAACGGAGTACAACGACAAGATGGCCACACCCAAGAGAAGGACTCTACGTTGGGATAGAAACCAGTCAGACATTAGCATTGGGCTATACCATACGGAAATGTTACGCAAATCACAATGAACAACACTTGGAGGGGAGTCAACCGGGTTACAAAACACCCTACATAATAACTTTCACTAGTTTCCCCCCCTAGTCACTCTCACTCTGTTTTCCCCATTACCTATTTAGGGAGGTAAACTTAGCTTTAGAACTGCAGTCGTATTTAACTTGAGGGGGGGAGGGGTCTGGATGCTTTCTCTGGCATGCATTTATTGCCTATTTGAGAAGACCATGTTCCAATGCCTAAAGCACATGTCAAAGACACCATCATGCCATGTCAATATATGTGCCAGCTCAGACATAATAGTGGTAGACCAATGCGTGTCAGTGCTGAGAGACCACACTAAACTCTGAGCTATTATATAAGTCAATAAAGTAACTTGTGAGTTATGTACGGGATGTATGGGTTTTCCACATCGGCTGAACATGATCAGCCTTAAATCCTTACACTTAGAGGTCACAAGGGGCCTTCGTCACCAAGGAGCCTCTAACCCAATCATCCAGCATCCAATGGGCTCCAACGTATTAAACTAACTGTTTAATTACATATGTTGTTTTTGAATTGAGAGTTGCACCTCTACCCCTCACTGTACTATTGTTGGCCAGAGACAGGCAAGCAGGTGAATGACTGTATCAAATGGGTGTTATGTGATACCACCTTACAGAATGTCAGGGAGTCCCAGAATAGATGGTGCGGAAGTAAGATGTCGCAACTGATGAGGGGGACTGACGTTAGGGGACTCCCTGTTAAACTCTTCATAATCATCACGGAAGTAGGTTCCTAATCTACTTCCTTGTCTCCTGTCCTTCAATCACTTTCAGGGATATATTTTTGCTTAGTGAAAGTACTCAGTCACCAAATTCTTTCTTGGTAAAGCCCAGCCATATACAGTAGAAACAGCACTGAAATAAAGCATCACCATCCTGGTTTGGACATTTGAGAAACCTGGTTATAGGGACTAATTGACTCTTAGGGACCTTAAACACAATCCAGGGAAGCTGGGAATGGATTGGGTGTTGGGGTTCAGAGGCGGGGCTGTGACATGGTTGTTCACTCTACCTTTGCATAAATGCTGGGGATGGCATGTCACAAAAAGGTCCTGACTTCGAGCCAGAGTTAGTGTCTGTGTCTGCCTATTCTCGAATACATACCCCACCACTCACCCTGTTGTCAAACCCCACTTGCTATACCAAGGACTCTGAAGCTATTTCAGTCCTATCAGTAATACTATACGATGCAGACAGAATACTTTACTTTAATAGCTGGTGCTTTAATCACTTGACTGTTGCAGAAACCAAACATTGACCCCGTTCCACATGGTCTCTATGGCAGAAGTTGACACACACTTACACAAAAAGCACAATGCCAGTGTTGGCCATGGCGTAGGAGAGACCCAGGATGCCGCTGCCCATGATCGCATTACTCAGGTTGAAGACCGACATACCAAAGGAGGTATGTCCTGGGTGCTGAGAGAGAAAACGTTAGAGAGAGAGGGTAAGAGAGATCACTATGAGTTCAACTGATCGTAAACAAGAACATTTCACACACACACACACGCGCGCGCACACACACACACACACACACGTGTATGCACCACCCGTCACACACACACACACACACACACACACACACACACACACACACACACACACACACACACACACACACACACACACACGTGCATGCACCATCCATCACAGACACGTAACTACCAGTTCCTACGAAAGGGTTCCTCGGAATGAAAGTTTGAATAAAAGAAGACAGCTTTTGAGGAAATGGTCAAGGTTGTTGCTAAGAGATACAGTGTCCATAAGCAAGAGCAAACAGGCATGTGTTGTCATCGATAGTTCATCATCAGTCTTCTTACGTATTCTTCTTGATACTCCTCGTACTTCTTCTTCTTCATAATCCCATTAGTGAGAAACTTGTGGCTCTCTGCATCTCCATCCTCATCCAGGAAGTGACTGCAGATGTACAATCATTGAATCAATCTCTAGTTTAAAATACTTCTTTATGACTAGTTTATGACAGCTATGTTTGGACTTTATGAGTGGTTACAAGGTCAGTTAAGCTAGTTCCAGCTTCTATATGTTCATTTACATTTTTTGGGTGATTGAAGAAATGAGATTACAGAGTAGATAATCTGTTGGCGGTTTACAGTGAAGCTATGAGCTGAGAGATTCTCCTAACCAGTGTATTGAAAATAATTGTGTACATTAGACAATGATAGGTAGGAGACAAGACATTTATGATAAAGAACATCATTTCTGAACAGTTTGGCAAAGAACACATTCTAGTTGCAACAACTAAGGAAATGTGCTTTCTTTCCTGTTTTCTTTCTGTAGAAAGTCTCAGATAAAATAATTGAGACAGTATTGAACCACACCTGTTGATGGTGGCCTTCTCTGAGTCGATGGGCTCTGTGAAGCGGTCGTCCAAACTGTCTGCGCTGTCATCGTCTGCCTCCGTGCAGACTTTCTTCAGCTCCATGCGGTCCATGGTTACGGCTATAGTGGTGCGGGGCTGGGGAAGGGGTCACGGTCCAAAGCAGAGCAGTTGTACTCGGTAGGTTGGCGTGCTTTATCTCAGCCTTACACTATAGGGCAAATACCTGCAGAAAACGGCAAAGGGAGAGATAGTAAATATTCAGAGAGCTGCTGATGTGGCAGGAAGCCCTTATAACCAGCAAACATACAACCAATCATTCAATGTTGTCTAAACGTTGACTAAACGTTCTGGGCCGCAACTAGCCATCATTTCTTTGTAATTACACGTTGACTAGCCCTCTATAAAGTGACAATATCCCTAATAAGATACAAAGATGTACATGTCCAGTCAAAAAGGTCATGGCCACAAGTTCTCTGATTTGACTGTCTAATCTGTCAACAATGAGCTAGTTACTGTTAATGTTATGAAGATACATTCAATGAGTCGTATCTGACTGGCAAGCAGTCTAGGGCCTTGACAAAGGACACTTCAAGGGGAAGAAAAGGTGTCGTTCTACACACACCCTCCCGCAGCACCATTTTATCTCCCCATTCGATACATGTTGGTAGCTCATGCATTTCAGTGAACTATGGCGTCGTTCATAAACAATGTTCCTGTCACGCATTGGAATCTTGACGTTCCATGCTGACTGGTTTTGGATACCTTTTGTACTCTGCTATACACTGACAGTTAACAAAATGGCCTCTAACTGTATCAAGTTCAAAAGGATTTTGTAGTCGATGTAGATAAGTAATTGTAGTCTTTTTTTTTGCTTAACAGACCGTAAAATCCCATATCAATTGTGACCTCAATTTTACATAAAATGTATTTTAATAGAATAGCACACATTATTTTCCCCTAAAAGAACCTCTAAGTAACCCTTTCAGACACAAGTCCATGTTCTATTGCTGCTGTGCAGTTTCCTTTATGATGCTATAACCACATTCAATATAAAATGTGGTGGTTATAGCAAGTCTCAACATTATGTCAAAAACACGCCTGAATCCTAAATTCAGGTCAAAGAGGTCGGCTTATGAGGCAGGCAAGTTTCCAACCAAATGTTCCTAACCTCTGGGAGAGCACGCTACAAAGACCTGTCTGTATTGCTGTCCACGGTAAACCCAATTCAATTGAACGCACCGAGTGCACTGAAGTAGTGGGCCAGCAGGAGGCATGTGTTCTTATTTCCATTCTATTGAACATTTGATTGCTGCTATTACGTAACAACAAGATGAGGCACTGGGGAGCGCACACAGAACTCTGCTAAATGATTTTAACAGCCAATTACCCACAGTGCTGTTCTTCCCATACAAAGGCTTCTTTGACAGGAATGGGTAAAAACAGCCGAGCAGCCAGGGCCCTTGTCCATCCAGGTTCCCAAAAGTGGCACCCTGCTCCCTCCCCTGTCCTACCGACCAACACCCCAGGAAAAACACAATGGTGAAACACATCTAAACCTTAGTAACACACATGGATGTCCAACGCTGTGACAAAGCCATAAACAAACAGCTCTGGAACATAACCTCATCCACCAATCCAAGTCCATGAATTAACATTTCAGTGCTGCCCATCAAAAAACAAGCATTGTAAAAACTCTTCGAAAGGAAGTTTTAGTGCTAGAAAATACATTTCAGTCACATGCTATTTCAACTCTTGCTATTTCAACTCTGGCTATTTCAACTCTGGCTATTTACACTCTGGCTATTTACACTCTGGCTATTTACACTCTGGCCCCAGACATTGAAAGGCGTTGATGAAACTGGGCCAAGTATAAAATCCATCATCCTCACATGATCGCGCCAAAGCGTGCCACGTTAACAGTCAATAAAACATTACGTAAGTGAGCCTATGCACAGTAGGTCCTCCATGTTGTACCCAGTCAGGACAGAGATCCATGGCCTTCGGGACTGAAACAGGTCCTGTAAGGAGTTCCATGTTTCCCTTTAACTCCATGCTGTGGAGAAGTCATAGACAGACTGAACCTGTATCTTACCACACACACCTCTTTTGTTGTGACTGCTGTCACCTACCCTGTATGGAAACGCATAGCCAAGCCAATCATTATCTGTTTGCGAAGCATTTTTCTACATACTTAGTTTTGCCTGGCTTGTCTAATCTACACAGTTCTGGTTTGATCGCATTCTAGTTGCTGCTGTGCCTGGACCAGCTGCGTTCCTGGAACTTGTGTGTCCTAGTTCCTGGAACTTGTGTGTCATAGTATTTCCTATGTCTCCTCTAGATAGACAGATTGACTGGTAGGCCTCTATCTTCTTATTGGTAGATATTTGTATCTTTGTGATCGAAAGTGTGCATTGCATACAAATACACCTCCCCAGTGTGCTACCCTCGAGGAAATAAGAAGGAACCTGCTCAACCAGACTTCACCCCTCCTCCCAGGCAGCTAAGCACTCCACTGCTCCCCGTGCATATACCTTGTGTTATGCTATGACTAAGCTACCTATAGCCATAGACCCAGCCCCAGCAAAATCCTTGAACCTTTGCCTTTCATGCACATCTGAAATGTATGCTTTACTCACTGTAGTTAAAACCACTGGTACTTTTGCATATGATTGTTTGAAACACGTTTTATATTGAATAACAACAACTGAGTGAATGTGATTTAAAGTCGTTACAGTGTGTTTGTCAATGTGTTTGTGTGTGCATTTGCTGTTTGATAAAACCAATGTGATAAATGCACGCAAGTACAGACGTAGGATTTTAATTTGAGACCATTTGTGTTACAGCAGGAAAAGAATCCTGCAGCAACAGGAAATGTAAATTATTACGTGGATTATAATTAATGGACATTTTGTGTAGGGGTTGATACATTTTTCGTTAGGGCAAGTCAAGTCTGACATTTTAAAGTGAAAATCACAACCTTTAGAAGCTTTTTTAAACCTCAAATACACTACAAGTTTCCATGTCCTGCTATTAAGGAAAATTCCTGCAACAACAGGATGATCAAATTAAGATACGGCACCTGTATCCCAAATCGTTTATTGCATTATCAAACACAATATTTGATACCAAGCCTTGTACATTGTGCAAATAAAGAACCTTCTTGAAAATGCCTAACGCCTAAATCTAATGTAGTGTACTTGCATACAACAAGGCTACAACACTTTTAATAGAAAAGTCAGTTCTGTGACACAACAAACACTGATCAAAACTTGAGATTCTTCTTATCCAATTTGCCAACAGCGTGACATCAATCATCTGAATGGGAAAAACATGAACTTCATTTGTTTTATCTGTCCAGAAGTAGCAGAAAGGGGGTCTGTGCAACTTAAATAACACTCAACTCCAAGTTTAAGGACACAACAAAAGTACAGTACCAGAGGATCCCATTCTTACTGGAGGTACACAACACATCATTAGCTCAAAGATTAGCTCTGTCTAACTCAAACTACCACTCAAGTTATGCAAGTCCCACTTCAGCAGTGGCGTGGTTTTCTCAACAACCCAACAAAACATCTAATAAACCCACAAACAAATGCTCAAAGGAAACCAACTGAATACTTCAACCAATGAAATACCTCCCACAATCTCAAAAGCACAAAACAAACTATTTCAGCTAGGTGCATCTAGTTTCTCAAGAAAACTGGAAAATCCTCCACTTTTTTTCTATAAGAATTTTTATTTTCTCAGCAGTTACAACTTCGTGCCTATTTGAATAACAAACTTAGACCAAGGTAACTAAAGTTCCCTGACATGAGAAGCAGATAAATCATGTGGAAAAGGAGATATACTCACTCATTCAGAGATGACAGAGAGGGGGTCCGAAGTGTTATTTTTTGCTTGTTTGGGGGGAGAATGAGGACAGTGCTAGTGAACAGCCAGGAGAGGCAAGAGCTGCTGCTTTTTTGTAACCCAGGTGAGAGGAAGGCTTTTAAAGAGCAGGGGAAGGACCCACCCTGGCCAATCACGTCAGGAGCCTGAAGCCAAAAAATGCCCCGCCCCTCCCCCTTTCCCCTAGTGAATAAAAAAGAAGCAAGAGAGAGAAAGGCAGAGAGAGGAATTAATCAGTAGAAGAAGAGTGGGAGGGGTTAGAGAGAGAGAGAGGGACAGCACACAGACATCCTGAAAGCTCGGCCAAGATTGCACAGTGAGCGTTGTTGCATCAACTGCTGTTTGTTCTGTGATGGCCCGCCAAGCACACACCCCGGGTGGTCATCCCTGGGTGCAAACGGTACCGTCCTCATGCTGCGGTCACTGTCCTACTCTGTCCTGCCCTCAACCACACACCCCTCCCTTCCCACTAACCCTACCCCCTACTACCATGGGTAGCGTACCGTTAAGCATTCAGAACCTGCGGAGAGACAACTGGCATCCACTGGGGAGGTTGTGACACTGCCCGCCAATCAGGGGCCACAGCTGAGTGTGCCGCTGAGCGCAAGGTCACACTCCGCTGAAGGATGGGGTCTTAACAGTCCAATTTTGTAATCCCCCTCATACACACGTACACACACACACATTATACACAGAGAAACTTCAAATCAGACACATGAAATGCTTCTTTTGAGTCCACAACCCACCACATTTTATGAAATAAAATAAATATTACTGAACGTGTTGTCTAGTCCACACCTGTTACAGCAGAGAGTATAGTCTAGTCCACACCTGTTACAGCAGAGAGTATTGTCTGATCCACCCCTGATATAGCAGAGTATTGTCTGGTCCACACCTGTTACAGCAGAGAGTATAGTCTAGTCCACACCTGTTAGAGCAGAGAGTGTTGTCTGGTCCACACCTGTTATAGCAGAGAGTATTGTCTGATCCACACAAGACATCTGCAGAAGCAGAGCAGTACAGTCACATAACATCACTCACACATACAGATCTAAAATCTCCACAGAATAACCTAAATAGCATGTTGTATATTCACATGTAGTATTTGTAACTAGTTACAAGTTAAGAGACAAAACAAACCAATTTTGCAAGTAAGTTATCTCAAACATTCAAAGACTGAGTCAGTCAGGACGATCCAAAGCTGGAAGATATGTCAACTCCATTTATACCTCAACCATCATTCACGGAAAATGATCTACTACTAAGCATCAATAGCCCGAAAACACAAACAAAAATACTCTTCTATGCTACCATTGGCAATGCATCACTACTGTGGCAAATTACATGGAAAATATCCAGCCTATTCAGAGGTGAGTGCAATTTATAAAAACAAGCTCAGAAATTCAATCAGAGCTCAATCAGAGTGAAATTTTAACGAGAAATGTAAGAGAAATGTAATACAGGGAGAATTAAATGAAAAGGTTAATTCGTGTGACAGTCCTACTGACCATGCCTGATATCTTCAGACTTCCTTCTGGCTATGGGAGTATTCCTTAAAAGGTGTCACACTTCTGAAGTACAACGGTTTCACACCAAACGGTCTAAAATCTTTGAGCCAATCATTAGCGGTTCTAGACCAGCCCAGATCACACAGGAGAAGCGACTGACTGGAACAAGCATGCTCCAGCCACTACTCAAACGCACAGAGACGTGCTTAGTCATTACAACACAAATTCTAAACTACAACACAAAAAGCCTTGACATCAACGTTATTAAGACAATAACTACTACATTGGCTGAGGCAAAGCTCAACATTATAGAAGCCAGTGAAACATTCTAACCAACATTGTTTTATCATGGCATTTGTCATGTCATATTACATCTCTCACAAACAAGATGCATATTTACTCGACCTCACATGGATTGACCACGGAAATAATAACAGCTTAGCCCTCCGACCAGTTGCACTCGTTACCCCAGCTATTTCCCCATGTCAAAACATTCCCATCTTCAAACACTCCTTTTCAAATGTGGATATAAATGAAACCTTCCTGTAATTATTGTTCCAGTAAACATTTCTTATTAACATTGAGGAACTTACGGAACACTTTGCATTGGGCTCATCTGTATATTAGAGGCCATCTTCAATCAAATCAATGTCCTATTCTGAAAATCTCAAGCATCTACCTGGAGGATTATACAGTACCAAGCATTGTGGATAACGGGCTATAAATAAGAGCCAATGTTTTCCTGCTGTAGTTTTACAGTAATTTGAACTCTCTCTCCCTTTGTGTCTCTGTGAAGACCAAGAGCCAGATCCCTGCATTAACTGCATTACTGGAAGTACTTCAACTGTGGTCTCCCAAAAAACCCACTGGACTGGAGGCAAATACTCCCCCTCCAACTTATTCACTTTTTACGAGGGGCCTCTGACGTTGGCAGAGTAGGATCTGGCCTGTAGATGCCCTATAGTTGGGTTATCTCTGCAGCAGGAGACCCACATGTTGGGTTAACAGCGGTTGTCAATTACAGGCCAAGGGGCCTCCTGACCTCTCTTATCTTCCAAAACAAAAACACCAAACCAGTCCACTGGCACCAGCAGGTAACTGGAACAGCTGAAACACCATGTCACTGCAATAATACAGGGTCTTGTCCCAAGAAAGACGCATGCACTCTCACAAACTGTACACAGCACTCCAGTCACCAGACTCTTGCCAGCGCAGTCGTTCAGCTAGCCCCATTCCAGCAGCCTCCACAGTTCTCTAACCAATTATAGAAAGCAGGAATTTTAAGGCAACCAAAATAAGTCGGTACTCCAGACGCCATGTGACGTGCTGCAAATAGCTCCGGTAGGTGGTGAATGAATGGCCAGATGACATATCACCAGGACGGTAATGGAAAGTGCCGCTTTTGTTACATCAAACAAACCAACATCTCTTTCCGTCCAACATTAACATTGCTGGAAGAATGTCTGGGCCCTTACATCATAACAGTTTAGAATGTGTTGAGAGACACATTTTGATCTTTGCTATGTAACTCTATGCTTACGTCTGGTGAACCATTAGAAGCCATTAGCCTGTGCACTATCAGGTGTGTAACACTGGCATTCAAAAGCAAAGAGGATATAACACAATGCTCCTTCTGGTAATCCCTCAAATGCTGAAAGGTCAATAAGGAATGAATACAGTGCAAGAGATGCACCAGCCCTTCCACACACTTGTTACAAATACAACAAGTGTAGACCTTACCATGAAATGCTTACTTACAAGCCCTTACCCAACAATGTAGTTCTAAGAAAAACAGGGCTTAAGAATATATATTTTTTAAATAACAATAACGAGGCTACATACAGGGGGTACCGGTACCGAGTCAATGTGGGGGGAACAGGTTAGTCAAGGTAATTGAGGTAACATACACATGTAGGTTGGGGTAAAGTGACTATGCATTGATAATAAAGAGTGAGTAGCAGCAGCGTAAAAAAAAAGGGTGGGGGGGTCAATACCAATAGTTTGGGTACAAGATGTCAAAAAAGACTCAGGTTACAGTGATCAGCTGACACCTCAGGGACGTTTAGGAGAAAGTCAAGTGTATCCTGCATGTGGGACTACTCCGAAATTCACAGAGTAGAGTTACATCCGTGAAGATTCTTTAATGGATTTGTCGAAGAGGTTTACAACCAGTCAAAGCACATATCAAGAAGCACCAAGCAGAGACGCATCAGTTCCCCTTTTTACAGTATGACTCGGTCGGGGATTATATCCCCACAAGGTTGGTGGTATTAATGTGTTCTAACCACCCTGTCAGTCAAGCTGATACCCACAAATCAACTATTTAGATGTTGTCTGCACATGCAAGTTAATTATGAGTGGCATGTGCCTCTCTTTCTCTCTCACAGACGTGTCACATTCTACATGTCCACTCTCCGAGGCTCCCTGCCACAATTTCAGCTCCACCATAAATGCCTTGGGTGTTATGGGAGCCCAGTTCAAGATGGGGTTGACTCGTGTAGCCTACCTGGATGCATCTGATCCACTGCTTATCTACACTAGCTAGTTACTATTGTTGGCTGTGTGAGACCTTGTATCCATCTGTACAACTAGAAAAGCTTTGAATGTCGGCCACTGATCAGTTTTAAGCCCAGTGTTAAATGTAGGTGTCCCTTCTCTCCATTCAACTCGCGAGAATAGTTTCTGAATGTCGGAAACTCAAATTTGCAAATGCAGCATTTAGCTATTCACATAGAAAAGGTTGCTTCATAACACTGCTGCTATTCACCTGTCTGGTATCAGTAAATACCCAAAGGTATCCTTCCCAAAACTTGCAAGGTGTTTGGTTAGGCCTTTGCCAATATCATCTAACAAGTAGGTGTGTTCACTAGCATTCCCACAGGTCAGAGCATGTGAGCTGGCGTCTATGGAGATGAATATGTGGGTTGAGGGTAAAGCTCCAAAACATGCAAATATTTCCATGAGGATCTCCATACATATTGACTACAGCCAAATAGTGCATTTGTTAAGAACCAAGTTAGCTTGTGCTCTCAATGCTATCTTAAAGAACCCATGTTAGCATTAAGCACAAGTTAGCCCAAAGAACACAAGTTAGCATTGAGAGAGCAAGATTGCCTCAAGAACACAGGTTAGCACAGAGAACACAGGTTAGCACAGAGAACACAGGTTAACAATGAGAACACAGTTTAGCACTGAGAACACAGGTTATCCTTGAGAACACAGGGTTGGATTCATCTATGGGGTTTGACTTAGAGCATAGCTGGGCTGGAGTGGGAGAAATTATCTGATAGAGGCTGAGAGACTCCCATCAGGCCAAAGTCCACATACCAACAGAGCTAAATATAAGTCATTCCTCAGAACCTCACATCTCTACACTAGCTGTGACATGACTGCCATTCTTTTACCACTTCATGCAACACTTACTCCTGAATCTATCAAACCAATGCTGTAGAAGTGCACAAGGCAAACTGTTCAAGAGAACATCTGGTTTAGTCTAAAATATCTTGGCAACCCATGTGAAAGTATCAATATTGTTCAAGTTCAATCTCTCAGTGAAATCTGCTAAACATGAAACACAAGAGAATCTGACTGCCGATAGGTACTTATCAAAGTAGGAGGCCAATCCTTCTCTTGCTAGAACAAAAGGTGTACCTTCGGTGTACTCGTAGAATCGCAATGGTCGGCAGTGGCCAACAACTTGACTTTGAGCCAATCAGAGAGCACAAACCTCCACATGGTGAAGCCGAAAGGAGTGACAATAAAAAGGAAAAAAGGAGAGCTAATCCACCCGTTATAATCAGAATTGTTCTACCTAAAACAATAAAGCTGCATAAAACAAAGAAAATCTTTAGCAAGTGTTTACATATTTTACGTCTAGGTAAGGAGTTTTGTGCTTTTTTTTGGTAGGTTTGATAATGTGTACTAGCTTATTAGTTAGCTAGCTAGCTGGCTAACGTTAGCTTGCTTAGTGAGCAATGCCGTCACACACACTTCATATGAAACAAATGAGGTGGTAAGTGCAGCACAATACACACAACACTAACCAAGCATGCTACCTAGCCACAGTAGCTAGTAAAATTATAATTAAATCACAAGGTATTTGTTTCCATGAAGCAGCAGCTGCCTGTAGCTGTTGAGAGTCAATGCAGTATCTTTACCTAGCTAGCACATCATGCTAACCATTTAGCTAACGTTAGCCAGCTAGCTAAAACTGTATATATGGGCTGTATGTGATAATGGAGAGTACATTAAAAAAAAAAGTTGTCTTGCTAGCTAGCTGTGGCCATCTGGCTAGTATCAACAATGACTTTTTACAACCATAGCAACATTAGCGCATCTAGCTCGCTAACATTGACTAGACAAAGCAACACACACAGACATGCATTGCCAAACCACTCTACTGCCACCTTCTGGTATGGTGTATTTGAATAAGGCTGAGTCGCTGACGACTTCAAGGTCTTTGCTGTTTGAACACAGAAGAGATTGGCTGCCAACACTGTTGAGAGGTGCTAAGTACTGTCGGCAGGCAAACGTTTGACAATCCTACTAGTGTGTCTGAGCCATTGTACTTCAGAATTGGAGTTGGGCTTGGTCAAAGAAAATAGAGGCCATCAATGTACAAAGGTACAGTACGAGTTACAGTCACAAGCATGTACTGTACTAATCATAGGAGGTAGGTTGCACCTTAATTGGGGAGGACGGGCTCATAATAATGTCTGGAGCAGAATAAGTGGAATGGTATCAAATACACATGGTCTCCATGCGACTATGTACATACGTACGACTCAGTGACCTTGTTGTACATACTTCTTTGCTCATGCCTTAGCATCAATACAGGCATTTCTCATGCTGTACATAATTTTGTAAAAATAATAATGAATGTACATACTCATGACGATCTTGTGAAGAGTGCGGTGATATGTATTGGTCTTGTCAGCACAAGAGCCTGATGTATGAGGCCCTGCTATTACTACGGTATAATCAAATACAACAATGTGTGACCAGGTTTGTGGTGAAGAGGATCACCCAAAGCATGGTCCCTGCATGTTTGAGCTGGACCTCTGCAGTAAGATCTATTTTGTTGGCCTGATGGGATTCAGGCTGTAGTCGTTGTTGCTTCCTGGTACTGTACATGGTCCGTCCTAACTTTGTTTGTGAACACTTTCCCCAGGTCCCCCATGTTCTGATGGTCTTATCAGTCCCTATTGATCTGTCCATGGCTTTTGTTGGCTGATGACGAAGTTGCACTGCTTGACGTAGGCCCACATCTGAGTGGCCTTGAATTTGCTAGGGGAGGAGGGTGCTCCCGGGGACAGGTAAGGCCCTGCATGTCATTAGCCGTTTGCTCATAATTGCGCAATATCCGAGCCAGTACGTGCTGGCACCTGAGACATTTGAAACTGAGACTCATTTTTAAAAATAATTTATTTCACCTTTATTTAATTTATTAGGGATAGTCCCCCTTTTTTCATTTTTTGCCTAAATGACATACCCAAATCTAACTGCCTGTAGCAGTTAAAATATTCATATTTTTGGTACCATTTGAAAGGAAACACTTTGAAGTTTGTGAAAATGTGAACTGAATGTAGGAGAATACAACACAATAGATCTGGTAGAAGAAAATACAAAGAAAAAAACAACCAGTCTTTTTCTACCACCATCTTTGAAATGCAAGAGAAAGATCATAGTTAGAGCAATCACTCTGGTTGTAAATATGCAGTAGGATGTGGTATTACATTAATCAATGCAGGTTAGTCTCATAGAGATAAGATCAATTATTAAGAGACCTGGTTCAAAGCCATTTCACAAAAATTAAAGCTAGTCTAAGAAATATTTCTTACCATCACTAGTGCAGGGCGTATTTAAGTTCCATATTCTTATTGTTCAAACTATTTAGTCATTGCATTATGCAATAGTAGTGGTAAGAATAGCCAGCCCTCACATTGTATGCCCTTCTCAGATTTCAAAAGGACATAGTGACAGTGTTTTGGAAAATCACCCCGAAATCCTTTGATTCCTTGGTGAAATAATAGTGGATTAGTGTTAATAGTAGCTGCCATGCACCACGCACCTCAAACACGACTTTGCGACCGGCTTAAGGGTAAGTTTGCTCTGTTCCACACAGTCTCAATTGCATCAGCCGTCATTGCTCGAACATGAACAGCTCTGGGCTTTTTGACTTACATCTGTTCGGTCATTCAAGACCCTACATCACACACCTCATACTGACCAATGAAAAGAGCAAGCTCATTTCTCTACCCCCACTGACATGCAGAGAAAAAGTGGCAGGGCCTGCCCCTGCATTTGAACACACCTGCACACTGCTGACATGAAAGTCTTTGACATAGAATGAACCCATTTTCTATTAGACCGTAAACAATCAAAGGTGTACAGTGTTCTCTGTAATAGCCTAGGCTTCTGTCTGTCACCGAATGGTTACATCAGTAGATTAGCTGTGAAATCAAGATATCAAATGTGAAAAGTATTTCTCACATTTGCAAGTAATTTCCCATCTTTGTCTCTATAATTTGTGTTACCATTTGTGAGAATAAATAAAAAACACCACACATCTTTACACTTAATTAATAATAGTCCCTTTGACAGGTGTCAAAAGAGGCTTCACAAAGATAGAGATAGTTTACCCATATTACAAATTGACCTTATTTTAAGGATACCTAGAAAATAGTCTGTGGACACAGTCAGCAACCCAAGATGTGGGTTGGATTTTACCAAGCAACAATTTAGTAATTGCATTGTAAAGTTCAAAATAATGGGAACTGTATGACCCCTTTTTGTATGCTCTATATAACAGACCTGTACTTTCACCGTGATACATTCAAAAGTTAGACATTTTGTTAAAGCTTCATGTCTAACTTCCTGAACCTTCATGCCATAAAAACATATACATATGTGTGAAACATTACCATTTAGGGACACACTTGAGGTCTGGTCATCTGAATTTGGTTGCCCAACTCAAAACCAATATTACTTAAAATAATCCCATCTCACGGTAGTCTAAAAAGTATGTTATTGGTGGCAAAAGTAACCTAATAATGCATGCAGTTTCAGTGGGAGTTCACCAGACAATATATATAAATCTTTCCCGGAATCACTTACTTTATTTGTATTTATGATATATGTCTGAACTTCTGTTATGATAGGCTCACTGGGTTAATAATGTATGCTACAACCTTAGCTTGATGCTGGTACAGAGAGGAGTGTTTTTAAACCACATGGATTTGAGAACCCTGCACTTTTACAATATATCTAGGTTTACATCTTCAAATAAAAAAGTAGCAAACAGAGAAGTGAAATTAAATCTGAGCCTATCTCTATTAACGACATAAAGAAAAAGTCTACGGGTTAAAATGACTTAACCTTTAGGAATCTTCCAGATATACGCTCCTCCCCAATCAACGAAAGAAGGTAGAATCTGCCTGTAGGCTAAACCATACACTCCAAAATACCTTTCTCGTTTATTTCACATGTCCAGATATTTCTACTATATTTATAATTGTAAAACTATTAAAAACACACACATACAGAAATTGTATTCAAAAATAACGATTAAACCTAGGTAAACTTTATAACTCCGACAGTGTCGTTGTGAAGGTTATTGAATGGTAAAAATAATAATTTCCACGTTCCTTTGTAGTATGCGAAATGCACACGCAGGGCAGTTGCAAACATTGGAAGAAACTGCATTGTTTCTTATCCAAAAACACATAAAAATATTTAATGCATTTGGCTAGTAAGTGAATTACACATGTAATATCACTTACTGGCGTTATAATAATAATTAACGGTCTACAATAGAATATTGGCCCTTCATGTAAACTACACGACACATTCGACACGTGTTATTTTCGCGAAAAACATTATTATTTAACATTCAGGCTACACCAAACACAGAAAATATACTCCAGGACTAATACCTAAGAACGTGTTTTAAATATCCCATAGTTCCTTTAAACGACACATTTATTGGCTAAACAAATTACCTGAGAGATTAAACGGCAATTTTCAGCCTTGGATAATTACTCTTGTGGATGTTTTGTCAATAATGTCAACATTAACCATTAGCTTTCCGGTGCGAATTGAAATGGGATACAGTGTTTCAAAATTCCGACGTTGACAAACAAGTATGCAATACCTACACAACTATTGGAGAACATATACAGGCTAAACATTGGAAAAAAGCTTAAATGGGGACCTACCTACCTAAATTTTAATTGTTCGGGGCTTCAGAGGTGGAGGACAAGTAAGCGTAGTGAACACCAGTAAGGGAGACCCTTCCCATTTAACAACCGAGCGACACAGTGGAAATTTCCACCATGTGATGGCAACTCTTCAAGCATCATGTTTCACTACCAAGACACCCTCCGACTGAACGCAACCAATTGGCTGTTGTATCTCACAGTCCTCGATAGGCAATGGCAGAACATAAACGTTGTATAATGGGCAGTGACTGTGGTCGACTAAAATATGTAAAACGTAGGCAATATGAAGAGCACAATTGATTTTGGAGCGCCTTCACGTTGGTGTAATTCATTTGTTGACACTACACATTCTGTTTGTAGAGTAGACGCACTCAAGGAGTGGGCACGGTTACCATTGTTTGCGCGCGCTGCATAAAGTTTCCAAAAACCTTCAATTGTGGATGCATTTTCATTCAACACGTTCACTTTCAAATTAATTTCAGTTAGATAACTGATTTTAAATAAGTAATTACTTATATGAAATAATTGAACATTGCAACAACCAACAGTGTTTTTCTAAAGATGTGTTGTCTTGTAATCCTATAACTAAATCCTAGAGCATTAGGAAAAGTGTTTTGCAGTTTATCACTGTAGGGCAAGCTATGCTAAAAATGAAGACAATGAGTTTATTATAGATTACATTTTCATAACCCAGGTATCATAATAATGCATTAAAAACAATTGCCACCTAGTCAGTCACCATCATTTCAGGTAAAATATTGATATAGGACAAGTAGCTTAATTATGTTGGCCTTTTGCATTTTGGTAGGCTGTAATTGTAAATAAGAATTTGTTGTTAATAACTGACTTGCCTAGTTAAAATAAAGGTTATATAAAAAAAATATTAAATAAATATGCTTGCTCCACTCTACAACAATTTATGAATGGTTTAATATATGTGTAATATATACAGCCACAGAGATCTCATAAAGACATGGTGCTAACTTTTTTTTTTTTTAACTACATAAATTGCCTAACAACCTACTACAGATGTAGGATCATAAGTTGATCACCCTGTTGCGGGATAACTTTTCTTGTAGTGTATTTGAGGTTTAAAAACGCTTCTGAAGTTTGCAATTTCCACTTTGAAATTTCAGATTTAATTTTCCCTTACAAAAATGTATCAACCTCTACAAAGAGTTATATGAATTATAATCCACATATTTCTAATTTCCTGTTGCTGCAGGATTATGTTCCTGCTGTAGCAAACTGGCTCAAATTAAGATCCTACAACTGTATGCAATTGTCTGTATTTTTTAAAATGATTGTTACAAGGTAATAACACCCATATAGTGACCTCATAGTTGGTGAGTTGAATAGAAAATGTTCTATACAGTAGCAAGTCAGATGCGAGGACGTCAATGGAGCCAATGTAATCAAAGAACTGAGTCAGCTGTATAAAATCAGCTTTAACATTCTCAAAGCTGTGAGTCAGCAACGAACCGATAGAGCAAGCCTGCTAAGTAAACTAAAAACGATATAATACATTACCAAAAAATGAGAAAATCTCCATTCATGCACTGAAGATGATATTGACACAAATTATTTTCCTGCAATTAACAACAGATTTAAAACTTTGGCATGACAAGGTTTCATCAATAACTCCATAAACCAATCAAAAGGGACATATTCAACCCCACTTGGTTTCCTGATAAGTTAAAAACAACTTCCTGTTCAGCGAGAAAGCAGTCATACTAATAACAAATGAGTATGTAGAATTATTTTAGTTTTGCACTGTATATTTTAATTCTCGATATTAAATAATAATAATTATTATTAGCAGCTAGCGGGCCGCGGCTAGCAGGCTAGCAGATGGGCATTCAGGGGACGTCGCGATGTAGGGGCCAGTTGAGTACCTCCTCGAGCAGATTACGTCGTAATCCAGTCGTGAAGGATCGGCGGGGTTCCGTGCCCCGTACCGTCAGTAAAAGGGGTCCGGGTATTGTAGCCCAGGAGTGGCTGATGGGCCTCTTCAGCTAGCTGGGAGAATGGGCCTAACATGGGCTAGCTCCAGACTAATTGGTGCTTGCTTCGGGACAGACATTAGCCAAGAGTAGTCACTCGGGTAGCAGCAACATTATTACCTTGCACACCATTTTTTAAGGTTCAGGGTTCAAGTTTTAGTCTACTATGTGCACTATTTCGACTGTGACGGCCATACATTATAAAGTGGTTCATGAGCGGCATGTCATCTTGATCAATGGCAGGACTTTGACAAGTCCTCACGTTTATGTGATTACTGGCAAAAACATATTCCCCATGATTTGGAAGCAAAGTCTCATGATTACTCTGTCTGACCATACAGTCTCTCTAAAAACAACAAATGCTGCTCAGATTAAAAACATACTTGAATGTCACTAGTCACTAGTCAGGTCAGTCAGTTTCTGCTTTTTACTTGTGAGGATGAGATGCTATTCTGGCATTATCCTTTGTGTTCTGGGTTGAAAAGCATGGCTTCTAGAGACCTTGTTTTATATGACATTCAATTACATATTTTATCCATTCTGTTTGTATGACTTTTATTTAATTTAACCTTTATTTTAGCTATAGATATAGTTGTAATTTTTTTGTCACTCAAACACCACATGAAATGTATAGAATTGCAAGAAAACTAGCTTTAAAACAGCAACATTTTATTTTTACCCCATGACAAAATGTGTAGAATTGCAGGAAAGAAGCTAAACAGCTGCAAAATTCAGTGCTTATTCCCATAGAAATAGGTGGGGGGGGGGGGGGGGGGGGGGATATATCACATAGACATCAATTGTCAACATACAGTACAGATGTAGGGGGAGACGCGGAATGTTCCCCAATGCTGGAAGGGGGCCCTGAATGAAAAAGCTTGGGAACACCTGATCTAAGTGACAACTACATAACCCATATGTACAGTATGATGTTTTGGTCGCAAACTTCATGTTGGTATATCACATAGAGATCAATTGTCAACATCAATTGCTGCAGGAAAATTACCATGCTGCAGGAAAATAATCCTGCAGCAACAGGAAATGTTGATTATTATGCAGATTATAAATAATGGACATTTTTGTAGGGGTTGATACATTTTTCTTGCTCAGGGGCAGAACAACAGACATTTTACCTTGTCAACTCTGGGATTTGATCCAGCAACCTTTCAGTTACTGGCCCAACACTTTAACCACTAGGCTACCTCTAGGCTACTTGCCACAGTACAGTACATCAGCAGATGGTGAGTATGTTACTCTAATGTTTCCCTATCAGGACTCTGATTCTGGATCTGCTAATATTAATGGATAAATTATTTCTAAACAATTTCACGGAGAGGCTGGCTTCTGTCGTGCATTATCTGAGATCAGCTGTCACACTCTGGTTTAGAGAGTGATACCTACTAAAGCACTCACAGGAGGAGGACCGGTGCCTACCAGCTGACAGTGATTAAAGACTCTTACACTGTAATGAAGTTTGCAATGAAGACCTGTAGGTCTGATCTAGGGAACCATTTGTGGATAGGAGTCAGGTGACACCAGAGCAGACACGGCATGGGTGCCGCTATTCCCTTTGAAATAAGTATTTTCCCTTTTGTATATTTAACCGTGATATCAAGCATTTCTGATAACATACTAGTTAAATATGTATTGCCAGTAACAGTGTGCTATATCAATAATTCACCATGTTTTTACAAGTTCTGCTTTATGATAAAGGAGGTATAAACAGTATTTGGGGTGGGTATGATATTACAAGAAACAGCCTGTTTAAAAGGGGAGGATGATATAGCAGAATGATGACTTCTATGTGGGATTGAGTAAAGGTACCTTATGGTAAAATCACGGGCACACATGGTGCACACGCTCCTCAGGTTCCTGCGTCAGAGTGGCTGAGGCGTTGGGTATTTCACAGAGGAGGGAAACATGGCTTGCAGAGGTGGCTGACCCAGTTAGCTGAAATAGACTGGCTTTAGATTTGGGGAGGGGACACAGATAGGGGTTTGGGGGGGTGCGGGGGTACAGGGCCCAGGAGTGGCAGGTGTGACTGGGGTCACAGTCCCCAGAGTAACCTCATACTAGTATAATGCTCACGCCACCTTCCCATACTCAATTCTCCTACTCAAAACAAAGCTTTCAAAACGAGACCCTCCCCACTCCCTATGTCACCCCCCAAAAACCTCTTAATAATTGTTTCTCATGATGTATTGGAAATTGCCATTGAATTTCCCTTGTAGTAATAATGGTGAATTGGATTTAAATACTATTTTAGCAGGTGTTCATAAACCTTTAGGTGGGGGGGGGGACTTCGTAAAGACTTGGAATAAAAACTGGTATGGTCTATAAAGGTACAACGATCTGTGCAGTGTGACCCTTTGTTACATTTTAGTAGACACTCTTATTCAGAGAGACTTACAGGAGCAATTAGGGTTAAGTGCCTTGCTCAAGGGCACATTGACAGATTTCACCTTGTCAGCTTGGGGATTTGAAACCAGCAACATTTTGGTACTGGCCCAACCTCTTAACCACTAGGCTACCACCCAACCCAGAATTAGTGCAACCTGTAATAGTAGAATGGTAATTTGGACTATTGTAAGATGTCTGATTTAGTGAGTTCTAACAACACCTTAAAGTGATAATTCTCTCTTTTTACATTTTAGCTTCTTTTTTACTTCCCTGGGACGTTATCATTTCCTCCAACATGTTTTTAAATTTGTTAGCTTGTTATTTAGCAACGTAAAAAATCTCCTGGCTAGCATTTTTGGAGAATGCCATTTTTGGAGAATGCCATTTTGTTGCTACATTGTTTAATCTACTTATAGCCAGACATTTTGCCAGATAAACAATAGGAAACCATCTGTATTATGGAAAGATTATATCACCTTTTTATACCAACAAATCCCTAATTTGCTCTTGGGGATAAAGCAACCAATTTATAGTAAAATAAAATAAAAGCTTATCCTGGTCTTTCTCTGTGAAAGCTGAATGGTTTTCAACATAGCATGTATTGATCAGATATGGGTGAGTCTTTAGCTTGCAGGTATAGCTCTATAAATACCAAGAGAGTTTATGCAACAAATACTGCATGTTTTGATCTGTTAGCCAAATGGGAGTCACTCTATTGAAACAGGTCTAGTGTTTATACAAGTTCTGATGTTATTTTAGCCATGACTGTGCCCATCTGTCTTTAAAAGAAATAAAATGTTATTAGTCACATACACGTATTTAGCAGATGTTATTGTGGGTCTAGCAAAATGCTTGTGTCTCTAGCACCAACAGTGCAGTAGTATCTAACAATTCACAACAATACACAAATCTAAAAGTAAAATAATTGAGTTAAGAAATGAATAAATATTAGGACGAGCAATGTCGGAGTGGCATTGACTAAATGCAGTAGAATAGAATTAAGCAATAAGGCCCAAGGGGGTGTGGTATATGGCCAATATATCACGGCTAAGGGCTGTTCTTACGCACGACGCATTGCGGAGTGCCTGGACACCGCCCTTTGCCGTGGTATATTGGCCATATACCACAAACCCCCAAGATGCCTTATTGCTATTATAAACTGGTTACCAATGTAATTAGAGCAGGAAAACTAATGTTTTGTCATACCTGTGTTATACGGTCTGATATACCACTGCTGTCAGACAATCAGCATGCAGGGTTCAAATCACTCAGTTTATAATACAGTATATACATATGAGAGGATAAAGCAGTATGTAAACATTATTAAAATGACTAGTGTTCCACTAGCCGGCTAGTGATGGCTATTTAACAGTCTGATGGCCTTGAGATAGAAGCTGTTTTACAGTCTCTCTGTCCCATCATTGATGCACATGTACTGACCTCGCCTTCTGGTTGACAGTGAGGTGAACATGCCATGGCTCAGGTGGTTGATGTCCTTGATTATCCTTAGGGCCTTCCTGTGACATCAGGTGCTGTAGGTGTCCTCGAGGGCAGGCAGTGTGTCCCCGGTGATGCGTTGGGCAGACCGTACCACCCTCTGGAGAGCCCTGCGGTTGCGGGTGGTGCAGTTGCCATACCAAGCGATGATACATCCCGACAGGATGCTCTCAATTGTGCATCTGTAAAAGTTTCTTAGGGTCTTAGGGGCCAAGCCAAATTTATTCAGCCCCCTGAGTTTTAAAGGTGCAATATGCAGAAATGTCTTTGCCATTTCCTGGTTGCTAATTTCAGTTTATGTGACAAAACAAACAAGAAAGTATAGAGCCTTCAAACTCAACTCTGGACCTCGAAGCCAGCTCCACTTCATGTTTTAATTGTTCCTCTTTAATAAGGGACTGATTTAGACCTGGGACACCAGGTGGGTGCAATTAATTATCAAGTAGAACAGAAAACCAGCAGGCTTCGGACCTCGTAGGGTAAGAGTTGAATACCCCTGGTGTAGAGAATCGTTGTACCATCTAAACCGCTGTGAAATATATTTTCAATAACCAAAAATATTGTATTTTCAGCTGTTTTAGATGGTGTACAAAACCAAAAGTAAAAGACAAAAACTAAACTTTAGAATGAGAAGCATAGAAATACTGCACACAGAACAGATCTACCACTTGCTTACAATGAGAATGACAGATCTATAACTTTCTATGTGAATTTGTTTGGGTCACCCAAAAAGTTGCATATTGCAGCTTTAAATAGTGGGTAGGTATGGTGTCCATTTCAGTAGAGTGATTTTTGCTCAACCCCAATACCTGTCAGTCAAATAGAAAGCAGATGGGAAATGGGGTCACTGAGCCAAATAGGGTTTAGCCAGTAGCAACTGACAAAAAGTCCAAGTATATATCCAGATTTTCAATGTATTTTCATGATCTGACACGGTCAAGTTACAGTAGACATGGGACCAAGTCCCAATTATTTCAAGTTCGGAGTAACATCAAATCAGCCATGTTTTTTGGACGGCTGTGAGACGCAACTGGTACAACTCCACAGATGTCAGTGTTGCCTGCTGCATCAGTTCTGTAAGCTGCATGTTAGTGCAGCAGCAACACATGCAAGCAGACTTACATCCCTGTTGTGTGTACCTCCGTATCAAGTCTATTATCAAGTCAAGTCATAAATACAGAGTGTCTTACACTTCAGACTCAGACAAGTTATGTCTCTGAGATTGCCTGAGGTTGTAGAAGTTTGTGTTAAACTGAACTTGGTAGAATACTCACCGTATGCTAACCCAATACCTCTGCTGTAGTTAATCACAGTTAGTATTGACCTTCAAGTCTCAAGAAGGTTCCAAGTTAAGAGCGTCAAGTCTCAAGAAGTCGTCCTGTGAACATAGTGAAAGTGGGAAGGGTATTTGTATCAAAAAGGTGTTGAAATGGTATAACTCATCTGTTCAGTCATTAGTTTTAGTCTTACTCAAGACCCTTTCGGTCTTAGTGTAAGGTTTGCCGTAAGTTGCTCAGTCATAAAAATTGGAGTCTTAAGTCATGAAACACTTGGTAAGTCTGGGTGGAGTGTCATGTCATATTTTTTTCTACTTTGAGTCAAGCCTACAACTCTGTTGTGTAGAATACATTAGGCTGTATGGTCAATATGGTCAATAATCAGGATGGAAAATTAACATGCATTATGTAAAGTCAGGCTTCAGATGGATGTGTTGAGTCAAATATAGGAAGACCAAGCGTTTTCGAACAGCAGACACCAGCTGTTCTTGTAGAATAATAAACAACTGTATTTTATTGGCTCTCAACATGACGTGGACTTGAATTGTTAGAGGGACAAACAGTACTCAAGAGTGAATGTGAAAATGTGTCTATTTTTGCATGAGAGAACATCTGTGTACTCAGTTCATCTCACAGACAGACACAGAGGAAGTTCCCCAACCAACTGAAAAATAGAAGGCCCCCTATGGCTCCCTGTCCCTGTTCCTAGCTGTTTACTCAGGTGGGTAGGGGCCATTCAGTCACAGCTCTGGGATCAGTGTTTAAGACAGGGCTCAGCAGAGCAATTTGTTCACAGGCATTGTCACTTACGATGGCCCCTTTAAATCCAAACATGCATAACAGGGGCACTGACAAAAAGCCATCGTTATGAATGGTTAGAAGATCCCTAATTACACGAACATCGACACATCTGAGTGGTATCATTTCCATTACATCATTTCGCACTTCAGCAAACGTCTTTTGCAAAGTACTTGCCTAAATTCCGATTAGACTCTTGATCAGAACAATGGTTACTGTCTCCTCAACTCAGATTTGGGTGTACTTCTTGTCATTATGTCTGGGTAATATTTGTACTCTTCATCCATGCATGCAAGCTCATTCATGCACACCAGGTTTTGATCAATGGTATAGCAATGGCTCCACAGTCTTGGTCATAAATTAAATTATACAGTAATAGGTGCCTCAGTTCAGTCCCTCTCTGTGACCATATTTTTATTTTGGGGACTCTGGCTTGACATCAGACCAATTATCAAATTCCAGTTTCCTGTTTTCAATTTGTACATTAATTCACATTTTTAACTATGGAAACTACTAAAGAGCTACTCCATAAACCATAGGAAGTTGTATTTATTTATACATTTTATCTGAATAAATATAGAATTGTCGATTTCCATCGGAAATTGATTACCGGTAAGACAAATTAGTTCAAATAGGTAAAACATAATAATAACACAAAGCACTATGATTCCTGTCAGTCTTATGACATCTACCCAATCCATCTCTAATTGCACAGTTGGTTGCTCTGACTGGAATTCAAAAGTTGCCTAAGGGGTTTCTGCATTACACTTTCAGAAGTGTGTTTGATTCATACAGCATTTTATCCAACATGGAGGAAATTGACACCATTAGGGCATTTAGCCACCATTAGGGTTACCATTTGCCACCATTAGGGTTGCCATTTAGGCCCTATTAGGGCATTTAGGCCCCATTAGGGCATTTAGCCACCATTAGGCTTACCATTTAGCCACCATTAGGCTTACCATTTAGCCACCATTAGGCTTTCCATTTAGCCACCATTAGGGTTACCATTTAGTCACCATTAGGGTTACCATTTAGTCACCATTAGGGTTACCATTTAGTCACCATTAGGGCATTTAGCCACTATTAGGGTTACCATTTAGCCACCATTAGAGTTATCATTTATCTACCATTTGGGTTACCATTTAGTCTCCATTCGGTCATTTAGCCACCATTAGGGTTACCATTTAGTCACCATTAGGGTTACCATTTAGCCACCATTAGGGTTACCATTTAGCCACCATTAGGGTTACCATTTAGCCACCATTAGGGTTACCATTTAGTCACCATTAGGGTTACCATTTAGTCACCATTAGGGTTACCATTTAGTCACCATTAGGGTTACCATTTAGTCACCATTAGGGTTACCATTTAGCTACATTAGGGCATTTAGCCACTATTAGGGTTACCATTTGCCACCATTAGGGTTGCCATTTAGGCCCTATTAGGGCATTTAGGCCCCATTAGGGCATTTAGCCACCATTAGGCTTACCATTTAGCCACCATTAGGCTTACCATTTAGCCACCATTAGGCTTTCCATTTAGCCACCATTAGGGTTACCATTTAGTCACCATTAGGGTTACCATTTAGTCACCATTAGGGTTACCATTTAGTCACCATTAGGGCATTTAGCCACTATTAGGGTTACCATTTAGCCACCATTAGAGTTATCATTTATCTACCATTTGGGTTACCATTTAGTCTCCATTCGGTCATTTAGCCACCATTAGGGTTACCATTTAGTCACCATTAGGGTTACCATTTAGCCACCATTAGGGTTACCATTTAGTCACAATTAGGGTTACCATTTAGTCACCATTAGGGTTACCATTTAGTCACCATTAGGGTTACCATTTAGTCACCATTAGGGTTACCATTTAGTCTCCATTAGGGTTACCATTTAGTCTCCATTCGGGCATTTAGCCACCATTAGGGCATTTAGCCACTATTAGGGTTACCATTTAGCCACCATTAGGGTTACCATTTAGCCACCATTAGGGTTACCATTTAGCCACCATTAGGGTTACCATTTAGTCACCATTAGGGTTACCATTTAGTCACCATTAGGGTTACCATTTAGTCTCCATTAGGGTTACCATTTAGTCTCCATTCGGGCATTTAGCCACTATTACGTGTTCATTTGTAAGATCAAGCACACAAAACCTACCAGAGGTATAAAGCAGTCATTTTTGTGTCTTACTCTTTTGGCAACAGGATTGAATAAATGCTTGTTGTATGTTGATATGCCCTATGGTTAGAGCAGGTTGTGGTTTAGGTCAGCATCTGGACAAAAGTAAACAAATAGTCTCTTCAGCTAACCCTATAAGTTCAGCTGTGAGGCTACAGGTCAGTGTTTGTCCATTTATTTTCTCATCAAAACGATGAGCTAAGAGTATCTGCTGGGTGGGATATTTCTCCAATAGTCATCCTCAGCTAATTCTCCTTGGACGGTAGACAATCGGCAGAATATTTTGCCCTAACGGAAGATAGGATGAACGGAACCCCCAACAATATCCTCCCTCTTCTTTATTTCTGGGTAATAATTATCTTTCATGGAGGGAAAAATGCTATCTGTTCTACGTACATTGAGCCAGGATGACACTTTAAAACATCCCACGTCTGTAATGTGGTGTATAGAATATTAAATTCAACAGCTAGCTGTCTCTGGGTCAGAATTAGGACACATACATATCTGTCCTCTAGCTGTTTCTAAGTCTATTGGGGATGTCTTGTATGTTTACGGTCTAACCATGACGGGGGGGCAACAGTAAGTGTCAGTAGTCTGGAGGTCATGACTAGTTTGGGGTCATGTACTCTGAAAATACCACAGGTGTGTTTACTGTTTTTCAGAAGTGGCAAATCTTGTCACAACATAAGGGCACCATAGAAACGTATAAATATAGTTGTTTGTCAAATGACCCTTGGACTAGTTTTCACCATGTCACTATTCACAACACTTTGTACCTTTAGGTACAAAATGGCCATTCAGGTGGAATAGGCCTAACTGTCAATACAGAGTTGTGTTGAGAGTGAAAATCATAATCCCCATTATCCAATTAGATAAGGCATATATAGCTGTTGTTATGACTGCATTTAGGCACACTGTACCATTCTCATTAGAGACTAACCCTTCGGAGGCCCGTGCTGTGCCTCAAAGACCAGTCTGGGCGCTCAATGCCAAGGTCAACTGCATAATTTCCAAATTCTTCCGCTCCTCTACCCTCTATTGTTGAGGTCGTTATGTAAAACCCATTATGTAATCTATTTTTCAGACGGTTATTTTCCTGGCCCCTGTTCTCTAATGGGGAAGGGGTTAGGGGGTCGCATCCCTCTGTTGACGTTCACATAGCCATGATAAGAGCCCAGCTCATCTCCTGCTGTTGTGCTTCATTCACAAGGCACCCAAACACGCAAACGAATGGTCAGGTCAGATTGGAGGAGCGCTGCAAAAATACACACGTGTCCAACGGAACTGTCCACAACATGCAGCAACACGTGCCAGTCCACCCTCCACGTCATGACCGCCAGTAACATGCCGATCCACAGTGAAACCAACCGACGCATGAAACTGTAGATGTTTCTGCTGAAACCAGACCCGGCCCACTTTCTTACTATTTATTTGTTGTTATGAAGGACATAACAGGTGTCTCATCATTCCATAAGAGGCTACATTTGTTTTGAGGCTTTATAAACGTATATTAAAGAGTCTAATATTATGTAGAGCATTATAACCCTCTATGTCATGCTCATAAAGGCTTTATGAATGCTACATTATCACCACTCAGAGGTGAAGTTCACTACACCGCTGGATCACAGTCAATACATGCCTCATGGACTAGAACGTGACGGTTGGCCTTTCCACATGGTCATACAGTGAGTATAGAAAACATTAAGGACACCTGCTCTTTCCATGACATAGAATGACCAGATGAATCCAGGTGAAAGCTATGATCCCTTATTGATGCCACTTGTTAAATCCACTTCAATCAGTGTAGATGAAGGCGAAGAGACAGGTTAAAGAAGGATTTTTAAGCCTTGTGACAATTGAGACATGGATTGTGTCTGCCATTCAAAGGGTGAATGGGCAAAATGTAAGTGCCAAGCGCACTGGTTTGTGTCAAGAACTGCAACGCTGCAGGGTTTTTCACACTCAACAGTTTCCCGTGTGTGTCAAGAATGGTCCACCACCCAAAGAACATCCAGCCCACTTGACACAACTCTGGGAAGCATTGGAGTCAACATGGGCCAGCATCCCTGTGGAACGCTTTCGACACCTTGTAGAGTCCATGCCCTGACTAATTGTTCTGAGGGCAAAAGGGAGGGAAGGGTGGAGGGGCAACTCAATATTAGTAAGGTGCTCTTAATGTTTGGTATACTATATACCACCCTGCATACCACTGCTGGCTTGCTTCTGAAGCTAAGCAGGGTTGGTCCTGGTCAGTTCCTGGATGGGAGACCAGATGCTGCTGGAAGTGGTGTTGGAGGGCCAGTAGGAGGCACTCCTTCCTCTGGTCTAAAAAATATCCCAATGCCCCAGGGCAGTGATTGGGGACACTGCCCTGTGTAGGGTGCCGTCTTTCAGATGGGAAGTTAAACGGGTGTCCTGATTCTGAGGTCATTAAAGATCCCATGGCACCTATCGTAAGAGTAGGGGTGTTAACCCCGGTGTCCTGGCTAAATTCCCAATCTGGCCCTCAAACCATCACGGTCACCTAATAATCTCCAGTTTACAATTGGCTCAATAATCCCCCTCTTCTCCCCCGTAACTATTCCCCAGGTCGTTGCTGAAAATAAGAATGTGTTCTCAGTCAACTTACCTGGTAAAATAACGGATAAATAAATATACTCTGAACTTCTGTCTGGCCAGACAGGAGAGGATGAACCCCCCCTCCAGTGTTAATTTTTCATTGTCACCGTCACTTCATCTCACGGGATCTCACACTATCAAATGGTCACCATTCAAAATGTGACAAACCACTACAAAAACAAGTGCGAAGGTGACAATCCCCAAAATGAGATTAATGTGTAGGTCTACCGGCTTCACACAACCTACTGGCCTATCGGCTTCACACAACCTACTGGCCTACCGGCTTCACACTACTTACTGGCCTATCGGCTTCACACAACCTACTGGCCTACCGGCTTCACACTACTTACTGGCCTACCGGCTTCACACAACCTACTGGCCTACCGGCTTCACACTACTTACTGGCCTACCGGCTTCACACTACTTACTGGCCTACCGGCTTCACACAACCTACTGGCCTACCGGCTTCACACTACTTACTGGCCTACCGGCTTCACACTACTTACTGGCCTATAGGCTTCACACAACCTACCGGCCTACCGGCTTCACACTACTTACTGGCCTACCGGCTTCACACTACTTACTGGCCTACCGGCTTCACACAACCTACTGGCCTACCGGCTTCACACTACTTACTGGCCTACCGGCTTCACACAACCTACTGGCCTACCGGCTTCACACTACTTACTGGCCTATCGACTTCACACAACCTACTGGCCTATCGACTTCACACTACTTACTGGCCTATCGACTTCACACTACTTACTGGCCTACCGGCTTCACACAACCTACTGGCCTATCGACTTCACACTACTTACTGGCCTACCGGCTTCACACTACTTACTGGCCTACCGGCTTCACACTACTTACTGGCCTATCGGCTTCACACTACTTACTGGCCTATCGGCTTCACACTACTTACTGGCATGTGAGTCTCTCACAGAAATGCTACTGACACAATCATGCGACTGTTACAAGTGTGTTATTATGTACCACCAGTGTAGAGGGGAGGATTTGATGCATGTGCACCCTTCTTGATCTGCAGCAAAATAGTCACTACTTCATGAACTAGCACACCTGATTGAATTGACCAATGGCGTGTTACTTTAACCAGGTGTACTAGATCAGGAATAGATCAAAACAGTGACATTCACCACGGGTACTTGAGAAGAGGTTTGGGAAAAGACTGCTAAATCTAACTCCTAGAAGAGGCCTTTGGCATGGGCTACAGTGGCTGTGTGAGCGTGCAGGCACTAAATGGCTTTCACAAAACTGAATGAACAGCTGTCCAACACTTCCCTACCTAACTTAATAACTTGTTAGGGATAGGGTCTAGTTTCCTGAATTTCTGCCTGACTGACGTGCCCAAAGTGGATATTTTGGGGATATTTGGAGAGAGTTCCTCAGTGTGATAAGAGGTATTCCGTTCTGGGAGTTTTTATGCTGTGTCACTGAGCAATTCAAGGCTGCCCCTCGTGAGGTGCTCGCACAAACAAGGACTTTGTGTAATGAGCATCATGCGCCTGTTGTTTTCATAAATTCAATTGCGCTAATTTAACAAACAGCACTGGAGATTGGGAGGCTTCAGTGGTAGTTGTAGTGGGTTGACACTGGGTGAACGTAGCCCTATACTTCCATGAAGCAGTTGAAAAAGCGGACGCCTGTCTAGCATCACAGCACCATCATGCTCTTTTTGAGAGCTGTATTCTGCTCTTTCATCCCACTCCTCCAAGTGAGGGGAGGGGGCAAGGGAAGCGACTCAGTGTGAGGTTGTTATTGTTTTCTGTGTGTTGGACTGAGTGGAGCCATGGACTGTAGATTACATGCTTTTAGCTGCATCTGTGTTCAGCTCATTGTAAGGATGGGCGACCACCTGTACCCTCCATGTCCATTAGCTTCCCGTCAACATTATATTTTTGGACTTGAACCCGTGACCCCCAAGCAACAGGAGCCATTCCCCAAGCCCCTGCGCCTTTGGTTCAAAAAGCAAGCCACCAACATGTCTGGGTTTAATAATAATAAAATAAAAAAACGAAGCCAGAATCTTAGCAATTACATTCCATTCTAGTTTACAAACTGTCTCTGGTAGCGAACGTTCATACAAACTTTCAAGCTATTTAACGTCAGACTCTAATTCAAGGACCCCAGCAGTATGTTCTACCTGGAATGCAAACCCAGTGATCTTCCCTCTGATGAACAGGTTGTATTATTTACCTCTGTGTAAATACAGGATACAGGACGGGTATTTTCTGTCCCAATGGGTTCAAAGTCATGATGTCGGGTGCAGACAAAAATGTAGGCAGTTGCCTGTTTGTCCACTTTTAAACTATAGGAGTCACACACACCTCTACATACAGTAATAACACTAAACTGACATGGCCCACAGGAACGCACAAGTGCGCACGCACGCACACACATGCACACACACACACTCAGAAATACATACAAATACTAGAAACCAGTTCCATTAACAGTGAGATTGTTATTAAAATGAAGAACTATCAAATACTTTGAATTTGCCTATAGTTCTTTGCTAGAATGGTGGATCTTCTCCCTTGCAAAGATCCATACTGCAAATGGTACTTAATTAAGTAGCCTTGCACAAACCTTGGCTTGTGTGAGCCAGAACGGCTAATAGAGGCAGGAGTCTATCTCCTGTTTCTGTAGTGTGAGGCATCTTGATGTAGAAGTACACCCCTGGAAGGGACGCTAGGCTATTGCAGGGCCTTACCCTCAATCTCCTCAATCTCCTTAATGCTTAGTGCCAAGCAGGTCCCACTTTTACAGTCTTTGGTATAACTCGGCCGGGGATCAAACTCCCAATCGTCCTTAATTACCTTCCAGGGCAGCAGGTAGCCTAGCGGTTAAGAGTGTTAGGCCAGTAACTGAAAGGCTGCTGGTTCAAGTCCTGACTAAGTGAAAAATCTCTGCGATGTGCCCTTGAGCAAGGCACTTAACCCTAGTTGCTCTGGATAAGAGTGTCTGATAAAATGTAAATCTCAGGGCTGACACTAACCACAATGCCACAGAGTTGGTAGACAGAATGGACTCATTATGTATCTGTCTCAATACTCAGACTGTGAAAACATTGTATGATTATACTAGTGTTATGGACATCTTTTATGTTTCCTTTAACAACTTTGTCCAGCTGTGTTTGTCATGTAGATAGCAACAGACAACATGGGTAAAAAGTTACATCGCATGGAATTACATGGAGAAACCAGAAACAAAAAAAATTATAGAACATGTTACAAGTAGCAGGACTTTGGATGTGTGCTGATTTTGTGTTTGGCGGTAAAGTTTACGATCAATAATTTGAGACTAACGACTATTTTCCTTCGGTTATGGTGAACGATTTGGGTCCTTTGATGGCAATCATTAGCAACCATGAACAAAGATTATCACAGTTACAGACTATGTCTTGTGATGCTGCAACTGGCTTGCATCTCAGTAGGTACAACCTCTTCTTGGTCACAAAATAGCAATCTGTAATAGTGTTACTAATGTAGCACTGAATTGGTAAGGCATCTGACTTCTTGTAAATGCTTGTTTATGTCTCTGGCTTACAGTCGGCTACATTAATATTTGGAATGGTGACTCAAATAACCTTTTTTTAACCTGATTAACGGTGCTAGGCTGGACCATTTACTGGAAGCGTGCATGTCACAGGTGAGTGAAGTTGCAGGTCAGACAGCTTGTCATTCATTCTTGATTGTACAGTACAGAGTATAAAAGCTTGCTCCCATTCAAAGTAGTGTACACACATCCAACCAGGTACACATGTGCAGAGTACAAAACAAGACCGTGGAAAATATGCTTGACATTTAGGTTGTGAGAATTCGAAAGCTACTTCTGGAGAAAAAGAAAATGGCTTCTTAGGCCTTGCTAAGCAAACGACCTTCTGAGAGAGACAGGGAACCTGTTAAGAAAGGTCAAAATGCCATGAAAATCACGTTGGGAAAAAAAAATCATGCGTTGATACAATGTGAGCCATTTTCTAAGAATGCTCATGTTCTCAAACTCAACACATTTGTCATCATAATGATTTATATGCCTAATGAATAAACAAAATCAATGAATATTAAATGATCACTGACGTATGGGAACTATGTCACCGTCACAGCCTGCGCTTGAACTGCACATACAACACTGAGATCTACTGTAGCAAACCCCTGATTTCTACAATGTGCAGAGTGAGATAGTAGGGATAGGAAGTTTACTAGTTCCATCCAGTGGCTACTCACAACCGTTACACAGAGGGCCCTATTCTAATGAAGCTGCTGCACTGCCTATCTTGTGTTATGATAATGGTAATTTAGTATCAAATCAATATGTTTTGATGTTGAAATAAAACTGATGATTTCTTTTTTTTTAAACACATTCTCTTTCTGCACAGAATGTGGTTTAAGTGCACACAGTAAATGTCAAAATACCAATTGTGATCAAATAGGGCATCAAATGGTAGGATGACAAACTATTACCATCTCATCCATTTAAATTAGGAATTATAACTTGTCCTGAAATCTATTTTATTTTACCTTCTGGCCTGGACTGAATGGACTTGAAATAGAATACTCATAAAGTTTGTATACAAATATATTTACAGTACATATGGTTTAATATTGCCATTACCCAATTTCTATTCATTATTACCCAATAACAGCAGTAACTCAAACCCTAATGTTGTTGTGGTTTGTAGTCTACTGTTTAGCGTGAATGTAGCGTTTACATGTTCTAAGGAATAAGCCTAACGGTACATCTCTGTCAGAACATGTGGCACCCTCAGTCAAAGCACGAGGGCGCCACTTCTCTACGCATGCCACCAATAGGTTTAAAGTACCAGAAAATACCCAATGTTACCACATTATTTCCTATCAAATACCAGGTAAATACCAGTCAAAACAGCAGTGGTGGATAAAGTACCCAATTGTCATACCTGAGTAAAAGTCAAGATACCTTAATAGAAATGACTCACGTAAAAGTGAAAGTCACCCAGTACAATACTACTTGAGTAAAAGTCTAAAAGTATTTGGTTTTAAACTATACTTAAGTATCAAAAGCAAATATAATTGCTATAATATACTTAATATACTTAAGTATTAATAATTTCAAAATCATTATATTAAGCAAACCAGACTGCACCATTTTTAAAAATGTTTATGTACTTACTGAAAGCCAGGGGCACACTTCAACACTCAGACATCATTTACAAACAAAGCATGTGTGTTTAGTGAGTCCGCCAGAGGCAGAAGGATGACCAGGGATGTTCTCTTGATAAGTGCGTGAATTGGACCATTTTCCTGTTCTGCTAAACATTCAAAATGTAACAAGTACGTTTGGGTTTCAGGGAAAATGTATTAAGTATAAAGTGAAAGTAGTCAAAAATATAAATAGTAAAGTACAGATACCCCCCAAAACTACTAAAGTAGAACTTTACATCACTGCAAAACAGTACTGCTCATTTTTTTGTGCTACAGATAAAATATGCCTACTCTACACATACAGAAGGTAGAATCATTGAGATATGACGCACTCATTACTCAAGCGCTAATAATTCATTGATATCAACAGGAAATGTGTCATTTCATATTTGCATATCTCAAGTTGGGATTGAATAGTACACGAAATAGTGTGACATGACAGAGTTACACAGGAGTGTAAAACCTTCCCAGTATGAACAAAACAGAGAGGGAGAGAGCAAACCACCCACAGGGCATACACTGGTTGAATCAACGTTGTTTCCACATCATTTCTATGAAATTTGGTTGAACCAACGTGGAATAGACGTTGAATTGATGTAAAGGACAAACTTTCATGTAGTAAACATCAAGAAAACCCAGTTCTGTCAAGGGGAGCTCAGGTAGGTCACATCACAGATATGCATTAGCTGAAAAGAGAGAAAGGGGGAGTGTTCTATGATATGGAATGCACTGGATATATGGAAGTGTTTTCGGTTCACTCTATTGTAGTGCTTTAATAGAATGGAAATTTAATGGTAGCTATTTTCAGGGGCGCAACTTTGGTTTTAGAAGTGGGGGGACATACCTTTTTTATCCAATCGGACAAACACTCCAAACAGCCTACCCGACCGCTCGCAGGCGTCCGCATCTTCCTAAAGCACACCATTGCCTCGTTTTGTATCACATTCCAATCATAAAATTGGGGGGGGGACAAAAATGACATTTCAGAATGTGGGGGAAACATGTCCCCCCCCCTCCTGTCCCCAGTGAAAGTTGCGCCCCTGGATATTTTGAATGATAAAACATTTAATTGCCTTGAAATGAAATGTAGGTATTCTGGAATAACTACCTTCTCTGTTATAAGGATCCTGATGCATTTGGGCTCCAGATCCACTAAGACTCAAGTAAGCTTTATGCAGAAACAGCACTATGAAGTTATTTTCAGTTTATGTGAATGGAAATTGCATCACTTGTAATTCTCAGAAATGCACCCCTAATATATTTAGATGACATCAGTGTTTTCCCAGGAAGATTGCATCAAATGGGCTTCCAACAACTATTTCAATGATTCAATGATTTTTTATTTAACCTTTACTTAACTAGGCAAGTCAGTTAATTAAGAGCAAATTCGTACATTTACAATGATGGCTCCCGAATGGCGCAGCGGTCTAAGGCACTGCAACTCAGTGCTGGAGGCGTCACCACCGACCCTGGTTTGATTCCAGGCTGTATCACAACTGGCCGTGATTGGGAGTCCTATAGGGCGGTGCACAATTGGCCCAGCCTCGTCCGGTTTAGGGTTTGCCCGGGGTAGGCTGTCATTGTAAATAAGCATTTGTTTTTTAACTGGCTTGCTTAGTTAGTTATTACATATTAACACTTACCTGTCAACATGCCAATTTAACACACATGTACGTGTTATAACCTGTGTATGTATTTAACAAAACTAGGGATCAGATACTGTAGCTACTAGCTGGAGGTGACAAAATACCCAGGACATGACTAAAGGGGAGGACTGAGTCTTGGGAAATTGTAGTTTTACGTTCCATTTTACAAACATTCTATACCAAATGAAATACAATGAGTAGACTGAAAGCAGCTCCAAGTCCCTCGTTGTTTACAGATCCCATGAAACCGGATAGGTGTAAACAATATGGCAGAAGCTCCCCAAAGCCCATTGAAAAGGCTAGATGGTGCCATCACCATTATTGCTTACATTTATACGGCTCCTTCAGATCTGTTAACACAGAAGGGATGGGGGCTAGGGGTTCAGGTCAAACATGTATGTCCCATACATACAACTTTTATGAGGGCCTGATTACATAATTGAGTTAGAGTTCTCTGCACTAGACAACACAGCCTTAAAAATGGTCACAGATTTTAGTCCATCAGATTCCTTCTTCAGATACTTCAAATCACTAGGTTCCATCCTGATACTACATGTCTGTACAAGTCACATTTAGCTGTGGTATTACATTATACTGTGATCATGTAATACTCACAACACAGTTTGTAAAAAAACAACAACAACCATAAAAACATTGAACTCTGGCCTTTGTCTATAAACATGTAGGTTTGGTACAGTGACCATTCAATTTGACATGCTAAGTTACATCTGGATGCCAGTTACCTTGTCGTCAGTGGGAGTGGGAACCTACTGTAGTTAAATATGTCCCCTAGAGAACTGTCAGTGAGGGTGGGAGTGGGAACCTACTGTAGTTAAATATGTCCCCTAGAGAACTGTCAGTGGGGGTGGGAGTGGGAACCTACTGTAGTTATATATGTCCCCTAGAGAACTGTCAGTGAGGGTGGGAGTGGGAACCTACTGTAGTTAAATATGTCCCCTAGAGAACTGTCAGTGAGGGTGGGAGTGGGAACCTACTGTAGTTAAATATGTCCCCTAGAGAACTGTCAGTGAGGGTGGGAGTGGGAACCTACTGTAGTTAAATATGTCCCCTAGAGAACTGTCAGTGGGGGTGGGAACCTACTGTAGTTAAATATGTCCCCTAGAGAACTGTCAGTGGGAGTGGGAACCTACTGTAGTTAAATATGTCCCCTAGAGAACTGTCAGTGGGAGTGGGAACCTACTGTAGTTAAATATGTCCCCTAGAGAACTGTCATTGGGAGTGGGAACCTACTGTAGTTAAATATGTCCCCTAGAGAACTGTCAGTGGGAGTGGGAACCTACTGTAGTTAAATATGTCCCCTAGAGAACTGTCATTGGGAGTGGGAACCTACTGTAGTTAAATATGTCCCCTAGAGAACTGTCATTGGGAGTGGGAACCTACTGTAGTTAAATATGTCCCCTAGAGAACTGTCAGTGGGGGTGGGAGTGGGAACCTACTGTAGTTAAATATGTCCCCTAGAGAACTGTCAGTGGGGGTGGGAGTGGGAACCTACTGTAGTTAAATATGTCCCCTAGAGAACTGTCAGTGGGGGTGGGAGTGGGAACCTACTGTAGTTAAATATGTCCCCTAGAGAACTGTCAGTGAGGGTGGGAGTGGGAACCTACTGTAGTTATATATGTCCCCTAGAGAACTGTCAGTGAGGGTGGGAACCTACTGTAGTTAAATATGTCCCCTAGAGAACTGTCAGTGGGAGTGGGAACCTACTGTAGTTAAATATGTCCCCTAGAGAACTGTCAGTGGGGGTGGGAGTGGGAACCTACTGTAGTTAAATATGTCCCCTAGAGAACTGTCAGTGGGGGTGGGAGTGGGAACCTACTGTAGTTAAATATGTCCCCTAGAGAACTGTCAGTGGGGGTGGGAGTGGGAACCTACTGTAGTTAAATATGTCCCCTAGAGAACTGTCAGTGAGGGTGGGAGTGGGAACCTACTGTAGTTATATATGTCCCCTAGAGAACTGTCAGTGAGGGTGGGAACCTACTGTAGTTAAATATGTCCCCTAGAGAACTGTCAGTGGGAGTGGGAACCTACTGTAGTTAAATATGTCCCCTAGAGAACTGTCAGTGGGGGTGGGAGTGGGAACCTACTGTAGTTAAATATGTCCCCTAGAGAACTGTCAGTGGGGGTGGGAGTGGGAACCTACTGTAGTTAAATATGTCCCCTAGAGAACTGTCAGTGGGGGTGGGAGTGGGAACCTACTGTAGTTAAATATGTCCCCTAGAGAACTGTCAGTGAGGGTGGGAGTGGGAACCTACTGTAGTTATATATGTCCCCTAGAGAACTGTCAGTGAGGGTGGGAACCTACTGTAGTTAAATATGTCCCCTAGAGAACTGTCAGTGGGAGTGGGAACCTACTGTAGTTAAATATGTCCCCTAGAGAACTGTCAGTGGGGGTGGGAGTGGGAACCTACTGTAGTTAAATATGTCCCCTAGAGAACTGTCAGTGGGGGTGGGAGTGGGAACCTACTGTAGTTAAATATGTCCCCTAGAGAACTGTCAGTGGGGGTGGGAGTGGGAACCTACTGTAGTTAAATATGTCCCCTAGAGAACTGTCAGTGAGGGTGGGAGTGGGAACCTACTGTAGTTATATATGTCCCCTAGAGAACTGTCAGTGAGGGTGGGAACCTACTGTAGTTAAATATGTCCCCTAGAGAACTGTCAGTGGGAGTGGGAACCTACTGTAGTTAAATATGTCCCCTAGAGAACTGTCAGTGGGGGTGGGAGTGGGAACCTACTGTAGTTAAATATGTCCCCTAGAGAACTGTCAGTGGGGGTGGGAGAGGGAACCTACTGTAGTTAAATATGTCCCCTAGAGAACTGTCAGTGGGGGTGGGAGTGGGAACCTACTGTAGTTAAATATGTCCCCTAGAGAACTGTCAGTGAGGATGGGAGTGGGAACCTACTGTAGTTAAATATGTCCCCTAGAGAACTGTCAGTGAGGGTGGGAACCTACTGTAGTTAAATATGTCCCCTAGAGAACTGTCAGTGGGGGTGGGAGTGGGAACCTACTGTAGTTAAATATGTCCCCTAGAGAACTGTCAGTGAGGGGGGGATCTCGGCAATCAATTCCTGTCCACTCCATCACCTCAAAGGACGTGAACACGCTTTTTAAAGCTTTATTCCATTACAGCCTAACGCTAAGATAAAATTAAGTGTTTTCTTTCTAAAAATGGTGTCTGCAAGATATAGCAGGTCTCTTGCACTGTTTCGAGATCATTGATGGATAAAAAAGCCTACTCATCTGAAATGCATATATACTTAAATTAACATACAACATCAAGACAATGAAATGTAGGTCTTCTAAATGAATGTCAATATCCAAGTTATTTCAATATATTAATACCAGCAGTAACATATCAGTCCCTTCCTTACCTTGAAAAACTCTATTCACAGTCACACCTGCAAAAATAACCGAGAACAACAATAGTATATAGGTCATGGGAGGCTTGGGGCTAGAGCTGGCTAGTCCCCAGACACTGATCAGGGTCGACTTTGGCATCTTTGTCTGAATGCATCCATTCAACCTGCATATAATACATTAAGAATACACGTACAGTCAGTGTTCACCCTGTTATGATCATTCATAATAGCGCATGGCACCTTATGACAGACTAGGAGCCTGCAAGTAAGCATTTGGATGGACAGTGTATACCATGTGTATCCTGTAATAACATTATAGACCCATGAATGCCTACATAAAGCATTTCACACAGGTGTTCCACAGAATGTATTTTGTTTGGAACTATTTCTTTATCTGCAAGTTCATATGTATAAAACTTTGACATAAAGACACCAACTACTGTTTCCATATCTATCCACACAGTAGGTATAACATTAAAAAGCAGTCTGATCACTGTTGTGAAATAACAGGTGTTAAAACTACTTTCATGTATGGATTCTCAATGCGAGGTTTCAATATTTGGCATTTTGAGAACCATGTTACAAACAGTCCATTTTGCATGGTGTAGTCTAGTCCAGTGAAAGCCTGGTGGGGCTTGAAGGACACACCCTGAATGCTACGCAACGTGTTCTTCGAGGACCTGCTCCAAGGCCCTGCTTCCATTCTTCAAAATGCCCTCTATGGCTGCAGCGTCCATTACTGGGTGCTTGGCCCTGCATTTGTGGGGGTGCTCGCCCCCCGTTTCGAGGAAGGCCACCCTCTTTCCACCGGTGACCCTTCTGTCTGCGAGCTCCGCCTCTCTGGGGTCTGCACAGAGGAGCATGGCTCGCCCGCCGCACCCACCAACGCCCCCGGCCTTTCCACCATGGCAACGGCAGGGAGTGAGGTACAGGTAGAGGAGCACCAGGACGATGCTGACCACACAGGACGCCAGCGTGGTAAATGCCGTGTTAAAATGCTCCCCGCCACTGCTACGTTCCTCCCCGCTCTTGCCCAGTCCGCTGGGGTTACCTACGGAGACGGTGACCTCCAAAGTCTCGTTGGAGCTCCGGTGTCGACCGCGGACTGCCACGCATGAGTAAGTCCCTGAATCCTCACGGAGAGCCCCTCGGATCTCCAGGGTACCGTTGGTGAGGACCGTGAGGCGGCTGCTCTGACCGTCTGTTACGCCCAGTGCCGGGGATCCATCGCCCGGGGTCACCCAGAACACCATCAACCCTTCCCGGAGGGGGAGCGAAACGCCAGGGCACGGCACCATGAGCCAATCACCAGGCTCTGCCTGGTAAGACACTTCTACAGTTCCATGGAACCCACCCTGAGGGCTAGCAGAACAATTCAGCCACTCCTCCTGACCCAGGCTGCATGGATACTCCTCCCTGAAGTCTAGTAGGGGACGGTACTGCCTCCTCTCCCAGTACTCCAGCATGGCTCGCAGGGCACAGTCGCACACCAACGGGTTCCCCTGCAAATAGATGCCACTCTGCTGCCAGGTGGCCAGAGAGAGTAGGCTCTGCACGGGCACCTGCCTCACCATGTTCATCGACAAATCCAGGAAACGCAGACATGGCAGATCCCCATCTCGCTGGTAGAGCTCCAGGGGGAAGGCAGTCAGTCTGTTCCCGCCCAGATACAGCCTTTCCAGGCTGCTCAGACCCTGGAAGGCACCCGCCATGGTCTGACTGATGTGGTTTCCAAACAGAAGCAGCACTTCCAGTTCCCCGAGCCCATGGAAGGCAGATGCGTTGAGCCGAGACAGCCCATTGGACGAGAGGTCCAGGTGGCGAAGGTGAGGGGTGGGGGCGAAGGTGTCCGGTGCCAGATGGGTAATGGCGTTTTGACTGAGGACCAGCGTGGTCAGCCTGTCCAGACACCGGTCTGGCCAATCCAAGAGCAGAGCAGTGAGGACATTGTGACTGAGGTCCAATCGGGTGACATAGCCAGGGAGGTCAGGGGGAACGGTTGACAGATTGAGACCACTGCAGGAGACGATGTCGCTGGCACACAGGCAGGGTGGTGGGCAGGCGGCCGTGAACGTCATACGGGACAGACACATGGACAGGAGGAATGCCAAGGTAACCCTAAAGCCATGTAAATGCCCGTCAATGGACACACCCAGCGGTTGTGGCACAACGGGACACATTCTACTGTTTGATGGCTGAGTCTCAGCTTGTTGGTGAAGAAGTTGCAAACATCTTATGAGCCACTCTTAAGCGTCCCATTCAAAAAGAGAGCGAGAGAGAGCGAGAGACACACAGAGAGGGAGAGATGGGTATTAGCATCCGATAATGTCATATGACAGTGATTAACTTGTTTTCTCTGCAAAATAACCTTAATGCTAGAGTCCTTAATTAAAACAATAAAAAGCGGCCATCCCACCTCTGTTTTGGTAAAAAACTGAGGGATGGACATGGAGAAATGTAACCACTCTCAAATCATAGACAGAGCTGTGGATGTAAGGACTGATGATCCATTATATCAGAATTATAGTTTTAACCACGTTTTGAGGCTTTACAGTGTTTGTTTACATTGTTTACAAACATTGGAGTAAAATATGCTTACATTTTGGGTTCTGATGAGGTTATACAGTTGAACTAAACTCATGAGTAATTAGCTATTAAATTTGATAACCATCTGGTTTATGCTCGTTTAGAAGGCAATTTACAGTGGAATTAGCTCGAACCATCATGTAGTTTGTACTAGTGAAACTGTTATTTTACCAGCTGAAAATTAGGCTATAAGGGAATAGATTGAGTCTCATAGAAAATACTCCCAGAGAGCTGCAGAACAAAAGAAAAGGTCCAAGCAATAGAAAGTTGAACATAACCACTTACATTTCCAAACGATGAAGATCCTCACAATAATGCGACATCGTTTCTTCGTATTGTGACCAAAACCAATGAACGTATTTCGCTCTCTGGAACTGTTTTCATCTCATACAAGATGCCTAGGCTATATTCCGTTATAAAAAAAAAATGGAACCAATACTTCATACAATAAAATACACTTTCTAGTGTATTGTCATCTCCAAACAGACTCCAAAAGCGTCAAAATGAAAGCAGGGCTTGCGGTTGCTCACGAAATAAATATGGCACATCGATAGTAGGCTAAGGCTATTAAACCAATTAGTCGACTTGTTTCGTCGCGTCCCCGACAAATTAAACCGTTGCTTGGATGCCACGGTGTGCCTGGGTAGGTTACGTTATTGCGCAGCATCAGTTGGTCTACAACCCTGAATTGATTTTATATATATATACAACGTGTAAACACAGACTTTGCAAATAAACATGTTTCATTTACAAATAAAACAATGGATACTGTCGGCTGATAGATGGACCTATTATTGATAATCAGGCTGCAACAATTGCATTATAATATTGGCATTAGCGTTATTGACTGAAATATATAAACATATAAACGCCACATGTAAAGTGTTGGTTACATTTATCATTAGCTGAAATAAAAGATCCCAAACATGTTCCATAATGTACAAAAAGCTTATTTCTTTCAAATTTTGCGCAACAATTTGTTTACATCCCTGAAAGTGAGCCTTTCTCATTTGCCAAGATAATCCATCCACCTGACAGGTGTGGCATATCAAGAAGCTGATTAAACAGCATGATCATTAAACAGGTGCACCTTGTGCTGGGGACAGTAAAAGGCCACTAAAATGTTTTGTCACACAACACAATGCCACAGATGTCTCAAGTTGAGGGAGCATGCAATTGGCATGCTGACTGTAGGAATGTCCAACAGAGCTGTTGCCAGAGAATTAGACGTTCATTTCTCTACCATAAGACGCCGCCATCATTTTAGAGAATTTGGCAGTACATCCAACCGGCCTCACAACTGCAGACCACGTGTAACCACGCCACTTACACATCCAGCTTCTTCACCTGTAGGATTGTCTGAGGGGAGGGGATTGGTGCTGAGGAGTATTTCTGTCTGTAATTATAGGGGGCTACTACTACCATATTTACAATTTTTGTTGCTAAAGGCTAATCAAATGTAATTTGTAATATACAAGTCTAATCAAGAAATGTAGGCTATGAAAGCAAAGAGATCATTACAGATATTGATCAAATCCATAATCAGTAAGTGCAATCAAAGGTTTTTTCTTGAATTATGTAGGCTACATCCCACTGGGCACAGATGTCAGTTCAACATCTAGTTTTGATTTATATTTGGTTGAGTTGTCAACTAAAGTGAATTCAACAACAACAACAAATTCACCATGTCATTGGATTTAGGTTAAAAGTTGGGCGAAAACCCCCCGATATACCCTTATGTTGATGACTTTTGGAAAATCCAATCAGTATTCCACTCAACCAGTTTTTGCCCTGTGGGATGTTTCTTTGGCCAAACATGTTATTGCATGTTGTTCATTGAAAGGATCCTGTGTTGACACAATTAGGTGGCCTATCCCATATCTCTCAAGTCTCCACTTTTTAAACCTTTGTTTAACTAGGCAAGTCAGTTAAGAACAAATTCTTATTTACAATGACAGCCTGGGAACAGTGGGTTAACTACCTTGTTCAGGGGCAGAACGACAGATTTTGACCTTGTCAGCTCAGGGGATTCGATTTAGCAACCTTTTGATTACTTGCCAAACTCTCTTAACCCCTAGGCTACCTGCCGCCCCACTTATAGGGCCAATCCTCTGTTGAAACAATAACAAAGCATCAACCCTGCCTCTGTTTTGGTAAAAAGCCAAGGGTTGAGCCTGGAGAAATTTAAACATTCAAATTCATAGACAGACATATACGTTACATCAAAGGTGTTGTTTTAACCATTAATACCATGTTTTAACTAGGTTTTGAGGCTATACAGTGCTGAGGCAATACATTTACAATGTTTACAATCATTGTAGTAAAACCAGCTTATATTTTGGGTTCAGATGGGGTGTGACAGTTGAACTGAGCTCATGAGGCATTAAGTTATATTCTTCAATAATGTGTATATATAATTCATTTATGAGTCCAAAAATGGATGCAGCAACTGCAGTTTGCCCCTCGTTCTACCCCTGAGCAAGGCAGTTAACCCAGTGTTCCTGGGCGACGATGACGTGGATGTCGATTAAGGCAGCTCCCCGCACCTCTCTGATTCAGAGGTTAGGCTAAATGCGGAAGACACATTTCAGTTGAATGCATTCAGTTGTACAACTGACTAGTCATCCCCCTTTCCCTTTAAGTCATACGAAGACAGTGGCCTATTTCAATCGGAATAGAGAGTAGCATGGTTATAGCAATCACCATATGTCTTCTACCACAGTCTTTAGTGGAGAAGAACTTCAACAGACATCCACTGTAACAAACTGGTGCATTGAACTGTATTTGGTACCTGAAAATGGAACAATAGATTGATTGTATAAGAAAATAATTACAGGTCTACAGTATATATTAATACCAAATAATCAACACTTGTCTACTTTGGATAAAATATAATATATTTCATAACTGAATATGAGGTACTCTTACTGTCACAACAAAGGACATACTGTATGCCATGTCTATTGAACTGCAGTTATTAGGCCTCTCTGGCAACATTTCAAGTCTTTTGGGACAATCTAAAGACCATGGAGCTTTAATTTCAGCCCATACCCCTGACTCATGTGCCTCATTTCCTGTGACTGTGTGCTTTCGAAAAGGTCCCGCTGACATGACCAATGCCTGGTGGTGTTATATTGATGTTATATGCCTCCCACGGGGTAGTATTACCCACATATCCTATTAGGAATAACATTATATTAACAAATTCAGTGCATGGTATAAATCTAACTTTGAAGGGTTTGATCAGCATAACCAATATGAAACACCTCACCCACCTAACAGCTTTTAGCATTGAATATAAAATATCTGATTAGGTAGAATGATACAACCCATCCTACACAGATTCCCTCCCTAAATATGACATGCTGTGCAGTGGTGTAGTGGTTCCTGGAGAAGTAGATATACTCTGTGAAAGAAAAAGAAATCCAAATGGCCCACCCGGCATTGGAAAGGCGCCCTGTGTGAAAACTTCTATGAGAAACAGTGACATACACTCTGAATTACCTAAAATTATTAAAAAAATAAAAAATAATTGGAGGTTCTAAGTCACATTTGTCAAACTCATTCCATGTAGGGCTGAGTGTCTGTGGGTTTTCGCTCCACCCTTGTACTGATTAATTAAGGTCACTAATTATAATAGTAAGGAACTTCCCTCACCTGGTTGTCTAGGTCTTAATTGAAAGGAAAAAAACTAAAACCTGCAGACACTTGGCCCTCCTTGGAATGAGTTTGAACCTCCTCTTCTAAGTCCACAACAACAATGCTTAAACCACATCAGGAGACCACCTTTGAGGTCTGAGAAAAATCAAATAAATAGTTTTTTGATTGTAGTTACCCTTTTATTCAAGTGTGCAAGCACATAGCACTGTTGTTTGGTTAGCGGTGCTTCTATAGCACATGAGATGGAGTTTTCAAAACAAATGGCCACTGGATTGATGCAAATACTCATGATATCATTCAGCCAGGTAGGCTACTTTGTAGCCGGTTAACATTTAATTGAGAAGGTTTTGGGAAAGCCTTTCCATATACCAGAAGGCGGTTAGTCCCATCAATTGGTAGCATTTACTTTCTAAAGACTTCCTCATATGAATACTCCTGTTCTGTTGGTTTTCTTTAAACTTTATTTCATTGTCTTGCAACCAAAGGCATAATCCTAGTCATATTAGCAACCCATTATGTTGCATCTTTAGATCTCCCCTCTTTTAAAATGTCTAACGGATATTTAGATCTCTGTCCATGAAACTGCTCACATGTGCGGTGGGCATTTCAGAACAAGGTTTTCCCGCAAATTGCATTTTGGAACATTTGCAAGTAGGCCTACCCCCATGTAGCCTCTGCGGACTCCCCAACAACCAGATGTTCAGTTTTGAGGGAAATAGAGCCTGGGATGCGACTTTTGGATGTTAACAAGGTGACGCTCCAGCTTAACTCCTCCTCCGCCTGAACTGGATTGGTTGAACAGTGCAGAAGAGAACCTCTCCCAACAGATGTTTTCCTTCTTGTCAAGACCAGTATCTAGGGGATCTAGTTTCAGGCATTTCTTTTACGCCTGATACATTAGGTTAAACTCCGTGTGCATATTGGTGCTTAAAATGTGAAGGAATAATAGTTTATCAACATTTTAAGATAAAATGGTCTGTTCCATCAGCCTTATTAATACAGCGTACACTGTACCTCCACTACACTAGTCCTACTTTGATATGCATCGTGGGGATTCAAAAGTGAGTATACGTAATGCCCACTGAAAAATAAGTGGGTATACGGGGTATACATGCGTATACCCTCCACTACACCACTGACTGTAGGTTGATTTTTACCGTAACAGCCAAGACAAAATCTCCCTATGTGAAGTTATATCATATAGTTTTGTTTAATCCATCACATAGCCTTTAAATGTCAATTAACTTTGTAGCTTTCATTGCTTTCCATAATGATTGTCTTAACTTTTCAGAGGTTTTGGACAATGTTACAAAGAGTTAAGGGTGAACTCCTTGCCCGCTGTAAACTTGAATGCAGCCTACATCCAAATTGCTGCTAGCTTGCCGGGCAATCAGATCAGATATTAATTTAGATCAATAGCAAAACAGGTCCTACTATATAGGTAAACTGGGAGACAATATTTTTGAAAGCAGGCCTCCATTTTGGATAAAGACAAGTTTAGTCACGACACCCATTGCATGTGCACCGGCGCACCTGACACCGTTGTAGTGTCACAAGTGATGCTTTAGGAAGCAGTGACAATAGTACCTGATAAAACTACAGAGCAGCTTGAGTCCATTTAATTCCCGCACCCAAAGTGAAGTCAATTCCATTAGCCATATGGGAATTGAATGGGAGGCCTACAGGGTAATCCAGACTTGCTCTATAATCACTATGCACTTGTAATTATGAGCTTCCCATCCCGGACACCATGACAGACACACTCTGCCTTAGGGACGGTTGTCATGGAAATCATCATCAAAGGGGATGGTCTCGAGAGCTCTGCAAAATGTCCAACCACCACGACACATCGAGGATTGAATGACAGAAATGGGATGATTTACCCCAGACACCTGCTGCATTTATAGTCTGGTCACACCGAGGGGTGTCTCGATGATCTGAACCTGTATAACTTATCTTTTGTCAGATATAACAGCTTTTTGGAAGCCTTGTTATTTCAGGTGAAGTTTTATCTTCTGTTTTTCAAAACTTTGGTGATGCTGACTGTACAAATATGATTGAATTTCAGGGAAATCCTCATTTTTGACTGGACAGGACCTGATTCAAGAAATCTGTTTCTCAGTTGCCCAAAGAAAAATAATTATTGCTGCCAAGCGGCATTCACCTCACTCACTATCTTAGCAACAATGAGTACTTGGGTTCATATACCTGTTATTACAAATGTCAACAAACTAAACAAAAGTCTTGGCAGATGGACTCACCGACTCTGATGACTAAACTCTTATGGATGAATCCTCAGGTTGGGTGAGCTCTGTGCTCTGGCTGCAGTAGTGGGCCTTTAAAAACAAGCAACAATGGCATATGCAATGTTCTTCCTTCAGCAAATCCACAGAGTACGTACATGTACATGGAAAAGTCAATGAAGTGGAATTAGTTGTGAGGAGTACCTCCAAAGGAACCGTACTAGCTACAGTAAAACATGGGTTTTCAAATTCCTTGGTGTCCACGTCACTAAGGATCGATCATGGTCCACATTCATGAAGAGGGCACGACAACGCCTCTTCCCTCTCAAGAGGCTGAAAAGATTTGGCATGGGTCCGCAGATCCTCAATATGTTCTACAGCTGCATCCCCAAGCCATAAGAATGCTAAATAGTTAGCTATATAGTTAGCCAAATAGCTATCTATATATATTGACCCTTTTTGCAATAACTTTGACTCATTACATAAGCTGCTGCTAATGTTTGTTATCTGTCACTTATTTCTAGTTATACTATATGTACATATCTACCTCAAATGACCTCGTACCCCTGTACATTGACTTGGTACTGGTGCCCTGTGTATATAGCCCAAGTTAGTTACTCACTGTGCATTTATTATTATTAAGTGTTTTACTTTACAATTATTTCTCTCATTTTCTTTCTCTCTGCATTGTTGGGTAAGTAAGCATTTCACTGTTAGTTTACAAAGGATGTGGTGAATAAAAATGTATTTAGTTTATGCTGCTAACCCTTCCGATGCTTATGGTCTCCCAAGTTGTCCCTCTTTAAACACTTGACCACTTTCTCACCTGGCTCCCCTTCTTCTTCCTGTGTAACACTTTTTATCATCCATGCCAAAGAAACCAAAAACGTCAATCAAGCCCGATTGATTGCACCTGCTGCTCATTCCTGGTACAGAGTGATTCAAGTTAGTAAGGAGCTAGGTTTCCATCCAATACATTTCCCACCAAACTGAATTGTTGTGGATAAAAATCCGAGTGTGATGATGAAGTGCACAGAAAATGTACTTTTTCCTCTTAGGTTTTCATGTACCAAATAAAAATCTAATGTCCAATGTATTCCATCACATTTTCAACTTTACCAATAGTTTTGTCACAAAAGGTTAAATAAACAATGAGCCTACTCTGGTCTTGGCACGTGCGCTCTAGCCAACAGCTGTCACGCCCTGACCTTATTTATCTACGTTTTATGTATTATTTTGGTCAGGTCAGGGTGTGGCGAGGGTGGGTATGTGTGTTTTTGTCCTGTCTAGGGTTTTGTATGTCTAGGTAATGTAGGTCTATGGTGGCCTGAATTGGTTGTTTATCGTTGTCTCTGATTGGGGATCCTATTTTGGTTGCCATTTTTCCATTTTGGTTTTGTGGGTTATTGTCTATGTGTAGTTGCCTGTCAGCACTCGTGTCTTATTAGCTTCACTGTTGTTGTTGTGTTTGTTTAGTGTTCTTTGTGTAATAAAAGAAGAATGTATTATCACACCTTGGTCTCCTCGTTATGACGAACGTGACAACAGCTGTCAGATTCTGTGCGGGTAGGATCTGCGGGTATGTTAGTCTGCAATACATGAGATTATTATGGATAAGAGCGAGAATATTTGTATTTGTCAAACAGCAGTCAAGCATTGATTGGAAACGCGGTTACTGTTATGAATTGCAAGACTGTCATCTTTTTCCATATAACGCTGCATACTGCACCTTTGGGCTCCCGAGTGGCGCAGCGGTCCAAGGCACTCCATCTCAGTGCTAGAGGCGTCACTACAGACCCTGGTTTGTTTCCAGGCTGTTTCACAACCGGCTGTGATTGGGAGTCCCATAGGTTAGCGCACAATTGGCCCAGCGTCGTTAGTTTGGCCGGGCTGTCATTGTAAATAACAATTTGTTCTTAACTGACTTGCCTAGTTAAATAAAATACAAATAAAATACAAAAAAACAACTTTACATGGGTGAATTATCATAGTGAAACATATGGAAGATTTTTAAAACACAGAAATACTGGCAGATTATGATAAACACCTGACTGCACGTGTACAAACCCCTAAGGTAGATGCTGGGCTAAGTGCCTGTGTGTGTGCACTTCTGTGCGTGTGTATTTGTATGTGTTAGTGTTCGTAATACATTGGGTCTGGTAAGTAGTGTCTTCTGCAGGTCACGGCTGTAAGGGGATGTGCTACTGGGTTATCTTACATCCCCTCATCCCCTGCAGGTCAGGGGTCACCAAGGCAATGACATTAGAGGTGTAACTTTAGCCCACCCTTCAAAGTTCCCACCTAACTTTGTTTACGACCTATGGGGAGACAGTGAGAGGAGAGACTGTGACATATGTACAATGCACTTGACATGGGACAGGACTTATTTGTGGAGGAACGTAGCTGTTTTTCTGGTTGATTTGTGATATTTTATTGGTGCTTCCCATTACTGTATTTTTTGTATTTTAATGTGTGTGTGTATAATGTGTATATTTATGTTGTATTATACAGGGCACATCTTCCCTGTTAAAATAAAGGTAAAATAATTTTAAAAAAAACATTCAGCGAGAAGGAGATGTACGTTCGGAAAGTAAACAAGTAAATTAACAGGTTAGTTTAGCAGGAGATTGTGAAACCGTTGTAGACAAATACATTAGAGTTATGATGGGTCTGCGTTTGCAAATTTAGCCAGATCTATAATTTTATATTTATTCACTTAGATTTCTTACATGCCTCCTCTGAAAGCATTCACATTTGACATTTGACCATAATCTCTAAATGACATTCAGTTACATGTGCGAGAAAGGTCAGACATGATTGGCTATGAAACTATTAAGCAGCATTTCAAAATGTTTGACTGAGAGAGACGCAGCACACACTATATTATTGTTGATTTATTAAATATGGAACTAATTTCATAATTCGTTTTTTTGCATCAATTTTTAACAGTACCATGTGTTCTTTCAGAATGAATGAATTTGTACGGTTGGTGGACCTGTAAAAGTGAGGGGAATAAGACTCTTGTTGTGACACTATTTCCAAGAACAGGACTGGTGCCATAACATTTCATATAAACAGAAATGGGTTCCATGGACAAGTCAATAAATAGAATGTGGTACCTTTGACCCAGTTTCTTGTGTGGGGAAGGTGAAAAGTGGTGCACTATTGACCTAATTGCCACTTTCACAGGGACAAGCGCCGACAGATTCACTCTTAAAAATGGTCCCTTTCAACGTATTGGGTGCACGCAGCAGGTCACGGTTTGGACAGGATGAGAGTAGCTTTCCACATCATCAACCGTGTTATTGGACTACATTATTATCTATCTGCTGTTACAAGGGTTGTAGGCGCACTTAAGTGTGTGTGTGTGAGATGGAACAGGCTGCTGTGTCGCTCCAGGCAACCAGTGAGTGGTTATTTCTCTCCCTGTAGCAGGGACAGAGGAAGACAGTCATACATCTAATCTGTTTGTGCAAACAGCCTGCGAGGAGGGCTCTTTATCAGCAACGTTAGGGCCGACAGCTGGGGCCCTGACATTCAAGGACATGCACCATTTCACTGTCGCCACGGGAGTGCTGAAATCATTTATGACATATGATAAAAATACAAGACCATGTTAGAAACCAACACAAATCAGTTGTGTGTTGGTGCTTTCTGTTGCTCAAAGGGCCTATGCATTATTCTGGCAAAGTTCTCACTGGGGTTGGGAAATGCCTGAGGGACCATCACTGTGATTCAGGTGTGCTAGAGCTTTTTCACCCTCACATTGAAGTTCTGGATCCTGACAAAATAGTTTTTACCTGTGAGCCTTGATCTTGGGGTATACAAATTTGACCAGTATCAAACCTAAGTTGTCTGTGGTAGCCCACCAAGCTAAAGCCTTCGAATTAGCTCTAGGAGCTGACATGGGTTTTCAGGTATCAGGCATGGTTGATTGATAGGCAAGCAAAATTCAAGGAACCACACAAAGCAGGGGGTCTCTTCAATTAAAATCTGAAAGTCTATATTTGAGAACTTCTATTAAATGTTATTGAACACCGATTAATTTGGGTATAACATTATGAGACATTGTGTTTGATGTCTGAATCGTGGCTGAGACAGACTGGAGAGGCAGACAGAGTAGTCCTGCGTGAAAAAGTATTAGAAAATGAGTTTGAATGGATTGATTAAAAAGACTAGAGAAGGATACACATTTGAAGAAAAGAAACCCCAGACGGGTCAAGGAACACTGGTCACCGGTCTGAACCAAATGGATGAAAATTAAAATGAAGTTTTACATCCCCATCAGACAGTAGCCTGGACATAGAAATAGAATCTATTCATTCATTCTATTTGACATAGCTGCCAAAATACAGGATACGAGGCCATGGCTGATATGATCGCAGATTCCCAGGATAGCCTTACGCAACTCAAAGCCGGTGTCAGGGATAATCCTCTTAAAGGAGAAAATTTGCCTTAATAGAAAACAAACCCGCCATGTTTCCCCTCTCCTGTTTTTAATCATCAAAATGGAGAGTTTACGTGTGGATGTGCACCCTGCGCTAACTCCTCCACCACACCACAGTAACCAACCTGAAGGACATGGCACTGGACTACATAGAATTTATAGCCTCCAATTTGTAGTGATGTGCATCATGTACAAGCATTTAGTTTTTACATCTGCACAGCAGATTACAAGCATTTTGCAAGGGTCAGGAGGATTAAGCATTTTGAATATAGAAAATGGAATAATATGGAAAAGTTATAAAGCTAAAAACAATGTAGAAAGACACCCTTCTGGAAACGGTGGTTATTAGATGATTAGTACATCCATGTATTATTAAGTAAGCTACATCTCTGACTCAGGTGCTGATGTGATTTCCAACAGCTTCCAGCTCCACATGTATCAGTTCCAGTCAAGGTCAGACAGTTAGACTAAGAAGGGATACTTTATGTAACCTCAGAATGGCTTTATAATGCTCACACAATATGACCATAGACAACATACTGTAAAAGTGGTTTTCATATAACATACAGAATGGTTTGGAACTTCCCAGTGGCATTACAAAGCCCTTTTCTCAGGCTTCCAGGGTCAAGACAGTTGCAAGATGGGTGTGATTCCATTGTCAAGACAATCAACTTCCAACCAAAATGCTGTCTCTCTTCAATGACATTCAGCCAAGACATTTCCCCCCAACATTTATCGTGTATTTTGTGCTCAAACAGGAACGTGCGATTTCTGCTTGAATCTAGCCCTGTGGTTGCTGCTGAAAAAGGCCTTTCAGTGTGCTCTGGTTGCCAACACGACCTTGACTGGCCACTTCAGCCATCTTCTTGTTTTGTCTTATTAGACCCCTCAACCTCAATCATGAATAAATTACATCTTATCCTCAATTATCCTCAGTTAAATTACATCTTATCCTCAATGTAAGTGTTACCTATCACAGAAAGGGATAACAAGCTAGTTCACCTTGATAGGCTGTTGTATTTGTTTATTCCATGTGTAACTCTGTGTTGTTGTATGTGTCGAATTGCTACGCTTTATCTTGGCCAGGTCGCAGTTGCAAATTAGAACTTGTTCTCAACTAGCCTACCTGGTTAAATAAAGGTGAATACAAAATAAAAAAAATCCTACGGATATGAAAGAAAGTGGTTGATATTGAGGCGGTGCTTGGGGAACCAACTGTTGCCCTTGGCAAAATGTGTATTAATATTATATAAATGTACAGGAGAAAGCTGCCAAGCTTTAAGTATTTTACAGATATTTTATACCAATAATGGTGTAAACCAAACAAGAATTCCACCAGGAGCACAAAAACACTCTACAATGTCACCGTCATCATTGTATTTCCCCTAAAATAAACATAAATGAAGATACTTCTCAGCTTCAAAGTATCAGAACATGACTGTGTTTATCTTTGGACACCTGACAAAAAATTTTGAGAACTAACTGTACACCTATTCCCCCCTCTCTCTCTCTCTCTCTCGCTCTCTCTCTCTCATTGTTTTGAGGCCTGTGGCTGCATCAGAAGATAGGTGTATTGGCACCCCTTGGTGGCCAAGTAGGGAACTGTAGAGGGGAATCAGGTGTTACCACACTAGACACTAGAGGCAGACAGTAGCTACAGTTACTTGGTGGGCAGCCTCTAAACGAGCTGGAGGAGACATCAGTGTTAGTGATGCATACTGTGCTCTGACAACCTGACCTACCCGCTAAGGATGTGCTAACCGCCATGGAGATTCTCGTAGTGGCACATTCTGTCAGATGGAAACATGTTGAGATGGTTTTAAAATGACATCAAAGTGCACATGGGACAATTACAAAACCGGTTTGTAATAAATATGAATTTTTATTAGTCTTGTTGTTAGTATCCATTGTAAAGGAAGGCATTGGATGTTTGAGCAGTCTGTGTCCACTAACACAGATCTGATGGAACATCGTTTCAAAATAACATCTTATTGCAGCACACAATGTAAGCAGAGAACATGGCTGAAGGTTCACAACCTTGTGAAAGCAATTGATCATGATTTCTCATGAGTTTTGTCCTCAAAATAAAAAGGCTAGGATTGTAAACAGGGTTTGTCATTCAACCGCACGGATGACAGAATATTTTTTTAAGTTGTGACAATAGAACTGCAAAAGATTGTTTTTGTGTTTCTTTGAAATCTACATTCAGGTTTTGAAGAAATGTATAGTTGTGAGTCCAAAGTAGAAGGAGCAATCTGGAAAAAAAGTAGTAAACCCATTGTAAAATGTTCCAATGTATGTCCTCTTTTTTCCCCCTCACCCACTGGCCTCTCGGATTCAGAATGACGTACAGTACGTTTGAACACCATGGCGAGGAGCATGCTGACGGTCCTCTTGGGGGCGCTCACCTGGTCCAGTGGGAGACGCAGACAGGCAGGACAGTCCCTGGCGTGCATGCAGCCAATTCTCTGTCATTCCCACTCACAACACCACCGAGCAAAAATGGACCCCAGTATGACCTGTGGAGTCATAGAGAGAGTGTCAGTAGATAATCACAACAGTAGTGGAACCTCTAGACAACAGGAACAAAAGGGACATTACTTATTTCACTTCCTTGCCCAACCTGGTCCCTTGGTTCAATTGGCAAATCTTACTTCGATAGCTGATGTGTGTTGAGCATAAAATGACAGCTGTGCTTCACCCAGATGAGTGGTGCAACACATTGGTCATGCAGGCGAGTTATCCTTCCTATATACAGTATAAATGTAATTCCTATGCGCCACACTCTGCAGCCAACAAACTGTTATAGATTGTCTGTCTGTATTCCGTGCTGGTCCCTTCAGTGCAGTGTAGTTATTTATCACCTGCTTGTGCATTCAGGGCAATGCGTTATGATGGGCCCTGTAATTCTTCTTCTTCTCGTTCTTCTCCTTCTGCAGTCTCTCTAGCTCGGCCTCGTACATCATCTCCTGGATCAGGTACTTCTCCCTCCGCATGCGGTCACGCAGGTCCTTGGGCAGGTCTGGGATCAGGTAGGCGATCAGGTTCTTGATGGTGAAAACCATGTGCTACAAAAGAACACAACACCAATAGTACAGTAATTACAGAAACATCTCGGCTGAATATTGTGTTACGGTTTTGTTGAATGGAATGAATTGTACAAACTAACCTCGAAGACTATGATGAAGGCCAGCCGTGCGGCCAGGACATGCCAGAACTGTAGCGTGTAGGAGTATGGTTCACCGGGCGAGTCCGGGGACTCTCTGTAGTCACGGTACCTGGGGGGTCAAACACAGGGTCGAAAGGTCAAAGGCTATAACTTTTGTGTTCAAACAAGCACAACCATACCAAGACTCTCTTTGGTCACCAAACCTACCTGCAGTACTTCACTGCTTCTCCAAACATATCCGATCCATCTGTCCTGGGCACCGAAGTGTTCTCAAAATCAGACACTCTGAACATCGATAGACTGGCGTTTACATATCCCATCATGCACCTGGAAACAATAAACAGGAAATAATGAAATGTCAGTGCTTTGACATTGTGATGCAGGACAATGCCGCTGCCCTCTATTACTAGCCATAATAATGTCAAAAGTAGATACTTTGCCTGTGTGGTCACTGTGGTCAGGCTCGCTCACCTCTCCCCGGCCCGGCCCTGCCCGGCACACGGGCCGTACTTGTATGCGTAGACAAGGCGTGGGATGAAGTCGGAGGTGACGGCGATGACAAAGGCGTTGGTGATGACGGACAAGATACCGATGCCCTCCAGGATGCCGTACCAGATCCCTGGAGAGAAAATAAAATGATGTTCTTGCTCCGATGCAAATTATTTATTACAGTTCACCAGCAAGCAGCCTGTCAGGACTTCTTCAAAGAATACTTATAAAGGGGTTTGAGAATGATTCCAAAAGTATAAAGCATAACAGACTGGTCGGCTAAAATCGTCTGTCTGTGCTGAAACTAATGAAATAGGGTTCCATTGAGTGAAAATAATTGAGGCACGGTGTTGGTTGTTGGCGTAGAACAATTACGTCTATTTGGCATGTTTTGCGTTCCTTTGAAAATGGCCCTGGTGATTGTCAGACCAGAAGTTGAGCCTAACCTATGTCTTTGGCTTGAGAGGGCAGGGGTCTCCGCCACTGGGTGACAAACTTGTAGGCGTCCAGGCGGATCTCGATGATGTTGTTGAGGAGGGCCAGGAGCGGGGCCAGGGGGAAAGCTGCCACAAATATGGTGGTGAAGCCAAACTGTAAGACTGAAACACACAGACACAGGGAGTAAAGCGTCAACAGTAGTCCTATTCAAAACCCCATTCAAAAACCCCATTACATTTTATACAGATGGCCACCCCAAAGCCATATTCACTCAGAAAGGCCAATATGATTTGAGGTTATACCATTCAATGTCACAATTGTTACTGTATGTCAGTGCGTGTGGGCATTGCACAGGGCAAAGTTAGCCATTAGATTTTGTGCTTCGTGAAGAGCCTCGCCAAGGAAGTCACAGATGGTAGTACATCGAGCGTAATTACAAATGAGCATTCAAAAAGCCTACAGAGACACCACATAATGGAGCTATGCAGCATGATGGGTTCAAATAAACAGTGACACATGCATGTGGACATAGCTGCATGCTGTGTGAAACCACGGAATCCTAGCCTAAGCGTTGCACTGATCTGTCACTGTCATAAATGTCACGGTCATCTGACATTGTCACACATAAATCTGTCTACACCAAACACATGTAGGAGAAATGCTTCAACGAACCATTGTGTGATTAATACATGGCATGTGTCTGCTTTATGTACCTCACATAATCATACTTAAAGGACAACTCCACCCCAAAAACTATCTTTTGGTATTTGTTAAATTAGTCCATTGTTGACATAGTTCCAAACGGTTTTGCTTGTCAGGACTCAAGTTTTCAAGATATGTAACTTTCAAAACACAGAAATCATCCCCGTATGATGCAAAACGCAGCATCATTTAATGCAAAATGCATCATACGGGGATGATTTCTGTATTTTGAAAGTTACGTATCTTGAAAACTTGAGTGCTGACAAGCAAAACATTTTGGGACTATGTCAACAATGGACTAATTAAACAAATACCAAAAGATAGTTTTGGGGCAGACTTTTCCTTCAATATGCATGTGGAAAATCTATGTAGACATTAATGATTAACATTGCTGGTAAATAAATGTAAACATGATATATACAGTACATGGCATGTATATAATGGTTTACATGAGCAAACACAGTACGAATGCTAGTTTATGGTTGACCTTCGACCTCCAGCTCCCCAGGGGGGCAAAGAGGATAAATCAGTCATGTAGATCAACTTATTCTGGAATGTAACAACAGCAGGTTAGAGTCCTTACTGTCTAAACAAGTTCCGGTTTTTATTCAACAGTTCTTAAATATTAGACTGTATTAGAGGATTATAAAATAGTGAAATATTGAAATTGACGTTTCAATAATGATCTCTCCTAGTTAGTGAAGTTGGCAGAGGCTGCATGCCGTTTTAGAGGATGTCATTCCTGTAAAGGTGAAGAGCTTACAGATTGATATGGATATTTCACATGGAGAATTGCATAGCATTATACTTCAGTTATAACCACTCATTCTTACACCAGTCTTTACTTGGTAAATTACATTCTCGAGTCATTTGTAATACTGGTATATATTGTTAGAAATTCTGTATTCTTATGACAGGTGTTTTCAGCCTTATGTGGGTCCTGTGACGTTTAATCTATGAACTGGCCACTTATTCAAGTAGGCTGTATTTCAGTCTGGAATCTCTCAGACAGAAAGGTCATTTCCACCACCCAGAAACTATCTAGGTTAATCAACACCCTCTGAGGTGATCTATAGTCATCAATAGACTGTTGTCAGGTGTGTTATTGTCTTGGCAGCCTGGAGAAAAAGTTGCCACTAACACCATCCCTTTGCCCACTGCAGAACCACCCACAGCCCCTCATAGGACACTGTTTTGCCCAGTGGAAATCGGTTTTCTATAGAAGTAATTAGATCCTTAGCTAATATTCATGGCCTCTCTCCTCTCCATGTGCAGTTTGCCTGGCAAAGCAGAATATGATGGCAAGGAGCGCAATAAACATATTTGGCACATGCATTCATGACCTAACTAGTAAACAACATTTTTTTCTACAGTACCTTTCATGTTCACTGCAAGCAATCAGGCAATCAGGGAAAAATGACAACGGAGTTGGTGTCCCACATCTGACCAATAGGTTCTCTCAACTTATTAACAATTTACATTACACTACTCTTATTACTGTTTAATTACTTTTGTAAGCAGTGCAAAAATAATTGTAATTAGTCATTGCTACACTGTACTTACTGTTAGCGTAACTAATGGTTACGTCTAGGTGCTGCTAGGGTTAGTTGTGCTGCTGTAAGTTGGAGTGTAACAATCAGTAATTCAAATACTTGTAACACTAACACTGTACTCACAGGAATAATTACACTGTACTCACAGGAATAATTACACTGTACGCACAGGAATAATTACACTGTACTCACAGGAATAACTACACTGTACTCACAGGAATAACTACACTGTACTCACAGGAACAATTACACTGTACTCACAGGAACAATTACACTGTGCTCACAGGAACAATTACACTGTACTCACAGGAATAATTACACTGTACTCACAGGAATAATTACACTGTACTCACAGGAATAATTACACTGTGCTCACAGGAACAATTACACTGTACTCACAGGAACAATTACACTGTACTCACAGGAACAATTACACTGTACTCACAGGAATAATTACACTGTACTCACAGGAATAATTACACAGTAATACGAACCCCATGTAAAGTGTTACCCAAATTGTTTAAGGAAATGGTTCAGCCAATTTACACATTGTATTCCTTACGCTGTAAGAAGTCTGGAGAAAAGGTTAGACATCAATCCATCCTTTGGTTTTATATACCTGGCCAGTGGCCACAATTTCCAAATGCTAACATTGTAGTATTTTTGTCCAAAAACCAATGTAACTCAATATCCCCAATATTGGCATGTTTAGTATTTCATGTCCAAATCATTCCAAAGTGTCTACAATTGAGCGTGTGAACATAACAAACAGAACAGTGTAAGCACCACTGATGGGAATGGGACAAACAGAAAGGGGATCTATCGATGACAACACCAACACATTTTTACACCCATCTTACACAGAGGAGCTATGAGAGCTATGTTTTCTGCATTTATGTATTAACTGTGTACAAGGTAATGTCGGCAATGATTCTCAGTGCTCTCAATGCAGAGCAGTGGCTTACTTGGTTGCTCACTCAGGTCTCACACAGGTCTATATGGCTCGGGCCACACTGGTTTCTTCTGATTGGTCAATTGATTGATAGTGAGATAGAAATTATTTGCGGTTTAAAGTAACTGTCCAGTGTTCCAGATTTCTATGGAATATAACTTATAATTAATTACAATATGAGAAAATATTTTTCCTTCCAGAAAATGAAAATTAAGTTAAAAAGCAGCCTTTCCGTATTGGAACGGTGTAGCCCAACAACAGAAAGGTGTGGGTGTACACTGGTAAAAAAAAAAGTTTTATATGAGTAAACCACTGATTCGCCAGCTCCTCCTTCTCAGGAGGATGACATCATCCTCTATGTGGAAATAGCAAGCATTTTCTAAACAGTCTATTTGAGGTGTTTTTTTTTTCTCATTTTCTCAATGTATGCTTTGGCCACAAATACAAGTATAGGATGAATCAACAACATTATTAGGGTATGAGTTAACATAATATTACGTTTTAAAAGTGAGATTTCCATTGGACAGTTGCTTTAAACGTGGCCTCAGGGTCAAAGGGCACATACTCATCTCCAAGTATTCGTCAAACAGTCCGTAGGCATTCATGGGCTGCAGGTTGTAGTCCCTCTCCCACTGCGGGAAGCTGGCCTTGGCGTTGGGGCCGTGCTCCTGCCTCAGCCTTCGCCGTGTCCACCAGTTCTGGATCAGCCTGACAAACAACCAATTATAAAGAGTCACGGGGGGTGACTGGTGGAGATGACACACTAGGCACTAGTTGCGTCTAATTGGCTAAGCCAGGCCATACTCACGGGTAGCCCAGCTCCATGAAGTTGTTCCAGGTCTGCTTGAGCACCATGATGATACCCATCTGCATGCAGAGATCTATCAAACAACCACTGGGATGGCACTACACAGAAAGGGGAAACAGCACCGACACTTTATTCAATCATAACTCCTCAACTAACTATCCAGTAACCCTAGTTTTCTGGTTCATAACACAGAGGTTAGAGTGAGAATACAGTGTTCCAAGCTACGTTCCACTTAATCTGGGACACCCAGAACTAAAATGTTGGGTATTTGCTGCATAGACTCAATTCAGTTCTGGGTGGAGACGTGTTAGGAAATATACTAAAGAGACTACTGAAGTCTCCACCCCTCTAAACTGAAACTCTCAGACAGTTTCTGGCAAGTCTACGGGACAAAATGTCCCCTCCACTTCCTAGATTTGCACCTGCGAAATTGTGATGTGATCAGCGATGAGAAATCTACGTACTGGAACAAAGTTCCTAATTCGTTGTGGCATCCCACAGTCGGTCGACAGATGCTACATCCATTTATGTTACGTGCATCTGTCCACGAGAGTACTTTTCACTAGAAATGTTCCACGTTCAACACATTTGAAAAGCCTCATGAAAGTTCACTCACCTCTTCCAATTTCCAGCGGTTAATGAGGCGGATATAGGCTCCTGGCCGGCCAGTGAACCTGACAAAGGTGGTCACATCATTTTACTAACTAATCTCTATGAAATATAGTGTGAGATATAGCCGGGAATTATGATTTAAACCATGAAGTAGAGACGTTTCCTCACCTGCCCAGAAAAAAAGCTATGTAGAAGGTAGAGCTGTTGAGATTGACAAACTGAAACAGGAACATCTTCAGGGTGAAGCTGTTCTCCCACTCGGACTCAGTCCTCGGCTGCTCTGTGGATACAGAGCCAGAGGGAGAGACAGAGAAACAGAAAGAGAGAGAAAATAGAGAATAAGAGAGAAAGAAGAATAAAGAGAGGGCGACAGAAAGAGAGAGGATGTGTATAAAACGACAGCCCCTGCATTATATTGACTGTAATCACCTCTGAGGATGGCATGTTACAGCATGAGGACAGTTGTAGCTTACCTAAATTGGTGAGCAGAAGGGCAACTTTTTCATATAACTGAAAAAAACAAGGTTACCAGTTAATAGGGTTTGTTTTCCATGATTCTCTTGATTCTCATGCTGTTGTACCTAAAACGCGATACGCCATGGCATTGAAGGGCGTTAGGATTCATTTTTATCAACATTTTGAGCGCAACTGTATTTAACTATATCAAAAAGCGCCACATGACATTAGGGTTTCACAACTGATAAGACATTAATATACATTGAGTGTACAAAACATTAAGAACACCTTCCTAATATTGAGTTGCACCCCCCTATGCCCTCAGAACAGCCTCAATTCATTGGGTCATGGACAAGGTGTCGAAAGCATTCCACAGGAATGCTGGCTCATGTTGACTCCAATGATTCCCCCATGAATTGTTGGTAGTGGATCTCTACTCCAAATAGCTTGTTCCATCTCATCCCACATATGCTCAATTGGATTGAGATCTGGTGACTGGGCAGGCCACTGCAGTAAGCTGAATTCATTCATGTTCGTGGAACCATTTCTGGACAATCCTAGCCTTGTGTCATGGGGCATTATCCTGCTGTTAAAAATCTATTCACAGACAGATACACTGCTGCCATGAAGGGATGCACCTGATTGGTCAATGATGTTCAGATATCCTTTGGCATTCAAATGTTGCTCCACTTCTATCAAGGGGCCTAATGTGTGCCATGAAAACACACCCCACACCATCACACCACCACACATCAGTGTGAAACAGCAGGAACCAGGATTCATCAGACCAGGCAATGCTTTTCCAATTCTACAGTGTCTTCGTTGCTTAGCCCACTGCAACCACAGATTCTTGTTTTTAATGAAAGAAGTGGAACTCTGTAAGGTTGTCGGCTGCCATACCCTATTCGTGTCAAGGTACGATGAGTGCATTCTTTTATGGGTTTTTGGGCACCAATGTTGTACTGGACTGCCAGTTGACTAACTGTAGCCCGTCTGTTGCTCTGCACAATTCTTTGTCCCCTTTCATCAATGACCCGTTTTAACCGCTGGCCTGCTGGTGGCTGGATGTCCTTTGGGTGGAGCAGGTGTTTCTAATGTTGTGTACACTCAGTGTGTGTGTATATTTATACATTTGAAGTCGGAAGTTTACATACACTAAGGTTGGAGTCATTTAAACTTGTTTTTCACCCACTCCACACATTTCTTGTTAACAAACTATAGTTTTGGCAAGTCTGTTAGGACATCTACTTTGTGCATGACACATGTCATTTTTCCAACAATTGTTTACAGACAGATTATTTGACTTATAATTCACTGTATCACAAATCCAGTGGGTCAGAAGTTTACATACACTAAGTTGACTGTGTCTTTAAACAGCTTGGAAAATTCCCAAAAATTATGCCATGGCTTTAAAGCTTCTGATAGGCTAATTTACATCATTTGAGTCAATTGGAGGTGTACCTGGGGATGTCTTTCAAGGCCTACCTTCACACTCAGTGCCTCTTGACATCATGGGAAAATCAAAAGAAATCAGCCAAGACCTCAGGAAAAAAATTGTAGACCTCCACAAGTCTGGTTCATCCTTGGGAGCAATTTCCAAAGGTACCACGTTCATCTGTACAAACAATAGTACGCAAGTATAAACACCATGGGACCACGCAGCCGTCATACCGCTCAGGAAGGAGACGTGTTCTGTCTCCTAGAGATGAACGTACTTTGGTGCGAAAAGTGCAAATCAATCCCAGAACAACAGAAGATGCTGGAGGGAACAGGTACAAAAGTATCTATATCCACAGTAAAACGAGTCCTATATCAACATAACCTGAAAGGCCTCTCAGCAAGGAAGAAGCCCCTGCTCCAAAACCGCCATAAAAAGCCAGACTACGGTTTGAAACTGCACATGGGGACAAAGATCATACTTTTTGGAGAAATGTCCTCTGGTCTGATGAAACAAAAATGGAACTGTTTGGCCATAATGACCAGTCTTATGTTTGGAGGAAAAAGGGGGAGGCTTGCAAGCCGAAGAAAACCATCCCAACCGTGAAGCACGGGGGTGGCAACATCATTGTGGGGGTGCATTGCTGCAGGAGGGACTGGTGCACTTCACAAAATAGATGTTATCACGAGGGAGGAAAATTATGTGGATATATTGAAGCAACTTCTTAAGACATCAGTCAGGAAGTTAAAGCTTGGTTGCAAATGGGTCTTCCAAATGGACAATGACCCCAAGCATATTTCCAAAGTTGTGGCAAAATGGCTTAAGGACAACAAAGTCAAGGTATTGGAGTGGCCATCACAAAGCCCTGACCTCAATCCCATAGAAAATTTGTGGGCAGAACTGAAAAAGAGTGTGCGAGCAAGGAGGCCTACAAACCTGACTCAGTTAAACCAGCTCTGTCAAGAGGAATGGGCCAAAATTCCCCCAACTTATTGTGGGATGCTTGTGGAAGGCTACCGTTTGACCCAAGTTAATCAATTTAAAGGCAATGCTACCAAATACTAATTGAGTGTATGTAAACTTATGATCCACTGGGAATGTGATGAAAGAAATAAAAGCTGAAATAAATCACTCTCTACTATTATTCTGACATTTCACACTCTTAAAATAAAGTGGTGATCCTAACTGACCTAAGACAGGGAAGTTTTTACTAGGATTAAATGTCATGAATTTTTGAGTTTAAATGTATTTGGCTAAGGTGTATGTAAACTTCCGACTTCAACCCTATATATGCCACTTTTTTTATCTCATAATCCTAAATGCATTTCTAAACAAAGCCCTTACCACATTGAGGAGCATGATGATGCAGAAGTTGATGCACACGGCTGTGCCGGTGGTGGCCACCTGAGAGTTATTCCTGATGAGAGCCCAGCCGAAGGCGGCAAAAGTGCTGACTGTGATCACGCGGTAAATCACGATGCCGAAGACGGCAGCGATCACCACCAGGATCTGTGGTCAATAAAACATTCTGGTCAGACACACTGATAGCAACAAGGCAAATCTGATTGATAGCTCACTGGCTTGAGTTGGCTTTCTTGCAATATCACAGTTATGGGTTTGATTCCTGCATGGGCCACTTACTGAAGATTTGAATAAATTCAAACAAAAACCAGTGGGAAACTGGTTTGACAAGCAGCAATCATGAGGCAACATGCAAACCATTTTAATGAATCTGTCCCTACTCAAATTAATTTATTATGAAATATTCACTATACCTACTCCAGGGACTTACCATAAAGAAGATTCCAGAAGCTGAGACGATGAGTCGGCTGTACTTGTCTGTAAAGGCCTGGTACGGCTCAGGCTTTCCAGATATGGGGTTCATCCTCTCCTTTTTTGAATATTTGGCCTCAAACTGGGGACGGATTTCCTCCTGCAGCACACAGAAAGCTGGCTGAGCCACAAACGCTCCCAGAATGTTCTGCAAACGTCTGCAAAATGTTCTAGGAACGTGATCATGACACATCTCCTTGGCTTTCTTGAAACAGCTGTAGAACACATAACTGTGGGTATTTCAAGAACACAGCACGGTGTCCATAACCAAGGTTGAATATATTCCTGGTATTTTACAAATGTTCCATCCCAAGAATAAAACCACTTTTCTCCCGGGTAACCCGGTATTTCATGCCAAAACTGGAAGTGTCGTTCTAAAGTGTTTCATTTTTGGAGTGTGGACTGTGTCACTGTTTTATATGGACATTGCTCAAACCATGAAGCTGGGAGAGAAGCTGTTATGCTGGTGCAGGTCATGCGGCCTACAAAGCTACAATTATAGGCAAGTGAATTTGATAATTTTTTTATGTAGTAAGGCCTATTTTACATGAATTAGTAGACTTACTTACACCTATGTATACACCTTTCATAATATTTCCCGTAATGTTGTGCGACATGTGTATTAGCGTATCTCCTCGCTTGGGTAAGATTTAGATATGTGCAAAACTGGCAAACACATTTGGAAGGAAAATAAGTGGGCAGAATGTATATATTATTGTTAATCAATTAAAGCCCACATTTTAGAAAGGGGGTGTTTATAAAAAAAATATGATTTCAACGTACCTCAACATTAAAAATAAATACAAAAATACAAAGTTCTGTGCTCCATACTGAGACGGGCTGTCTGTCCCCAACGTGAGCGTTGTTGATTGATCGTGCAGATATGCGATAGCATAGAGAAGATTTAGACATGGCATATCACAAAACCGAATGGGAATCATAACCCGAATGGGAATCATAAACCGAATGGGAATCGTAACCCGAATGGGAATCGTAAACCTAATGGGAATCATAAACCGAATGGGAATCGTAACCCGAATGGGAATCATAAACCGAATGGGAATCATAAACCGAATGGGAATCATAACCCGAATGGGAATCATAACCCGAATGGGAATCATAACCCGAATGGGAATCTCAAGGCAATGCTTCCTTTTGTAATATGGCAAAGTGGAATGTCCCTAGGACCTTCATGGCATGATTGTTAAAATCTTTTAAGAAATGTTATTTTTTTTTTATCTGAAAAGATCTTCTTGCAACACAAACACATGTTATGCCTGGGAGATTATTTCTAATTTGATGATGCTGATCATAATGAAAGTATATTTACCTCCTCTTCCTCCCAGTCAATTAGGTCCCAGTCATATGCAAGGACCGCTCGCCGCCTCTTCCAGAACTCGAGAAACACGGTTGCTAAAATACACAACCAGGTTAGTGTTTGAGGGTTGTTATGGCTTGGTGAGTATGTGTCATATTGAATGTGGGACAAATATGTACACTTGTGTTCAAGCTATAAAACAATGTTGGCAATGTGTTACAAACAGAATAATTGAAATTCAACCATCTCTTGCATTGCTGCCAAAAACAGGAACCATTTAAATTCAACCATCGCTTTCTTAGTTGAAGGAAGGTTGTTTTGCATGACTCAAAATGATTCAATTATCACTTCATGTAGTTCTCCACATTCAGATTGTAAGGTTCTGTATTTATTTTCTTAGTCAACCTTGTGTTCTGTTTTGTTGTGTTCTTGAACGTAGCCCTGTTTCTTTGGGTTCTTGAACGTAGCCCTGTCTTTCATTTTTGTTCATTGATTTCACCTGTGTTAGTTACTCACCTGGTCTCATCAGCTCCTTATTTAGTTCAGTTCATTCTGTTTGTGGCTTTGTGAGGTATTGTTTGTTTTGACTCTACGAAGCCTTTCCCTAGGTCGTTTGTGAGAACTAGTTATAGCCTTCAGTCCTAGTTTTGATTTACTTGCCTGTTTGCCTTTACCTGTGTGTGACCATGATTCCTGCCTTCTGCAAAGGTGAAATAAACACCTACCGCACTCCGAGTAAATCTACACCTTTTTCTCCCTGAGTATTCACTACACAGATAATACAATTATTTTGCAGCACAGTTGTTGGGTGCCAGGATTCATACTGTTACAGTTGTCTAAAATAATTCACTATTTTAGCTATTTAGGACAGACACTGTGCAATAGGTCATTTCACCAACAAGCCTCTGCTGCCTTTAAAGCACTGGAGAGAGAGGGTAGGTTCTCCTGAACAAAGTCCTTGGCAATGGGTAACCCATCCAAATCTGTTTACCAGTGTGTCACTTGACAATCAGAGCAGAGGCTGGACTAAGATCAGTTTAACTAGTAGCTCTGAATGGAAAGGCACGTTTTAGTAGTTCCAGACAGTTCCATGAGGCCGGCCAGTGACTAGCGGGCTCTTTTGGTGGAAAGGCATGTTTCTGCAGAGATAGCAGCAGGGGAGCACACTTCAGGGGAGCACACTTCAGAGGAATGTTAATGAAGTGATTTCAATGGGTATTCTACTGTAGGTGAATGCCAAGAAATAGTCAGTGTTGGACAACAGCAAGGCCCTGCAGCAAGATCCCCTGCTCTCCAGACAAACCCAGGTAGGTTGAGTTGTATACTTATTTACTGGCAGTCCAACGATACTGTATTGCAGGATTCCTCAACTAGATTCAGCCTTGGGCCAATTTTTTTCTTTAGTGGTTCGTCAGGGGATCAGAACATAATTAGAAATAAATTGTAGACTGCAAAAAGACAGTCCAAACAGATGTTTGACTAAAACATAATAATTTAAAACCTTGCTTGCATTAGTATATGATCAAGTCGTGTCTCTCTATAATGCGTGGGAATACTTGGGAACAGATTCCTTAAATGTAAAAAAACTTATAGCTGATTAACTTTTTTTTACAGTCTTTTCTGTCCAACAAAATCGCCCCCAACATTGTTTTGCTCAGAACTTTGCGGGCCAAATAAATCCACCCGCGGGTCAAATTTGGTACACAGGCCACCAGTTGGGGGACTATGCAGTAGTAAGTATCTTAGGACCTATGCAGTTATTTAGCCTCGATTAATCCCAAATGTATTTTAAATGTTTTGCTTTATTGTCATAATTTTATAGCTGTGGTTCCACTGGTATGCACCTACATGATTATCAGTGTGTCTGGATAGTGTCAGATAAAATACTCAAATGTAAACGTGAATGTAATTGCACTACAGAAAATTCTTCGAATCTACCAGTTTAATGAGCACTGAATGCAGTTAGGTTGTTTATCACTTGTAGATTTTCCATAATTTGCTCTAGCAACAACTGTTTAACATTTTCAGCTGATCTACTTTGTTGTATGCATTTGAGTGAAGCACAGTTCACGCAATAAATTTGACCTTTGAAGTACTGTACCTTTGTAGCAAGGAGATAACATTGCCAATTTGTGACTGATTAAAGGCAGGGTTAGATAAAACAAATACTTTTAGTAGACATTGCACTCAAGAGAATGATTTGTGGAGATTTAGTGTAACAATGGCCTGCATTTGACCACATTAACCTATACATGAGCCTCGCTAACACATTAGATAACAAGTTAGATAACACATTAGGGAAGTGATCCGCGATAGGTGAAACGGCATCACTGGACACCCCACCCGCATTTGTTATTGTTTTGAGGAAATGAAAATCCAGCATCGTGGTAAAAGTACATCGTAGTACATACTCTGCAGTTCTCTGGCGTGTGCAATGATATCCGAGGGAAAAACAATTAGTTGTTTGAAGTAACGTCTTTGTTGTAATATCGCAAATGGATGTGGCAGTTTCACCGCTGGAGTCCAGCTTTAAGTACACATGAAGCCTACGTAAAGCCATCACCAACGACCACATGAAGCCTACGTAAAGCCATCACCAACGACCACATGAAGCCTACGTAAAGCCATCACCAACGACCACATGAAGCCTACGTAAAGCCATCACCAACGACCACATGAAGCCTACGTAAAGCCATCACCAACGACCACATGAAGCCTACGTAAAGCCATCACCAACGACCACATGAAGCCTACGTAAAGCCATCACCAACGACCACATGAAGCCTACGTAAAGCCATCACCAACGACCACATGAAGCCTACGTAAAGCCATCACCAACGACCACATGAAGCCTACGTAAAGCCATCACCAACGACCACATGAAGCCTACGTAAAGCCATCACAAACGACCACTGATCAACACGTGACGATTTTAAACAGTATGACAAAATCATGACTCATGAAGAAGTATGCAATCAGTAACCATAGGTACTAACTTACACTGAAGAAACATGCATACCCTACTGTCACAAACTCTTATGAAAGAATTATGACAGCCTCTGTCAAGTCCAAAATGTTATCTAAAGCAATCTGTGGTTAACACTACATGCTAATGTCTCCATCTTGTCTAGATAGGCCCTGGTCCTGTGTAAAGGAGGTGATCGATGGGCCATCCCCAGAATGACAGCTTCTCTCTGGACCTTTCCCAGCCAGACGTCTGGATCTGGGACAATGAACCTAAGCCAATGGCGGGTGAGTGAATCACATTCGTTGTGGTGACACACTCATATAAATCAAGTGCTATATTTCCACGTGAAAATGGCCTAGAATGCACCTTGGACTATTGCTCCATTGTGTGTGTTGGTTAATTCATTCTTCTTGGTTAAACTGAATCTAAATAGTTGACTTACAGTACAGTATTATATGTAGTGTTTAATGAATACCCGATCCAATGTATGTTGAAGTTAAATCCCTCTATACCATAAATTGCTCACCATAAAAGATGAACGACAGGGACATTTATTAGAGTGGTTTCCATTAGCCCTGAAGACAATGTCTGAATTTGCAGTGCAATCAATAATTGAAAAACTAAGAACTACAGCTATTTTAATGAGTCACAGTCTGGCAGCGCTCACCGCCTGAGATTTGGAAGTTACCAAGCTCTCTGAGAAGAATAGAAGACACATGTATTTCTCATTTGAACTATCTGGAAAATAGAGAGGACCGGTAATATGGATTAGTGTTTGGGCAGTTTACAGTCCGGTATCTACAGTGTATTAAAGCGATAGTTCATGCCTATTGTTCAATTGTGTACATTTCTGGAATACAGATGGAAGAGGACTGGTGTGGAAGAGTAAATTACATTTGTAATCTTATATGACCTGTTAGACACAGGTCATCCTGTTCTTCGTCTTGTCTTTAAGGTTGTTCTGTTCCCTGATATGTAATATAACCAGTCTGTTTTAGAACTGTTTCTAAACTTCCCTGTTCTAATTTCATGTCAATATTTCATGGTTCTTGTTATCCAAGGATGTATGGGGGAGTGGATATGTCCTTGATATGATTGGTCTTTCTCAAGGTCTACTATCAGTGGTGATAAGTAGAAGTACCGGACTCATTTGAAGTGCATGTGAAACACCCCGCCCATCCTTGGTCTGTATAAAATGTCTGTGGAGAACAAATAGCGAGTCAAATTGGTTTTCCCTTGCATGCATGCTCGTAATAAAGCTTTTTATATTGAGATCGGACTGCCTTTTTCCACCACACTGGTTACAGTCTACAACTTCTGTATGGTTACTATGCTATACGTTGCAAAGGGCTTGGCCCTGGCCATTAAGAGCACTTGTCCAGAGGTGCTTGGTCTAATCTGGGTCCATTTCCCCAGGGACATTTTGGATAAACTGTAGACATTTGATCATCCCTTCCTCCATGTCAGTCTACCAGCTTTGCTCTCTTCCTTTATCTCACTCACTCTTTCTCTCCCTAACTCTTTTTCCCCACCTGTCTTCTCACACAGCCGCCCAGGTCTTCATTTGGCTGGTGCTTCTGTTGGCCTTTGGCCTGCAGTTCTACCTAGCTGTGTTCTGCCTGCTGAAGTGCTGGAGTTTTGACACGAGGCTAAAGCAGGCTCTTAAAAACCTGCCCTCTACGGGGAAGCTCCTCACAACAGGTAGGTCTATTCCAGGGATGTTGCCTTGACAGTGCAGTGATCAATGAACTGACCAAGGCAAATATGTAGTTTGACAAAAACTTTCATTTATCTTTTATCAAAACCACTGAGCACTTTCGATCTCACTACATTCCGAAATCAAAAGTTAAGCAGGTTGAAATGCGACCTTTCATTCGACTAAACAGGAGGCAATGTTAATAAGACCTGTATTCCATATGTTTCAGTCCCTTCCTCCATCATTCAACTTCCAGAGGACTTGAAGAGTGTGAAACCACCGGCTTACTGTCGTTATGACGTAGAAGTGGCTGAATCCTCCCTGCCTAGACCCTGCTGCTATGACGATGAGGAGGCCGGGCCCTGCACTAACTCTCCCTATACACCCTTTCCCTGGGATCTTGTGCAATGCTGAGGAGGACCCTGTAACACTTCACTGTAAATACTGACACTTCAATATAGTGAGCATGGAATCCTGACCCATTAAACTGTTAAGTGAGTTAATTCTTAAACTTTATTTTACAATAAAATTAGATGTTTTAAATTGAACCTATAATATTTCTACTAAATGATAAAAACTCACCCCACACAGCCATGAATACAGCAAAGAAAACTGTTGCTCCGTTGTCAAAAAGATGGGTGACCTAAAGCCAAGAAACAGATCAATAGCAATTGCTTAGAGAAATGATTTCTGAAAACATGAATTCAGTACAAACATACAGTAGTCACATTTGTATATAAAGATTACAAAGGAGGGCTGCTCGTTAGACATTTTCCAGAGCAAGCTCACAAAGTAGTCCCGTGTAGCTCAGTTGGTAGAGCATGACGTTTGAAACGCCAGGGTTGTGGGTTCAATTCCCATGAGGGACCAGTATGAAAATGTATGCATTCACTACTGCAAGTCGCTCTGGATAAGAGCGTCTGCTAAATGACAAAAATGTGAAGTAAAACGGTTACCTTGCTAAATGTGTTAAACTTATGTTACTGTGGCATAGCTCTGGAGTAAATGTTTGTCAAAAAATGCAATATTTTTCTAAAAAGTATGACAAAATCACTGTTCCTGGAGAGCTGCAGTGTATGCAGGCTTTTGTTTCAGCCCAGCTCTAACGCAAAATAATTGTGGTCTAAATTTATGACCATTATTAGTTAATCATTTGAATCACACCCAGTGGCTCTCCAGGATCGGAATTAGCCACAACTGCCCTGATGTTTGTCAGCAGTGCTCAGTCTGGGGCAAACGTTTAACATGGTAGTACGGAAGTCACCTTGGCATAGATGCAGCTGTCTGAGAGTCTCAGGTAGGGGCAGTACTCGTCACATATGGGGCACATGATGATGTCAGTGGCCTGGCAGATTTCTTTACTGGAGAATCACAGACAACCTTTAGCCTGGTTCCATACACTCATCAATTCTTAATGCATTTATCAGCCTGTGTCAGTGCTGCCACACGACTAAGGCATTGATAGCATTGGTAATAGACTTCTACCAGACTAAGGCCAAATTTACACCAGTGTAAAGCATGCGTCCGTTTGGTATTTTTTCTAGTGGAAGAACACAAGACCAAACATAGTGAAGGATAAAATATGTATAAAATACTAAGATAAAACAATGAGGGAAAACCTAATTAAAGAAGACCAATGAGTATTAGGTGAGCTCACATTACCTGACCTGGCAGTGGTCTAGGGTGAACCAGCCGTAGAGAAAAACCATGAGCCCAACCAGCGCCGCAGGGAACAGCATCCCAGTGTACCAACCCAGCCAGGCAAAATAGAGACCAATTTTCTCCCCGAAGTATCGCCTGACAACACCGCCAGGAGACAAACATCAACAAACAGGTCATTATGTACCACCATTGCAATGATGTTGTGGCTTCATACGTTTTTAATGATCTAGTAAATTCACTCCTTTGTTGATTAATTCATGTGGCTTTAATACATGTGGCTGGTGAAGTTGTATTGCTTGCAGGATCTAGGGACAACCTGCAAGGTGCAGATAATACATTGTATTAGACCCGTGATGTCCTTCTAGAGCAGGAGTGTTAACACTGTTGTACCTTATGAGGTCCAGTGGCTGGTACTTGTACCACACACCCCACCAGGCCCAGCATTCATACAGCAAGTGTCTGTGGTTCTCTGCCCCATGTGTCCGGATGGAGTTCTTACTTCTGTAGCTCCCCTGTTAAAACACACACACACACACACACACACACACACACACACACACACACACACGTAATGTACCATCATAACTACAGATGTAGGATCTTAATTTGATCACTCTTTGTTGCTGACAGGAAATGCAAACTTGTAGTGTATTTGAGTTTTAAAAATGCTTCTAAAGTTTATCATTTCCACTTTGAAATATCAGACTTGATTTACCCTAACGAAAAATGTATCAACCCCTACAAAAATGTCAATTAATTATAAACCACATAATTCACATTCCCGGTTGCCGCAGGATCATTTTCCTGCTATAGCGAACTGGCTCAAATGAAGACCCTACACGTGATATTTCTCTGCCAAGCCAATGTGTGAAGTGTCAGTGCATTACCTCATGAAGGGGAAAAGCTGCTTCGTATGAACTATTGCTCAAAAGACGATTCAGCCCTGGAGCATGAACAAGAACATGAAGACACCGTCAATAACTTTACACACCAGAGACATGCTGTATCTCAAACGTGGGACACATCTAGCAGTGAACTTCTACTACTTGGAGAGGTGCCAGGTAGCCTAGCGGTTAGGATTGTTGGTCCAGTAATTGAAAGGTTGCTGATTCGAATCCCTGAGCCGACTAGGTGAAAAATCTGTCAATGTAACCTTGAGCAAGGCACTTAACCCTAATTGCTCCTGCAAGTCTCTCTGGATAAGAGCGTCTGCTAAATGACTACAATGTAAATGTATTAACCAGAGGCCATTTGTAACTGTTAGATGATGATGATGACAATCTCACCCATTTTGTCTTTGCCCTCCTCATATTTGACCCTTTGCAAGATATGATGGACGATGCGACTCCTGGTGGCGTTGTTGAAGAACGTGTCTTTGTTGTGAATGGTGAAACTGGAACATAATATAGATACAGAAAAGGTTCCTAGATCATATTTCTTCTAGATCGTTCCATTGATTGAGCTTTTGAAAAGCACACCATTTTGGCCTGATGTCATCTCAGTGCATTCTATATAATTTTGCCTCGAAGGGCGCTTGTGAGGCCCCCATAAAGGGCTCTAAAATTAGACCTCACCCACAAGGAAATTTAGTTCATTTGTTTACATTGCAAAAATGTGGTACTCTAAAACTAAGAATTGTGGTTTAAAGATGGAAGACATTGATTCATCTTCACCTTTTGTGTTAGTAAGGAAAAAACATATACCAGACTGGTGGTGCACACGCACACACACACACACACACACACACACACACACACACACACACACACACACTCACTGATGTATTCTGGAGCGACTGAAGGGGGCGGTAAAGCTCTCGTTCTCCTCCAGGTCAGGGAGGGTGTTGTTGTCAAACTTCATGGGTTTGCGAGGCAGCCATCCTCGAAATCTGTTGATTCTCTTCTCCATCCTGGATGGTGACAGAAAGACCTCCAAAAATCACACATCACACACAGCCGGAGAGCATTAACATTAGTGTTGTGCCCCAAAATGCAATCAATAAATCAATTAGCACTCACCTACTCATGAACTTGTACCGTCGATGCATGTAATAGATTTTCCTCCTAAAAACCCCCACAACATGATCAACTATTAAACTATAAAAAATCTCAGTGCATTAATGCATTGCAGTGGCCTGGGCGGTCTAGCAGTCTAGGTCACTTATGCCTCGGGAACACATGTACTGGTGCTCGTGTTAGAATCTGACCCCTCTAGAGGCCTCACCATTCTACCTAATAAAAGTGCATTGCAAATAACTGTAGATTCATAGTATGAGAGAGAGACAGAGATTGAGAGAGAGAGAGACAGATCGAGAGAGAATCAGTGAGAGAGAGAGAGAGAGACAGGCAGGCAATGTGTGTGTGGTGGGAACCTGTCTGTCGATGTGATTTATGTGTGTGAGTGTCCGGAACTACAGAGGCTGTGTGTTCGTCTCCCCACCTGAACGGCATCCGAATGTTCATAAGCTCTGCGTAGCGACACAGCACCTCCCAGGGAGCATGCAGCTTCAGGAAGATCACATCACTGTTGCACACAGACAACTGTTTAAGGGGAAAAGACCCAGCATTAGAAGTATTATGTCCTGTTGATACTATTTCTTAGAAGAGTTTCTTAGCACATAAAAACATTTGAATAATATAAAATCTAATGTTTTAAATAAAAATGTTTCTATTCTAAATCATGTTGCCACACATGTATCCAGCTTCAGTAGAGAGGTTTATGGACTTCATAATTGGACGTAAAGAGGAAAGGGACAGTTGAAATATTGATTTTCTTTTCTCTCTCATCATTTCCTGTGACATCAATTTCCTGTGACTGATCTCAGAACAGTTAACAGACATTCGCTGTCATGGCCGCGGAATAGTTTTTACTAGGATCTTTAAAAGATACCAAACTATGTGAGTTTGATTTCTTCAAAATCCCAGTAGCACAGTTATATAGTCAGTACTGCATTCTCTGATAATTTCCAGAAGAATTCTACCTTGCATCTTGCTGTCATCATAAGCAGTCTGACTATACAGTAGGTAAAAGAAAAAGCTACCCTCACAGGACCTAAAAATAACAAAGCATCTCCGTGCAGGAGAAAAGCAAACAATGATGTTAAAAGAGAGAAGAAGAGGCATAGTCTCTTTGAATGCTCCACATGATGACCTTGATGTTACTGCATCAGCACACTAGGCGTCAGCCACTCAGACACATGCAAAAGCACACACACACGCACACACTCAGCACAATTGCTTCCCTGCTCCTTCTAAACAGGATTGAGGGTGAAACTTGCCATCAGCACATTTGTGTTGGTTTATGAGTGACAGGCAGAGCTTCAGTAATACTGTCATACTATAATATGGTGTTCCTGTAATACTATGTTACTGTAATACTATAATATACTGTAATACTCAGTAGTACTCGCCTCCTTCTCCATCTGCAAGCCCTCGGCCCGGATGTTGCGCTCAAATATTTCCCTCTTCTCCGACTGTGGACCAGACTTCCTGTAAACCAGGATGTAGTCAATGTGGCACTTGCCATCGCTGAAGCACAAGCCACTGGACCTACTTCTCCCTACCTGGGGAGAGAAACAGAGGGAGGGAGTAACCACTATAAGGTTGTTTGACCCAAAGTGACTTTAATATATTTTACCATTAGCACTGCTTAACATTTACAGAGGCGGTTGAGCTAAAGTGCTTTGCACATAAGCACAAGATCTAAATATGCTTTTCCAAGGGTTATATATCACACTACCGTAGTAAGAAACCAATGAACTCACCTTAAGAAGACTAAACGTCTTTACAGATCCCCCAAGGAGGATAAGAATAACACTGACAGCAGCCAGCTCCAACCCACAATGACCATACGTGCTTTATGGACAAACCTGTAATTGACCTCTCACCTCTGGTGCCGGGTCAGTCCTGGTGTTGTCGTCCAGGATGCTACTGGTCTCGGGGTCAAGCAGGGTTGAGTCGCCATCTTTGGACGGAGTGCTCAGCCCCTCCAAACTCTCCATTAACAACTTCACATCCTTCAAAACTGGATAGAATATCAGCAGAAAACCCAGTGTCACTTATCAAACCCACAATATGTTGTTGATTCTGTGAACACCTAGATTACTTCCTAACTCACTTAATCTAACAAAAACATTTACTGAAGTGCATGACTACCACTCAGAATTCAACTTCACAAAAGTTTTTTTGTCTCATAAAAGTTGCTTTTTAAAAAGATGCTGCACAACAGTTACATTATGGTAATGTTATTTGGTTGAGGTACCCCTAACTAAGGAGGTGCCAAATGGCTTACCGTGGGGTGGCACGTTGTCCTGTGTGCTGGGGGAATCAGGAGCCCCAGCCAAGGACACCTCCATTCTGACTGGTGACCTGTTGGGGGGGAAGGAGAAATCCGCAGCCTCAACCCCAGGGGCCGGGGCCCGCAGAACTCTGCGTCTGTGGGGGCTCTGCCACTGGAGCTCAGCCCCATGTAGAGAGATACTCACACCTGGGACATAGAGAGAGAGAGAGAGAGAGACCGAGTGAGAGAGAAAAAGAGACCGTGAGAGCGAGACAGTGAGAGAGAGAGAGACAGAGACAGTCGGAGAAAGACAGTGAGAGACAGAGAGGAGAGGGAGAGAATTCATCATATAATCAACCATCAGTAAAGTCTGAGGCCCCACATTTAGTGAAAAACAGAGATGACAGAAAAGAGGGTGAAAGGTATTATTATCAGAGCTCAGGAAATAAAGTCAAATAAAACCCACATAGTTAAATAAAGGTTCTTTAAATTAAAAATAACCTAACAGTAAGGGAGCTGGAACATTTACGTTGTAACGTTTGAGACCTTATCAAACCTTCAGGAGACATCTTCTGTTGGTTAGGAAATGGGAGATAGGTGAATTCAGAGCCTTATATAGTAGTGCTTGGGAAATGCCAGGGAGTTCACGATACGATGTTATCATCTCGATACTTAGGTTCCGACATTATAATGTATGGTGAATCTCACGATTCTATATGTATGGTGATTCTATATGCGATTCGATACTGTGATTTGATTGTGATTCGATGTTTCAAACATATTGCTCATGTCCGCTGCAGAGAGACGAGCGCCAGCCATGACAAAACTAGTTTTCATCAGTCAGGGAAATAAAAGTGCTGAAACCATGTTGGCTTACTATTTAAAAAGAAGACGGAGAACAAGATATAGGATGTAAATACCTGAGTTTTGGCGCAGGTTGGCGTCACAGCCGATAGCGCTAGCTAACGCTACCTATAGTAGCAACATTTAAAAAAAAAACTTTTTGTCAAATATTGATATAATATTGTCCCAAAATAATGCACCCCCCCCCCCCCCCCCAATCACTAATATACAGACATGCAAATCATGAGTAAGCTTTACAGTGGCCACAAACAAGATGTAGAGATATATCTATGGCTATGCAGTCGTGTCTGAGATGATTGACACCCTTAATAAAGATGAGCGAAAAATACTGTATAAAATAAACAATACAAACACTGAGGTATATTGTTTGCGAATTTTTGTTGTTGATACTAATGCAATTGATTAGACAAATAAATTGTGTTTCCTGAAGTGATCCTGTGCGCCCGCTGAGGAGCCATTATCTAACATGGCCTAGTGAGTAGGCTAACAACAACCCCTCTGAAGAGGTCTGCGACCCACTCTTCCATCTGACGAGCCTGGGCTCTGGGGAAGGTCGTCGCTGGTCTGAACGCTGAATTTCCCTTTGTGACAGCTCCGCGACTCAGCAGAATTTCTGCTGAGCCCCAGACATACAGAGAAGGAGTGCGAGGGAGAACGCTCAACGCTCACACCCTTCCCGCAGTGGCTGAGGTATTGAAATAACAGCAGGTAATAAAACCACCACAAACTCTTTCTTCCTGGATGAAATCGATGGGCGGGTTCCCTCAATGACTTCAGTTGTAATAAACGTTTCACTCAGCCATCAGCTGCTAGGAGGTATTTTATAGTGTGAGTAGAGGTTACTGCAGCCCCAGAGGAGATGTGAGTGATAAAAGCTAGGGCACTATAGAAATCGAATGATTCCATCACATTTGAAAGAGTTGTCTAACGCAGCTCTGCCTGTCTGAATTCACACATCAAAGCATATCATTTGCACACTTTAAAATTCCATCTGTGCCAATCAAAATCCAAATGACCTGCTACTTCCAAACACAAGGTCTATATCGTGCTGTTACCACGCCTACCACAGTACCCTCTAAATTCAAGATTAAGCATAAATCACAACATTGAGAAAACCACTTTACATTTAAGATATACTTTACATGATTTATATTAACTAGTCAGTAGATTAGACCCTGGAAAATTATAAATATTGAACATGACAAGATGACTGGCCTACTAATAGACCATTAGGTTGATTTATGTTGGATGATAAGATATGATATAAGCATAGAAGCCTAGGTGTCCATAGAGAAACATAAAGCCAATCAATAATTAACAACAGTGTTTTTGTTGCCTCTGAGTGACCACTGGGCAGCAGCACACACACATTTTAGTCATTTAGTAGATGCTCTTATCCAGAAAAACATACAGTAGTTAGAGCATATATTTTCATACTTTTCCAATACTGGTCCCCCCTGGGAATCAAAACCACAACCCTGGCGTTGCAAGCGCCAAGCTCCACCAAGTGAGCCACACGCACGCACACATGCACACACAACTTGTTTAGAGACACTGAATGCACAAAACCCAAACTGATTTACACAGAGTCAGACAGTCACAGAGCAGAGTCAATGAGCATATCTGCTGCATAAATGATGTAATATGCCAGGGCGATATGTATACTGTAGCTAAGAATGTAATACTAAGTGTATGTTGTGTAGTAAGCTGTTAGTAGCCCATGTGCCTCAGCCTAATCACTTGGTTAATTTTCACCAACGTGGCATTGTAAACACATCATTTGTGGCAGGTGTGTGGTTACTTGCTAACTTTTTTTGAACAGTTTTGACAGTGCTACTGATAGTAGTGGTGGCGCTTGGCTTGCACATGCAAATTCAGGACAGACAACATTCTGTAATGGAATTGTGTTATTTAACGTGTCAAATTAAAAGCTTATTTATTGCGTCAAATAGTGTTATATGACGTGTATATTTTTTGACACGCAAATACCCAAACAACGTTCACCCTAATAATTTGGTCTATTTTCACCTCTTAATTTTGCCTACTGTTCTAACTTGGTGGTGCACAGGTAGCCTATAACCTGTTTTAGAGAAATGTAATAATTGAATATTGTAAGAGCTTTCATTGTCTGTTTATGTGCCCCCTTTATTTATCCTACGGTTCTGACTTGTTGTACAGGGAGTACACTGTAAGAACGGCCCATGTTCTGAATTCTGTCGCTGTACATTTCAAAAGTGCTGAACAAATAGTTATATTGACTACGTCTGTCGTTGCTCGCTCATTAATGTCTTAATCGAAATTACGGATTGCCTCTTATCTGCTTGTCGTCCTCTTATGCCATCGTTTGTACATCTCAATTGTCAGTAGCAACCACATTTGTTTAAGCAAGTCATCCATATCAGCTATGTTTTTTTAAATGGCAGTAAATGAGGCTGAGTTAACTTTCTTCGCTGCCAGACAAGGCTCAGCTGACAGCCAGGTGTAGCAGTGGTAAGGTGTTGGGACAGCTTTAACCCTAACAGTTTGTGGGCACCGTTTGTCACCGTTATAGTGCAATTAATGTATTATTTAGCGTTGTGTTGTGTAGTGGCATTGCTGGCTGCATCCCACATTTTGTTTGTTTGCCCCACCGAGATTTACATGCTAAAATCGCCACTGTTTAGCTAACATGATTTAGCATGGCTCACAATTCACAGCAAATTGTATTGGTCACCTACACATATTTAGCAGATGTTATTTTGGGTGTAGCGAAATGCTTGTGTTCCTGGCTCCAACTGTGCAGTAATATCTAACAATTCACAACAATAGTGTTTCCTACAAAATAATAATGCTGTCAAGAGTCAAATAATTTTTCCCTCATTCACATAAATGTCACCTTTTACAAGATGAAAAAGAGATTGTTAGTATTGATTCAGAATATTTCTTTCACATTGATTCTGTATGTAATTCTATGGCTTAAACAGTCGGCACTCATTAGATCTGTATCATTATAAGACTCTCTGTCACACCTGCATTTGAGTGATTCCATACGAAACCAGGACAAAATGCAATAAATATGCCAACTCTAATGAATTATTTCTCAATTACACTTTGATACAAATGTCAAATATGTCAACAATGCCCCCCTCCCAAAAATTAAATGAATAAAATGGTGAAAATCCCCCCAAAATCATGGCATTTCTTTGTCCTGGTTTCATATGGAATCGGCACTCATTTGTAACATAAGCTACTGGTGAGGTCACCTCAGCCTTGGCAGCAGAGGAAAACAGACAGAGCACCGAGATATTTTGGGATGGACGCCCAATTTTGGATCTGAATGTCTGGAAATGGTGAACTCGTATAAAACTAGACCACCTACACAATATATTCATCATGGAATCTACAAGCAATCTAAAACTGTTGAACAGGACAGACAACAGCAAATGTTGCATGATACCCAGTCAGACACACCGATTAACCAACAATCTAGGCGACATGAGAATATTTAAAATCAGAAGTAGGGTTCAAGTCAATAGTCAAAGTTAGAAGCAATGTAGTTTCAGTTGCCTTTCAAATAGCTAGTTAGTGGAAATAGTTATTGGGTACAATAAAACTTTTGTTGAATATTAAGATGTTTTGCAACAAAGTGCATGAACTGCTAGTTATGCTGCGAAAATTACTTTTGAATTGAATGAAAAATTCTACAGTATAACAGTATTGCTAGTTGATTTGTAACCCTGAATCTCAACCACTGATGATTGTCAGTGCGAAAAATTATTCTCCAATGAGATCGCTAGCGCCTCCTCAGTTCATATGACATAACCTTGCCTTAGCATGACAGCTCACAGTAGGCTAGCTGGTTGGGTAAGTGAGCGGAAAATAAAAAGGGGGGAGGAGTTGCCCTCGGGACCAGGTATCAGGAAGACAGAGGAGGGTTCTGGACCACTACACCAGCACAGTCAGGGGACAACAGACCTCCAGCTCCGTCAGGCCCCGGGGCAACACAATGGCTGTTTCACGCCTGCCAGATGGGCAACAGAGCTCTGACCCACATCTCCTTCCCTGAACCATGCATAATGGAGGAGTGTTACACCTAGGACACACAGCTCATTCACAACCCTCGGAGTGAAACTGTGTGGGAGGGAGGGCGATACGGGAGAGAGAGAGGGAGAAAGAGAGAGAAGGGGGGAACGGGAGCTAAGGAGAGATGGGAGAAAGAGGGAGAGAGTGTGTGAGTGTATGCGCGTGTGAAGGTCAAATGACTGTACGGTTCAGGAACACAACAGTGTGAAAAGAGAACAGAGTTGATAGACAGTAAAAGAAGAGTACATGTGGGTCATAGCATATGAGTGAGGGACAGAGAAAGAGAGAGATCGAAACAGAGGGGGGGGGGGGGGGGGGGGGGGCGAGAGCGACAGAGAGAGAGAGAGAGAGATTACTGCAGCAAAACCACTACAGAGGGGGGGGGGGGGGGGACACTGCTGTGGGTCTAAAACAAGTTGCCTGCAGCACTCACCATGCGAGGTGGAGAGGGAGAGAGCTTCAACCTCTCAAAGGGTAACAGGAGGAGAGGACGACACAGCTCGGGGGCCGACCCAGTGGAGGCTCCGCAAGCGCTACACTAGCTAAACTTGGCTCCCCTACTCCCCGCAGGGGGAAATGGAAAAGGACCTTCTGCAGAGGCAATCAGCTGCATTCCCCATGTTTACCTCCACTCCCGAGCACCGCGGTGCTCTGCTCTAGCTTCTGAGCTCCCTCACATACAGACACAAACACTCTGCTCATCCCCAAAACATCCTTCAGATTATATAAACCTCTGTCCAGCCGGCACGAGGCACAGCTCAGGAAGAAACAGATGCAGACCAGCTTAGATCCTCTCTCAGGGAAAAATACAAGCAGAATGTTTATGCAGAGGGAGGGAGAGAGCGAGGGTGAGAGCAAGAGCGCTGCAGACAATCCGTATTCTTAATCAGTTATCCCCATCAGCCAATCCGTGGGAGAGGAGCTTTGAGGGTAGCCAATCGGAGCAGGGCTGGCTCTATCAGTGTGGTTGTTGACCAAAGGAATGACAGTTGCTGCTGCTCTGGGTGTTAATGTGTTTTTTAAAGCCAGCACCTCACACACATGCACGCACACACACACACACACAAATACATAATTGTTGTGTAGTGTGTATATTTTAAAGGAGCAATCCCTTAGAAAATTATACCATTAGTTACCCTACTTGCATGCAACACTCAGAGCTAGTGTCACGCTACTGCAAATGAAACAAACCCTACATATATAATAGCTGGCTGCTTTCCAAAAGTGTGTTTTCAAGTCTGTTGTACGCTTTACCATGTTAGTAACACTATTTTAACTATTTGTTTTCAGGCAGGATCCAACTGGAACACAGTCTGCTAATCAGTGGAGTAAAGTACTTAATTAAAAATACTTTAAAGTTCTACTTAAGACTTTTTTTGGGGTATCTGCAATTTACTATTTATTTTTTGTCAACTTCTACTTTTACTTCACTACATTCCTAATGAAAATAATGTACTTTTTACTCCATACATTTTCCCTGATACCCAAAGTACTCGTTACATTTTGAATGCTTAGCAGGACAGGAAAATTGTCAAATTCACACACTTATCAAGAGAACATGAGGTCATCCCTACTGCCTGGCAGACTCAATAAACACAAAGTGCATAATTTGTAAGTAATGTCTGTGTTGGAGGGTGCCCCCGGCTATCTGTACATTTGTAAAACAAAATGGTGCTGTCTGGTTTGCTTAATATAAGGAATTTGAAGAGATTTATACTTTTACTTTTGATACTTAAGCATATTTTAGCAATTACATTTACTTGTGATATAAAGACTTCTTAGGGCTGCAATCCCGTCAACGGGATTGATATGACAACAGCCAGTGAAAGTGCAGGGCGCCAAATTCAAACAACAGAAATCTCATAATTAAAATTCCTCAAACATACATGTATCTTATACCATTTTAAAGGTAATCTTGCTGTTAATACCACCAAAGTGTCCGATTTCAAATAGGCTTTACAGCGAAAGCAGCACAAACGATTATGTTAGGTCAGAGCCAAGCCACAGAAAAACACAGCCATTTTCCAGCCAAAGAGAGGAGTCACAAAAAGCACAAATAGAGATACAATTAATCACTAACCTTTGATGATCTTCATCAGATGACAGTCTTAGGTCTTCATGTTACACAATACATGTATGTTTTGTTCGATAAAGTGCATATCAAAAAATCTCAGTATATATTTGCGCGTTATGTTCACTAATTCCAAAAACATCCGGTGATATTGCATAGAGCCACATCATTTTACAGAAATACTCATTATAAATGTTGATGAAAATATAATTGTTAGAGATGGAAATATAGATACACTTCTCCTTAATGCAACCACTGTGTCAGATTTCAAAAAAGCTTTACGGAAAAAGCAAACCATGCAATAATCTGAGAATGGCGCTCAGAAAACAAATAGAGAAATCCGCCATGTTGGAGTCAACATAAATCAGAAATAACATTATAAATATTCACTTACCTTTGATGATCTTCATCAGAATGCACTCCTAGGAATCCCAGTTCCACATTAAATGTTTGATTTGTTCGATAATGTCCATCATTTTTGTCCAAAGAGCTACTTTTGTTAGCACGTTTGGTAAACAAATCCAAAGTCATGAAGCCTGTTCCCTAGTTGCAGACGAAATGTCAAGAAGTTCCGTTACTGTTCGTAGAAACATCGTAGAATCAATCTTTAGGATGTTTTTAACATAAAACTTCAATAATATTCCAACCGGAGAATTTCTTTGTCTTCAGAAAAGCAAAGGAACGCAGCTACCTCATGTGAAATGCGTGTGACCAGCGCGTGACTGCTGGCAGACCTCTGACTCATTCCTCTCTCATTCGGTCCCACCTCACAGTAGAATCCTCAAACAAGTTTCTAAAGATGGTTGACATCTAGTGGAAGCCTTAGGAAGTGCAACATAACCATTATCACACTGTTTATTCAATAGGGGCTGGGTTGAAAATCGACCAACCTCAGATTTCCCACTTCCTGTTTGGATTTCTTCTCAGGTTTTTGCCTGCCCTATGAGTTCTGTTAGACTCACAGATATAATTCAAACAGTTTTAGAAACTTCCGAGTGTTTCTATCCAATACAAATAACAATATGCATATATTAGCAACTGGGACTGATGAGCAGGCAGTTTACTCTGGTCACCTTTGATCCAAACTACTCAATACTGCCCCTGCAGCCATAAGAAGTTAAGTATTTTTAGAATTAAATATTCTTTGACTTTTACTCAAGTAGTATTTTACTGGGTGACTAACCTATACTTGAGTAACTTCCTATTAAGGTATCTATACTTTTATTTAAGTATCACAATTGGGTACTTTTTCCACCACTGGTGCTAACCAGAAATACACTGTGTATGTGTTTGGTTAGGTTTTGTGATGTACAGTATGGTATGGTTTTTCAAATATTGCATTCACAGTCAACCAATAAGGTGGAAAGCATCCACATATTATTTCAAAAGGTCAGTGGTTGGTTGTTCCACCTCAAAAAGCACAAGAAAGAGGATTTACACCCACCATCTCAGATTGTTCTGAAATCCTTTCTGTTGTTAGAAACACAAAATTAGCATTCCTGCAACATTATTTTGTTGATATATTAAGCTAATTGATTTCACCCAAATTGGCCATTTTAAATGTATAGGATTCATATAATATTCAATAAATATAGTGCCAAACATCCAATTTGGACCAAACATTTTTCTAACAATGAGTTAGACATGAGGGATCCAGAGAAATTGTCAAAAGCCACTCACGGACCACCAACACCCCACGCCAATTTATTTGAGTATTATATGAATCCTATAAATTAAAAATGGCCAATTTGGGTGCAATCAATTAGCTTAATTTCTCAGAGATCAAATTCTATTTCAACAAAGTATATTTCAACAAAATAATGTGGCAGGACATTTGATCTGTTTCTAACTACAGAAATAATTTCAGAACAATCTGAGATAGTGGGTGTCATGGCTTGCTGAAATGACATGGAACGATCCAGGTGTGTTCATACTATAATGTGATTCCAGGATACTCTCTTCTGTGAATCTCAGAACCAACAGAATGACTCGATATAACTCATCACCATTGGCACTGATAAACACTGTACTGGCCTAACTCCAAAAAGCACAGACACTACTCTCGCATTATCACTTGAATCAGCACATCTATCCTGAACAAATATATAAACATAACATGTCAAGTGTTGATCCGATGTTTCATGAGCTGAAATAAAAGATACCCGGAATTTTCCATACACACAAAAATATTATTTCTCTCAAATGTTGTGCACAAATTTGTTTACATCCCTATTAGTGAGCATTTCTCCTTTGCCAAGATAATTAATCCACGTGACAGGTGTGGCATATCAAGAAGCTGATTAAACAGCATGATCATTACACAGGTTCACCTTGTGCTGGGAAAAGGCCACTCTAAAATGTGCAGTTTTGTCTCACAACAGAATGCCACAGATGTCTCAAGGTTTGAGGGAGCGTGCAATTGGCATGCTGACAGCAGGAATGTGCACCAAAGCTGTTCAGTTCTCTACCATAAACCGCCTCCAACATTGCTGAGAATATGGCAGTACGTCCAACTGGCCTCTCAACCGCAGACCACGTGTAACCACACTAGCCCAGGACCTCCACATCCGGCTTCTTCACCTGCGGGATCATCAAACCAGCCACCTGGACAGCTGATGAAACTGAGGAGTATTTCTGTCTATAATATAGCCCTTTTGTGGGGAAAAAACAAATTCTGATTGGCTGGACCTCGCTCCCCAGTGGGTGGGCCTGGCTCCCAAGCGGGTGGGCCTATGCCCTCCCAGGCCCAACCATGGCTGCACCCCTGCCCAGTCATGTGAAATCCATAGATTAGGGCCTAATGAATTGATTTCAAATTAATAACTCAATAAAATCATTGAAATTGTTGCATTTATATTTTTGTTCAGTATAAATCTCCTGATGGCTCACACTACTGCCATCTACACCGATTACAGTCACGCCAAAGGTTCTGAGCTTGGGCAGGATAAGCCGTTTCTAGACGGGATTTTTTCGTGACCAAACCACAGAGCTGAGATTAGAATGAAGTCAGGGTTCAAAGTTGAAAGGTGAAACCTTACTTGTGCTGCTATCGCTGATGGTCTCCTGGCTGGCGCTGCAGTGGGATGATATAGGGTTGATTGACAGGGAGGCAGGACAGGACACTGGCTCTTGGTACTCAGGGAGTTGCGGGGCTGCGGCAGCGGAGGCCTCGGAGCGAACCCCATCAGGACTGTCACACAGGGGGTGACCTCTGGGAGGGAATGGGCTGTTCCAATGAGAGATACCAATGGCCACTTGGCCCCCGAGATCAAACCCTGTAGGGAATATTAATATCTCAGACTGAAAGAGTTTCTCAAAACATTGACTCCCTTCCTATAACACATAACCCTGGAAAGCATATGAATGTGAACACTTGTCCTTGCAACTTGCATACTTAGTCTATTTGTCTTACAGCAATGTCATGGTTCTTTGAAAATCCTTGATATTGAATAGATCCCAGAAAGGCAGACATTGCAGAAAAATCCCATTCCTTGAAAAGGGAAATTAGTGATATTATTCAAATAATTTCCTGTTTCATAATGAAACTAAGGTTGTTGCTCTCTGGAGAATTGAGTTTCCACTTACGATTACATTTCCCATATCTCAGAAATTCAGGGTTCCGCTTCCCTAGTTGAACCAATTTAGCAAAATGCTGACATATTTCGCTCTCCCAGATCAAAATAAAAAATGTGGGTGCTATGTCCATAACAATGCTGCTCTCTAGTGGTTGATGTTGCTCCATGACTGTCCTTTCCCTTGTTTGATGAGTCCATCTTTGTTTCTCGTTTGTCAGTGGTCTACTTACACATACATCTTGGGAAGTATCATAACTAAGTATGAGGAGGCTACTTATGACAAAAAGTATGTTTTGACAGTTGACAACTAAATCTTTATTAAAAAGGTATGTTGTGAAACATTTCCACCTGCAAGCACCTTTGTGGAAGTCTGTCAATTCTATAGAATTAAATAAGAAAAATATGGTAACATTGATAGCATGCTGCATAGTGTACATTTAACTTGAATTGATTTAACAGAGTTTACTTTATGCATTTGACTTTCCTTTTGAAGCATGCCACATGAAAGTTGCCAACAATCCTAAAGGCATTGTATGAACTCAAATGTCTCTGTCCACGCTCAACGGGCATCACACCAAAGAGCAAAGAGAGCCTTCTTTAGCTTTTCTGGAAACACAACCCTAGCGCATTATAATATACACTTCAAATGAATGGATTTGGCTATTTCAGCCACAACCGTTGCTGGCAATCTCCATAGACAAACATTGACAGTAGAATGGCCCATACTGAAGAGCTAGTAGCCTTCTTATTAATGCTGTGTAAAGCATCAGTAGGCAGTAATGCATAATTCATTGCATTTTTTATTAGGCTATACATTACACTGAAGCAAGCACTAAAATGAAATTAAGAATGTAGGAAAAAAATGTATTGCCTCTTCGGGTGGCAACTATATTACTACTATTTATTCATTAACATAAATCTTTATTCCTATCATTGCAAATGTAGTGGATCCCCGGGAAATCTCAACCTCCATTGCAACTGTATGCTACTTGAAATGCTATAGCATACAAGGTAATCCACACCTGTGTGTGCTTCAGGGTGCCCTCTAAAACCATCCATGCAATGAGCTGTTTGAATGATACAGTGTGTTCTAAGCAACATCTCTGTCGCAGTCATCATAAAAAGAAATGCCCTGCCTAGCTCTCTGAGGAACGTCAGGCCCAGATCACCACTGCCAGCACTTCCTGCCTCTTAGAGGGACCAAGGTACACTACAATGCAGGTGCCTAGAATTGGGCTAGATTTGTATTATGTTGTATTTATTAAGGATCCCCACTAGGCAGCAGCTACTCTTTCTGGAGTCCAGCAACAATAAATTAAATTAAATTGTATTGGCATCATAAACATATTTAGCAGATGTTACTGCGGGTGTAGCGAAATGCAAGTGTTCCTAGCTCCAACAGTGCAGTAGTATCTAACAATTCACAACAATACACAAATCTCAAAGTATAAAAACAAGTTGCATTGAGGCAACATATACATGACATTACATTTCATAACACTTTTCACAACACATTAAGTATGTTACCTCAGGCTCTACTCTACTCTACTACCACAAATCTACAATACAGAATCCATGTGTGTGTAGAGTGGGTGTATTATCATGTGTAGGCGTGTGTGTGTGTGTCTCTTCACAATCCCTGCTGTTCCATAAGGTGTATTATTGTCTGTTTTTTAAATCATCAGTTACAGTGCATTCGGAAAGTATTCAGACCCCTTCCCTTTTTATACACTTTGTTATTCTGAAATGGATTAAATGTAATGTTTTCCTCATCAATCTACACATTGTAGCCCAATATGCCTCTCCTGAGTCCGTACTGGAGTAGCAGCGATGGGACAAGACTGTAACTACCAATTTGATATCATTAAATTGGGGAGAAAAAGGGGTAAAAAGTACTAACAACTTAAATATAAATATATATATATATATATCACACAAAAAAAATAGCAGAAATACTCAGACCCTTTGCTATGAGAGTCAAAATTGTGCTCAGGTGCATCATGTTTCCATTGATCATCCTTGAGATGTTTCTACAACTTGATTGGAGTCCACCTGTGGTCAATTCAATTGATTGGACATCATTTGGAAAGGCACACACCTGTCTATATAAGATCCCACAGTTGACAGTGCATGTCAGAGCAAAAAGCAAGTTATGAGGTGGAAGGAATTATCCATGGAGCTCCCAGACAGGATTGTGTTGAAGCACAGATCTGGGGAAGGGTAACAAAACATTGAAGGTCCCCAAGAAAAGAAAATAAATCCAATTTGTATTTGTATTTTTCACATGCACCGAATACAACCTTACAATGAAATACTTACTTACAAGCCCTTAACCAACCATGCAGTTTTAAGAAAATAACCCAAAAAGTAAGAGATAAGAATAACAAATGATTAAAGAGCAGCAGTAAACAACAATAGCGGGGCTATATAGAGGGGGTACCCGTACAGAGTTAATGTGCGGGGGCACCGGTGTCGAGTTAATTGAGGTAATATGCATGTGCGTAGAGTTATTAAAATGACTATGCATAGATAATAACAGAGTAGCAGCATTGTTCCAGAGGGAGGGGGGAGTAAATAGTCTGGGAATCCATTTGATTTGCTGTTCAGGAGTCTTATGGCTTGGGGGCAGAAGCTATTTAGGAGCCTCTTGGACCTAAACCTAAAAACAGTTTTTCCTTTGTCATTATGGGGTAATTTGTGTAAATTGATAGGGGGGAAAACTATTTAATCCAGTTCAGAATAAGGCTGTACCTTGAGTGGAAAAAGTCAAGTGGTCTGAATACTTTCCGAATGCACTGTACCTGATGTGGAATAGAGTTCCATGTAGCCATGGCTCTACATAGTACTGTGCACCTCCCATAGTCTGTTCTTGACTTGGGGACTGTGAAGAGACCTCTGGTGGCATGTCTTTTGGGGTATGCATGGGTGTCTGAGCTGTGTGCTAGTAGTTTAAACAGACACCTCGGTGCATTCAGCATGTCATGGATATTATTATTGTTAGCTCTCTGTGTACATTTAAGGGCCCTGTTCTGAGCCAATTGTAATTTTCTGACGTCCCTCTTTGTGGCAACTGACCACACGACTGAACAGCAGTGCAAGAGCGACATAATTAGGGCCTGTAGGACCTACCTTGTTGATAGTGTTGTTAAAAAGGCAGAGCAGCGCTTTATTATGGACAGACTTATCCCCATCTTAGCTACTGTTGTATCTACATGTTTTGACCATGACAGTTTACAATCCAGGGCTACTCCAAGCAGTTTAGTCACCTCAACTGCATATCAGTAGCAAAGATTGAAAAAGAAGGGGCCTAGACAGCTGCCCTGGGAATTATGTTGGAGATGAAGCATCTGTGTTCTGTTAGACAGGTAACTCTTTATCCACAATATAGCAGGGGGTGTAAAGCCATTACACATACGTTTTTCCGGAAGCAGACTATGATAGATAATGTCAAACGCAGCACTGAAGTCTAACAAAACAGCTCCCACAATCTTTTTATTATCAATTTCTCTCAGCCAATCGTCAGTCATTTGTGCAAGTGCTTGTTGAACGTCCTTCCCTATAAGCAGGCTGAAAGTCTTGTCAATTTGTTTACAGTAAAATAGATTCATCATGGGCTGTGATCAGCTGGCCTGGTCAATAAGTGAATTCAAAACAATGGTGAGTGCAGCAGTCAGTATGTTTGACCAGGCGAATATTCTGCATCAATTAATCAATTCAATACATTTGATTAGATGTAACTCATCACTTTAGAACACCATTTGCTTGTAATCCAGGAATTGTCCATGGCTATAATACGCGTATTCATTTCCAATAATCAACAGCCCTTACTAGAGTAAAGACTACAACGAACCAATAAAGTTGAATTAAGGGGGAACTGATTGTCGATTAGCACTTTAGGGGACCCATAGTGATGCAGAGTACCCTATCCTGGCCAAACAATGGGGAAAGATTTTAAAATCACACTCATCCAGGGGGTATATTGACTCCTCTGAAGGCAGTTTATTGAGAAAGGCTATTGATTTGTCATTTTATGAAGACTAGAGGAGGCTCAAGGTAAAGCATGTGGGCTACATTTAGAATGATCAATCTGTGGATGACTTGTGCCTGGTCAAAAACTCATCCATGCATCCATTAAACATTAGCTTTTTATCTAGGCTACTCTATATCAATTTCATTTGTCAAGAACTCCACATACAGCACCTGAGGAATTGATAATGTGCAGGTGTGAAAGATACATGATATTGGATCTGGTCTACTTCTACCTGAAAGGATAGACATATTTTTTTTTAAGTCTGATTTCTTGGTGTGGTCAGTGTTTTCACACAGGGTCTATTTTCCAAACATTTCTGAAAGTTTCAGCGTGACTTTTTCCCGCCAAACCAAATCTGGCCTCCCCTTGCGGTCTCTTTTGGATATAGAGTAAGACATTCTGTAAAGTACAATTACCGATGGTGATCTGACTGACGCAGCTGTAAAAGGTTCCCGTTCCAGTGGAGACGTTGTAACTGCCACTGCTTGGTTCACGGTCTGGAAAGACAACATCATCATTGGTTGCCCTTGATCAGAGCCACTCTCACATCACACTCAACCTTCAAGAACATGTTTATTTTCCCCAGATAACCTGGATTTATCCCATGCAAGGTCACACACAGTAGTCGATTTACTGCTTTGGACTTTCTTGGAGAACATTTTTGTGTTTTAGAACAGAAGACAAAAACGCCCCCATTGGTTCGATTAGCTTTTATGGAGGAGCTAAATCTTGCCAGAGGCTGCTGAAACGTACTAAATAAATAACGTCTGTTTTTGGATGGACTTTTGTGTCTGGAATGGGGCAAGTGCTGCAATATAATCAATACTCTACTCAGAGATACATGATTTCTTTAATTCAGGGGGATGTTTGTTGTTGCCACTGAAAATGGACTGAAAACATTTTTGCCTAACTATGCAATGTGCATTTCAAGTAAAGGCACACTAAATAGGTCCTAAATTGCAATACTGTCTCCACGTCCACTACAAGACCTATGTCGAGTCAGACTCCTCAAAAGATGCAATGGTCATTCATTAGCCAAAAAGCCATTAACATTTTGGAAACGTTACTAATTATATTGAGGGGAAAGGGTGCCAACATTTACAAAAAATGACTTAGGCCTACTTCAGATAACATGATGCAAAAGGTTTAAAAAGACTCACATCTTGTATTTCCACACTTGGTGTCACATTGGAATACGGGTGTGCATGCATGTCAATGACTCGATAATGGATGAATGCGAATAGGGAGCAGTTTTGCTGGCTACGATTATGAGGGTCACCCAGTCAAATAAAACATTAACCCTGAAACCTATGGCTGATGAGCTGAGAAATAACCAATTAAATCTGGGTCATCAAGGGAAATGAAAATGTTAACGTTTTATTAACTCTAAGAGTTGGCCTATAGAAAAACAATCACATTTAGGCTTCATCAGGACTATACATGATTTATATTAAGCCTCTGTGTTCTTGCTTATGGCTGCTCTTAAATTGTTAATTTAAAGTTAGTGTGGAATGTTAGTGTAAATTGTAGTACACTGTACATTTTGCTACATTGTATCACCACCCATGCACCAACACTTATCTACAGAATCAGATATAAGCGCTCCTGTGTAAAGGGGTATTCGTTTGTTTTCATTAATCTATTGTCGGCTACTTTGAAAACCTTACAGAAAAAAATATACAATGATGTCTTTGGACTTTACCTGCTGTGGAACAGGAGGATAGCCGCGTGTCTGTTGCCAGTGCTGGGCTTCCAGGACACACCCGTCCCGTTTCATCCTGAGATTGCAGACAAACAATATGTTCATTGACGTCTCCAGTTTTACATGCCCGTTGCTGCTCGGTCCCCCCGTTGCATATCCCTGGTTGAATCCTCATACCCTTGTTGAGCTGACGAACCAACCGAACATCAGTCCCAGAACAGTCATGATCCACGAGCATCATCACCAGCAAGTTCAATTCAAAGCCTGGGATATGTTAGCCAGCCTACATATCTCGAGCACACGTGTAGGCAATATTTGAATGACTATAAATAAATACAGAACCTAGCCTACAACTACTCAGGATATATAACGTGTTATTATGTATAATTTAGTTTGCCAGTCTGGTATCGTCCACCCTGACTTCGTCCTTCCAGAAAGCTTGGGAAGAATACGGTCTATGGATTTAGCAGTGGGCGAGGAGTTTGGGACAGGCGTGGTTTTCATGCACGTCATCCAGGTGGCACCCTGCCACACTCTCCTGAGTGATCATAGGCTGCAGATCAATAGATGGACGTGTTCCTACAGCTAGAGACTTACAAAATATGCATCTTTATAAGTTAACCATGAGTGTAGCATATTGCTGTAGCCTAAGCTCATTAGATATATTTGAACCTAGGAGGCATTTTCTGATTAAGCACACAACCTTTTATTGAAAAGTAGCCTACATTTGACTGACATCAAATAACACATTATGTAGCATATAGCACATTGTGTGTATAATGCTATTCTAAAACAATATGGCGGCATTAAGTAGCCTATTTTAATTTCACTAGTTCTAATACCAGTGTTTGAGTTTTCACCCGAAATGATACGGTTGGGATAGGGATAGCGTAACCCGTGATATCACTCCGAGGGTGTCTCAGGTGGACTTGGGAAATGCACAAAAAAATAGGACAAATAATTATAAGCACCCACCAAATTGTTATTGTTGTAGATCTGTGGTTACATGCAATTACGGACTCTCTCAAAGAGGGTATTATCCTGCACAAAATGTCTAGATAAAAATGTATGAATGAATCAGCAGTCAAATATAAGTAGATTAATGCATTATGCATCAACTCTAAATTGTGGATGGTTTGCATGGTACAGTGAGTACAGATGGCTTTTATCATTAACACAGATAAACACCTAGGTGCAGAGCTGGTCCACAGCATCTTTCAGCACTGTCAGATTGTGCTATAACCTCAAGTCTCAATATTTTAGTCAGGATTTCACATTGGAGGAAGCTGTTTATTATGCAACTGTTCCAAAACACTTATGCAATCAAATTCTCAGATGATTCTACCAACGAGGAATACCCGTGTTTATCGACCTGTGGAGTGGTGTCATCAAAATGGTATAATCCTGGCTCACCAGGAACTGATCTTTGGTGTTCAACAGGATATCTACAACACACATGTCGTGATCAAACCAAATTGTATTGGTCACATACACATGTTTACCAGATGTTATTGCGGGTGTAGTGAAATGCTTGTGAGTTTGATATGATCCACAACCAATCCATATCCTAAAATGTCCATGTGAATTTCATTTGTAATAAGAGGTTAATGAGCAAATCTACTTATGGCATCTAGGCTAAGGTCAAGCAAGGTATTTTGGGTCAAGAAGACAAATGTTGTTTCCATGTTTCTGCTCCACCATTCAGTTTCATGTAGTACAGAGTTTGTTAAAGTTTGTTAAAGTTTGCAAAAAAAATGGTTGGTCACTTGCACTGAAAGAGTCCTTTAAAAACTAGGATGAAACTTTTCCATGCAGCGGATGAAAAGTATGTGTTCTATACATTATCTGCTTGCTCAGATGCTGTGAAGTGGAATCTCAGCTAAATCAATGTCTAAAACAAACATGGAGGTATCTAAAATATATTTTCAGCTTGGGCATAAAAAACGAATTTATAGCACACAGTTTGCATTGCAACATCTTAAAACAGGAAAAATGTGGAGCATGTTTAATCATTTTTTTGTGTGCGTGTTTATCAACTTTGGGTGGAAAAGCTCCTCGGCAAAGCACAGCACTGTGGAGGAAGGCCCTCTGGCCCAGGGGAAATAGCCCAGATCCGTCAGGTCATTACTCATAGGCCGATATCCTCAATGCCGTGTTCTACATTCACAAACACAAGATGAAGGACCTGGGGACTTGAAGTTAGGGTTTCGCCTTTGCAGGGAACTTCTGCAAGTATCCCTCGCTTTACCTTCACATCTTTCAATGTAAAAGGGTGAAAAATATAGAAAAGTTAGAGCTGGGCTGTTTTAAAGGGCCAGTGCAGTCAAAAACCTGATTTACCTGTGTTTATATGCTATTTCTACACTATGAGGTTGAAATAATACTGTGAGATTGTGAAAATTATGATAATGCCCTTTTAGTGTAAGAGCTTTTTTGAAAAGGCCGCCTGAAATTTCAGCAGGTTTTGCATGGGTGGAGTTTTGACTTTCCTCCAGGTGGTAAAGTTAATAGACCAATAACAAACAAAGTTCCAAACCTCTCTGCCAATAACAGCTAGTTTTCAGGTAACATATCCTGCTGTATTGGGCCTTTAAGGGTTGAGGGATGGTCTCCCTGACCCAGATTAAACCTAGTCCTGGACTTAAAGCGTGCTCAATGGAGAATCTCCAAGTAAAGTCTTTTTTTAAATTCAGGACTAGTAGTCTAAATCTTTGGCTGGAAAACCATCCTTTAATGTTTGGCAGATTATGCTGCCACATGCTTTGCTTCTCTTATGCTGAATTCAGTCAGTACTTCACATATCAGTGTCTACGCTCTTAGAACCAAAAATGGTTCTACCTGGAACCGAAAAGGGTTCCTCTATGGGAACAGCCAAAGAACACATGATTGTGAACCCTTTTTTCTAAGAGTGTATCTCACACAATTACATTCAATGTTATTATTCACCACGAAACAGTTATCTCTCTTCAAAGTACATTTTGAAGATACTTTTTGGGGTCACTAGCAGCTGCACTGTCGCACCATCAGATCCATAAAGAGTGGGATAAGTTTACCTCTAATTTCTGTGAAACACAAATCATATTTTCTGATGAGCTACAACATTATCATAGTCATTTGATATGAATGAAACAAGACTAGGGGTTCCTCTTATGTCGAAAAGGGACATTATATCTGGAAACCTGGCTCTTCCCATGGTACAGCTTCAGTAAAAGGCAACCTGACACTAAATGTGTGTGTTTGTGTCACGGTGAGAAACGATCAATGTCAGTCGCTTCACAAGCAGCTGCATGAAAACAGCAGTGTCTTTTGTTTGCTTGGGTAGTGTTAGGAGTCACTACACAGCTGCTCGGTCTTCATTTCACTCACCACATAGCCTACAGTGCCTCCTTACAGCCAAAGAGTATAGTCTAGATACAGAAAGAGGCCCAGAAGCCATCATCCTTGAAGCTGGAAAACTAAGCAGTCACAGCTTCTTTGGCTAGCTCAGCCAAACAGTACAAAAGACATGTGACCATGTCAAGCTACAGAACATGTGTAGTACAAGTTGTTGTGTTGGAAACTTTGACAATAAACTTTGTTGTAGTTATTGTGTTTGAATTGAATCTGAATCTTATTAGCCACATCAACACAACACTTGTGAAAGCCATCCGTTAGGATGGAGTAGCCCACACACATCAAGCAGGAACCTGTGTGTTACCTAAGAAGAGACAGAGAGGTGGACTCATCGTTGCCTTTCTATCTGGGTTCAAGTGTCTGCAATCTGAGGGCTTGTTCCACTAAGGCTGTGCGAAGTGCTGACTCAGAGGCTTCCTTCCTCACACTCTCTCTCTGGCAGCAGGGGGTGGGTGGGGTTATGCCGGTGAGTAGATGCATAAATAGGCCATGGTGCATGATTCCCACTAAACAGATCTCCAAGGCTATCTGTAGCATGACAGATTCCCACTAAACAGATCTCCAAGGCTATCTGTAGCATGACAGATTCCCACTAAACAGATCTCCAAGGCTATCTGTAGCATGACAGATTCCCACTAAACAGATCTCCAAGGCTATCTGTAGCATGACAGATTCCCACTAAACAGATCTCCAAGGCTATCTGTAGCATGACAGATTCCCACTAAACAGATCTCCAAGGCTATCTGTAGCATGACAGATTCCCACTAAACAGATCTCCAAGGCTATCTGTAGCATGACAGATTCCCATTAAACAGATCTCCAAGGCTATCTGTAGCATGACAGATTCCCACTAAACAGATCTCCAAGGCTATCTGTAGCATGACAGATTCCCACTAAACAGATCTCCAAGGCTATCTGTAGCATGACAGATTCCCACTAAACAGATCTCCAAGGCTATCTGTAGCATGGCAGATTCCCACTAAACATATCTCCAAGGCTATCTGTAGCATGACAGATTCCCACTAAACAGATCTCCAAGGCTATCTGTAGCATGACAGATTCCCACTAAACAGATCTCCAAGGCTATCTGTAGCATGACAGATTCCCACTAAACAGATCTCCAAGGCTATCTGTAGCATGACAGATTCCCATTAAACAGATCTCCAAGGCTATCTGTAGCATGACAGATTCCCACTAAACAGATCTCCAAGGCTATCTGTAGCATGACAGATTCCCAATAAACAGATCTCCAAGGCTATCTGTAGCATGACAGATTCCCACTAAACAGATCTCCAAGGCTATCTGTAGCATGACAGATTCCCACTAAACAGATCTCCAAGGCTATCTGTAGCATGACAGATTCCCACTAAACAGATCTCCAAGGCTATCTGTAGCATGACAGATTCCCAATAAACAGATCTCCAAGGCTATCTGTAGCATGACAGATTTCCACTAAACAGATCTCCAAGGCTATCTGTAGCATGACAGATTCCCACTAAACAGATCTCCAAGGCTATCTGTAGCATGACAGATTCCCATTAAACAGATCTCCAAGGCTATCTGTAGCATGACAGATTTCCACTAAACAGATCTCCAATGCTATCTGTAGCATGACAGATTTCTACTAAACATATCTCCAAGTCTATCTGTAGCATGACAGATTTCCACTAAACAGATCTCCAAGGCTATCTGTAGCATGACAGATTTCTACTAAACAGATCTCCAAGGCTATCTGTAGCATGACAGATTTCCACTAAACAGATCTCCAAGGCTATCTGTAGCATGACAGATTTCTACTAAACAGATCTCCAAGGCTATCTGTAGCATGACAGATTTCCACTAAACAGATCTCCAAGGCTATCTGTAGCATGACAGATTTCTACTAAACAGATCTCCAAGGCTATCTGTAGCATGACAGATTTCCACTAAACAGATCTCCAAGGCTATCTGTAGCATGACAGATTTCTACTAAACAGATCTCCAAGGATCTGCAGCAAGTAAATGCTGTGTGCCATAGGTTATGAACACGCTTTTGCACGTAGCCTACCACCAGGTACTACAGTATGACACTCGTGTCTCTTGTATTGTCATTCAGCAGAGTGATCTTGGAGTGGAATAGGTCTATTGGTATTTCTGAATGATGAGAGCTCGCACTTGTATGTGTTAGCAATAGTGCTTTTTTACATTCATGCTAAGACGCAATCATTACCTTGCTCAGTTTGTCTATAAAACACTGTTCATTTTGTAACATTTCTACCGTGTCACCATCTTGAAAGTATCACGTTCGGTGTTCTCGAAAGCGCTCTCATGCACTACTTTACCTGTGTAGTGAGCAGACATTTTTTGGACTACGTTTTTTGTCAATTAAAATGCATTATAGTAATTCCATGACCATTATACACTGAGTGTACAAAACATAACATCTTCGAGGCATGTACTCCACTCGGTGTCGAAAGTGTTCCACAGGGATGCTGGCCCATGTTGACTCCAACACTTCCCACAGTTGTATCAAGTTGGCTGGATGTCCTTTGGGTGGTGGACCATTTTTGAAACACACAGGAAACTGTTGAGCGTGAAAAACCCAGCAGCATTACAGCTCTTTATACTCAAACCAGTGTGCATGGCACCTACTACCATACCCATTCAAAGGCACTTAAATATTTTCTCTTGCCTCTTCACCCTCTGAATGGCACACACACAATGCCTGTCTTAATTTTCTCAAGGCTTAAAAATCCTTCTTTAATCTGTCTTCTCCCCTTCTTCTACTCTGACTGAAGTGGATTTAACAGGGGACATCAATAAGGGATCATAGCTTTCACCTGGATTCACCTGGTCAGTCTTTCATGGAAATAACAGAACAAGTTCATAATGTTTTGTAGACTCAGTGTATGTGTTGATGTCATTTTTTTTATTGCATCTTGTTTTCTCAGAGGAAAAAAGCATGCAAGCAATTATGTACATATAATTTGTAATTTGCTAGTGGAGAAGAAGTCTAATTTTATGCAAGCAATTTGTTTCCAAGTTTCCTCTCCTCGCCTCCTCGATTATCTTTAGACTTCTTCAAAAGGAGGCAAGGAGAGGAAGGAGGGAGTGGACGTGAGGAATCGAGGAAATCCAATTGAGAAAAGGCCAAGGAGGCATCAAGAGAGGAGAGAGGATGTGAGGAATCGAGTGTAACGGATGTGAAACGGCTAGCTTAGTTAGCGTGGGCGCTAAATAGCGTTTCAATCAGTGACGTCACTTGCTCTGAGACCTTGAAGTAGTAGTTCCCCTTGCTCTGCAAGGGCCGCGGCTTTTGTGGCGCGATGCTTCGTAGGTGTCAGTTGTTGATGTGTGCAGAAGGTCCCTAGTTCGCGCCCGGGCGAGGGGACCGTTTAAAATTATACTGTTACACGAGGAAAGATTAATTGAGAAACAGACAATGTCTTAACGCTCTCTATGTGTGTATTGTGATTCTAGTGCCCTCTATTGCCAGTGCAGGCCTAGGCCCGACACCTGTTGCTCCGTACCTACAGCCTGACCAGCTGCATCGAGCAGGTCCTGACTCACAGGAATAGGGCTACACACACTTGCACAAACTGCAGAGTCCACCGCCTAGAATACATTTTTTTGGATGCAGACTATTTATTGGGATTGCATTCTAAGTACCACTTATTCTAAGTGGTACCTCCAACCTTCCAGAGGAGGTTGGTGGGAGGAGCTACAGGAGGACAGGCTCATTGTAATGGCTGGAATGGGATAAATGGAAGTGTACAGTATATGGACAGCACATGTTAGACTCAGCTCCATTTATTCCATTCCAGCCATTAAAATGAGTCAGTCCTCCTATAGCTCCTTCCACCAGGCTCCCCATTCCCTTCATAACCTCAGGATGCAGTACTGGCCAGTCATTGATCACATGATCAGCTGTTAGTTTGTCTGTGAATGAGCCTTGGTTATCAATCTTGAGTTAAATTATCACTAGACTGAGACAGAGAGAGTGAGATCTGTCTTTGTGTCAGTCACTCATGCTTTCTTTTACTAAACAATGCAGCATAACTGTCAGTCACTGTCTCACCTGGAAGATATGTTAGCTGGAAACATGTGAATGAAGAACCTGTTAGTACATTCTGAAATAATAAATATAGTATTTTGAAAACTCACCTAAAAAGTTGATACGTTATTAGATACAAGGACCCCACTGGGCACAGATTTCAAATCAACATCAATTCCATGTTTGTTCAACGTGATTTTATTGAAATGACGTGGAAACAACGTTGATTCAACCAGTGTGTGCTCTGTGAGAAGAGGCAGAGAGACGTGAGTCAGATTAACATGATTAGTTATAATTTGGTAATGACAGAGGTCATACATCCGGGTTTTGACATTGACTGATATATTATAGGACAAGAGTGCTGTCTGTGGTCTCTTCTGCTTCTATGGAAGGCTAGAGTGGTGAGGTACTGTTTGTGCTGTTGTATTACACTAACACCACTAGATGGCGGAGTTGTCAGCAGTATGGTGTGTTCTGTCCAGACTTGAGCCTAGGTGTCACAGTTAGGAAGAAGTGAAGCAAACACTCATGCTGATAACCACTACACTTGACTAGCCTGTTTTCCTTCTATACTAATAACCACCACACTGTGACTAGTCTGGTTTCTAGGCAACAGAGCAAGTCTGTTCGTGGTTAGTTAGGCTATCTTCTTGTTTACATTTCCCTCAGACGAGAGATTTACAACCTCCACCTGACATTTTGTTCTGGAGCACCATAAAACTTTAGTACTGCACTCTGCTCTTGGCCTGGGTGATCAGTTTAGAACAGTTTATCCCAATAACCAAGAGGAAACACAGTCAGTGTTCTGAGAGTTCCGCCCTGGTTATGGAGTGGAGCAGACGCCTAAGTCACAATGAGCTAGACTTCCTGATCACAAGACAGGAGTGTGAGGGGCAGGATGTGGGTATGTGAGACTGTTGTCACGTACACACACAGGCCCAATTCAAACCCTTTACATGTGCACCTTTAATTTCTTTCCTCTTTCCTCTAGGTAAGTCATCTGCAGATCTCACACAATCTAATGGGTGTAAGCAAGTGTTCTGTTGTATAGCTTTCACCCATCCAGTCATATCAGATCATTGATTACATCAAGGTAATATGGACAGTCTTTTTTACTTGAGATCTCAAATTGATATCGTTATAGAGAAATATCCGTTAATATATGGGTAGCGAGGTAACAAGAGTTCAGACTTTGCCTCACAGGGAGTCTACCTGTCCAGGCTCACCCAGTGGTTAAATGACACATGCTCATCTGTGGTAATGGCAACTACAGTGCCCTCAGAAAGCATTCACACCCTTGAGTTTTTCCACATTTTGTTGTGTTACAGCCTGAATTTAAATAGATTAAATTGAGATTTTGTGTCATGGGCCTACACACAATACCCCATAATGTCAAAGTGGAATTGTTTTTGGAAATGTTTACAATTTAATTAAAATTGAAAACCTGAAATGTCTTGAGTCAATAACTATTAATAACTACTACAATAACTACTAACCTCTTTGTTATGGTAAGCCTAAATAATTTCAGGAGTAAAAATGTGCTTAACAAGTCACATAAAAAGTTGCATGGACTCATTAACTCTACAAGGTGTCAAAAGCGTTCCACAGGGATACTGGCCCATGTTGACTCCAATGCTTCCCACTCATGTATGACTAGTTGTGCATTCTTTTATAGGTCCTTGGGTACAAATATTGTACTGGACTGTCAGTTGACTAACTGTAGCCCGTCTGTTGCTCTTCACAGTTGGCTGGGAGTCCTTTAGGTGGTGGACCATTCTTGATACACACAGGAAACTGTTGAGCATGAAAACCCAACAGCATTGCAGTTCTTGACACACCCAAACCGGTGCGCCTGGCACCTACTACCATAACCTGTTCAAATGCACTTAAATATTTTGTCTTGCGAATTCAACCTCTATATGGCACACATACACAATCCATGTCTCAATTGTCTTAAGGCATAAAAAATCCTTCTTTAACCTGTCTCCTCCATCTACACTGATTGAAGTGGATTCAACAGTTAATCAATAAGGGGTCATTCACCTGGATTCCCCTGGTCATTCTATGTCATGGTGAGAGCAGGTGTTCCTAATGTTTTGTACACTCAGTGTATACATGTAGTAAGTGGTGATATAATAATAACGCTTTATGAGAGGGACATGTAGGTGTTATTGCTCCACCAATCCGTAAGAGGACTGTCTCTGCACACAGACACAACAGACACACACTGTCTTGAGGGTAACTCTATCCCCATCCTGCTCTCCCTCTGCCTGATTACTGTAATCAGTAATTATGTTAAGAGAGGGATTGGCTCCAAGCAGCCCTGTCTGGTGCATTAGGACTGTTCGATCAGTCAAGACAATGCATGGACGATAATGATTTCTGAATACTAATTCTAGACTGACATTTTGGGACACAGACAGAAGCCAGACAGAACTATGATGTCACCTTATGAACAGTTTGGCACAAGGGCTTTCGTTACACAGATGAATGTCTCCATCAGACACACTTCTGGGGACAGAGACAGAGAGAAGCCAGACAGAGCTGTGATCAAGTTACCTTGATGATAGTTGGGGACACACGCTTTTGAAAACAACCACCAGAATGGACATACTTAACTCCTCATTAATAACACAAGCAATGGTAAATTTTTATTGCAATAATTATTATTTCACACACACATACAGTTTGTTTCACAAACAAACAGCTGTGGTCACATTTAGAGTCAGCTATAGTGCAGTACAGTGCAGTAACATCACTGGGACAGACAGACAGCTGGTTTACAGTGAAGACAAAAGCTTTTACTCTTTACAGCCTGGTGATGTAAGTAACACTACAGCTGTGGACATCCTCAGTCCTGGGGACAGTATTGAGCACAGTTATACCCCACCAGTATAGCAGAAGCGTTTCCGCACACTAAGTATCAGAGAATCTAGTCTGGGCAGAAAGGATTCTGCTAGACTGGGAAGGGGTGCAGGAAGGGCAAGGAGGCAGCTCTCATACAGGATGGAGGGGGGGAGGAATGGGAGAGAATGGAGAGAAATAGAAAGATAGAGAGATCACTTAGTCATACTCTTCACCAGCTCCAGCTCTTCAATGGGCCTCCATTTCTGGTTGATAGTGACCAGCTGCAGTTGGGAGAAAACCACACCCACTTACACAACAACAACAATAACACTATCGGTCATAGGTTGCTACAAATACTCACCAGCGTTGGGGTCAATTCCATTTAGATTTAGTCAATTGACAAAGTAAAGTAAAGTTTAAGTTCCAGTTTTCCTCATTGCTTGATTAGAATTACAGTCTCAGTCAACTTCCTGAATTGACAAAATTGAAATGGAATTGACACCAACCCTGCTGCTTCACACTACATCCACAGTCAATCAATCCCACAGGGCATCAAATCATCACTACTGTATCTGCCTCCTTTATCAATAGGTCCCCTTGCAAAGAATCAACTGTGAATACAGATGTTTAGATAACAGTTGAAATTACTTTTAGATGACAGTAGAAATGGGAGATGTCCCGCCCCCCGATGGGTGCCCAGCCCTTTATGATAAGTTATAGTCCTACTTGGCTATGTTGCTCTGTTGTGTGACTCAGCAGAATAGAGGAGGAACCACTGCATTGGCACACAACCTATACCCATAACATTACCCACAGAGTGGTCTCAATACCCATACCAATATCAACTTAGAGTGGTCCTCTATCAGAAATAACGAGGCATATGAAGAGGGTTTATAATGTAAATCATACACAGCACACTAATTAAGCCAAAAAAAGCAAGAAATGTCAATACTAACAGATAGGTAAGAAATAGACAGACATAAAAAAAAGTGTTTATAATGTTATCAATCACCTTCTGTGGTTTAGATGGGTCCAGTCTCTCCCAGGGTTCAGGGTTTGTGCTTTTATTTAAACTGAAAGAAAGTTAGAGAAATTATATATCTCTGACTGCTATGCCAGGGTTTGTCTTTATCGAAATATAAAGTTAAAGGGGCAGGCTTGTCAGAGACTGATAAACAAATGAACTTAATGAAATCAGCATGGGGCTACAGTTAAAACTAGATCATACCAGGTTAGTACTTCAAGTTTCTAATCGTACCCATTAGAAACACAAGGAAATATAATGCACATGCAAATAAGATAAAATGCGGATTCCCCAAAACAAGATTAAATCTTACCCTATACTAAAAATACTAAAAATGCTTTAGTAAAGTACTAGGTTTATTTGGGTCCAGGAAGCCATAACAATGTACAGCAAATACATGATAAAATACATCAAATCTCACATGACATCCTTCTTTGTAAATAGGAAGTAGAGTGAGGTAGAGGTGGCTCCTACAGCAGCCAATGCCACAATGCCGATCAGAGGAATGAGCTGGGAGAGAGAAACAGGTAGCTGTCAGGATAAGGGCCTCATACGTGGATAGCATGGTTGGTCCTAACTCTATTTGAGAATTGGGTTCTACATATTTTAATTCAGGAAGCAAGGGAAATGGAAGTCCCATAAATAAATACAACTTCAATTATTTATTTGTAATTTAATTTAAACTCTTGCAGGGAATAACCTTGCTAGGATAGGAAGAACGAATGACCCTCGGCAGAAACCATAGAAACACATATAAGAAATAGAGAGAAACTCACCTCTTTCCTCTTCCTCAGCATCTGAATAAATCCAGACTTCATTTTTATTTTCAAATTCCCTTCAAGTATTTAAAAGAAAACACGTAGGATTATTTTAAATGATTGAGTCAGATATTAATCTGGTAACAAGTATTATTCTGTCTAGCAAATATTTAATCCTATAAGGCAACAGGTCTATCTATAGATGCTGTCCGTCTCACCTGCTGCCGCCAGAGTCCCAAGGTCCTTGTGAGCAGAGCATCCTGATCGTCTATTGAAGTAGGCTACTATCCGACCAGAGGTGATACGAGTTGTAAAGCACTTAGACATTTGCGCTAGCGAAATCCTTCACAGCGTTTCAATTGAGCCTGGAGGTTGTTCAACTTTCCTCTGTGAGTGTGAGCGCATCGCCCCCCAGTGGTTTCAAATGTTCAAGGTGAAAATGCCAAGTACATTTCTGTTGCACGCTTTCTGAGCGTCCTGAAAGCAGAGAAATAATTGTTAGAACCATTTCGATAGAAAAAAATGCGTTTAAATTGTGTATGAAATGTAAAGAGACTATTATTTAGGGAAAATAAATATGTTTCAAAAACCCTTATATTTTGTTTATTGTGACTCCTGGTGTTTACCTGTACTGGACCAACAAATGAATATGTTGCCGTCAGTCATTGATAGACACCAAGCAAACACATCGTTTTGAACTACACTGAACATAAATATAAACGCAACATGTAAAGTGTTGGTCTCATGTTTCATAAGTTTAAATAAAAACTCCCAGAAATGTTCTAGACACACACACAAAGCTTATTTATCTCAAACGTTATGCACAAATTTGTTTACATTCATGTTAGTGAGCATGTCTCCTTTGCCAAGATAATCCATCCACCTGACAGGTCTGGCATATCAAGAAACTGATTAAACACCATGATCATTACACAGGTGCACCTTGTGCTGGGGACAATAAAAGGCCACTTTAAAATGTGCAGTTTTGTCACACAACCCAATACCACAGGTGTCTCAAGTTTTGAGGGAGCGTGCAAATGGAATGCTGACTGCAGGAAGGTCCACCAGAGTTGTTGCCAGAGGGGAGAGGGGAATATTTCTGTCTGTAATAAAGTGCTTTTTTACATTCATGCTAAGACACAATCATTACCTTGCTCAGTTTGTCTATAAAACACTGTTAATTTTGTAACATTTCTACCGTGTCACCATCTTGAAAGTATCACGTTCGGTGTTCTCGAAAACGCTCTCATGCACTACTTTACCTGTGTAGTGAGCAGACATTTTTTGGGCTACGTTTTTTGTCAATTAAAATGCATTATACTAATTCCATGACCATTATACACTGAGTGTACAAAACATAACATCTTCGAGGCATGTACTCCACTCGGTGTCGAAAGCGTTCCACAGGGATGCTGGCCCATGTTGACTCCAACACTTCCCACAGTTGTATCAAGTTGGCTGGATGTCCTTCAGGTGGTGGACTATTTTTGATACACACAGGAAACTGTTGAGCGTGAAAAACCCAGCAGCATTACAGCTCTTTATACTCAAACCAGTGTGCATGGCACCTACTACCATACCCATTCAAAGGCACTTAAATATTTTCTCTTGCCTCTTCACCCTCTGAATGGCACACACACAATGCCTGTCTTAATTTTCTCAAGGCTTAAAAATCCTTCTTTAATCTGTCTTCTCCCCTTCTTCTACTCTGACTGAAGTGGATTTAACAGGGGACATCAATAAAGGGTTCATAGCTTTCACCTGGATTCACCTGGTCAGTCTTTCATGGAAATAACAGAACAAGTTCATAATGTTTTGTAGTCTCAGTGTATGTGTTGATGTCAAAGTTTATTTTATTGTATCTTGTTTTCTCAGAGGAGAAAAGCATGCATGCAATTATGTAAACATAATTTGCGCTAGTGGAGAAGGAGTCTAATTTTATGCAAGCAAATTTGTTTCCATGTTTCCTCTCCTCGCCTCCTCAATTATCTTTAGACTTCTTCAAACGGAGGCAAGGAGAGGAAGGAGGGAGTGGACGTGAGGAATCGAGGAAATCCAATTGAGAAAAGGCCAAGGAGGCATCAAGAGAGGAGAGAGGATGTGAGGAATCGAGGAAAGATTAATTGCGAAACAGACAATGTCCTAACGCTCTCAATGTGTGTATTGTGATTCTAGTGCCCTCTATTGCCAGTGCAGGCCTAGGCCCGACACCTGTTGCTCCATACCTACAGCCTGACCAGCTGCATTGAGCAGGTCCTGACTCACAGGAATAGGGCTACACACACTTGCACAAACTACAGAGAGTCCAACGCCTAGAATAAAAAATGTGGATGTAGACTATTTATTGGGCTTGCATTCTACGTGGTACCTCCTCCTTCCAGAGGAGGTTGGTGGGAGGAGCTACAGGAGGACAGGCTCATTGTAATGGCTGGAATGGAATAAATGGAAGTGTACAGTATATGGACGCCACGTTTGACTCAGTTCCATTTATTCCATTCCAGCCATTAAAATGAGTCCGTCCTCCTATAGCTCCTTCCACCAGGCTCCCCAATCCCTTCATAGTTTGTCTGAATGAGCCTTGGTTATCAATCTTGAGTTAAATTATCACTAGACTGAGACAGAGAGAGTGAGATCTGTCTTTGTGTCAGTCACTCATGCTTTCTTTTACTAAACAATGCAGCATAACTGTCAGTCACTGTCTCACCTGGAAGATATGTTAGCTGGAAACATGTGAATGAAGAACCTGTTAGTACATTCTGAAATAATAAATGTAGTATTTTGAAAACTCACCTAAAAAGTTTATACGTTATTAGAGATTTATTAGAGACAGATTTCAAATCAACATCAATTCCATGTTTATTCAACGTGATTTTATTGAAATGACGTGGAAACAACGTTGATTCAACCAGTGTGTGCTCTGTGAGAAGAGGCAGAGAGACGTGAGTCAGATTAACATGATTAGTTATAATTTGGTAATGACAGAGGTCATACATCCGGGTTTTGACATTGACTGATATATTATAGGACAAGAGTGCTGTCTGTGGTCTCTTCTGCTTCTATGGAAGGCTAGAGTGGTGAGGTACTGTTTGTGCTGTTGTATTACACTAACACCACTAGATGGCGGAGTTGTCAGCAGTATGGTGTGTTCTGTCCAGACTTGAGCCTAGGTGTTACAGTTAGGAAGAAGGGAAGCAAACACTCATGCTGATAACCACTACATTTGACTAGCCTGTTTTCCTTCTATACTAATAACCACCACACTGTGACTAGTCTGGTTTCAAGGCAACAGAGCAAGTGTGTTATTGGTTAGTTAGGCAATCTTCTTGTTTACATTTCCCACAGATGAGAGATTTACAACCTCCACCTGACATTTTGTTCTGGAGCACCATAAAACTTTAGTACTGCACTCTGCTCTTGGCCTGGGTGATCAGTTTAGAACAGTTTATCCCAATAACCAAGAGGAAACACAGTCAGTGTTCTGAGAGTTCCGCCCTTGTTATGGAGTGGAGCAGACGCCTAAGTCACAATGAGCTAGACTTCCTGATCACAAGACAGGAGTGTGAGGGGCAGGATGTGGGTATGTGAGACTGTTGTCACGTACACACACAGGCCCAATTCAAACCCTTTACATGTGCACCTTTAATTTCTTTCCTCTTTCCTCTAGGTAAGTCATCTGCAGATCTCACACAATCTAATGGGTGTAAGCAAGGGTTCTGTTGTATAGCTTTCACCCATCCAGTCATATCAGATCATTGATTACCTCAAGGTAATATGGACAGTCTTTTTTACTTGAGATCTCAAATTGATATGGTTATAGAGAAATATCTGTTGATATATGGGTAGCGAGGTAACAAGAGTTCAGACTTTGCCTCACAGGGAGTCTACCTGTCCAGGCTCACCCAGTGGTTAAATGACACATGCTCATCTGTGGTAATGGCAGCTACAGTGCCCTCAGAAAGCATTCACACCCTTGAGTTTTTCCACATTTTGTTGTGTTACAGCCTGAATTTAAATAGATTAAATTGAGATTTTGTGTCATGGGCCTACACACAATACCCCATAATGTCAAAGTGGAATTGTTTTTGGACATGTTTACAATTTAATTAAAATTGAAAACCTGAAATGTCTTGAGTTTATAACTATTCAACCTCTTTGTTATGGTAAGCCTAAATCATTTCAGGAGTAAAAATGTGCTTAACAAGTCACATAAAAAGTTGCATGGACTCACTCTGTGTGCGATAATAGTGTCTAACATGATTGTTGAATGACTACCTCATCTCTGTACCCCACACATGCACTGAGTGTACAAAACATTAACTCTACAAGGTGTCAAAAGCGTTCCACAGGGATACTGGCCCATGTTGACTCCAATGCTTCCCACTCATGTATGGCTAGTTGTGCATTCTTTTATAGGTCCTTGGGTACAAAAATTGTACTGGACTGTCAGTTGACTAACTGTAGCCCGTCTGTTGCTCTTCACAGTTGGCTGGGAGTCCTTTAGGTGGTGGACCATTCTTGATACACACAGGAAACTGTTGAGCATGAAAAACCCAACAGCGTTGCAGTTCTTGACACACCCAAACCGGTGCGCCTGGCACCTACTACCATAACCTGTTCAAATGCACTTAAATATTTTGTCTTGCGAATTCACCCTCTATATGGCACACATACACAATCCATGTCTCAATTGTCTCAAGGCATAAAAAATCCTTCTTTAACCTGTCTCCTCCATCTACACTGATTGAAGTGGATTCAACAGTTAATCAATAAGGGGTCATTCACCTGGATTCCCCTGGTCATTCTATGTCATGGTGAGAGCAGGTGTTCCTAATGTTTTGTACACTCAGTGTATACATGTAGTAAGTGGTGATATAATAATAACGCTTTATGAGAGGGACATGTAGGTGTTATTGCTCCACCAATCCGTAAGAGGACTGTCTCTGCACACAGACACAACAGACACACACTGTCTTGAGGGTAACTCTATCCCCATCCTGCTCTCCCTCTGCCTGATTACTGTAATCAGTAATTATGTTAAGAGAGGGATTGGCTCCAAGCAGCCCAGTCTGGTGCATTAGGACTGTTCCATCAGTCAAGACAAGGCATGGGCGATAATGTTTTCTGAATACTAATTCTAGACTGACATTTTGGGACACAGACAGAAGCCAGACAGAACTATGATGTCACCTTATGGACAGTTTGGCACAAGGGCTTTCGTTACACAGGTTAATGTCTCCATCAGACACACTTCTGGGGACAGAGACAGAGAGAAGCCAGACAGAGCTGTGATAAAGTTACCTTGATGATAGTTGGGGACACAAGCTTTTGAAAACAACCACCAGAATGGACATACTTAATGGACATACTTAACGAGCTTTTGAAAACAACCACCAGAATGGACATACTTAATGGACATACTTAATGGACATACTTAACAAGCTTTTGAAAACAACCACCAGAATGGACATACTTAACAAGCTTTTGAAAACAACCACCAGAATGGACATACTTAACTCATTAATAACACGAGCAATGGTACATTTTTATTGCAATAATTATTATTTCTCACACATATACAGTTTGTTTCACAAACAAACAGCTTTGGTCACATTTAGAGTCAGCTATAATGCAGTACAGTGCAGTTACATCACTGGGACAGACAGACAGCTGGTTTACAGTGAAGACTAAAGCTTTTACTCTTTACAGCCTGGTGATGTAAGTAACACTACAGCTGTGGACATCCTCAGTCCTGGGGAAAGTATTGAGCTCAGTTATACCCCACCAGTATAGCAGAAGCGTTTCCGCACACTAAGTATCAGAGAATCTAGTCTGGGCAGAAAGGATTCTGCTAGACTGGGAAGGGTGCAGGAAGGGCAAGGAGGCAGCTCTCATTCAGGATGGAGGGGGGGAGGAAGGGCAAGGAGGCAGCTCTCATTCAGGATGGAGGGGGGGAGGAAGGGCAAGGAGGCAGCTCTCATTCAGGATGGAGGGGGGGGGGGGAATGGGAGAGAATGGAGAGAAATAGAAAGATAGAGAGATCACTTAGTCATACTCTTCACCAGCTCCAGCTCTTCAATGGGCCTCCATTTCTGGTTGATAGTGACTAGCTGCAGTTGGGAGAAAACCACACCCACTTACACAACAACAACAATAACACTATCGGTCAAATGTTACTACAAATACTCACCAGCGTTGGGGTCAATTCCATTTAGATTTAGTCAATTGACAAAGTCAAGTAAAGTTTAAGTTCCAGTTTTCCTCAATGCTTGATTAGAATTACAGTTTCAGTCAACTTCCTGGATTGACAAAATTGAAATGGAATTGACACCAACCCTGCTGCTTCACACTACACCCACAGTCAATCAATCCCACAGGGCATCAAATCATCTCTACTGTATCTGCCTCCTTCATCAACAGGTCCCCTTGCAAAGAATCAACTGTGAAGATGTACAGATGTTTAGATAACAGTTGAAATTACTTTTAGATGACAGTAGAAATGGGAGATGTCCCAAACAGCTTTGGTCACATTTAGAGTCAGCTATAATGCAGTACAGTGCAGTTACATCACTGGGACAGACAGACAGCTGGTTTACAGTGAAGACTAAAGCTTTTACTCTTTACAGCCTGGTGATGTAAGTAACACTACAGCTGTGGACATCCTCAGTCCTGGGGAAAGTATTGAGCTCAGTTATACCCCACCAGTATAGCAGAAGCGTTTCCGCACACTAAGTATCAGAGAATCCAGCCCTTTATGGTAACCTGGCTATGTTGCTCTGTTGTGTGACTCAGCAGAATAGAGGAGGAACCACTGCATTGGCACACAACCTATACCCATAACATTACCCACAGAGTGGTCTCAATACCCATACCAATATCAATATCAACTTAGAGTGGTCCTCTATCAGAAATAACTAGGCATATGAAGAGGGTTTATAATGTAAAGCTTACACAGCACACTAATTAAGCCAAAAAAAGCAAGAAATGTCAATACTAACAGATAGGTAAGAAATAGACAGACATAAAAAAAGTGTTTATAATGTTATCAATCACCTTCTGTGGTTTAGATGGGTCCAGTCTCTCCCAGGGTTCAGGGTTTGTGCTTTTATTTAAACTGAAAGAAAGTTAGAGAAATGATATAGCTCTGACTGCTATGCCAGGGTTTGTCTTTATCGAAATATAAAGTTAAAGGGGCAGGCTTGTCAGAGACTGATAAACAAATTAACTTAATGAAATCAGCATGGGGCTACAGTTAAAACTAGATCATACCAGGTTAGTACTTCAAGTTTCTAATCGTACCCATTAGAAACACAAGGAAATATAATGCACATGCAAATAAGATAAAATGCGGATTCCCCAGAACAAGATTAAATCTTACCATATACTAAAAATACTAAAAATGCTTTAGTAAAGTACTAGGTTTATTTGGGTCCAGGAAGCCATAACAATGTACAGCAAATACATGATAAAATACATCAAATCTCACATGACATCCTTCTTTGTAAATAGGAAGTAGAGTGAGGTAGAGGTGGCTCCTACAGCAGCCAATGCCACAATGCCGATCAGAGGAATGAGCTGGGAGAGAGAAACAGGTAGCTGTCAGGATAAGGGCCTCATACGTGGATAGCATGGTTGGTCCTAACTCTATTTGAGAATTGGGTTCTACATATTTTAATTCAGGAAGCAAGGGAAATGGAAGTCCCATAAATAAATACAACTTCAATTATTTATTTGTAATTTAATTTAAACTCTTGCAGGGAATAACCTTGCTAGGATAGGAAGAACGAATGACCCTCGGCAGAAACCATAGAAACACATATAAGAAATAGAGAGAAACTCACCTCTTTCCTCTTCCTCAGCATCTGAATAAATCCAGACTTCATTTTTATTTTCAAATTCCCTTCAAGTATTTAAAAGAAAACACGTAGGATTATTTTAAATGATTGAGTCAGATATTAATCTGGTAACAAGTATTATTCTGTCTAGCAAATATTTAATCCTATAAGGCAACAGGTCTATAGATGCTGTCCGTCTCACCTGCTGCCGCCAGAGTCCCAAGGTCCTTGTGAGCAGAGCATCCTGATCGTCTATTGAAGTAGGCTACTATCCGACCTGAGGTGATACGAGTTGTAAAGCACGTAGACATTTGCGCTAGCGAAATCCTTCACAGCGTTTCAATTGAGCCGGCGGTTGTTCAACTTTCCTCTGTGAGTGTGAGCGCATCGCCCCCCTGTGGTTTCAAATGTTCAAGGTGAAAATGCCAAGTACATTTCTGTTGCACGTTTTCTGAGCGTCCTGAAAGTAGAGAACTCTTTCAAGTAAATATAATTGTTAGAACCATTTCGATAGAAATTATTTAGGGAAAATAAATATGTTTCAAAAACCCTTATATTTTGTTTATTGTGACACCTGGTGTTTACCTGTACTGGACCAACAAATTAATATGTTGCCGTCAGTCATTGATAGACACCAAGCAAACACATCGTTTTGAACTACACTGAACAGAAATATAAACGCAACATGTAAAGTGTTGGTCCCATGTTTCATGAGTTTAAATAAAAACTCCCAGAAATGTTCTAGACACACAAAAAGTGTATTTATCTCAAACATTGTGCACAAATGTGTTTACATTCCTGTTAGTGAGCATTTCTCCTTTGCCAAGATAATCCATCCACCTGACAGGTCTGGCATATCAAGAAACTGATAAAACAGCATGATCATTACACAGGTGCACCTTGTGCTGGGGACAATAAAAGGCCACTTTAAAATGTGCAGTTTTGACACACAACCCAATACCACAGGTGTCTCAAGTTTTGAGGGAGCGTGCAAATGGAATGCTGACTGCAGGAATGTCCTCCAGAGTTGTTGCCAGAGGGGAGAGGGGTGTATTTCTGCCTGTAATAAATCCCTTTCATGGGGAAAAAAACATATTCTGATTGGCAGGGCCTGGCTCCCAAGTGGGATGCACCCCTGCCCAGTCATTTGAAATACATAGATAAGGGCCTAATGAATTTATTTTAATTGACTGATTTCCTAATATGAACTGTAACTCAGTAAAATCTTTGAAATTGTTGCATGTTGCATTTATATTTTTGTTCAGTATATGTGTATTGTGTTAATATAATCCTACTGTTTTGTTTGGAAATTGTATCATTGTATAATGTAATTTACCATTTTTACAGGATCACATAACTTGGAATACATTGAATGCCTTCACAAACCTAGCGGACTAAACTTTATGATGAACTTCACCAATGCGGAGTGGAGTCGAGACCAGGGCCCATATTCACAAAGCATCTCAGAAAAGGTCTTAGGAATCCTGTTAAAACCTGTTTTAAGATAAAAAAAACTTCCAGCTCTGAGAATGACGTTAAGACACTGCGCAGACAAACACTGAGACAGAAGTAAAATCAACTCATAAAAGTTTTTCTCAGTTGGTAATCACCACAGTTTGAGTACTGCAATGTAGTGATGTTATGTTTGATACCGGCATGTTTCGAAGTCCACGACTGGTACTCTATTTGGCTCTGGGATTCGACCCAATGCATGCCAACGGAACCGCAATCAATGTTCAACTACTATGCATACAGTCTATTGTTTAAAAAAAATACTGGATACACACCTACTCATTCCAGGGTTCTTCTTTACTTTGAAAGTTTCTTCAAGTGCAGTTGCAAAAACCATTAAGCGCTATGATGAAACTGGCTCTCATGAGGAACCCCACAGGAAACGAAGACCCAGAGTTACCTCTGCTGCAGAAGATCTGTTCATTAGAGTTACCAGCCTCAGAAATTGCAGCCCAAATAAGGTCCCAATATCTCTCTCTGTTTCTGCTCCTGTCCTTGTCGGATTCTTGTTTGTTTGTGTCATTCATGCCTGAACCAGACTGTCGTCATGTTTGCTGTAACCTTGTCCTGTCCTGTCGGAATCTGCCGGTCCATCTGAGCCTACCTATGTTTGGTAATTAAAGAAGCTCTGTTTAAGTTGATTCGCTTTTGGGTCCTCATTCACGCACCGTAACAGAAGAATCCGACCAAGAATGGACCCAGCGACTTCGGATCCTCTCCACTCAGCCGTCGAGATCCAGGGAGCGATGCTAGGCAGACACAAGCAGGAATTGTCTGCTGCTCGACATCACAGAACAGGTTCTCCATCTCCGCCTCGATCCACCGGCCACTTCCAGGGCTTTCGAATCTCCGGAGCCCAGAATCAATAACCCGCCGTGTTACTCTGGGAAGCCCACTGAATGCCGCTCGTTCCTCACCCAGTGTGATATTGTGTTTTCTCTCCAGCCCAACACTTACTCCAGGAGCACTGCTCGTGTCGCCTACGTCATATCTCTCCTTATTGGACGGGCTCGTGAGTGGGGCACGGCAATCTGGGAGGCAAGGGCTGAGTGTACTAACCAGTATCAAGACTTTAAGGAGGAGATGATACGGGTTTTTGATCGATCTGTTTTTGGGGAGGAGGCTTCCAGGGCCCTGTCTTCCCTATGTCAAGGCAATCGATCCATAACAGACTACTCTATTGAGTTTCGCACTCTTGCTGTCTCCAGTGGCTGGAACGAGCCGGCCTTGCTCGCTCGTCTTCTGGAGGGTTTCCGCGCAGAGGTAAAGGATGAGATTCTCTCCCGGGAGGTTCCTTCCAGCGTGGATTCCTTGATTGAACTCGCTATTCGCATTGAGCGACGGGTTGATCTTCGTCACCGAGCTCGTGGAAAGGAGCTCGCGCTCTCCGTCGCCTCCCTCTCCGCATCACTACCATCTTCCTCTGCCGGCTCGGGTGCTGAGTCCATGCAGCTGGGAGGTATCCGCATCTCGACTGAGGAGAGGGAACGGAGAATCACCAACCGCCTCTGTCTCTATTGCGGTTCCGCTGGTCATTTTGTCACTTCATGTCCAGTAAAAGGCCAGAGCTCGTCAGTAAGCGGAGGGCTACTGGTGAGCGCTACTACTCCTGTCTCTCCTTCAAGATCCTGCACTACCTTGTCGGTCCATCTACGCTGGACCGGTTCGTCAGCTTCCTGCAGTGCCTTAATAGACTCTGGGGCGGAGGGCTGTTTTATGGACGAGACCTGGGCTCGGGAACATGACATTCCTCTCAGACAGTTAAAGGAGCCCACGGCCTTGTTCGCCCTGGATGGTAGTCCTCTCCCCAGGATTCAGCGTGAGACGCTACCTTTAACCCTCACTGTTTCTGGTAATCATAGTGAAACCATTTCTTTTTTAATTTTTCGTTCACCTTTTACACCTGTTGTTTTGGGCCATCCCTGGCTAGTTTGTCATAATCCTTCCATTAATTGGTCTAGTAATTCTATCCTCTCCTGGAACGTCTCTTGTCATGTGAAATGTTTAATGTCTGCTATCCCTCCTGTTTCCTCTGTCTCTTCTTCACAGGAGGAGCCTGGTGATTTGACAGGGGTGCCGGAGGAATATCACGATCTGCGCACGGTGTTCAGTCGGTCCAGGGCCACCTCTCTTCCTCCACACCGGTCGTATGATTGTAGTATTGATCTCCTTCCGGGAACCACCCCCCCCCGGGGTAGACTATACTCTCTGTCGGCTCCCGAACGTAAGGCTCTCGAAGATTATTTGTCTGTAGCTCTTGACGCCGGTACCATAGTCCCCTCCTCCTCTCCCGCCGGAGCGGGGTTTTTTTTTGTCAAGAAGAAGGACGGGTCTCTGCGCCCCTGCATAGATTATCGAGGGCTGAATGACATAACAGTGAAGAATCGTTATCCGCTTCCTCTTATGTCTTCAGCCTTCGAGATCCTGCAGGGAGCCAGGTTTTTCACTAAGTTGGACCTTCGTAACGCTTACCATCTCGTGCGCATCAGGGAGGGGGACGAGTGGAAGACGGCGTTTAACACTCCGTTAGGGCACTTTGAATACCGGGTTCTTCCTTTCGGCCTCGCTAACGCTCCAGCTGTCTTTCAGGCATTAGTCAATGATGTCCTGAGAGACATGCTGAACATCTTTGTTTTCGTTTACCTTGACGATATCCTGATTTTTTCACCATCACTCCAGATTCATGTTCAGCACGTTCGACGTGTCCTCCAGCGCCTTTTAGAGAATTGTCTTTTTGTGAAGGCTGAGAAGTGCACTTTTCATGCCTCCTCCGTCACATTTCTCGGTTCTGTTATTTCCGCTGAAGGCATTAAGATGGATCCCGCTAAGGTCCAAGCTGTCATTGATTGGCCCGTCCCTAAGTCACGCGTCGAGCTGCAGCGCTTTCTCGGCTTCGCGAACTTCTATCGTCGTTTCATCCGTAATTTCGGTCAGGTGGCAGCTCCTCTCACAGCCCTTACTTCTGTCAAGACGTGCTTTAAGTGGTCCGTTTCCGCCCAGGGAGCTTTTGATCTCCTCAAGAATCGTTTTACATCCGCTCCTATCCTTGTTACACCTGACGTCTCTAGACAGTTCGTTGTCGAGGTTGACGCGTCAGAGGTGGGAGTGGGAGCCATCCTTTCTCAGCGCTCCCTCTCTGACGACAAGGTCCACCCATGCGCGTATTTTTCTCATCGCCTGTCGCCGTCGGAACGTAACTATGATGTGGGTAACCGCGAACTGCTCGCCATCCGGTTAGCCCTAGGCGAATGGCGACAGTGGTTGGAGGGGGCGACCGTTCCTTTTGTCGTTTGGACTGACCATAGGAACCTTCTTTTCGTTCCCGTTCCTACTCGTCTGGCCGTTCTTCAGTGGGCTCACTCTGCCAAGTTAGCCGGCCACCCTGGCGTTCGGGGTACGCTTGCTTCCATTCGCCAGTGTTTCTGGTGGCCCACCCGGGAGCATGACACGCGTCGTTTCGTGGCTGCTTGTTCGGTCTGCGCGCAGACTAAGTCCGGTAACTCTCCTCCTGCCGGCCGTCTCAGGCCGCTTCCTATTCCCTCTCGACCGTGGTCTCACATCGCCTTAGATTTTGTCACCGGACTGCCTTCGTCAGCGGGGAAGACTGTTATTCTTACGGTTGTCGATAGGTTCTCTAAGGCGGCTCATTTCATTCCCCTTGCTAAGCTTCCTTCTGCTAAAGAGACGGCACAAATCATCATCGAGAATGTTTTCAGAATTCATGGCCTTCCGTCAGACGTCGTTTCGGACAGAGGTCCGCAATTCACGTCTCAATTTTGGAGGGAGTTTTGCCGTTTGATTGGGGCTTCCGTCAGTCTCTCTTCCGGCTTTCACCCCCAGTCTAACGGTCAAGCAGAACGGGCCAATCAGACTATTGGTCGCATCTTACGCAGTCTTTCTTTTCGCAACCCTGCGTCTTGGTCAGAACAGCTCCCCTGGGCAGAATACGCCCACAACTCGCTTCCTTCGTCTGCGACCGGGCTATCTCCTTTTCAGAGTAGCCTCGGGTACCAGCCTCCGTTGTTCTCATCTCAGTTCGCCGAGTCCAGCGTCCCCTCCGCTCAGGCTTTTGTCCAACGTTGCGAGCGCACCTGGAAGAGGGTCAGGTCTGCACTTTGCCGTTATAGGGCGCAGACTGTGAGAGCTGCTAATAAGCGTAGAACTAAGAGCCCTAGATATTGTCGCGGTCAGAGAGTTTGGCTCTCCACTCAGAACCTTCCCCTTAAGACGGCTTCTCGCAAGTTGACCCCGCGGTTCATTGGTCCATTCCGTATCTCTCAGGTCATTAATCCTGTCGCAGTGCGACTTCTTCTTCCGCGATATCTTCGTCGCGTCCACCCGGTCTTCCATGTCTCCTGTGTTAAGCCCGTTCTTCGCGCCCCCGCTCGTCTTCCCCCCCCCCCCCCCCCATCCTTGTCGAGGGCGCACCTATCTACAGGGTCCGTAAAATCTTGGACATGCGTCCTCGGGGCCGTGGTCATCAGTACCTAGTTGACTGGGAGGGGTACGGTCCTGAGGAGAGGAGTTGGGTTCCCTCTCGGGACGTGCTGGACCGTGCGCTGATTGATGATTTCCTCCGTTGCCGCCAGGTTTCCTCCTCGAGTGCGCCAGGAGGCGCTCGGTGAGTGGGGGGGTACTGTCATGTACTGTCATGTTGTCTTGTCTCTGTCCTTTCCCTTCACCCTGTCTCCCTCTGCTGGTCGTGTTGGGTTACCTTTTCTCCCCCGCTTTCCCCCAGCTGTCCCTTGTCTCCTCTAACTACCCATTCACCCCGTTCCCCACCTGTTCCCTTTTTCCCTCTGATTAGGTCCCAATATCTCTCTCTGTTTCTGCTCCTGTCCTTGTCGGATTCTTGTTTGTTTGTGTCATTCATGCCTGAACCAGACTGTCGTCATGTTTGCTGTAACCTTGTCCTGTCCTGTCGGAATCTGCCGGTCCATCTGAGCCTACCTATGTTTGGTAATTAAAGAAGCTCTGTTTAAGTTGATTCGCTTTTGGGTCCTCATTCACGCACCGTAACATTATCTCCACATGTGTGGTTCCCCCCGTGATGCATGGAGGATGAGGTGTGAAGGTGTGGGGGTGCTTTGCTGGTGACAGTCTGTGATTTATTCAGAATTCAAGGCACACTTAACCAGCATGGCTACCACAGCATTCTGCAGCGATACACCATCCCATCAGGTTTGTGCTTAGTGGGACTATCATTTGTTTTTCAACAGGACAATTACCCAACACACTTCCAGGCTTTGTAAGGGCTATTTGACCAAGAAATTGAGTGATGGAGTGCTGCATCAGATGACCTGGCCTCCACAATCACCTGACCTCAACCCAATTGAGATGGTTTGGGATGAGTTGGACTACAGAGTGAAGGAAGAACAGCCAACAAGTGCTCAGAATATGTGGGAACTCCGTCAAGACTGTTGGAAAAGCATTTCAGGTGAAGCTGGTTGAGAGAATTCCAAGAGTGTGCAAAGCTGTCATCAAGGTAAAGGGTGGCTACTTTGAATAATCTAAAATAAAAAATATATTTTGATTTGTTTAACCCTTTTTTGATTACTATATGATTCCATATGTGTTATTTCAGAGTTTGGATGTCTTCACTATTCTACAATGTAGAAAATAGTAAAAATGAAGAAAAACCCTTGAATGAGTAGGTGTGTCCAAACTTTTGACTGGTACTGTAGATACATACATAACATAGACAGATAAATAAATACAGAAAAAAAGAACCAGAAGGCATTTGAACCAGGTCTGGCACAAAGAGAAGATTGATATGGGAGACAAGACTATACACAATCTATATACAGGTACACACGTGCCATTTACCACATATAGAAGCTAAATATTTTTACAATTTAATTCTAGGTATCCTTTTTCTTTTATTCAAGGCTTTATTTAAATATTCCGCCAACGGAAATACACAATGGACAAAAAAACATTACAATTGAAAACAGCAGTAACTACACATTTGGTCAAAATTGAGTTAAGACTGAAATCAGTCTTTGTAGTATCGGCGTATCTTGTGTCAAATTTGCTTTAACTACAAAATCCAAGTAAAAATCAAGGCAAATAGCAGTAAATGAAGTTACTAGTGTTTTCACTGAAGTTACTGTGATTTGCCTTGATAATCTAATGGGCCTTGAGTTCAGGCTATCCCGATCATGACACCCTTACACACACCATGAGACAGCCAAGAAAGTTGGATAAACACATTTGTGCACTTTGCTTTTGCATTACCCATATAGTTGTTGAAGGTCATACAAAGGCAGCGTGCAGTATTGGCATTTTAGGGGTCATAGGTCAGATCAGTGGTCATGGCTTTCCTTAAACAATTATTTTATAATAAGATAATACAGTGCCTTCAGAAAGTTTTCACACACCTTGACTTAGAGACATACCCCAAGAGATTTGCAGCTGTAATTGCTGCAAAAGGTGGCTCTATAAAGTATTGACTTTGTTGGGGGTAAATAGTTACAGTATGCACGCTCAAGTTTTCAGTTGTTTTGTCTTATTTCTTATTTGTTTCACAATAAAAACATGTTGCATCTTCAAAGCGGTAGGCATGTTGTGTAAATCAAATGGTACAAGCCCGCAAAAGATCAATTTTAATTCCAGGTTGTAAGGCAACAAAATAAGAAAAATGCCAAAGGGGATGAATACTTTCGCAAGCCACTGTACATTGTTTCACAAACAAATAGCTTTGGTCACACTTAACGTCAGCTGTAGGGTGGAGAGAGAGAGAGAGAGAGCCCGCACGTGCGAGATCACTTGGTCATACACTTCACCTGTTCCAGTTCTTCAATCGGCCTCCACTTCTGGTGGATAGTGACCAGCTTCAGAATAGGAACAACACAGTCACTTACACAACAACAACACTTACAACAATAACCACCACTACTGATCACATGTTACTACAAATAATCACCATGGTTGGGGTCAATTCCATTTACATTTGGTCAATTCACAATGCAAAATGAATTTTTCTCCTCATTGCTTGATTAGAATGGCAGTTTCCTGAATTGACTGAATTGAAATTGATACCAACCCTGATAGCTTCCAGTGTTGGCGAGTAGTGAACTACATGTAGTTCAACTATTAAGTTAATAACATTTTGAATTAGCTGTGTTTATTTAGATTTTTTTATTAAGTAGATAACTGTTTTACCATGTAGTGGTGTAGCTAACTACTGGAACTACACACTACTTCTTTACCATGTAGTGGAGTATCTAACTACTGGAGCTACACACAACTTTTTTTGCAGAAATAAAATAAAATATGGGTGAAGTAGGCAATCATTTAATTTATTTTTCTGAATAAGACCTACCTAATTCTCACTTGAAACATTGTTTTGTGTTTAATAGGCTAAATGACCTATTCTGTTAACATATGTGATCTGTTCTTGCAATTTCAAATTTTCAGATTTAAATATGATAATTTTTCACTTTTCTACATTTTCAAAGTTACTTCAGTTAAGTGAACTATATTTTTCACAGGGGTAGCTTTAGTGTAGCTTAACTTCTTTCAGTGTGAAGTAATTGGTAGCTTGGTAAACTATATTTTCAGAGTAGCTTCCCCAACACTGCTAGCTTCTCACTACATCCACAGTCAATCAATCTCCCATCGTGTAACACTACTTGCGCCTGCCTCCTTTACCAATAGGTGCCCATGCAGAGAATCACCCATGAATACAGACGTTTAGATTAGTTTAAATGACGTTTAGATGACAGTTAAAATGGGATAATTCCCGCCCACGATGAGTGAGTTATAGTTATACTTGGCAACGCTGCTCGGTTTGTTTGACTAAGCAGAATAGAAGAGGAACCACTGACACAAATGGCTACTGATGCCAATGCCAACTTATAGAGGACAGAAATAGACATAGAAATAGTGCTTATAATGTTATCAATCACCTTCTGTGGTTTAGATGGGTCCACTCCCTCCCAGGGTTCAGGGTTTCTACTTTTATTTAAACTGAAAGAAAGTTAAAGAAATGATTAAAACAGAATATATGCTATGCCAGGGTTTGTCTTTTATCAAACGAAAAAGTAAAAGAAACGGGCAGGCCTGTCAGAGACTGTTGAGCAAATTCCCTTTAGATAAAAGTATTTTAAAATGTCAGGTTAGTACTTCTAGTTCACATTACTAGAAACAAGACAAATAGCAAGACAAGCAAATATAATCCACATTAAATAGTAAATAGTAGAATATGACTGTTTTCCAAACCCAGATTAAAACTTCTTCTGAACTAAGAATCTGCAATGGAAACTAAGCTTTTTCTGGGGTCCAGGAAACCAGCACTAAACATGTAGAGAAAATACATCAAATCTCACATGACATCATTGTTTGTAAATAGGAAGTAGAGGGAGGCAAATGTGGCTGCAGCAGCAGAGAATGTCATGATGCCAATCAGAGAGAAGCATTTAGGTGTCAGGATGGGGACCTTATACTTCTTATAGTGGATAACTGGGTTGGTCTTAACTCCTTTTGAGAATGAAGGTCCTCGTACATTATTTCAATCCAGGAAGCAAGGGAAATTCACATAAATAAATAAACCTGTGTAAAGAAAAGCTTAAATTCTCTATTTGGAATTTCCTTAAACTCCTGAGGGGAATAACCTAGCTAGGATAGGAGGAAAGAATCCAAACTTCATTTTGCTTTTCAAAGTCCGTGCGGTATCAATTCTTATTCTGTATAGTAAATCCTTAATATGTGTAGGGGTATCCTATAAGGCAACAGGTAGCCTAGTGGTTAGAGCATTGGACTAGTAACCGAGAGGTTGCAAGATTGAATCCCTGAGCTGACAAGGTAAAAATCTGTCTCTCTGCCCCTGAACAAGGCAGTTAACCCACTGTTCCTAGGCTATCATTGAAAATAAGAATTTGTTCTTAATTGACTTGCCTAGTTAGGTAAAAAAAAACATGCTGTCTGTCTCACCTGTTACTGCCAGAGCCTCAAGGTGCTTGTGAGCACAGCATCCTGTCTGTCTGAAGTAGACTCTTAGCTGACCAAAGGTGATATGATTTGTAAAGCTGGCACATGATCCAGTCTGAGCACATCTCTCCCCTGTGGTTTTAAATATTCAAGGTGAAAATGACATGCATTTTTTGCATACGTTTTCTGAGCATTCCGATAGCAGATAAATCTTTTAAGTACAATTTGTTATAGCCACTTTGATAGAAAATTAAATGTGCTGAAATTGTGTATGGAAAATACAGTTTAAAAACCTTATATTTGTTTATTGTGATACCTGGTAAGTTGCTTGTATTGCACTAGCAAAGTGATACTGATTGAGACTGTGATAGATGCCAAGCAGAGACACAGTTTTCAACCATGTTTATCTACTGTTTTGTTTGGAATTTGTATAATTTGATTTACCATTCTTAATGGATCACTTTTGTGCCATTTGTTTTGTTCACCTTCACCATCATTATCACTCAGAATCAAAGGTGGCTGGTGGAACCACAATTGGGGAGGACAGGGTCATAGTAATGGCTGGAACAGAATTAATTGAGTGGTATCAAACACATCATTTCCATGTGTTTGATAACACTCCATTCACTCCATTCCAGACATTATTATGAGACTTCCACCGCTCACCAGCCTCCTGTGCTTGGAATACATTCAATGTCTTCCACGAACCAAATCTGGAACTGTGAGTAAAAGGCTAAATGTTGCACATCAAGTTGCACTATAGAATATCTCTCACGTTGTTTTATTTGATTTATGAGAAACTAGTTGGAACCTACTTGAATTTAGATGTAGAAATGTAGCAATGCGAATGCCCCACCCACCTGAGGATGTGTCTTTTTCAGCTATCTATTTCCTGTGTTTGAAAGGTGCAAAAAACCATAGACAAGACAAAAACACACATACCACCCTCATCACACCCTGACCTAACCAAAATAATAAAGAAAACAAGGATAACTAAGGTCAGGGCGTGACACTGGTTCCTTAATATGGGTTTTTCATTGTTAAGTTAGGTAGGCCTAGGTAGGATATTAATTTGACCTAAACTTTGACCTAAACTGTCACAGCAAAATAATCCTGCAGCACAGGATATGAAAGTTTGGTCCATAATGTTGCTTGGTTGGTGGTTAGGTTATTAGCTGGTCAAAATGAGGCTACATGTGTCATGTACTGTCATGTTGTCTTGTCTCTGTCCTTTCCCTTCACCCTGTCTCCCTCTGCTGGTCGTGTTAGGTTACCTTTTCTCCCCCGCTTTCCCCCAGCTGTCCCTTGTCTCCTCTAACTACCCATTCACCCCGTTCCCCACCTGTTCCCTTTTTCCCTCTGATTAGGTCCCTATATCTCTCTCTGTTTCTGCTCCTGTCCTTGTCGGATTCTTGTTTGTTTGTGTCATTCATGCCTGAACCAGACTGTCGTCATGTTTGCTGTAACCTTGTCCTGTCCTGTCGGAATCTGCCGGTCCATCTGAGCCTACCTATGTTTGGTAATTAAAGAAGCTCTGTTTAAGTTGATTCGCTTTTGGGTCCTCATTCACGCACCGTAACAGAAGAATCCGACCAAGAATGGACCCAGCGACTTCGGATCCTCTCCACTCAGCCGTCGAGATCCAGGGAGCGATGCTAGGCAGACACAAGCAGGAATTGTCTGCTGCTCGACATGCCGTTGAGACCCTGGCCACCCAAGTCTCCAACCTCACAGAACAGGTTCACCATCTCCGCCTCGATCCACCGGCCACTTCCAGGGCTTTCGAATCTCCGGAGCCCAGAATCAATAACCCGCCGTGTTACTCTGGGGAGCCCACTGAATGCCGCTCGTTCCTCACCCAGTGTGATATTGTGTTTTCTCTCCAGCCCAACACTTACTCCAGGAGCACTGCTCGTGTCGCCTACGTCATATCTCTCCTTATTGGACGGGCTCGTGAGTGGGGCACGGCAATCTGGGAGGCAAGGGCTGAGTGTACTAACCAGTATCAAGACTTTAAGGAGGAGATGATACGGGTTTTTGATCGATCTGTTTTTGGGGAGGAGGCTTCCAGGGCCCTGTCTTCCCTATGTCAAGGCAATCGATCCATAACAGACTACTCTATTGAGTTTCGCACTCTTGCTGTCTCCAGTGGCTGGAACGAGCCGGCCTTGCTCGCTCGTCTTCTGGAGGGTTTCCGCGCAGAGGTAAAGGATGAGATTCTCTCCCGGGAGGTTCCTTCCAGCGTGGATTCCTTGATTGAACTCGCTATTCGCATTGAGCGACGGGTTGATCTTCGTCACCGAGCTCGTGGAAAGGAGCTCGCGCTCTCCGTCGCCTCCCTCTCCGCATCACTACCATCTTCCTCTGCCGGCTCGGGTGCTGAGTCCATGCAGCTGGGAGGTATCCGCATCTCGACTGAGGAGAGGGAACGGAGAATCACCAACCGCCTCTGTCTCTATTGCGGTTCCGCTGGTCATTTTGTCACTTCATGTCCAGTAAAAGGCCAGAGCTCGTCAGTAAGCGGAGGGCTACTGGTGAGCGCTACTACTCCTGTCTCTCCTTCAAGATCCTGCACTACCTTGTCGGTCCATCTACGCTGGACCGGTTCGTCAGCTTCCTGCAGTGCCTTAATAGACTCTGGGGCGGAGGGCTGTTTTATGGACGAGACCTGGGCTCGGGAACATGACATTCCTCTCAGACAGTTAAAGGAGCCCACGGCCTTGTTCGCCCTGGATGGTAGTCCTCTCCCCAGGATTCAGCGTGAGACGCTACCTTTAACCCTCACTGTTTCTGGTAATCATAGTGAAACCATTTCTTTTTTAATTTTTCGTTCACCTTTTACACCTGTTGTTTTGGGCCATCCCTGGCTAGTTTGTCATAATCCTTCCATTAATTGGTCTAGTAATTCTATCCTCTCCTGGAACGTCTCTTGTCATGTGAAATGTTTAATGTCTGCTATCCCTCCTGTTTCCTCTGTCTCTTCTTCACAGGAGGAGCCTGGTGATTTGACAGGGGTGCCGGAGGAATATCACGATCTGCGCACGGTGTTCAGTCGGTCCAGGGCCACCTCTCTTCCTCCACACCGGTTGTATGATTGTAGTATTGATCTCCTTCCGGGAACCACCCCCCCCCCGGGGTAGACTATACTCTCTGTCGGCTCCCGAACGTAAGGCTCTCGAAGATTATTTGTCTGTAGCTCTTGACGCCGGTACCATAGTCCCCTCCTCCTCTCCCGCCGGAGCGGGGTTTTTTTTTGTCAAGAAGAAGGACGGGTCTCTGCGCCCCTGCATAGATTATCGAGGGCTGAATGACATAACAGTGAAGAATCGTTATCCGCTTCCTCTTATGTCTTCAGCCTTCGAGATCCTGCAGGGAGCCAGGTTTTTCACTAAGTTGGACCTTCGTAACGCTTACCATCTCGTGCGCATCAGGGAGGGGGACGAGTGGAAGACGGCGTTTAACACTCCGTTAGGGCACTTTGAATACCGGGTTCTTCCTTTCGGCCTCGCTAACGCTCCAGCTGTCTTTCAGGCATTAGTCAATGATGTCCTGAGAGACATGCTGAACATCTTTGTTTTCGTTTACCTTGACGATATCCTGATTTTTTCACCGTCACTCCAGATTCATGTTCAGCACGTTCGACGTGTCCTCCAGCGCCTTTTAGAGAATTGTCTTTTTGTGAAGGCTGAGAAGTGCACTTTTCATGCCTCCTCCGTCACATTTCTCGGTTCTGTTATTTCCGCTGAAGGCATTAAGATGGATCCCGCTAAGGTCCAAGCTGTCATTGATTGGCCCGTCCCTAAGTCACGCGTCGAGCTGCAGCGCTTTCTCGGCTTCGCGAACTTCTATCGTCGTTTCATCCGTAATTTCGGTCAGGTGGCAGCTCCTCTCACAGCCCTTACTTCTGTCAAGACGTGCTTTAAGTGGTCCGTTTCCGCCCAGGGAGCTTTTGATCTCCTCAAGAATCGTTTTACATCCGCTCCTATCCTTGTTACACCTGACGTCTCTAGACAGTTCGTTGTCGAGGTTGACGCGTCAGAGGTGGGAGTGGGAGCCATCCTTTCTCAGCGCTCCCTCTCTGACGACAAGGTCCACCCATGCGCGTATTTTTCTCATCGCCTGTCGCCGTCGGAACGTAACTATGATGTGGGTAACCGCGAACTGCTCGCCATCCGGTTAGCCCTAGGCGAATGGCGACAGTGGTTGGAGGGGGCGACCGTTCCTTTTGTCGTTTGGACTGACCATAGGAACCTTGAGTACATCCGTTCTGCCAAACGACTTAATGCGCGTCAGGCGCGTTGGGCGCTGTTTTTCGCTCGTTTCGAGTTCGTGATTTCTTATCGTCCGGGCTCTAAGAACACCAAGCCTGATGCTTTGTCTCGTCTCTTCAGTTCTTCAGTAGCCTCCACTGACCCCGAGGGGATTCTCCCTGAGGGGCGTGTTGTCGGGTTGACTGTCTGGGGAATTGAGAGGCAGGTAAAGCAAGCACTCACTCAAACTCCGTCGCCGCGCGCTTGTCCTAGGAACCTTCTTTTCGTTCCCGTTCCTACTCGTCTGGCCGTTCTTCAGTGGGCTCACTCTGCCAAGTTAGCCGGCCACCCTGGCGTTCGGGGTACGCTTGCTTCCATTCGCCAGCGTTTCTGGTGGCCCACCCGGGAGCATGACACGCGTCGTTTCGTGGCTGCTTGTTCGGTCTGCGCGCAGACTAAGTCCGGTAACTCTCCTCCTGCCGGCCGTCTCAGGCCGCTTCCTATTCCCTCTCGACCGTGGTCTCACATCGCCTTAGATTTTGTCACCGGACTGCCTTCGTCAGCGGGGAAGACTGTTATTCTTACGGTTGTCGATAGGTTCTCTAAGGCGGCTCATTTCATTCCCCTTGCTAAGCTTCCTTCTGCTAAAGAGACGGCACAAATCATCATCGAGAATGTTTTCAGAATTCATGGCCTTCCGTCAGACGTCGTTTCGGACAGAGGTCCGCAATTCACGTCTCAATTTTGGAGGGAGTTTTGCCGTTTGATTGGGCTTCCGTCAGTCTCTCTTCCGGCTTTCACCCCCAGTCTAACGGTCAAGCAGAACGGGCCAATCAGACTATTGGTCGCATCTTACGCAGTCTTTCTTTTCGCAACCCTGCGTCTTGGTCAGAACAGCTCCCCTGGGCAGAATACGCCCACAACTCGCTTCCTTCGTCTGCGACCGGGCTATCTCCTTTTCAGAGTAGCCTCGGGTACCAGCCTCCGTTGTTCTCATCTCAGTTCGCCGAGTCCAGCGTCCCCTCCGCTCAGGCTTTTGTCCAACGTTGCGAGCGCACCTGGAAGAGGGTCAGGTCTGCACTTTGCCGTTATAGGGCGCAGACTGTGAGAGCTGCTAATAAGCGTAGAACTAAGAGCCCTAGATATTGTCGCGGTCAGAGAGTTTGGCTCTCCACTCAGAACCTTCCCCTTAAGACGGCTTCTCGCAAGTTGACCCCGCGGTTCATTGGTCCATTCCGTATCTCTCAGGTCATTAATCCTGTCGCAGTGCGACTTCTTCTTCCGCGATATCTTCGTCGCGTCCACCCGGTCTTCCATGTCTCCTGTGTTAAGCCCGTTCTTCGCGCCCCCGCTCGTCTTCCCCCCCCCCCCCCCCCATCCTTGTCGAGGGCGCACCTATCTACAGGGTCCGTAAAATCTTGGACATGCGTCCTCGGGGCCGTGGTCATCAGTACCTAGTTGACTGGGAGGGGTACGGTCCTGAGGAGAGGAGTTGGGTTCCCTCTCGGGACGTGCTGGACCGTGCGCTGATTGATGATTTCCTCCGTTGCCGCCAGGTTTCCTCCTCGAGTGCGCCAGGAGGCGCTCGGTGAGTGGGGGGGTACTGTCATGTACTGTCATGTTGTCTTGTCTCTGTCCTTTCCCTTCACCCTGTCTCCCTCTGCTGGTCGTGTTAGGTTACCTTTTCTCCCCCGCTTTCCCCCAGCTGTCCCTTGTCTCCTCTAACTACCCATTCACCCCGTTCCCCACCTGTTCCCTTTTTCCCTCTGATTAGGTCCCTATATCTCTCTCTGTTTCTGCTCCTGTCCTTGTCGGATTCTTGTTTGTTTGTGTCATTCATGCCTGAACCAGACTGTCGTCATGTTTGCTGTAACCTTGTCCTGTCCTGTCGGAATCTGCCGGTCCATCTGAGCCTACCTATGTTTGGTAATTAAAGAAGCTCTGTTTAAGTTGATTCGCTTTTGGGTCCTCATTCACGCACCGTAACAACATGAGGCTACATGAGGCTACATGAAAAGTGGGAAACTGTTAATATAACTGCGTGTCAGTAATTTATGTAAATCACAAAGCTCATCTGCATTGCGGAGGAAAATTCTCAACATCAAAAGAGGGATCAAATTAAGATCCTACATCTGTATAGCCTACATGCACATTTCAAGTGTCTCTAACTGTACAAACTCTGAAGTATACAGCTGTCATGACGTTGGCCTGGGGGGTAGGTTTATGACAGTCATAAATACCTCTTCCCCCCTTGGTTGGTGGTTAGGTTATTAGCTGGTCAAAATGAGGCTACATGAAAAGTGGGAAACTGTTAATATAACTGCGTGTCAGTAATTTATGTAAATCACAAAGCTCATCTGCATTGCGGAGGAAAATTCTCAACATCAAAAGAGGGATCAAATTAAGATCCTACATCTGTATAGCCTACATGCACATTTCAAGTGTCTCTAACTGTACAAACTCTGAAGTATACAGCTGTCATGACGTTGGCCTGGGGGGTAGGTTTATGACAGTCATAAATACCTCTTCCCCCCTTTTTCCTCTCTCTACCTTACTGAGGTTACATTTGCAAAACCCTTGGTTAACATAGAGATTCTGGGAACATCAGAAGGTGAAGGGAAGTGAACTATATTCTGGCAATCCGATCAATTGAACATGTGCGGTGGTACTTAATGAATATGATGTCAGTTCAGTTGTCATCTGAGACATTCTCATCAATGATAAGATGACATAAACTCTACAGTGGAAAGTCTACACATCATAGTTGTCGGATTCACATGGAATTGTTGTTCAATTTAAATGTTTGAATATGAAATTATTCGTGATGGGATGAAATGTGAGTTTAGCTTCTAAAATGTGAGATTTGGGTTTTCATAAGATAGGGCTCTTCTCAATTAGTGGCCCGCCCCTGTGAAGGGACATGGGCTACAAAACTTTTCCATCACGCCCTCCTCTCCCTTCCTATATAAGCCCTTGACGACAATATAACCTCCTGTTCCGAGGATGTAGGACGACGGTCCGATGCCAGAATGGTTCAGATAATAACTACAGAACAAAGCCAACATCAGCGTGAGCTTTGGTTGCGAATGGTATGAACTTTGAACTCTTATTCACTACAGAAGTGATACCTCCTAGCCGTTGAGTTAGCAACAGCAGCTGCAAACGAGGGTTAGGAAGGAACAGACAGAATATCCTGTCTATCACACAACAACGTTACTACAACGTATCCAATTGACAACCAGAGACATTCTTCAAAGGACTCGGTTGGGCAACACGGCCTTCCATCTACCACCAACCTACCGAAGCGCAGCTCAGAGTAAATATTTATTGCATTTTCCTTTTCCAAATGGGCGGTAATTTAGAATGCATAAGATACTGTATTTGCGATAGCACAGCTTCGCCTTTGTTCCTCAGTCTTCCCGCTCCTTCACTCAAACCCAGCCCCTTTTCTTTTGTGAAACAAGCTGTTATATCTGTTCTGCTCGCTAGTGACAGTTTCCTTTATGACGTAATTTGTAATCAAGTTATGATTTAATTATTTGTATGCGTAATTCTGTGTGATTAGTTAGGTATTTAGTAAATAAATAATTAAACCCAATTTTGTATTGCTGATTCAACTTGTTAGCCAGGGTTCGTGCAGATAACCAAGAATTTACAACTTTCAGATGAGACTGAATTAAGATGACGATTAATATTGACAGCTATTGATGTAAAATATTGCCAGGTCTTTAAGAGTTTATTCGGAAGATAACAGCTCTATAAATATTATTTCGTGGTGCCCGACTATCTAGTTAATTACATTTACATGATTAGCTCAATCAGGTAATATTAATTACGGAGAAATTATTTTATAGAAAAGCATGTCATATCACTTAATCCCGGCATAGCCAAAGACACGACACAGCAGACCAGTCAATTAAATGTTAGCCTGTGTACACCTTAATACTGTGATGTGGCATAAGCATGCTTATGCACTGCTGCGTGATGTGCTGGAGTTGTTTTAAGCAGTACATTTTGGAAAAGCTGAGCTTTTGTGATGTTGCTTGTTGATCAGTGCTCTGTTTTGGACTGTTTGTAAGATGGCCCCGGAGAAGAAGGCAGACTTTTTACGTGACTCCAGCCGATTGTGTTTTTTGTTATTTTATAAGAGTTGTTTGTAACTTCTTATTTTTTAAACTTATTTTGTACATAATGTTGCCGCTACCATCTCTTATGACAGAAAATAACTTCTAGACATCAGGACTGCGATTAATCACCACGGACTAGCATAATTATTTTTTTATTTTCACGACTGACGAGCCCTTACTGAGAATTTGTAGCCTATTGAATAAACCCCCACTTCCCTCCATTCTGCTAGTGTTATGAATTGCATGTTTTATGACTAAATGATGTATACATTTAAAGTAATGATAGGACTATATCTAACAGACTTCTACCGTGTCTCTGTATAATGATGAAGAATGTTTGTCCATAAGAAAAGAGGGACTGTTAGCAGGCAAGGAACTGTGGCAGACAACTTGTGACCACTGTGAAACTGATAACAGGGAAGGAAGTCTCCCCACCTAGGGAGGGGAGACACCTTGGGCTTGCAGTAGATTATGTAACATGTTGCAGGATGTGATAAGCAATGTATGCATACAGTGCCTTGCGAAAGTATTCGGCCCCCTTGAACTTTGCGACCTTTTGCCACATTTCAGGCTTCAAACATAAAGATATAAAACTGTATTTTTTTGTGAAGAATCAACAACAAGTGGGACACAATCATGAAGTGGAACGACATTTATTGGATATTTCAAACTTTTTTAACAAATCAAAAACTGAAAAATTGGGTGTGCAAAATTATTCAGCCCCCTTAAGTTAATACTTTGTAGCGCCACCTTTTGCTGCGATTACAGCTGTAAGTCGCTTGGGGTATGTCTCTATCAGTTTTGCACATCGAGAGACTGACATTTTTTCCCATTCCTCCTTGCAAAACAGCTCGAGCTCAGTGAGGTTGGATGGAGAGCATTTGTGAACAGCAGTTTTCAGTTCTTTCCACAGATTCTCGATTGGATTCAGGTCTGGACTTTGACTTGGCCATTCTAACACCTGGATATGTTTATTTTTGACACAATCATGAAGTGGAACGACATTTATTGGATATTTCAAACTTTTTTAACAAATCAAAAACTGAAAAATTGGGCGTGCAAAATTATTCAGCCCCTTTACTTTCAGTGCAGCAAACTCTCTCCAGAAGTTCAGTGAGGATCTCTGAATGATCCAATGTTGACCTAAATGACTAATGATGATAAATACAATCCACCTGTGTGTAATCAAGTCTCCGTATAAATGCACCTGCACTGTGATAGTCTCAGAGGTCCGTTAAAAGCGCAGAGAGCATCATGAAGAACAAGGAACACACCAGGCAGGTCCGAGATACTGTTGTGAAGAAGTTTAAAGCCGGATTTGGATACAAAAAGATTTCCCAAGCTTTAAACATTCCAAGGAGCACTGTGCAAGCGATAATATTGAAATGGAAGGAGTATCAGACCACTGCAAATCTACCAAGACCTGGCCGTCCCTCTAAACTTTCAGCTCATACAAGGAGAAGACTGATCAGAGATGCAGCCAAGAGGCCCATGATCCCTCTGGATGAACTGCAGAGATCTACAGCTGAGGTGGGAGACTCTGTCCATAGGACAACAATCAGTCCTATATTGCACAAATCTGGCCTTTATGGAAGAGTGGCAAGAAGAACAAGCATTTCGCTACACTCGCATTAACATCTGCTAACCATGTGTATGTGACAAATAAAATTTGATTTGATTTGATTTGATTTAGAAAGCCATTTCTTAGAGATATCCATAAAAGTGTTGTTTAAAGTTTGCCACAAGCCACCTGGGAGACACACCAAACATGTGGAAGAAGGTGCTCTGGTCAGATGAAACCAAAATTGAACTTTTTGGCAACAATGCAAAACGCATGCATTATGTTTGGCGTAAAAGCAACACAGCTCATCACCCTGAACACACCATCCCCACTGTCAAACATGGTGGTGGCAGCATCATGGTTTGGGCCTGCATTTTCTTCAGCAGGGACAGGGAAGATGGTTAAAATTGATGGGAAGATGGATGGAGCCAAATACAGGACCATTCTGGAAGAAAACCTGATGGAGTCTGCAAAAGACCTGAGACTGGGACGGAGATTTGTCTTCCAACAAGACAATGATCCAAAACATAAAGCAAAATCTACAATGGAATGGTTCAAAAATAAACATATCCAGGTGTTAGAATGGCCAAGTCAAAGTCCTGACCTGAATCCAATCGAGAATCTGTGGAAAGAACTGAAAACTGCTGTTCACAAATGCTCTCCATCCAACCTCACTGAGCTCGAGCTGTTTTGCAAGGAGGAAAAGGGAAAAAATGTCAGTCTCTCGATGTGCAAAACTGATAGAGACATACCCCAAGCGACTTACAACTGTAATCGCAGCAAAAGGTGGCGCTACAAAGTATTAACTCAAGGGGGCTGAATAATTTTGCACACCCAATTTTTCAGTTTTTGATTTGTTACAAAAGTTTGAAATATCCAATAAATGTCGTTCCACTTCATGATTGTGTCCCACGTGTTGTTGATTCTTCACAAAAAAATACAGTTTTATATCTTTATGTTTGAAGCCTGAAATGTGGCAAAAGGTCGCAAAGTTCAAGGGGGCCGAATACTTTCGCAAGGCACTGTAGGAGAAGACTTGTAAACTATATTGTCATTGTCTCAGAGGAGGAGGGACATTTATGACGAAATGGGAGATATATAAACCAATGTACATGATATGATTGGTAGAGCTCTCGTAAATAAACTTTGCTGACTATTGTACACTGGCCTCTGTTTGTTTTATTTCAACAAGAATCTTACAAATTCTTGGTAGCAGACCGAGTAGTTTAATTGAAGTTCAGTTTATGAACATTGAGAACATAATTTTCGTAAAAGCTAGCAAACATGCAAACTTTGGAGAATAAAATTGACAAGTTACGCGGAAGATTGAACTACAGCCGAGAGCTACCCAGTGACACGAGCCTAGCAGATGAGGTAAACTACTTCTATGCTCGCTTCGAGGCAAATAACACTGAAACATGCACGAGAGCACCAGCTGTTCCAGAAGACTGTGTGATCACGCTCTCCGCAGCCGATGTGAGTAAGACCTTTAAACAGGTCGATATTCACAAGGCCGCAGGGCCAGACGGATTACCAGGACGTTTACTGCTGGCATGCGCTGAGCAATTGGCAAGTGTCTTCACTGACATTTTCAACCTCTCTCTGTCTGTGTCTGTAATACCAACGTGTTTAAGGCAGACCACCATTGTCCCTGTGCCCAAGAACACTAAGGTGAAAAGGACCCCTAAGGTAAAAGGAATACCTATGTGAGAATGCTATTCATTGACTACACCTCAGCGTTCAACACCATAGTGCCCTCAAAGCTCATCAATAAGCTAAGGACCCTGGGACTAAACATCTCCCTGCAACTGGATCCTGGATTTCCTGACGGGCCACCCCCAGGTGGTAAGGGTAGATAACAACACATCCGCCATTCTGATCCTCAAGACAGGGGCAATTCAGGGGTGCATGCTCAGTCCCCTCCTGTACTCCCTGTTCACTCATGACTGCACAGCCAGGCATGACTCCAACACCATCATTCAATTTGCTGATGACACAACAGTGGTAGTCCTGATCACCGATAACGACGAGACTGCCTATAGTGAGGAGGTCAGAGACCTGGCCATGTGGTGCCAGGACAACAACCTCTCCCTCAACGCAATCAAGACAAAGGAGATGATTGTGGACTACAGGAAAAAGTGGACGGAGCACGACCTCATTCTCATGAACTGGGCTGCAGTGGAGCAAGTTGAGAGCTTCAAATTCCTTGGTGTCCACATCACCAACAAACTAACGTGGTCCAAGCACACAAAGACAGTCGTGAAGAGAGCACGACAAAACCAATTTCCCCTCAGGAGACTGAAAAGATTTGTCATGGGTCCTCAGATCCTCAAAAAGCAACTGCTCGGCGTCCGACCGCAAGGCACCACAGAGGGTAGTGCGTACGGCCCAGTACATCACTTGGACCAAGCTTCCTGCTTCCAGGACCTCTATACCAGGCGATGTCAGAGGAATGCCCTAAAAATTGTCAAAGACTCCAGCCACCCAAGCCATAGACTGTTCTCTCAGCTACCGCATGGCAAGTGGTACTGGAGCGCCATGTCTAGGTCCAAGAGGCTTCTAAACAGCTTCTACCCCAAGCCATAAGACTCCTGAGCATCTAGTCAGATAGCTACCCAGACTATTTGCAGTGATTTGTGTGCTTTTTTGTGTGTGTTGGGTTGTGTATAATGTGTGTCCGTTCAGGTTGTTACTTTCATTTGTGTTATCATGTTCGGCCATTTGTACTTTTGTTGTCTATTTCAGTGCTTCTTAAACCTCTCCTCGGGGACCCCCTCACAATTTTTTTTGTAGTTCTGAACTAGCACACCTGATTCAACCAGTCAAGGGCTTGATGATTAGTTGAAAAGTTGAATCAAGTGTGCTGGCTCTGGGATAGATCAAATACATGGAACAGCTGTTGGTCCCCAAGGAGAGGTTTGAGAAGCACTGGTCTATTTGATGCACATATAGTATATTTCTGAGGTCCCTTTAGTGCTCTAACAAGGCTTACTTTTACCTGTAATCACCACCAGAGAGAGACAAATACCTTGGTATAGAGAGGATGATATGGTCTGGGGCAAGACGACTAGGGATGGACATTTTTTATTTTATTAATTTAAAAAAACTCGGCAAGTCAGATAAGAACACATTTTTATTTAAAATGACGGCCTACCACGGCCAAAACTTAACCCGGACGACACTGGGCCAATTTGTGCGCTCCCCTATGGGACTCCCATCACGGCCAGTTGTGCTACAGCTTGGAATCAAACCAGGGTCTGTATTGACACCTCTAGCACTGAGATGCAGTGCCTTAGACAGCTGTGCCACTCAGAAGCACATACATTCATATAGCTAAAATCAAATAAAATGGTATTTGTCACATGCTCCGAATATAACAGCTATAGACCTTAGAGTGAAATGCTTACTTGCAAGAACATTGCTACTAGTAATAACATTGTTACACGTTACAGAACCCACACAGGTTAATAGAATAATCACTTTGAACAGTCACTTTTGAAAGAGAACCTGTTAAGAGATGGAACAGAGCATCTAACACTGTTGACACGTTGGCTCGTCATGTTGGCTCGTCCATGAAAGGAGCTGTAGTCACACATTGTGTGTCCAGTGGTTTACTATGAATGTCTTGGTATTGCCAGCTATTTCTGATTCATGAGTTATGTTAGATTGGTCTATGTGTTTCATAGATCAGTATTCAAGCGGTGTTGTCAGTTTGCGGACCTACCGTCAACCTGTGTGTCTGACTCATGCTCCCATCACAATTGGTTGGGGTAATAATTGAGCTGTGAGACAAAAGTAAGAGATCTGTCTTGATACTCAGACAATTTAACCAGGGGTGGACAGACCACAAGGGCAGGAAGAGCGAGAGACGACCTGAATGCCTCATTAGGCAAAATGTCTCAAGGCCTCAAATGGCTCATTAAATTAGTTTAAAAATCTGTTCCATTTTGTCCTCCTATTATGAAATGGTCATGTGCTTCTCCATAGTTAGAAGTGTGACATTTGACTGAAAAAGGTAGAAAGTCCCTCCTAAAAAATAGTTGAATTAAAAGTACAGGATTCTGATTGTGAAACTAGTAGTGGATTTTCAGCCACATTGACATTGAGTGAATTTTCAAAAGAGAAAAGATCAAAGTCTGAATTAAAGTATTATTATATGTTATACTTTATTGTTACTTTTTTGTATTTTATTTTTTACTCTCATTTATTTAGTAAATATTTGATTAAGGGCTTGTAAGTAAGCATTTCATGGTAAGGTTTACACCTGTTGTATTCAACGCATGTGATAAATAAAATTGGATTTGATTTGATTCAACATACCAGTAGTGAAATGAGTCAGACATGATTCAGACAAAGCAAGGCCACTATTCAATATACACCAATCTAGTTGTTAGTTAATTGTATCATTTATTTAACAGGACAATGCGTCATTAGTTATTTTGGACACTTTTGTTCATAGTCCAGGGGCAGTACCAATATGGTCCCTGAACGACAGCATGGCGTCATGTTGTAATGAGGGCCTTGCGGTAATATTTTAGAACCCAGAACCCCAAGTATGTTTGAATAGGACCTTATGACTTCAAATTAGTCACCATAGACTTAAACAGGAGACCATTCTCCTGGTTGCCCAAAGGGCTATTGAATTACTGACAGGGCTGTCTAGATTAAAACACTTTCTGTCTTTCTGCATGGAAGGAAGGCAGCAAGTTGGGCCTTTGCACTTGGCCTCAATCGATCTCAGGTAAAAAGATAAGCTGCGGTTTATCTCACCCAGGTCACCGTGATGAAAATAGGTCATTGATTCCCTTGTCTGCCACTGTAGATTGCAAACAGCCGCTCTGCCCTAGTGCCCGCCTGAACATTGAGGACATTTCAAGCCAATCAAAGAGTGAGATCTTCTGTGGCTGACCATGACTGTTGTAGGGGGAGGAGGTGCATTAGGATGCAAGGGGAGCATTCCTTGTGCTACAGGCAGATTCAGAAACATTTCTGACTTCCCGCTGAAAGAAACCAGGGCTAAAACGTACAGTAGGAGAGAGAAAAGTATATCCTCATATCAGAATATATCATTTTTGGTGACACTAGTAACAACAATGAATTCAGGCCTTTTAACATATTAACATATTTTTGCAATTGTATAGCAATTGAGTTGAGTTTTTTTAATCACACAAGATGGATAGAAATCCTAATTAAGTGTTACTACACAGGCATTTGTCTGTAAATGGGAGGGGGTGTGTAGCTGGAGGGGGTAAAGAGACATAAGGATGACTGAGACTGTGTGTAGTGTGTGTAGTGTGTGTGTGTGTGTGTGTGTGTGTGTGTGTGTGTGTGTGTGTGTAAAGCGGGGGCAAGTAGTGCGAGGAGGCAGGCTGGTGCTCAGCCATCCAAAATCCTATTGCATTCTCAGAGTTGGAGAGTGGGAGTGTGTGCAGTAATTACTTTGGGGGAGACCGTCGCTGTGCTGGGGTGGAGGGAGCTTGGAGCGCGTAGCTGTGCAGCTTTGTAGCCGTGATCTTTCCATCTCATCTCATCACCTTCGTCTGGCAAATTCCCTCGACGGCTCTGTGAAGCCTGCTGCGTTCAGCGCTGTCAGTCTGGGCCGTCAAATCGATGCCCATCTCGTCCACTTCTATATTTAACCAGGTTCAACGACTCAGGCACTGATAGGGAGCCTCCGCTCCGCTCCATATCTCTGAGGTTAGATTAGCAGCAGCTCCAGACTGATCAGGGCAGGATAATACACTCTGCAGCCAGATCAGATCAGGCTGAAGCTCTGAGATGCCTTCTGTTACTAAGCCAATTTGAATTTGAATTATATTGTATGCAGTGGCGACCCGTCATTCAGTGCAGATGGGGCACCTGTTTTGCATGTTATTTTGGCATTAATACATGTCATGTATCAGTTTGCAAACAACATAAAAAAAACAACAACATTCATTGAGTTAATAAAGCTGCACACAAACTTTTTGTTGTTGTTGTTGCTTTCTTGAGTAAGGCAGCTCCAAAATGCACGTGTTTCAGCCTAGCTCAGTGCTTTTTGTAGTTGTGGGGCAGCCAGCGGAAAATACGGAACATAGGGGTTGGCAATGTTCTCTAGTTGCGCCGTGATTGACTCAGTGTTCTGTCCCTCATGGAGATACGACTTCACCGCAAAATCTACGGGTAGAGCTCGAAAATTCAAGCCCCTTGGGTGCTGCCATAGAGTTACATTAGAAGTGCCCATCAAAAAGGCTCAAGGTCATTGGCCACAGCTAAAATGAAGTCAAATCACGTTATATCTACAGTATCTTTAATTGGACTGACATCATAGTTTCAAAATCTCAGCTAGCAAGCTGGTAGTCATCGTCAGGAATCAAGTCGACAATCAACAATCAATCAAAGAGAAATGATAGATAAAACATATCGGTGCTCATCGGCAATTGGACATAAACATTACTCAACAAGTTCGAAACCGCTAATTCAACAATAAGTCGTTTGGAAGGAACTGCAAGCATTGCAAAGCAATCACTAGCCTGCTATTCAGTGGAGTGTGTGTGTGGTCCAAGTCTGGGTTTAAGGGTCTCTTTTCCAAGCTTAAATGGATAAACATTCAGCATTGGCCATGCGGTCAATCCAGCATGACTTCAGCCACGCTCAAAACAACAAGAAACTCAGACCTGGGACATCTCAGACTTTAGTGCGTTCATGACAACTGGGAACTCTGGAAAAAAACAAGCTCCGACTGGGAAAATAAGTTTTGAACGGTCATCCAACTCGGAATTGCAAGTCGGGAGCTCAGCCCTCTTTCTAGAGCTCCGACCTGAAGATCACTGACGTCATCATGATTGAACTTTGTCGTGAAAGCACCATACATCCAGAGAATGCCAGACTTTGATAACAAAGTTTGATGACAAAATGTGTCCACAAAGGACCGCTGCACCACCTTCCTGTTCAAGTGAGCACAGCATAACAAGGTCCAAAAATGTATTGTATGCTGCTGCAATAAATTATGTCATCTGCCATGGAGATATGTATATTGTAGCTAAGAAAGTAATACTAAGTCTAGGTTGTGTAGTAAGCTGTTAGTAGCCCATGTGCCTCACCCTAATAATTTGGTCCCTTTTCCTCTCATCATTTTGCCTACTGTTCTGACGGAACAGCCTCTTATCCGCTCGTCGTCCTCTTATGCCATAGTTTGTACATCTCAATTGTCAGTAGAAACCACATTTGTTTAAGCAAGTCAGCCGTATCAGCTTTGTTTTTTTAAAGGCAATAAATGAGGCTGAATGAACTGTTTCACTGCCAGACAAGGCTCCGCCGATAGCCAGGTGAAGCAGTGGTAAGGTGTTGGGACTGCTGTTGGGACTCTGCTGTTGGGACAGATTTCTGTAGGCCCTAACAGTTTGTGGGCACCGTTTATCACGGCTAAAGTGCAATTAATGTATTGTTTAGTGTTTTATTGTGTAATGGCTTTGCTGGCAAAACTTTGGGGGAGTTTGCCCCACCAAGATGTACAGTCGTGGCCAAAAGTTTTGAGAATTACACAAATATTATTTCCACAGAGTTTGCTGCTTCAGTGTCTTTAGATATTTTTTGTCAGATACTACTATGGAATACTGAAGAAGAATTACAAGCATTTCATAAGTGTCAAAGGCTTTTATTGACAATTACATGAAGTTGATGCAAAGAGTCAATATTTGCAGTGTTGACCCTTCTTTTTCAAGACCTCTGCAATCCGCCCTGACATGCTGTCAATTATCTTCTGGGCCACATCCTGACTGATGGCAGCCCATTCTTGCATAATCAATGCTTGGAGTTTGTCAGAATGTGTGGGTTTTGTTTGTCCACCCGTCTCTTGAGGATTGACCACAAGTTCTTAGTTATCACTTTTGCCTTATGGCAAGGTGCTCCATCATGCTGGAAAAGGCATTGTTCGTCACCAATGTTCCTGGATGGTTGGGAGAAGTTGCTCTCGGAGGATGTGTTAGTACTATTCTCTATTCATGGCTGTGTTCTTAGACAAAATTGTGAGTGAGCCAACTCCCTTGGCTGAGAAGCAACCCCACACATGAATGGTCTCAGGATGCTTTACTGTTGGCATGACACAGGACTGATGGTAGCGCTCACCTTGTCTTCTCCGGACAAGCTTTTTTCCGGATGCCCCAAACAATTGGAATGGGGATTCATTAGAGAAAATAACTTTACCCCAGTCCTTAGCAGTCCAATCCCTGTACCTTTTGCAGAATATCAGTCTTTCCCTGACGTTTTTCCTGGAGAGAAGTGGCTTCTTTGACTCCAGGCTCTTCTTTGACTCTACCCTTCTTGACTCCAGGCCATCCTCCAAAAGTCTTCGCCTCACTGTGCGTGGAGATGCACTCGCACCTGCCTGCTACCATTCCTGAGCAAGCTCTGTACTGGTGGCGCCTCGATCCTGCAGCTGAATCAACTTTAGGAGACGGTCCTGGAGCTTGCTGGAATTTCTTGGGTGCCCTGAAGCCTTCTTCACAACAATTGAACCGCTCTCCTTGAAGTTCTTGATGATCCGATAAATGGTTGATTTAGGTGGAATCTTACTGGCAGCAATATCCTTGGCTGTGAAGCCCTTTTTGTGCAAAGCAATGATGACGGCACAGGTTTCCTTGCAGGTAACCATGGTAAACCGAGGAAGAACAATGATACCAAGCACCACCCTCCTTTTGAAGCTTCCAGTCTGTTATTCAAACTCAATCAGCATGACAGAGTGATCTCCAGCCTTGTCCTCGTCAACACTCACACCTGTGTTAATGAGAGAATGAATCACTGACATGGGATTAACATGTATTGTATGCTGCTGCAATAACCAAAACCAGAACAAATAGCAGGCCAAACTATCCCCCTCAGCACTGCCTGGACTGCGCAAAAATGCAAATGCTTTCCGTTTGAGTTATATTAGGTTTATTTTCATCATTTTCAGCTGGTCCTTTTGTGGCAAGGCTGAAATGCAGTGGAAATGTTTTTTTGGGGATTCAGTTCATTTGCATGGTAAAGAGGGCCTCTGCAATGAATTGCAATTCATCTGATCAGTCTTCATAACATTTTGGAGTATAAGCAAATTACCATCATACAAACTGAGGCAGCAGAAAATTCATTGTGAAAATTCATATTTGTGTCATTCTCAAAACTTTTGGCCACGACTGTACATGCTAAAATCACCACTGATTGTATGGACACTTTACAGTGGTGTAAGAATAACTAAGCTATAAGCTAATGACAATACAGTTTCCTCCAAAGACACACTTGAGATGTTTGTCAGGACATTTAAAATGAGAGCCCAAAAGTCAAACTGTAATAAAGGACTTTATCATTATCAGTCAATGGAACATTTGTCCGTTACAGTCAAACGTGCCATACTGCTGTAATTGCACACGGTAACGTTTGACATTTCCCTCATTAACGTGACCGAGTGTCCTCTGGAAGAATGAAAGCATATGAACAAGGTGGATTTACATCTTACGTTTAACCCTGTCGCTAAGCGATGGTGAACCCACCTGGATGAAGGGTGGCTGCTAAATTAATGAGTAAGGAATGGGGGAATGAATGAAAAGCGGAGGAACGTGGTGAAGAGCATATTTGAGACAGGTGGCACAGCCAACTTCATCAAGGGACGGAGCTTTCTCTGGCAAGAGATGGGCCGATAGTCTGCTATGCTAATTAATCCTTGGCATCATGGAGATGGCAACAGTGTGTGTGTGTGTGTGTGTGTGTGTGTGTGTGTGTGTGTGTGTGTGTGTGTGTGTGTGTGTGTGTGTGTGTGTGTGTGTGTGTGTGTGTGTGTGTGTGTGTGTGTGTGTGTGTGTGTCAACTAGCTCTCACAGTCTCACGTCAGAATTAGACGTTCATCCATGTTCCTCAAACATACAATTTCAAAGTTGTTCCAAATGTCACATTTCAAATGGTTTAACATTAAGTTTAGGCATTAACTCCGAAATCTTAAGGTTAGTCATTAACTTCAAATTATCAAGGTAAGGGTTAAAGTTCGGGAAAGGCTTAAAACAAAAATCTCAAACAACTTTCTATTGCTGGATTTGAACATGCAACCTTTTGGCATCAGAGGCAGATGCTTTGAACTTGCAACCTTTGGAATCAGAAGCAGATGCTTCGAATGTGCAATTTTTGGAATCAGAGGCAGATGCTTACGCCCATCCACCATCCCCGTCCTCAACGCCCTAGCAAAACCAAAACCTACTTGAAGGTAACACTGTTGCCCCTAGTGGCCGGTTTCCACATCTCCCGACATCCTCAGACATGGATGGATGTTGAGTACTGACTTACGGGTGACCTGGCTGGTGTGTGTGTGTGTGTTTGCACTGGTATGTGTGTACTGTTTTGCTGGTTGCTCTGTAAGCCTGTTGCGATCTGAACATAACACAGGCTTATTTTTAGTGTCTTTCATTTGATGATGCCCTCCACTCTACTTTTGTTAGGCAGTTTGTATAGGCTTAGAGTAAAAGAATGAGGGGGGAAATATACTTATTGATTACCAATACAATTAAAAAGAAAACATCTTTGAAACCAGGTAATGGAAATTATGATTTTATAAGTAGGCCTAATGCCGTGTTCACGTGCTAGTCGGAGCTATAGGAAACTCAGAAATGTCCGACTTGCTAACTGGTTGTAGATATAAACGTGCCGTGTTAAACCATTTAGTAAGTAAAAAATGTCTGAGTTTTCTAGTTCCGACTAGCACGTGAACATGGCATATGACCGCATTCTTGTGTCAAGGAAACATCTGGCTCATTGTCAAAAAACATTTGTAACAAAAAACAGCATGATAATATAGAACAAATGTTTGAGAATATAACTTCAACTTCTTGTTAGTATTCCGAGGAAGCGCCAGATAGTCTCTGTCAACTATTTTTATTGTTTTACATGAACAGGCGGTAAATTTACCGTGGTAGAATTTTTTTCCAAATGACCTCCTCTGTGTCCTTGGCTGCACACCCAGTCAGTGCTCCTGCAGGCATTCCCACGATGATACCAATCAGTGAGACACTCCCATTTAACTAATCCCACTCTTTATGTATGATAGTAGTTCTCTGTATTTACAATCCACCCAATTGCAACATAGAATCACTTCTGACTTTTCAGGATCTCTTGGTGGAAAAATAGGGGTTCTGTGTTACGCTGAATGCTTGAGAGCCAGTTACAGTAATTCATTTAATCAAACGTGTGCAAGGAGGGGATGGAAGTAGACCCCAGTTGTGAGCACTGTTGATCATTGTTCTACCATGCTAAATCAGATGACACCTGTAGGGAGGAACACTTGTCGAGTGTAGCAATTGCATCTTCTAATTGGGAAGACTTCAGCTGGGGCACAGACACAATCAATAGCCCACTGTGAGAGGAAAGTCAAACCCATTCATACGCTGCCATGAGCGTTACGAAAAGTTTGAGAGTACATTTTGTATTAATACACTTTGTTTCAGATCGATTGCAGAAACCAGAGAGTATATCATAAATAGTCCAAATAGGACAAGAATAAGCTCATGTGTAGGCTAACAGCTGTACAATTCAAACCACATAATTTGAGTCTCATTATGGCTCCTTTAATTCCATAATGGTTAAGTTTGCCCTGCAGCATTTTGGAATGGCTGACACTCTAGGTAACACAATCTGATTGTATGTATCATGTATGGATTCAGAAAGGTTTATTCTACACTCTTAGAATGTTGTTTTTCCAAAGGGGTTCTTCGGCTGTTCCCAAACCTTTTTGGTTTGATGTAAAACCCCTTTGGGTTCCATGCAGTACCCTCTGTGGAAATGGTTTATCATGCAACCAAAAAAGGTTCTACCTGGAACCGAAAAGGGTAAATCAAAGGGTTTTCCTATGGGGAAAGCCAAAGAACCATTTTAGGTTCTAGATAGCGAGTGTAAGAGTATACAGTGGCATGTAAAGTGAATAAGTGTTGCAGAATCAGTCAACAGCAGGGGGCGCTGTGTCTATTCCAGTCATTACCTAGTATTGGGTTCAGGTGTGATCACTGAGCTGCTTTGCTTATGCACTACCCTAATATATAGTGTTGGGGATCTATGTTGACATTAGTCCATGCTGTAGGTAGGTGGTTGTATATGTATGACACGGAGGGACAAATTGTCTTCAACTGGACATTCAATCAGGTCCCATTTATCTTCAAGCACCTGTTCAGTGGCGAATGCAATTTTCTTTGCAGGAAAACCTTTTTGGAGTGGCTATTGGCTTGCTTTATTCAACATGGATCACAACAAACTGGATTGCATCAATTGTGGCTTGGCTGTGAACTGATATTTGAAGTTATTCAGACAGGTAGACAATCATATTTCATTGTGCATAGACACGATGGGTTCATCAAATGGAACTGTGTAGCTCTTATGGCAATGTTGAGTTGTAGTAATAACATTCACTTCACTGACCATTAATAGGATATACATACATGCTATTAATTCAAGTTCTGGGGAAAATGTAGATTGGGGGATTATTTGTTGTAACTGAAACCTAAAGAAATATAACCCAATAGAAATATAACCCTATAGAAATATAACCTTATAGAAATATAACCCTATAGAAATATACCCTATACAAATATAACGCTATGGAAATATAACCCTATAGAAATATAACCCTATAGAAATATAACCGTATAGGAATATAACGCTATAGAAATATTACCCTATTGAAATATAACCCTATAGGAATATAACCCTATAGGAATATAACCCTATAGAAATATAACCCTATAGGAATATAACCCTGTAGAAATATAACCCTATGGGAATATAACCCTGTAGAAATATAACCCTATGGGAATATAACCCTGTAGAAATATAACCCTATGGGAATATAACCCTATAGGAATATAACCCTATAGGAATATAACCCTATAGAAATATAACCCTATAGGAATATAACCCTATAGAAATATAACCCTATGGGAATATAACCCTGTAGAAATATAACCCTATGGGAATATAACCCTGTAGAAATATAACCCTATGGGAATATAACCCTGTAGAAATATAACCCTATGGGAATATAACCCTGTAGAAATATAACCCTATAGGAATATGACCCTATAGGAATATAACCCAATAGGAATATAACCCTGTAGAAATATAACCCTATAGAAATGCAGCAGATATATGAGTATGTAACCCTGTCTGGGTGGTTGTGGGGAAAGAATATAGCCATTCCTATCAGGAATGGAATTATTTTCTAGCCAACATTATCCAGTTGTTGACTGAGCAAAACTCTAACATTCTCAGTAATTACAGGTTTAGCTTGATACTGGACTCAGCAGCAGCAATTTAAGCAATGAATGTTGTTTGGGCAGCTGGGATGCAACACAGCAAAGACCATTAACAAGCCATTAAAAAGTCATAACCACTGTGATCACCGCCTGAATGCTGACACACTCGTTTGAGGACCTGGGATAAGGAAGCGTTATTGTGAGATGTCTTGCTAAGACATATTTAGCCAATAAGACTCAGCAGCAAGGTTCACTATAGGTCAAATATGACTAATTAAACTACTGGTATTGAGGACACAGATACTGGCCTTGTCCGAATACCCATACCTACAGTATACTTGGGTTCTAAATACTGTAGTAGCCAATTTCAAAATTTGAGCATGCTTTAAATCAAATGATGTGTATAAACCCTGGATTGCTGATGCTATGTATTGGCCAATGAGAGGCTTTGAAGCCACTGGTTGCCATATTGGTACTCCTCAGAAGGCTCAGTCCTCCATAGGAATGAATGGAATGCTATAAATCAAATCAAATTAAACTTAATTTGTCACATGCGCCGAATACAACAAGTGTAGACTTTACCGTGAAATGTTTACCTACAAGCCCTTAACCAACAGCGCAGTTCAAGAAGAAGAAAATATTTACCAAGTAGACTAAAATAAAAAGTACTAATAAAAGTAACACAATAAGAATAACAATAACGAGGCTATATAACGGGGGCCACCGGTACCGAGTCAGTGTGGTGGGGTACAGGCTAGTTGAGGCAATCTGTACATGTAGGTGGGGGCGAAGTGACTATGCATAGGTAACAAACAAACAGCGAGTAGCAGCAGTGTAAAAGATGGGGGGGGGGGGGGGGGGGTCAATGTAAATTGTCTTGTTTTATGAATTGTTCAGCAGTCTAAAGGCTTGAGGGTAAAAGCTGTTGAGGAGCCTTTTGGTCCTAGACTTGGCGCTATAGTCTTTCACTAAAATGTTTCAAGGACATATTTACATGTATTTCTGTATTTTCTTGTTGTTGTTGGGACAGTAACATTAGCACTCTAAAAACTACTTTAAGGAATATGTTTTTATATATTATTCATGTTCATGTCTTATTCACAAAAAAAATTTGTAAAGTATGCATTAAGGTGTCTGCAATAGAATATACTTGTCAAAAATGACTGTAGACATTAATAAATGCATTTCTGTAGCTTCAGAAATCTTTTTCACAATGGAGGAGTACCAAAATGGCTGTGTGGTGTCATCCAAACAGCATCCCCCTGTCAGTCATTGTTTAAACGATGTCAAACTAATTTTGGCCTTTCATCTAGTAGAATTGGTTGCATGCTATTGAGGAAGAGAATTGTCTTTTCAGACCCATGTGTGTATGACAACAACTGATAATCCGCTGGCAAGACGGGTTGTACCAACATGAACGAATGGCGGGAAATGTAACTGTGCATTAGATGACACATTCTCAGTATATGTGAGTCCTAGTATGTTGACATGTTTTGCTTACCACATCATTTTTACTAAACAGTACATTCAAAAATAGCGTGTACTACGATTAGCAGCCTATACTGTATGCCCTTTCAGTAAAAAGTAGGCAAGACAGATTTCGGACATGACCATTGAGTATCAATTTCTGAATTAATGGGGAAACAAATATACACATGACTCTGGCTGCATTTACTCAGGCACCCCAATTCTGATATTTCTTACCACTAATTGGTCTTTTGACCAATCACCTCAGATCTTTTTCAGAGCTGATCTGATTGGTCCAAAGACCAATTAGTGAAATAAAGATCAGAATTTGGCTGCCTGTGTAAATACAGCTTAATCCTTCTTTGACTGTCATGGTTTAGGCTACCTTTGGCTCACCCTGCAGTTGTTTAGCATGCGTTTCACTCGCTGGGCTCATCTGAATCAATATTTGTCAGAAGTTCAGGTTTAATTACAAACTCCCCAAACACACTCCCGAAATTCCACGGATGATCCAATTACCATTTTATTTCGGTGCTGACAAACAAGTGGACATTGCATTCCGCTAATTGCGGTAAAAAGTGGAAGCGGCGCTCGGGGGAAAAGGCTACGAGGAGGAATTGTTGAGGAAAGGAGAAAATAAATAGAAAAGAGAATGTGTGGTGTGCCGGCAGCTGTCGATTTCCTCTAGTTTCATCATGAAACCACAAACTGGATCCCCCAGACAAATGGCTGGTGTGTGTGTGGGTGGGTTGCTCCCAACCACAGTGAAGAAGAAAAACATGCTGGTCTTCTATCAAATTTCCACTTTAACTCAATCACTCACTCCAGACTGCTCCGCTCCACTCTGCTGTCACGGTTCGCCAGTCCCTGAAATCACTCAAACTCTCTCAGGCTTTCCCTGACAATCATGTCCGAAACATTGTTTGCCAAGCCAGTGTCAACTTTTTACCCATCAATATTGCCTTGACACACTGTCACAAATTTACAAAATTTTCCTTTGACAATTTATGAAAAGATTCAACACAGTGCTATTACAGGTGTTAGGGGTCAAAGGTCATGATTGGGTGTGTTTTTTAATTTATATTTACATACGAAATGAGTAGGAATTTAGACTTTTTCAACCCCTGCGGCAGCCTTTCAGCATTTCATGTGAGATCCCAAGTTTGTCTAGGTGTTGTGTGTTTGGTGTGTGTGTTTGTATCATTTAAATAACAGCGCAGATGAGCAAAAGAAACAGAACGGTACAGAAGGTTGGCTGAATGCATAATTTATTCATCAAGTCCCACCATTGAAAATATGAAAGAAAACAAATGAAGAACGGCAAAACACAAAAGAGCATTATTTATTACAGGAAAATCTAAGTCTGCCAGAAGATATATTCTTAAAAGACAGAGATGCATGTATATACATACAAAGACTTCATATTAATGCATCAACTCAACTCAGGAAAACAGACAGGCACACGCAGCCTCAGGCAGTGAATCCATTGGCAGTAATCTATTCCAACACATTCTCCCTGAAAGCTTGGAGGTCTATAGAAAACACTGTCAATAATTGATGCTTGAACGCGTGAACATTCCTGTACATTCATGTACATTAGTGAGGGTGTTGAATTATTACACTTCAGCTATGATGGCAGCTAGAAGTAGGTTTTATTTGTCATCATTATAAAGCACATAGAATAACATTTTACACTTTACAATGATTCATCTCAGGATTCTAATGTTCAGCCTATTTGGGGTTGGGAACCTGGACGAAACTCACCTCAGTTTAGATGGATGTAGTGGACCTACCTTAGCTTGAAGTATTCCATCCATTTGTCAGCAGAGAAATGTCATCCCTTTTCTTAAGGATTTCTTGAACAAGATTGTTTGATAACCAGTGAATTACAGACTGGTTTTGGACTATATCTTAGGACTTTCTTCGGCTTTGTTACAGCCTTTAGTACTGGGCTTTCGTTGGTGGGTCTTAGAGATTTGCTACTCTGTTTAGGCCTATGTGTTTGGCATTTCTGTTTTGAAGTCACTTAATGGTTGCATGTAGGCCTAGAGTTAGACAGCAAACTCCACTGTAACGTCACCGCAGGCTATTTGCTCTGTGTGGAAAAGGAAGCTTTGGCTCTACTGGCCTGCACGTTGACCTCTCACTGTGTGTTTAGTGGCTTCTATCCCTACATGAACACATCTACCCTCACGTAGGAATAAAAAGCCATAAGACACAGCAGCAATCTCACAGGAGGAGGAGGAGGAGGGACGGACATCACCTGAAGGAGGGCAAGGAAGAAAAGAGGGGGAGGAGGAGGAGGAGAGGAGAAACCGGTGCTCGGAAACTAGTGGAGGAGGAGAAGAACAGTGGGGCAGCAGGAACGGGGGAGACACAGGCAGGGAAATGGAACTGAGAGTAGGGAGTCGGGACATTAAGGGAACTAGCAACTAGCAGGGAACAGTCAAAATGGACAAGTGGAGGCTTGGCTGGACCGTGTGTGCATGACTGTGCATGTAGATTATCAGTAAAACACTTCTCGTCAGATCTCAAAGTGTAACTCATCTCATCTCCCCTGTTTGTGTGTGAGAAACTGCCTATTTATGTGTCGGTTTGTCAGGTGATTGACATGTAGATTTCACTGACCATCCTCACTCAGGACCTCTCATGCTCAAACCATTAGGAATGCACCTCGGTTTCCTCCCTCACTTATGTACCACGACTAAGTTATGCCTGCGTGCGGGTTATTGTGCGAGTGTATTCGTGCGTAAGCCAGGCACACGGCGATAAATATGCATGACTCTGCCGCTGATATCCTGCTTTGTATGGAAATGAGCTTGTGTAAGTTTAATAATGCAATCCCGGTGGATTGGAAAGCCGACACGTTGCAGAGCGGAATTTTAAACAGGGCTCCCCGCCTGTGGGCTCCTCATGGCTGGGATCAGACCTGGCTCTCCGTACAGCAGAGACACCATGAGAGCCTTCCCCTCTGCAGTCCAGGGCTCTGACATGGGGGCCAACGTTAATGAGGGGTACAAGAGAGGGAAGGCCAACTGGATTCTCATTGAAAGCCACTGTCACAACTAAACCGCTGGGTGGAAACAGCAGGACTGAACAACAAGGGACTGGAGTCAAGTTGGTGATGGGAACTGGAGTCATGTAAGGTTGAGTTCGAGCTGAATTGGAGCTTTCAAACTCCTTTTATACTCCTATTCTTGGGATTCATGGAGGGTGAGCCCAGCACATCTCGTGACCTGTTTTTAGAAAGAGGGGGGATGGGGGGTTACACAATTGCAGGTACAATTATAGACGTGGTCAATGCGTAAAGTATTATATAGACCGATAACCTTGCTCTATCTCTATAATAGATATCTTCTGAAGACATGACTTACCTGTATGTGTGATGGTGGCACCAGCCGACCCACCTGTTAATGTGCTAATTGCTGACATGTTGTTCGCTGAAACAACTTCTTCCAAATGACTGGATTTTGTGGGGCCCTGAAAGAAGAACGGCGGGATAGATTATTATAATTATTATATTAAATAATATACATTTAATGCTGTGACAGTTACTATCACCATTGCTAAACATCACTATTGTTAACCTCTCTAGGGTACGTGGGATGGTAGCGTCCCACCTCGTCAACAGCCAGTGAAACTGCAGGGCGCCAAATTCAAAACAACAGAAATCCCACAATTAAAATTCCTCAAACATACATGTATTTTACACCATTTTAAAGGTTATCTTGTTGTAAATCCAGCCACAGAGTCCAATTTCAAAAAGGCTTGACGATGAAAGCAAACCAAACGATTGTGTTAGGTCAGAGCCAAGTCACAGAAAAACACAGCCAATTTTTCCAGCCAAAGAGAGGAGTCACAAAAAGCAGAAATATAGATAAAATGAATCACTAACCTTTGACGATCTTCATCAGATGACACTCATAGGACTTCATGTTACACAATACATGAGTTTACATTGGCGCGTTATGTTCAGTAGTTCCAAAACATCCGGTGATTTTGCAGAGAGCCACATCAATTTACAGAAATACTCATAATAAACATTGATAAAAGATACAACTGTTATGCATGGGATTTTAGATCCACTTCTCCTTAATGCAACCGCTGTGTCAGATTTCAAAACAACTTTACGGAAAAAGCACACCGTGCAATAATCTGAGTACGGCGCTCATAGACCAAAACAACCCAGACAGATATCGCCATGTTGTGTAGTCAACAGAGGTCAGAAATAGCATTATAAATATTCACTTACCTTTGATGATCTTCATCAGAATGCACTACCAGGAATCCCAGTTCCACAATAAATGTTTGTTTTGTTCGATAATTTCCATCATTTATGTCCAAATAGCTCCTTTTTGTTAGTGCGTTCAGTACACAATCCAAACTCACAACGCTCGATCACTAGGAGCAGACGAAAAGTCACAAAGTTCCGTTACAGTCCGTAGAAACATGTCAAACGAAGTATAGAATCAATCTTCAATAATGTTCCACCCGGAGAATTCCTTTGTCTGTAGAATTGCAATGGAACAGAGCTAACTATCACATGAACGCGCTAGACTGAGCTCGTGGCTCTCTGGCAGACCTCTGACTTATTCCCCTCTCATTCACCCCCACTTCACAGTAGAAGCATCAAATAAGGTTCTAAAGACTGTTATCATCTAGTGGAAGCCTTAGGAAGTGCAATTTGACCCCATAGACACTGTGTATTCGATAGGCCAAGAGTTGAAAAACTACAAACCTCAGATTTCCCACTTCCTGGTTGGATTTTTTCTCAGGTTTTTGCCTGCCATATGAGATCTGTTATACTCACAGACATCATTCAAACAGTTTTAGAAACTTCAGAGTGTTTTCTATCCAAATCTACTAATTAGATGTATATTAATGTATATTCTAGCTTTTATGGCTGAGTAGCAGGCAGTTTAATTTGGGCAAGTTTTTCATCCAAAATTCCCAATGCTGCCCCCTACCCTAGAGAAGTTTATTGGCAGCAGTAAAAATTGAGTTAGTAGTACTGCCATTAGCAGCACAATTGAAGCCTCCTCTAGACCTTATGAACCTCATTTGATAGATGTGCAAAAAATAGGTTTTCTTTTCAAAGTGTCCTATTTTGTTCCAAATAGTTCAGTATTACATGGCACACAATGAGCAGTGACATATTTATTGTAAAATGATCGATTGATCTGCCTCAAACTGACGCTATTGGAGAGATAGATTGCTCAAACATTTTAGCTCCAATAGCACTACATGACAAATGGGCTATTTACACAACAGATGAATAATGACTCACTCTAACCATTAGAAGTGGACTCTGGAACTACCCCAAACTGCACAAAGGCCTTGCCATCTATTAACATGTTGTACATGAATAATTAAACTCCTATGAATTGCTAATTAACGTGTAATTGATGTACTATCCACAGATTTGATTGGGTTATGGCTCTGATGGATCTTTGGGTGCGATTTCACAGTGGGAACAGATGTATACTCGTACATCTGAGAGAGCTATGGTTGCTAGTGATCATTCCCACCCCACTGAGAACAAAATAGCCCTCATATATCCCTGTAATCTGCATTAGCACTGGAGCGGGAGCCCTGAGACAGCAGCTAGGAAGATGAGTAATGGGCTACTGCTGTAATGGCTGCCCCTGAGCCACACCCCAAAACCAAACCAAACTGCATGCATGAGAATAGGCGATGTTAGTCGAAGGAATCTCCCCTCAACACTGTTTCTAATAACCAGCATCTCTCCAGCTATTACGACACGTTTCACGATGATACACCTGTTGAGCTAAAGACCAAAGAACACATCCAAGTCAGAAAACTTCCCTAATACTGTAAGTCCCAAAAAATCATGGAACAACACCACACACAGACGACTGCACTCAATAATTCAACACAACCAAGACCTGAAGACCCCTTCCCAACTTAGCCAACAATTCTCTGAAGAGTCTTTCCCTGCAGCAAGATAGGACAGCCATATCTGATGTTGGAGAAGCCAAAGCCAGCATTTCACCCCTAAGGATGAAATAGCCTTCAAAATGTCATGATAAAATGCTCTTAAAAATCTAATCTGGCCTCCCCTGCAATCTTCCATTCAGCTTCTTTCTCGTTCTCTTTCTACCTCTCGTTCTCCATAGCACTCCCACTCCCTTCGACTCCTCGATAAGTGAAAATATTTTAGAGTAGGCAATAAAAGGCTCATCAGGACAAGCTGAAATGATTTCTTAATACGATGGCTTTTTAATGAGGACTGAACGAGACGGCCGTGTGGCTGATGGCAGGCCCCTCTTTATCTACGAGGGCAGGGCAGGAGGACTGATGGCACTTAAACACTCTGGCTGGCAACCCTCTCCATGGTGTGTGTGTGTGTGTGTGTGTGTGCGTGTGTGTGTGTGTGTGTGTGTGTGTGTGTGTGTGTGTGTGTGTGTGCGTGTGTGCACATGTGGATCATTGACTGGCCTTAATTCAGCCTACTCTAGTCATTATTTTTTACTCTGAAAACCTGCCTCCTGCATTGTGAGAAGAGAGCCCTGCTATGATATATCTACCATATGATGACAATGTTATGAAAGACAAAAATATTGCAGTTAAAGCTGCAATATGTACTTTTTTGGGCGACTGGATTAAATTCACATAGAAATGTTAGTTATAGATCTGTCGTTTTTGCTTCTTTTACTTTCGGTTTTGTACACCAGCTTCAAACAGCTGAAAATACAATATTTTTGGTTATTGAAAATATATTTCACAGCGGTTTAGATGGTACAATGATTCTCTACACTATAGTTGCTTGTTTTGTCACATAAACTGAAATAAGGCAAACTATTATAATTTTAGCAACCAGGAAATGGCAGAGTGATTTCTACATAATGCACCTTTAAATTGCACTGCCTGTTGGTGAATGACTCGGCAAGTATAGCATTCGGTTACAACTAATATAACTGTACATGCTGCATTGATTCCGACTGGAAAAGTCTAACTTTGTTTGTAGAATTTTTTCTACACCTGTCTGTCCTTATTCAACGTTATTTCTTATCCTCTCTCACATCTTTCTCTTTCTTTCATTTCTCTCACTCTCTCTCTCATTTCACGGCTCTCAAGGTGGATGAATGGTCAGAGTTGGCTGACTTTGTTATGAAACCTGGAGGTCAGATTAGACTCAAGGCATCGCGAGAGGAATAAGGGGTGAGGAGTAGCAAGACAGAGCAGAGGAGAGAGACCCCCTGCTAGGCAGACAACAAAACCTGTTTGCGAATCACCCGCGTGGGCATCCCGCCAAGCCGCCCCCATCACATAATCAGAGCCTGGTGCGGACACAAGGTCGTTTCAACACCGGCTACGCCTCCCCAATTAGCATGCAGCCCGTGGCGCGGCCTGTCTGGGAGCAAACACGTGCATGGCGCGTCGCTGCCCTAATGAGCTGCCAGTCAGCAAGGAGCAGGCGGCAGGCACAACGTAAAAACTTTCCCGGAGTGTTTGCGTGTGATCTCAAGGGCGGAAGAGGACACTCTAACCTTGAGAATACCGTCTAGCCATATACTCTACAGGTCACCCTGTCAGCTCCCTTGGAGAACAGGTGCTATTTTACTCCACGACTCTGCCCAAAGGTCCTCAGAACTGTGTCTGAACCACTACAGCACTAGAACTCCCAAAGCTCTGTCAATATTGCTTATACATATTTGCAAAGGCCCTTTCCAAAGACACGAACTGTCTTTGCATGTTCTGTCCCATTGACAAATAACATATTAAAATGTCAGTTTTCATCCAAAAGTGACTCCCTGTTGTGAGCCAGCTATACAGCAGTCTTCCTGTTGTGTTAGAATCTGTAATACTTTACATCTTGTTTCAGAATACTGTCCTTCAGCAGTTTATTAGTCTGCATCAAGTGATGATGTGGTCTACACAGCGAAACAACAATAACACATTCAGGCCAAGTACACCGGAAAGCCTCTGTAGCTGGGTCTGTCCCTAAGAGACAACAAAGGACAATATTTAGACCCGAACTGTCTCTCTCTGTGCTGAGGATCGATGTTAGGAGTCAGTGGGGGATCTTGACTAGATAGAGATGTTTTTGGGGGGTAAGTCAGTGTCAGCTTTCCTAGAAGCTCTGTAAACCGTCTGGAGCGTTCACAATTCAACATTTCGCTAAACAAACACACCCCAAATTGACCATTATTCTGTTCATGTTTTATGTTCGACACCTACTTTGTTAAAACCCTAAAGTCACCCTTTGGTATGACATACAATACATACTTTGTTTAGCTTTTGAATCCAACAAGGACCTGCGACTATAAAACTTTCAAAGTCTAAAGGAGATCCACCGTAACTCCTGTTATGGGATACATTTTCCAACCGTCTGGCATCATTGGGCGCTGCTGAAATTGATTGAAGGGTGCGTTTCAGTTTTGCCGTCACTAAAGACATTTGCCAATTCAAACAATGAAAACAACCATAACAACAGCTGTTGGTTTATCAACATGCCGTGGCGTGTTACAAGCATATAGAGAGCTGAAGGCAAAGCTCTGGCTTGCAGGCCCACCAAGTGTATGCATTGGTATATTACACTGATATATTTTAGTAAAAGAGGGGCTTTAAGGAGGATAATTATCCAACAGAATCTTCTGCTTCCCACACGTTTGTTCCAGATTCATCCTCCACACCAATCTGTCAGGACAATCTGCTCAGTTGCCTTGCCCATAGTGTGATCAAACAGCATGAACCAACAGACTTGGAAAGCAAATACAAGAACTCACTAGTTTGATACTCCTTTGAACTCTCAATAAAGAACAGTGTCATTCGCAAACATAATCATTTAATGGTTTATTTGGGCATGAATGACTCAATGAATTAAATAATTTCTTCATCCACCCGCTGCAGATGGAGGGATGTTGGAAGATGTACTGGCATCTAATGGGACAATTTCTGATAGACTGCAGCAGGTTTATAACATGCTGACAGCACTGAATAACAAGAGTACAATAACACAACGAGTACAACATTAAGGTGCATGTAAGTTTACGTGTGGTATTATTAAGATGGACATTACGCCATGATTAACATTAAGGTGCATGTAAGTTTACGTGTGGTATTATTAAGATGGACATTACACCATGCTTAACATTAAGGTGCATGTAAGTTTACGTACGGTATTATTAAGATGGACATTACGCCATGCTTAACATTAAGGTGCATGTAAGTTTACGTGTGGTATTATTAAGATGGACATTACGCCATGCTTAACATTAAGGTGCATGTAAGTTTACGTACGGTATTATTAAGATGGACATTACGCCATGCTTAACATTAAGGTGCATGTAAGTTTACGTACGGTATTATTAAGATGGACATTAGGCCATGCTTAACATTAAGGTGCATGTAAGTTTACGTACGGTATTATTAAGATGGACATTAGGCCATGCTTAACATTAAGGTGCATGTAAGTTTACGTACGGTATTATTAAGATGGACATTACGCCATGCTTAACATTAAGGTGCATGTAAGTTTACGTGCGGTATTATTAAGATGGACATTAGGCCATGCTTAACATTAAGGTGCATGTAAGTTTACGTACAGTATTATTAAGATGGACATTACGCCATGCTTAACATTAAGGTGCATGTAAGTTTACGTACGGTATTATTAAGATGGACATTAGGCCATGCTTAACATTAAGGTGCATGTAAGTTTACGTGCGGAATTATTAAGATGGATATTAGGCCATGCTTAACATTAAGGTGCATGTAAGTTCACGTACAGTATTATTAAGATGGACATTAGGCCATGCTTAACATTAAGGTGCATGTAAGTTTACGTACGGTATTATTAAGATGGACATTACGCCATGCTTAACATTAAGGTGCATGTAAGTTTACGTATGGTATTATTAAGATGGACATTACGCCATGCTTAACATTAAGGTGCATGTAAGTTTACGTACGGTATTATTAAGATGGACATTAGGCCATGCTTAACATTAAGGTGCATGTAAGTTTACGTGCGGTATTATTAAGATGGACATTACGCCATGCTTAACATTGAGGTGCATGTAAGTTTACGTGCGGTATTATTAAGATGGACATTAGGCCATGCTTAACATTAAGGTGCATGTAAGTTTACGTACGGTATTATTAAGATGGACATTACGCCATGCTTAACATTAAGGTGCATGTAAGTTTACGTACGGTATTATTAAGATGGACATTAGGCCATGCTTAACATTAAGGTGCATGTAAGTTTACGTACGGTATTATTAAGATGGACATTACGCCATGCTTAACATTAAGGTGCATGTAAGTTTACGTACGGTATTATTAAGATGGACATTACGCCATGCTTAACATTAAGGTGCATGTAAGTTTACGTGTGGTATTATTAAGATGGACATTAGGCCATGCTTAACATTAAGATGGACATTAGGCCATGCTTAACATTAAGGTGCATGTAAGTTTACGTACGGTATTATTAAGATGGACATTAGGCCATGCTTAACATTAAGGTGCATGTAAGTTTACGTACGGTATTATTAAGATGGACATTAGGCCATGCTTATCATTAAGGTGCATGTACGTTTACGTACGGTATTATTAAGATGGACATTACGCCATGCTTAACATTAAGGTGCATGTAAGTTTACGTACGGTATTATTAAGATGGACATTAGGCCATGCTTAACATTAAGGTGCATGTAAGTTTACGTACGGTATTATTAAGATGGACATTACGCCATGCTTAACATTAAGGTGCATGTAAGTTTACGTACGGTATTATTAAGATGGACATTACGCCATGCTTAACATTAAGGTGCATGTAAGTTTACGTACGGTATTATTAAGATGGACATTAGGCCATGCTTAACATTAAGGTGCATGTAAGTTTACGTACAGTATTATTAAGATGGACATTACGCCATGCTTAACATTAAGGTGCATGTAAGTTTACGTGCGGTATTATTAAGATGGACATTAGGCCATGCTTAACATTAAGGTGCAGTAAGAGTTTCCCATCATTACATAATCACACTACTGAATGGCACATCTACAATCAAGTCTATGCGAAAGCAAGTCACGCCTCGTAAAGCCCCGACGGAGTTCGCTACCTGTCTGTTTTGTCATTGCATCCGCATAGTGCCGGTCCCTGTCGGCAAAGGGGCGTTCTGTTATTGCTGAGCCAATCACCCTGCTGACTGTTTGCTGGCCCTTATTTCCCTGCCACCAATCTGCCAGCTCCCTGATGCAGCCGCTAAATCATCTTTCACTCCTGAGCTGCCACCCCATGACGACGCAGGGAGCATCCCAAGGGTGCCTCGCGGAGCAGCCAGAGCCCAGGGTTTCCATGGAGATGTGAGCGTTAGGACGTGGATGGGCTAATGACGGCGTTATCTCCACTCTAATGGTTCTGGCAAGAGGCCAGGGTTAATAATACCATGAGATGACCCTAACAAGGAGATCAGCCAATGACGACGGGCCTCTACTGTCCAAATACACCTGCTGTCTACTATGTGTTTTGAGTGTTTGTGTGAGTGACAAAGAGAGAGCAGTTTCAAGGAATACAGGATGTTGAGGCATTACAGCTCTCAGAATATATTACAACTCATGTGTTACAAACCCAATCATCTTTGATACATATTATACCAGGGTTTCCCAAACTCGGTACCCGGGACCCAAAGGGGTTCCGTTTTAATGGTGTAACACAGGGTATCCCAAACTCAGTACCCGGGACCCAAAGGGGTTCAGTTTTATTGGTGTAACACAGGGTATCCCAAACTCATCCTCGGGACTTCAAGGGGTTCAGTTTTAATGGTGTAACACAGGGTATCCCAAACTCATCCTCGGGACTTCAAGGGGTTCAGTTTTAATGGTGTAACACAGGGTATCCCAAACTCATCCTCGGGACTTCAAGGGGTTCAGTTTTAATGGTGTAACACAGGGTATCCCAAACTCATCCTCGGGACTTCAAGGGGTTCAGTTTTAATGGTGTAACACAGGGTATCCCAAACTCATCCTCGGGACTTCAAGGGGTTCAGTTTTATTGGTGTAACACAGGGTATCCCAAACTCATCCTCGGGACTTCAAGGGGTGCACATTTTGTTTTTTGCCATATCACTACACAGCTTGATCAAAGCCTGATGATTAGTTGATCATTTGAATCAGCTTTGTAGTGTTGGGCAAAAAACAATAACCCCTTGGGTTCCTGAGGACCACGTTTGGGATACCCTGTGTTATACTATTAAAACTGAACTAGGAATACTTTAACTTCAGAACAGAATTTAGTGTCCATTGGGCTGTAACAGTGTGAAATCTTGTCGGTAAGAATTCCTCCACAGAATCGAATGGAGGGCTTCTTTCACCACTTGAGAGGGACAAGAGGTGAGAGATGTAGCTAAAAAGTGAATAAACTAATAGGAAGGTGGTATGATTAATGTGCAACAAGTTACGGCTAGCACACAGACACACTTAGCCCCCCGTTATCGAGCAGCACAGATGTGCACAGCCACTTCCCAGCCCTCCCCTCATCCACATACATCAGAGAAATGCACCTTGGGAGATTGAGAGGATGGCACCGGCACCAAGCCCACCATCTGCCGTCATTTAGAGATAAATGACGGCTCAAACCTAGAGGGAGCTCTCCATCCGCCTGTCTGGTTCTGCTGCCAGCCCCCGACGTGGTGACGGATCCGCCCAACCTTCGCGTCCAAAATCGATGTCTGAGACCCTGGCTGTCAGAATGGAGTGCACCTCGGAGAGAAACTCAGCCTGGCTTTAGCTGGCCGAGCACAGTCTTTTCCTCTGGAGAGTGGGCAGTTGGAACAGCTGCACTGCCACTGATGACACTTTGTAAAGGTACTCACTAATACCTTACAATTGGTCAGGTTTATTAGGCAACATGATCATATTTTGTGAACTATGCATCTAAACAGCTGTGCCTTAGAACTGTATGTAAGGAGCACCTTGGGGAACATCGTTGCTCCAGGTCTAGGAACATCCTCTGTTCCCTGGGAAAAGCACTAAAGTTCCAGTTAGCTAAGTTCTCACACTGACTCCACTATGCCACTATGTCACCGAGCCACCAAGCCATAGCAGTCTGCTGATGGGAGGTTAGCTTGATTAATTTCATGGATTTGGAAATGAGCCGTGGTGATAAGGCTATCGCTCCCTCATCTAGGGCTGACGGGGGCGTAATTAAACAGATAGCCAAAGATGATGAGGAAATGGTCTGGAAAGCCTGGGGAATATGAGGGTGGAATCGTCGGCTCGTCTACGCAGGCGGATGATTAGATTGGCGCTTAATTGCCGCCCATGCTATTTTTAGGGGATCTGCTCACATGAGGTGTTCCCCCACTCCGTCATCTGAGCGGTCAAGGTCAGCCCACTGCTCCCCTACTCAATTGTTAAGGCTGTGTCAAAGGGATGGGTGGTAGGCGATTTGAGAAAAGGTGCCCACGAATCTCCACCGCCCCCCCTCCTCATCATGTCTCTGCCGAGATGTCTTGGAGATTGGGGTCAGGAGTGGGTGAACCGCAGCCTAATGGGAACATCCAGGATGATGGCTTGAAATGGCACGGTGGTTATCTATAGCAGAACTGTGCTTATCTGTGTTCCTTATCGATCTCTGATATCAATCTCTGCTAGAACTGGTGGACCCCTCTCCCGGTCTCACTAAGAGTCTCTATATCCCAATATCGCAATGGACGTCAGCAGAATCACCTTTTTTTCTCTCTGAAACCTATGCTCTTTCAGAATGCATATCACAGTATTCCTAGGGTTGTAGAGGCAAGATTTCGTCTACACTTAGTCTACGTTGGTTTTTCTTCCAACCTTATCTGATACACAAGTTGTGCATTATCTTGGTAGATGTATATTACATGTCCTCTTACACTGGTCTGTTCTCTATCTAAACAACCAGATACATTTCAAGACAAAATGCTTCGCTCTTGCAAAAGAGGAAGAGAAAGTACATTATCAAGCTCCTTTGGGGTGCATACTCAATAGAACTTTAGCTGCCTCTGGTGCTGAAACACGCCTTTCTGCAAGAACAGAAGAAAAAGTCACTTGGGTATTAAAGCCACACAATAGCACTTCTTTGCAAATTGAACACTTCCTATAGTGTTGCAGGAAACAGAAGGTTTGGGTGGTATTACTGAAAGAAAACATTTTGATAAATAGTCCCCTTGGCTAGATCAATATCATAGCCTGGTTGTTGCGCCATAGCATCAAAGATCACGAGACAGAGATGGATAACTGGATAACGGCGTAGATGCCATTGTGTATTTCTCACAAAAGCTATTGGATGAGAGCTTCCTGAGCAAAAAGTCATCAGGCAAGGCTATTGGGTGAGGTGATTTCATACATACAGACACATAACATGATTGGAGGGTGCGAGTCTTTCGAGAAACAGAGAGGACGATTGGATGAGACAGATGTGAAAACGTGCTGTAGACGTCTGTCTCATGCTCACGCTGTCTGCCTGAACGGCCATGGTGTCTGTGTTGCATGCCGTTCTCCAAAAGCCTCTGCGAAAATCTAAAGCCGTCCATAAAACCATAATCCCGGCTCTGCAGACACAGAAGACAATAGAGCTTTATCGCTTTGGGTGACACTCTGTGTGTTTCCCAGCATCCTCCGGGCTTATCACGCCACGGCACCCAGCGTATCGTCCCATTATCCCAAGCACCGGGGCAGCCCTTAGAGCTGGAGAATGAGCCGACTTGTCAGACAGCAGTACAAAGAGAATCTGTAGGGCCATGGATTAGAGAGAGAGAGAGATAGATAGATGCAGGGAGGGAGAGAGAGAAAGTCAGAGGGAGAGAGGTGCCTAGAGAGAAAACGAAAAGGATGTTGAAGGCGAGTTCTACCTTATACCTGTCATGGAAATTCTACACAGGGACAATCACATACCCTTTGCAGTCGTTCAGTGAATTCTGTGCTGACCAACTGAATTGTTGCTAAAGGTAGCAACAATCTTTAATCAATCAAAAAAACAAGCAAGCATTCAATCAATCAAACAGGATGAAAGAGAAAACACTTTATTTGTGCAATAAAATGTGATTGCAGAAAACACCTCCTCTCCCGTCCACAATCACTCACACACACCCGGACGCCAACGCTCGTAGAATCCCAATATCACCAAAAAGCTATATGGTGCAGACGAGCATGCACGCCATCCCAAGATCCCACACTTCATTACGTGCCCAGCCAACCTTGACAGGAGTAAATCGATGCAGGATAATAGCCAGCAGACGCCTCCTCCCTCCATCCCACCCGCCGGTTTTATCAGCACTGCAGATCATTCCTCTTATCAGGCTGGGCCAGTAATAACCCTCCCATATAACGTTTGTTGTGATCACTGACAGCTTGGCTCTGCTCTGTGTGGTAACAGTATGTATATGTTAAGCTCACTCTCCTGTTCTGTCTACCGTGTGTCAGACTCCTTTCAGTTAGGGGCTGTTCTGTTTGATGTATTTTCAGGTATCTGAGATGTTTGTCTGTGAATGACAATAAAAAGCCCTACACAAGGTTAATGCTACCCAGTCTCATGCTCTCTATTTTTCAACAATGACATGGGGTTGGGTTTGGATGCCCAGTTGGCAACAATTACAATTATAAAATGCATGTTTTTAACTTAGCCTATATCGGGACTCATTAACTCCACTATTAACATTATGCATCATTCAAATGGGAGAACATTTCTTTGAGTGACAGTTAATGCATTTCTAATAACCGAACGCAGGGGTTTTACTGTGGAATTAAAAGTGAACAAATCAATTATGGGGGATCTTAAAATGTGATGAGTGAAAGGAGGTAGAGTAGAAAAGACAGAGGGTCGAAGGTCAATATCGCAAAGTTTAGAATTAAATAAAGAAAATGTCTAGTGTGGAGAACCGGTCAGCTCTGTCAAACAAACCATTTAAAAAAAAGACACTTCTTAAAACAAAATATGGTAGTGGGAAAGAAAGGGAATTCAGATATTTCAAAGAGCTGTCAAAAAGCAAGGTTGGCTCAGGTGATGATGACCTGTCAGCAGAGTATTGATCAGAATTATGATCAAAGACGGCATCCTTTCACCTTACCAGTGGGAAGCAAAATCCCAACTGAAGGTCTTATCTATGATGGAGAGCACGGTTGGTGAGTTTAAAAAAAAAATGTTTTGTCGTTTTTAGCAGACACTCTTATCCAGAGCGAATTACAGGAGCAATTAGGGTTAGGTGCCTTGCTCAAGGGCACATCGGCAGATTTTTCACCTAGTCTGCTCCGACATTCAAACCAGCGACCTTTTGGTTCCTGAACCAACCCCCGCAACCGCTAGGCGACCTGATGTACGATCTCATGGTGTCTCAAAGCTCTAACATTTCTTGCTATCCTCATTCCATTCCCTGGCAGGAGCTCTGTCTAAATACATTTAAAATGTACCCTTCCTTTTTCCTTTCCCTGAGGTAATGACTGCTAGGCATAACTAGATTGGTGAAGAGCTCTTTGAGTGCCTGCTGCTATAGCAAACACCACTATCTCCTGACAGGACGGGACTAAATAAATATCAAAAGACTTACAAATAGTCAAATATCACGTCGAAAGAAAATTCAACTATGAATCAACTGAAAGTCTAAAAACATGTTAAATAAAGCCTACAACACATAAATGTAAAATAAATACAATCACTCTTCAGCTGTTTGGTAGGTAAATTCCACTGCAGATGGGCTAGATGTAAGGTAAACCTATCCGAGGCTGGTGTTGATGCAGAGTTAATATTGAAGCAGCTGCAACTCTCAGTGTGGCGGCCATTAAGATGGGGGGGTGATCGAGGGGGTTCTCCAGGGAGGAGGTATCTAATGAAGGAACATCGCTCCTCGACATCTGCCTCCCTCCATCCCCGTTTACACCCCCCCTCTGCCGCAGCAACCCCATCGCCTCATCTCTTCCTCTTCCTGTTAGCTATGTTTGTTTTCAGCTGTTTTTTGTTGGGGGGTCTGGAGAGTATGAAGGAGGGGTGCCCCCCCCCCCAACACCTTCTCCTCAGGGCTGCTCATAAACCCACCATCCATCTCCATTATGCCCCAGAAAATGCTGTTTGTCTCTTTGCGGGGAAAAAATAATCAATATGTCTTGTGGGGGCAGCGAGCGCATTAGAGGAAGCAAATTGATGTCTCTCGCCCCAGCGCGCCTCTCCAGCACACTGCACCCCAACTAATGGGAAACCTCACAGGTCTGGCAGACAGGGACACATGGTCAGTGTGTGTGCGTGTGTGTATGTATGTGTGAGCATGTGACTGAATAATTGAGTTAGTGAGCAGGCCATAGGGAACCGGTAAGTAATGCATTTGGCCAATGGGTTTGGCAGTGTGGCTATATAACATACATCTGTATGTATGTGGCTCCTTCTTCCTTCTTCCTTAGCTCTACTAGTCATCTGGTACCAGATCTCTGGGCCTGTCTCTTTCATTCAGAAGCAGATAGCCCTGTCACAGCACCTCCACGGAGCACCTTAAAGACCACCTACCAGACTGACACTACACTGTCAGGGCTAAGAAACCACCTCCCTTGATTGGTGCCTTGCAGACAGGAGTGACTCCCGCTCACGTCACATCACCATGTTCCTAGAGAGCTCACACAGCAGAACCCATGTGGTCTTAGCTCAGGTGGTCAGAATCACAAACGTCCAAGTAGAGCCTGCCAACATCTTTTAGAATCTATCATAATAAGTCTCTCTCCTCTTTCTGGAATGGTGATGGTTGTTTCAGTCAGCTTAAGACACTTGTCTTTAACAGCCCCAACCCTGGGTAGGTTGAGACAAGGTATGTGGTTGGGTGTCTCAAAGATGAAGATTGGTTGCAAAATGAGAAGACACACACACACACACACACACACACACACACACACACACACACACACACACACACACACACACACACACACACACACACACACACACACACACACACACACACACACACACACACACACACACACAGAGAGAGAGAGAGAATCATTCTCAGAATCTGTCAGAGCTCAGAAGGCTATGTGTCTCATTCCAAGCTCTGGATGGGGGCTGGCACCACAGGATATTCTATTATTCATCTATTCCATGTTGAGGGCTTTAGGGCCTGTCAATCACAATTTACCTGGGCTGTCCACACACTCCCACACCCGCCAGCTCCCGCCAGCTCCCGCTAGCTCTCCCCTTCTCAGATACACACACAAACACATCACACACACACACACAAGCTCTGAACACCTCTATCTTGCACATTTCCCTTAGTTGTAGTCCTTAATCCAAGCAAGGTGATCTAGCGATTACGTCCGCCTTACAATACAAACCTGGTTGCCTTCGAGCAGCCAGCAAACAAATTAATCACACAGACTCACAAAGGGTTGACATTGCAAGGTCTTTTGGGAGGCATGTAATAGAGAGGAAATGTGATTTTGTATATTTATGAAGCATTCTCTTGAGTATTTACCATTATAAATGGAATATTTTAAATGTTTTAAGCACCATATTATCCAATGACTTTCAGAGTTTAGACAATTAACAACTTTACTTGATTAGAATTTCTAACTTCATGCAGCAACAAGAAAACAGTTCAAAGTTGAATATTTTAAAACTTTACAATGTATGCACACATCCCTACTGAAAAATATGTTTTTTTTAAAGTAAGCACAGATCTACCAGGAAAAAGTGGATACTTTGGCTGTGTTTACAAAGGCAGACAAATTCTGATATTTTTTACACTAATTGGTCTTTTGACCAATAACATCAGATCTTTTCACATAGGATATTTTTAAGAGCTGATCTGATTTGTCAAAAGACACAGCATAGGCATAGGCTAACCTGGGGCGGCAGGGTAGCCTAGTGGTAAGAGTGTTGGACTAGTAACCGGAAGGTTGCAAGTTCAAATCCCAAGCTGACAAACCTGTCATTCTGCCCCTGAACAGGCAGTTAACCCACTGTTCCTAATATTCATTAAAAATATTAATTTGTTCTTAACTGACTTGCCTAGTTAAAAAATATATTTTTAAAAAACCTTCTTCACAGTTGAAATGAGTTAAGATGATGCAGTAGGTGGATAAATACAGACTAATGCTTTCAGTATTGATGCACACAGACACACACACATGATGACACACCTGACACACCACACAAGGAGCTGAATGGTCCTCGGTGCCTGTTCTGCTCCAGTCGATGTAAGTGTGTACCACACACCGTCCATAGTAGAATATGAACATCAGTCTACCTGCATAACAAAAACAGAAGAGACACATTATCAAAGACAGTAAGACATCTCTTATCTTTATCATAAAAACTGTATACTGTACAATCTTCTGTCTCACACATTTAAACACCTTCCCTTCCATGTAAATTCAGAACACCGTTATCTAGCAAGTGCTATTATCCTACCATCTATCTCAAAGGGAGGATGCGAGCAGATTTGGATCTCATTCTCTGGTTGCTGCTGACAGCATGTTTGCATGGCCATTTGTCTGCCTGTCCCTACCTAACTATGGCAAAATGCTAAGACTGTCACATAGAAACCTGTGCCTGATTGATGATGACAGAATGTTTGGTTTCTTGTCTGTCGTTATGTTCATTGCTGTTGATGATTAATGACAAACAGTTGACTATCTTGACATATTTGAGATTATAAACTGGGTGGTTTGACTCCTGAATGCTGATTGGCTGACAGCCATGGTATATCAGACAGTATTAGAGGTCGACCGATTATTATTTTTCAACGCTGATACCAATTATTGGAGGATCAAAAAAAGCCAATACCAATTAATCTGCCAATTGTTATGTATATTTGTAATAATGACAATTACAACAATACTGAACGAACAATAAACCCTTTTTATTTTAACGTAATATAATACATAAATAAAATCTATCTAGTCTCAAATAAGTAATGAAACATGTTCAATTTGGTTTAAATAACGCAAAAACACAGTGTGAGAGAAGAAAGTAAAAGTGCAATATGTGCCATGTAAAAAAGCTAACGTTTAAGGTTCTTGCTCAGAACATGAGAACATATGAAAGCTGGTGGCTCAATATTCTCAGTTCTTCAATATTCCCAGTTAAGAAGTTTTAGGTTGTAGTTATTATAGGAATTATGATGTGTCAACTATTTCTCTCTATACCATTTGTACTTCATATACCTTTGATTGTTGGATGTTCTTATAGGCACTTTAGTATTGCCAGCCTAATCTCGGGAGTTGATAGGCTTGAAGTCATAAACAGTGCTTTGCTAACTGCTTGAACTGCTCGCAGACGCGGTAAAGTGCTGTTTGAATGAATGCTTACGAGCCTGCTGCTGCCTACCAGCGCTCAGTCAGACTGCTCTATCAAATATCAAATCATAGACTAAATTATAATAAACACACAGAAATACGAGCCTTTGGTCATTAATATGGTCAAATCCGGAAACTATCATTTTGAAAACAAAACGTTTATTATTTCAGTGAAATACAGAACCATTCCGTATTTTGTTGGAAATATTCCTGTTACATTGCACAACCTTCAATGTTATGTCATAATTATGTAAAATACTGACAAATTAAAAATGGTCTTTGTTAGGAAGAAACACAGTTCGCAACGAGCCAAGCGGCCCAAACTGTTGCATATGCGCTGACTCTGCTTGCAATGAACTCAAGAGAAGTGATAAGTTTCCCTAGTTAATATTACCTGCTAACATGCATTTATTTTAACTAAATATGCAGGTTTAAAAAAATATACTTCTGTGTATTGATTTTAAGAACAGCATTGATGTTTATGGTTTAAGTACATTTGTGCAACAAATGTGCTTTTTTCGCGAATGAGCTTTTGTTAAATCATCACCCGTTTGGCAAAGTTGAAGTAGGCTGTGATTCGATGATAAATTAACAGGCACCAATGATTATATGCAATGCAGGACACTCTAGTTAACCTAGTAATATCATCAACCATGTGTAGTTAACTAGTGATTATGTGAAGATTGATTGTTTTTTATAAGATAAGTTTAATGCTAGCTTGCAACTTACCTCGGCTCAGTGCAGCCACAAGGTCCTTTTGACGCTGCGCTCGAGTAACAGTTGGTCAGCCTGCCACGCAGTTTCCTCATGGATTGCAATGTAATCGGCCATAATTGGCATCCAAAAAAGCAGATTATCGATTAATCGGTCGACCTCTAGACAGTATACCACGGGTATGACAAAACATTTATTTTTACTGCTCTAATTACGTTGGTGACCAGTTTATAATAGCAATAAAGCACACCCCCTTGGACCTTATTGCTTAAATAGAGACTGATGATGATTAGGAGAAGTTCTCACTGGCTGAAAATCCAGGATCAGCTTGTGTATAAGTAACTGTTAGATTGTGTATAAGCTGTAACTAAGTACAATGTAAGTATTATATAGAAATTTGCAATATGCATTAGTTTGCAAGTAATGTATAATAAATGATGTGCAGTTCAGTTCCAGTGGTAGAGCAGGTGCAAATTGGTTTCAGTGAAAAAGACATGGCAGTGTATGTAAGGGTTTAGGTGAAAGAGACATTATCATTCTAGTATACAACATAAATAGCTTCTCTCATGTCAAGTCATTTTTATGATTTCCGCATAATCATTTCCATTCTGATGGAATAAGGAGCAATGTTTGGCAAAGGTGCCATTTTCAAGAATACATTTTTTTTTCACATCACAGACAGAATGAGATCGAGACGCCGTAGGGTAAATCTGAGCTTTGGCTGATGCCGACAGTGAAACTGTGGCAATTAGAAAAACAGTGTGTGAGTTGGCTGGTGCATGCACCGCTGGGCACAAATGAGTCTAGCAGCCCGGGTGACACAGGCGGGCTGTAGCGCAGCCGCCTAAGACACGCCTAAGACTCCCATTGTGCCACGGCTAATCCATTTCCACTCTAACAAGCTGCTGCCTCCGACTGAGTCATCCAACTACTCGTTTCTCTCCCGTCTGTTGGTCCTCGTTCCGGTCCAAACTCAAGCTGTACTGGGATCTGTGTGACGCTAACATGATGACTGGGTTACAAAAGGCAAAGTCGCTCCCAGTGAAATAGTTACTGGTTCAGGGACTGTCCACGTTTATTGTTAAGTTCAATGAAAAGCTTTAAGGCTGGTGGTGGTTATGATTGTAACACCTCAACAAAGGTGGGTGTAATATTCGAAGCAGAGCAATACATGTACCATGCACAGACTCAATAATAGTACATTTGAACCGATACCAGCGCAGTGAACATTCTTTAGATGACTGAAATATCCAAACGCGCATTTCTCCAGCATAAGAAGAACATACTCTGTACCTCAGCAGGGAGTTGTGTGAGGTTACTGACTTTCCTCTCGACGTTTGATGCTGACAGGTGGCAAATCAACTACAGTGCATCCTCAGCCGTTCTGACACATGGCAGCATCAAGTACCCTGCAGTCAATGTGAGATGATAGGAGTTTCTCTCTAACCAGTCGAGTATGAGCATCAAAGCAGCCACAGCAAGCCGCATATATTGTACAGAGAATTAAAACTGCCCTTTCAACTTAACACCATTGTAACTCCCTGGGGAGACCATGGAGAAGATATTAGCACGTCTCCAGTCTGGTATCATGAATGGGATCATGCTCTTCATCGTTTAAGACATATAACCCCATTTCTTCATTCTTTCAAACACTGCCACAAAATCTATTATCTACGATTTATTGGGTGATGGAGTGGATTTTGCACAGACAATCTGGTCATAATCGGTAGACCCACTGTCCAAGTCAGTAGTTCCTTTTCACATAGTTTAATAATTCAAATGATTGTGACAAATACCTATCTGGATGTTAGTCCAAACAGAGGCAGATTTTTAGCAAGAGCAATACCTCCCATGAATGAATTTCCCTCACTAGAGACAATAAAACTAGCAACATTTTTCCCCATCTAGGTCATGGGGGCTCTAAAGCTGGTTTAAACAGTCCAGAGCAGGGGGGGGCTCCCAAAGCCAGGTGGAGGCTTGCAGAGACCTTACAAGGACTCACAGAGAGGAGACATGGGGCTCTCCTAATGAAGCCCTTAGAGACCGACAGGAGTGACATACTGCCTTTAAAATACTGCCCTTTTTTCCCTTCTCAATTATTCTATTTTTATCTGCCTCTAGCCTTCCCCCGCTATAGGCCCGTGACTCTGGAAATTAGAAGAAAGTGTTTATTACATTTTTTTTAAAACATGGAGGTCCTTTTTCAAAGAAATATGTTTTTTGGCCAATTTTGACCTCTCTGTCTAAGCTGGTCCCACTTTACAATAAGTGTCCCTCAGATCATGTAATTAGTTGTGATTAGGATTGTGAGTTAATTTGTAAATCCTTGAAATAGGATGCATGCTGCAAACAGGTATTCATTTGTAACAATGTATAACTAAACTGTAGCTGTCTATAGAACGACCATGTAAATACATAGTTACAGTTTGATTGTGGTTTATTCTCTTTAAAAAATCAGCAGTAGACCTGGGTTCAACTACTTGTTTTGTTATTTAAATACTTATTTTCTGTGTATTTGAGTATATACAAATAATGTGACCTGAATACACTACTTCTATTGGAAGTATTTTCAAGTATTTTCAAACACTTATTTCAAAGACTATTTTTGAAATACTTGCGTTAAATGCATGGAAGTGTAGTTGAGTCAGTGTATTTGAGTATTTCCAAATACATTCCAATATTCAACTACTTTTCAAAAATAAATATCAAAATATTTACTTCCAGAGGTCTTTGAAAGTAATTGAAATACCCAAAATAGTATTTAAACCCAAGTCTGGTCAGCAGTAAAATTACCAACAGACCAACACACTTTAGAAAGCAGTCTCAAACAACATGCTTCTGACATACCAAAATATGACCAAGTGAGAGTTCTCCACATCTCACATAACATCAACAGTCACCACATCTCACATAACACCAACAGTCACCACATCTCACATAACATCAACAGTCACCACATCTCACATAACACCAACAGTCACCACATCTCACATAACACCAACAGTCACCACATCTCACATAACATCAACAGTCACCACATCTCACATAACACCAACAGTCACCACATCTCACATATCATCAACAGTCACCACATCTCACATAACATCAACAGTCACCACATCTCATATAACATCAACAGTCACCACATCTCACATAACATCAACAGTCACCACATCTCACATAACACCAACAGTCACCACGTCTCACATAACATCAACAGTCACCACATCTCACATAACATCAACAGTCACCACATCTCACATAACATCAACAGTCACCACATCTCACATAACATCAACAGTCACCACATCTCACATAACATCAACAGTCATAGGCTATGCTACACCATCATCTATTGTTTGCTTTTCGATGCAGTGTCCCCTCCACCCACTCCCTGCCAGGGTGTAGTGATATGAGATTATAGATTAACAGGCTGTTCAAAGTGACTGCTACTTGCGACTTTTCTGATTGGCAGAGGGAAAAATCAACAAAATAAACCTCCAGCCAAGGACAAGGCACGTCAATAACTGCCAACCTCGGCTTAGAGGAGCTTATAACAGGGTCTCATTTCCTACGTTAAAACAACGAGCCCGGGAGACCGGCTCAGTGCAAACAACAGAACAAGAAGCCAAATCCCACTCACCTTCATTTTGAACACGTACAGTTGGTGTTTGAGTCACAGCAAATATTAGCATCACAACTAGTGGGATGCTATCTGACTGTTTCGCTGTCGTTTGGTTTCCAGAAGCCTCTGTTAACAAAAGCAGAAAAGACAACGAATGTACTATTTTCTGTGTATGAGATTTAAAAAAAAGGTAACAACCTAGAATGTGTGTCAATGTTTAGGTAAATCTGGACACGTCCTTTTGTTGTCTGATGCGATCTGGCATAGCCTGGCAGTAACAGCAGTGTTGTATGCCATTGGTAAGTTATGACTATGTATGCTACAGTATACACTCCAAAAGCAAACTCGAGATGTGCTGACATTATGTGATCACCAAACACTTGGGATATTACAAATACCAATGTTGGTGTTCTACTTGTGTAGTATCCTGGTGGCAAGCTCTTCCTGTGTGGTATACTGGTAGTTAACATAGGCTAGAAAGGCTATGCAGTGTGGCTTTGGCTATAGCACTTTGCCAGCTCTAACCTAGTTCTGCCTCTGGTAGAGTTGTTTCTCTGGTCACCCACACATTGTGGAAGGATGAGATCCCTCAGTGGTAATATGTGCAGTGAAGCCTCTATCTGGGGAGCGTAGACTTGTATTAGAGCCATAAATCATGTTAGTGGGAGAGGAGGGTGGACAGGGGGAGGTGGAGGGTGGGCACGGGGAGGTGGAGGGGGGCTCAGGGTCGTAAATCTCATTACCTGAGACTGTTGCTCCCCATTCTCAATCACTCCCATTATCAGCTGACCTTGACCAGCAGCGCAGACACTTACACTCAATCAGGCCTCGGGGAGATGTATGTTTGCGTGTGTTGTGAGTGTGTTGTGCGTGTGTGTGTGTGTGTGCACTGAGAAAATGTCAGAAAGCATACAGTGCCTTCAGAAAGTATTCATATCCCTTTACTTTTTCCACATTTTGTTGTGTTGCAAAGTGGGATTAAAATGGATTTAGTTGTAATTTCTCATCAACGATCTACACAAAATATTCTAATGTCAAAGTTGAATGAAAAATAAAACACCTGAGTCAATACTGTACATGTTAGAATCGCCTTTGGCAGCGATTACAGCTGAGAGTCTTTCTGGGTAAGTCTAAGGGCTTTGCGCACCTGGTTGGTGCAATATTTGCACATTATTCTTAAAAAATACATTCAAGCTTTGTCAAGCTGGTTGTTGATCATTGCTAGACAGCCATTTTCAAATCTTGCCATAGATTTTCAAGCCGATTTAAGTCAAAACTATAACTAGGCCACTCAGCAACATTCAATGTTGTCTTGGTAAGCAACCAGTGTATATCACAGCCATTGTTACTGTTCTAAAGTCCCCATTGGCCTCATGGTGAAATCCCTAAGTTGTTTCTTTCCTCTCCAGCAACTGAGTTAGGAAGGACGTCTGTATCTTTGTTGTGACTGGGTGTATTGATACACCATCCAAAGTGTAATTAATAACTTCACCACGCTCAAAGGGATATTCAATGTCTGCTTTTTTTGTTGTTGCCATCTACCAATAGGTGCCCTTCTTTACGAGGCATTGGAAAACCTCCCTGGTCTTTGTGGCTGAAACTGTTTTTGAAATTCACTGCTAGAATGAGGGACCTTACAGATAATTGTATGTGTGGGATACAGAGATGAGTAGTCATTAAAAAACTATTGCACATAGAATGAGTCCATGCAACTTATTATGTGACTTGTTAAGCAAATTATTACTCCTGAACTTATTCAGGCTTGTCATAACAAAGGGGTTTAATACTTGTTGACTGAAGACATTTCAGCCCAAAAAAATGTATGAATTTGTAAAAAATTTGAAAAACATAATTCCGCTTGAAAATTACGAGGTATTGTGTGTAGGCCAGTGACGAAACATCTCAATTTAAATTCAGGCTGTAACACAACAAAATGTGGAAAAAGTCAAGGGGTGTGAGTACACTCTGAAGGGACTGTATATCTGACTAGGCCAGGGTCGTTTAGCCTCCATACAGTACATCCATTAGTTGCAATGTGTCCATGATATTCGTGATCTCCTTAAGTGCATGAGGGTGATCGTTTGTAGTGTGATTTCCTTTACATTCCACTGAAGTACTTAACGGTGGGTCCCCTGCGGGACAGTTGAGCTAAAGTAGGCTAATGCGATTAGCATGAGGTTGTAAGTAACAAGAACATTTCCCAGGACATAGACATATCTGATATTGCCAGAAAGCTTAACGTCTTGTTAATCAAACAGCACTGTCCAATTTACAATAGCTTTTACAGTGAAAGAATACCATGCAATCAATTGTTTGAGGAGAGTGCACAGTTTTGAACATGAAAAGTTATTAATAAACAAATTAGGCACATTGGGCAGTCTTTACAACAGAAATGCAATGGTTCATTGGCTCAGACTAAAACTTTTCACATACACTGATGCCATCTAGTGGCCAATATCGAAATTGCACCTGGGCTGGAATAATACGTTATGGCCTTTCTCTTGCATTTCAAAGATGATGGTACAAAAAAAATACAAAAAAAGTTGTTTTATTTCTTTGTATTATCTTTTACCAGATCTAATGTGTTATGTTCTCCTACATTCCTTTCACATTTCCACAAACTTCAAAGTGTTTCCTTCAAACGGTATCAAGAAAATGCATATCCTTGCTTTAGAGCCTGAGCTACAGGCAGTTCGATTTTGGTATGTCATTTTAGGCCGATCCTTAAAACCTTTTGTTTTAGTGTCTCATCACAACAAAATGTGGAAAAAGTCAAGGGGTTGAATACTTTCTGAAGACACCGTAAATGATGTGTGTGGGGGTTCATGTGTTAGAGGAGTCTTGTGCAGGTTGTCATACAGATCAGCTGTTACGATGCTCATAATGTCAGTGGTGCGATTGGATCTGGACATGAATGTTCTGTTAATGTGTTTCTGCATTTCCACATACTGTATGCTGCGTTTCAGCTCGTTTAGTTCTTTGATACATTTTTTGTCTTTGCACTCCAATCCTCTCTATCGTCTCAGCCTACTTTCTCCATCTGTCGTCTTTATTGGACCTCTCTGACCTTTCTCAGTCTCTGTCCTGTGCTGTTTGCTTTTCTCAGAGTGGAGTTGCAGCTCTGTGGCGTTGCCCTTGGTTTCTCTGTTGTTAGAGCACTCCTGCCATCAATCTAACAGTGGGGAACACTGACCAAATGAATGTCAGGATTCCAAAAAGAGCAGAGAAGCCAGTCTTGTGTTTCTTACACACATGCACACACACACACATACACACCACAGGAGGCTGCTGAATGGAGGATGGCTCATAATAATGCCTGGAATGGAGTGAATGGAATGGCATCAAACACTTGGAAACCAATGTGTTTAATGTATTTGATACCATTCCACCACTTCCGCTCCAGCCATTACCACGAGCCCATCCTTCCCAATTAAGTCAACCTCCTGTGAAACACACACTCACACACACGCACACACAGTTCTGTATTCACAAACCCAATCCCTCTATTTTTCTTCCCGCTGTTGGCTACTTGCTTCTTTACGTCCTCTTTCAAGCACACAACAATCAATTACCAGGTGCAGGCAAACCGAACTGCAAGTTCACTTAGAATGTTAATGCTGTATCCGGGGTGATGACTACATTCAGACAATATACCCTGCAAGCTGTCCACCAACAATGTCATTGGATATTGAGGCAAAACAACACCTGTCCTAACAATACACCTTCACAAAAAAATGTTGTAAACCTGCAGTGCAGTATATGATTTTGGGCTACAGTCACCTAGAGCGGGTGCACACACACACACACACACACACACACACACACACACACACACACACACACACACACACACACACACACACGTCTCGGAGCAGGTCTCATTAAAGACCCCTGCGGGGTCAGAGTGCACCACCTAGCCATCCCACAATCCCCTGGGGCCTCAGCACAAACACAACAAATCACTGCACAACGCCTGCTGCCGGCATCCTAATGCCTGGATCTTTACACTTCAAAAACACAATTATGCTAATGCCAGGAATCATTTGCCATTCTGGGTCTGATTTAATTCACCCTTTTAGCGAGGAAAGCTAATTAGAGGGTTTAATTAACATTTGCGACACAAATCGAGAATGGGGAGGCGAGCCTGTCGATCGTAGAGAGCAACTGGCACTACTGAAGACAAGGGAAGAGAGAGAGAGAAGTCTGAAACCCATGCAGATGAGGAGAGGGAGCACCATAGGGAGCACTAAGTGAAGCTCCTCCATCCGTCTGCCAGGGAATCAGAGCACTGTCTTGTGAAATCTACTGCTGCAATGGTTTGGTAAATATTACAGTGTGACTCAGCCAACGGCCGTCTCAGTAACACACTCTGGGTGACATTTTACACTAGCAGTTCAGTCTGGCCAATGAGCAACAGGGGGGAAAGAATCGCAAAACACTACAGCATGGGAGAAGTGGTGACATCACACCCACGGAAAGAAGGCATCCCAGTAATGCACTCTAACCCAGACCAACAGGTGATCACAGATAACCCTGGGAACATGGGAACATGTCAGTCACACACCTTAATGGAGTGTTAAAGGCCCAACATTAGTAGTTGTGTAACACATCGGCTGGAGTCATCACAATGACACCCGACGATCCTGGCTGAAGCTAGTCATCAACGAGATGAGGATATTTGATAGGAGGGAGAATGGCACACCTTTGTATGCAGTGCACTCCACTCAGCCTGGGGCAGGAGAACACTTTCACCTTCGTCTTCATGGTACAGAGTAGCTCCTCGTCTCCTCCACCTGAAGGACAATCATAAAGAATACATTAACGAAGGATTAACTTCACTCTCTCTCTCTCTCTCTCTCTCTCTCTTCACTTTCTCTTTTTTCTTTGACATGACCAATAGAGGTCTTTAACATCAAACCTAAAACCAACTTGACACTGGTTCAAGATGTGTCACTTTGGGCACATTTTCATATGGTACTCTTAGAAAAAAGGGTTCCAAAAGGGTTTTTCGGCTGTCCCCATAGGAGAGCCCTTTTGGGTTCTATGTAGAACCCTCTTTGGAAAGGGTTCTAACATGGAACCCAAAAGGGTTATACCTGTCCTGGAACCAAAAAGGTTCTGTCTAGATCCAAAAAATGTTATTTAAAGGGTTCTCCTATAGGGACACCTGAATAACTCTTTTAGGTTCTAGATAGCACTTCTGTTTCCAAGAGTATCAGGTGGTACCCTGTCAACACCACAGCCCAGAGATGAACAAAAACAGGAATATCTTTAACTATGAAGTGCATCACTATAGCGATTGACTTCAACAGTGTGTCATTTTGACTTGCTGGGGTCTCGCTATCCGGTGAAACACGGTTTTTCTATGAAGTCAATCAACGGCATTCATCCCCATTTTCAAAGAACTGTGAACATGAAGGCAATGGGAGAAAAAAAACCTCTAACTTCAATCGACAGTCTGCACCACGCAACGCTCATTAAAAAACAATATGAGCCTAGAGGAATAGAACAGCGGCAACAATGGCGGTATACCAGGGTGGTTGGATGTGAGGGCTTTGTAGTGAACCTGATTAGAGGGAAATTGCTTTCTAATGCTCTCAGGGTCTGCCTCCCCGAGTGGCAAAGCTCTTATCAGCTGTAAAGGTAGAGTTTCAGAAACTATTCTGTCAGTCAGAGATACCCAACATGAGGTGATGCTCCTGAACTTGTCTGCTGGAGAACAAAGAACGAGGAGGTTCTGATGATGCCTAACAGGATGATGGGTTAAATGGTTGTTGAAGAGGGGGACTTTGTTTGAGTTCATATCCGCTTGATGTTTCACTTGACACCAACGTAGGCAATTCAAGTCACCTCGACCATCTGGGAGGTTTCCTCCAATGAGCCTCAACTCCTCGACTCGCAAATAACTACAACATTTTTCAGATCCTGGTGGTCTAACGTAACTGACAATTCTTCTGAAAAATAATTTTGGCAACTTGGGCTATCAAGTTAAGTTCAGTTAATTAAGATGCAAGTCAAAAGAGTGTTTGGCAGATGTTTGATTGATGTCGTATTTAAACTGAGTGAGCACTCGGACCCGTGTCTGTAATGCATTCGTGTCTTTGCATTCGTTAGACTGTGTCGACTAGTCTCTAGACAGGAGATATGTCAGTGACTGAGCCAGGACAGGAATCCCATGGCAACACTCATCCCACACGATCGATAACCACTGTGACAACCGCCGCCTCGCCTCGCCCCGTGGTCGCAGCCCACAGAACAAGCCATCCTGGGGCCTGAGACTGACGATAACGGCCCCTGAGAGGCAGCTTAATTTACGACCAGAGTACCAAGATTGAGGCACCCCCATCCACCACAGCCGCCCCCACAAACGACCTACCTCCAGTGGGGCTTAGCATGATGCTCACACCAGTCCTCTCTCCTCCACGCTTGTCCACCCTCCAGTGTCTGTCTGTCTGCCATTTAACATGGCTAATATGCAACATAGCTCAGGTTAAAGTACCTGCCCTGGAGGAGTCTGGGTAATCAAACTGTCATTTTCTGTGTTAGAATGGACGTCACATAGGGCAGATAAGAAGACTCCATTTTAAAGGGTAAACAGGAAGGAGAAATTAATATATCCCTCACCTCGATTAACTCGACTGCCCAAGTTAAGGGTGTGTCAGTCTGTTGGCCAAATGGAGCTATTCGCAGATGTTGTCCCATACCTCAGCCCCCACCACCACCCCCTACCCACCTACCCACGACCCCCCTGTCCTGTTCATCAGCGGAGGTTGATGAGCGATTGAAGACGCTCTGCCTCCATCTCTCTCCCGAGCCATATCAATATTCATGGGGCTGTCGGGCGTGTGTGCGCTGCCTGTCTCGTTACCCTTTGATCCCCCTGCGAAGGCTGTCGGAAGCCCAGCCGCACCAACAACACAGGCGGCGTTTGAAGTGAGGAGAGAACAGCTGCTCACATTGATCTCCAAACACTCTCTCTCTCTGCAGCACCCCCACACACATATAAAACACATACAAAACACATACGAAACACATACGAACACATACGTTCAGTCCCACCCGCGGGCATGCACAGCTACGCATGAAGCAGATTGAGTCTGTGATGAAACATCAAACACAAGTGAACAACCTCTATGTAGACACCCCACTGTGCCAAACAGACTATTAGAAACAGTACAGCCATGACAAGTGCCTTGTTAATTTACTCTTCCATCAAATTGTCACAAAGAACTAATCAACAAGTTTTTACGGTAACGAATTACCGTAGTTGCGTGGGGTCATTGCTGTATTTAAACACAGTAAAGAAAAAGCAGGAAAACTAGTTGCTCATAAATCATTTCTTTTTAGTTAATATCAATGATATTATTCAGATCCCCTTAGATTCTCATTACAAATGCAAGTCCACATCTAAATATATTATATTATATTTCACTTACTTCTTTATGCCCTTTCAACTTCGTAATATCTAGCAATTAAATTAAATAAAAATGGGAAGAAGTTGGCTTATTTGAACATTAATTGGTTTGAAAGAGTAAATGGACATTTTTATTTGCAGTGATTGGTTATTTTAAATTCAACTCTCAATAGAGAGCCGACGTGTAGTCAGAAATAAGTAACCTCAGGTTCGATCAGCCATTTCTATGGGGGAAATGGATGGAGAAAGAATAGGGGTTTGCGATAAACATCAAAAATAAGGTCAGAGGTTAACATAGGCTTAGGAGATCTTCTATCTTTTGTTCTATGAGATAATATTAGCCAGTTGACATGACCTTTATGAATTATGAAGCCTTTATGTGCTTTTTTTGATTACATAAATGTGAAAAAAATTCACAAAACGTGACGTTCGCTGATGAAGATTATCTCATAGAACAAAATATATAAGATCTCTTAAGCCTGTGTTAACCACAGACCTTATTGTCGGTGTTTATCCAAAAACACCTAGAAAAAATCCTTTAATTTCCCAATAGGCTTTGACCAACAAGCCATACCTACAGTTAGAGTTAGTGCCTACAAAAAGACGCCTTTACTATTGCTCTCTATTGCAGTCAATTGTACACAAATTTCAACCTAGAATTTAAATAGGTTTATTGTCAAATACAATCTGGAAATTAGACAAACTAGTAATATCAATACAGTCAGTTATTACAGTGGATTAGAATGACATTATCCAGGCCAAGGGGTGTAATCAATATGACACACTATCAGACATTTCTAAACCTGTAAACCTCACTAACTGTAGCCTCTGCATGACTCCATTTTATTTTATACTCAGTACGTTCTCATGCTCTCTTTATGTCTCGTGTCATACCTCATAACATACACGTTGGCAAATGATTGTTATGGACTATGTACATAGAAACACATATTTCCCATCGTTGTAACCATCGGTTGTGGTGTTGGTTGGAATTGCTTCACAAAGGCTGAACAGAAATAAGAGGTCAATCTAAATTGACAAGCCTAGAAACAAATCAAGGTTTTTGTTGAGAACACCCTATAAGAACACCCTATGAAAACACCCTGTGAGAACACCCTGTGAGAACACCCTCGTGAGAACACCCTGTGAGAACACCCTGTGAGAACACCCAGTGAGAACACCCAATGAAAGCACCCAATGAGAACAACCTATGAGAACACCCTACGAGAACACCCTATGCTGATTTTGTTCCAGTGACCAAATAACCTCAGTAAGTCTAGTTAGTTCATCAAATGGATTTTTCAATTCATGATCATATAATTGAATAAGCTAATTATTTCCCCTGGGCCTGGCTCGCTAAAGTAATACGATGCACCATTTTCAGCCTTGTATGTGAATGTTAGATGATAAAACACAGCTATTTGTCTGACATTCTCGAGAGAAATTCAAGGACAAATCATGGGTCTCGATGCAAAATGGCTCTTTCACTGTTTTTGACAGCACCTTGAGTGTGCTTTGCATGTCAAAACGTATCTTTCACAGGGAGTGCTCACCAACTTGTGGTCACCAGATCACCCATGTAATATTGACTGCACAGTCCCATTCACTCAGAAGCAAAGCAGAGAGCTGTAAAACACATCTGACCTATACAAAAAGAGGGCATCGCAACAGTGCTATGGTAACCATGCTGGTAGTACTAAGTGTATTTTATCTATGAGTGGAAATGCTCATGGAAAACAAGACAAGTACATGTTCTTAACAACGCTCTTATCGCAAGAGAGTTGGACGAATAAGGACAGGGCAAGGCGGGGGAAGGCGGGACTACAGTAGTATACAAGGTTTACTAAAAATTAGAATACTGTGTTGACCACACTCTTTTTTTTCGATCTATAATACAGCCTGTTAGGAACTGATGGTACAGTGAATCATGGGAAACCCTCCAGGGATGATCCCCCAGAGAACGACAGGAGATGAGAAAGAATCAGCTCTCAGGAATACACCCCAGGTGGAAGTTAACCCTAAGTACAGACCTAGGATCAGCTCTGAGGAATACACCCCACCTAGAAGTTAAACCTAAGTACAGACCTAGGATCAGCTCTGAGAAATATTCCCCAGGTGGAAGTTATTCCTAAACTTACCAAATGATCAGTGTGATAAAATATCTTAACTCATTAATACAATGACATGACACTTGGTTTGTTAAGATGTTAAATCGAGAATTACTGAAAAGCTGCATTCAGATCAGCAGCTGCATCGTCCATTGCTCCCAGAGGGAGAGGTTGGAGATCGATACAGCCAATCTTCAGAATAACGTTAGCCACTTCCTAATGGCGCTAATGAAGAGAGCTGTCTACAGAGAGCGAGGAAAACCTTTCTCAAGGGACCCACAGTTACCCATGATCACATTACGAGAGACGGGCAGTGAAACAGATGTAACAGATTGAGCAAACACACACCTAAATACACACACACATCTACACACACACACTACAAACACACACCTAAATACACACACACATACACACACACAGTACAAACACACACCTAAATACACACACACATCTACACACACACTACAAACACACACCTAAATACACAGATACATCTACACACACACTACGAACACACACCTAAATACAAACTCGTTACAATCACTCACACTCACTCAAACATAAGCCACATATGAGCCTGATACAAAATGACACAACATCCTATATTTGCATGTTAAACTTTCCACTGTTTAAGCATACCTCTTAAAGAATTAGATTTAGAATTAATTTCTCATTATGTTCAAACATAATACTCTCCCATGTGATAAGGCCTTTATAGCACTACATATACAGTAACACTCTCCCAAGGCACTGGCATCTTCAGTGCTCTTGTCTCTCTTCTGAATTTCAAATATGTGTATTGATTCTTTCCGTACAGCTATATTCAACATATTCCTCAGTGTTTACATGACCTTCACAGGACTAATGAGGTGCTTTTGTCCCAGCCTGATCACTAGAAATAGACTTCGATTTGAAAAGGTCCTGAGAACATCGATATCTGCCTTCCTCTGCGCTCGCCCAGCACTGGACACGAACTCACGATGTTCAGAGCCGGAGTGCGCTGCTTCGACCACTGCGTCACCGCAGTTCACAATGCTCTAGCAAGCCGTGAGAATACTTGATGATAGAAACAGGGCATTGTTTTGTATTATTTTGTTTTATTCCTGCTCCAAACCATAGCCCTAACCTTAACCACTCAGACTTAAAGTCTAAACTGTTAACCTTAGAGTTGTTTCTGTTTTAACTCTGTAACCACACGGAATCAACTCATGTTCCCACGCAGAATTAATGCTTCAAAAATAGACGTTCCTCCATAATAAGTCGAATTTCAAAGGGAAACTATGAAATGTTGATCTTTTGTCCACCCACTGATTTACACTGTGCCCTATGATGACTGTGGGATTGTGTTGGCAAATGGTTTGACTGCTTGTAGAACAGTTTCCATAACGACTGATAGAAAAGGTATCATGACTATTTTAAAATAAATAAATATCACTGTGATATAGGAACTTCAAATACTGCAATATTGCCACAACATGAACAAAATGCTATGACAATTACATATGTTTTTTTCACAAAGTAAAATCACTGTCCATTTGGAAACCGCCACAAGGCTTTTCTTGGACATATAGCTGGAGCTGATGAATACAAATAGAGAACAGAGCTGATGAATAGAGCACACATGTACGTAAAATCACCCACACTTAGTAGAACAACATGGAAGGATAGCAACCTGGCCGCAGGAGGACGGTTAATGTCAGTGAGCTAGCTATGTGAATAGACTCACTCCGCATATATGCACATTGGTTCATATTTTTTCGTCATCAACCAACTTTATATGAAATCTTTCAACATATTTTACCTAAGACCACAAAGGCAACAACCACATGGGCTATTTAGTAATATATGTTTAGTATTATATATAGCAGCATTCATCCTGTTCATATTCAAATGTACACAAAATATATCCACAATCACACAGGTTATAAATCAGCAAGCATATCAGTTAGAAGTCAAATCAATTCTCTCTTGGCTTAGAGAAGCACGTACACCACTGACGTAATTTTCGAACTTACCATGTCTCTCTTGAACGAAACACAACACAATACCTGAAAATGATGCAGACTCTCACAAAACCTACTGTAAACCTACATTAAACCTCATGTAAATCTCCTGTAAATCCAGTGTTTCCTTTGTTGTTGACGTAATGTAGTAAGTACAGACAATCTGCTCTCTTTTATTAGCCGACTCAAATTAGCAAACTTTCCTTTTTGATACACTTGCACACACGGACACACACACACACACACACACAGTTTCTTCACTTGAGTCACTATCAACACCACATTTTGGGGGTTCATGCAGATGGAGACATAATAGTTTAACAATACTCCAGGTTGCATACAGCACCTTCTCTTTCCTACACACACACACACACACACACACACACACACACACACACACACACACACACACACACACACACACACACACACATTCCTTCAACCTGCCATTGACTAGCCTGCTTTGTACTCGGTAGAGTTTGTCACTCCCTCGCTATAGAGCTAAGCACACAAGAGCCCATCTGATCTGAGCTAAGTGTAGGCAGTCAGTACAGCTGAGGGACATAGTGGGAACACTACAGAGAGAGTAGAGCGGAGAGAGTACAGCGGAGACAATAGAGCAGAGAGAGTAAAGAGAAGAGAGTAGAGCGGAGAGAGTAGAGAGGAGAGTGTAGAGCGGAGAGAGTAGAGAGGAGAGTGTAGAGCGGAGAGAGTACAGCGGAGACAATAGAGCAGAGAGAGTAAAGAGGAGAGAGTAGAGCAGAGAGAGTAGAGAGGAGAGAGTAGAGAGGAGAGTGTAGAGCGGAGAGAGTACTGCGGAGACAATAGAGCAGAGAGAGTAGAGAGGAGAGTGTAGAGCGGCGAGAGTAGAGAGGAGAGTGTAGAGCGGTGAGAGTAGAGAGGAGAGTGTAGAGCGGCGAGAGTAGAGCGGAGAGAGTACAGCGGAGACAATAGAGCAGAGAGAGTAAAGAGGAGAGAGTAGAGCGGAGAGAGTAGAGAGGAAAGAGTAGAGCGGCGAGAGTAGAGAGGAGAGTGTAGAGCGGCGAGAGTAGAGCGGAGAGAGTAGAGCAGAGAGAATAGATAGGAGAGTGTAGAGCGGCGAGAGTAGAATGGAGAGAGTAGAGCAGAGGGGTACATACCTATAAGTCTGTGCCGAGGCTGTGGAGTCGCAGTGGTGAGATTCATCTGGACGAGCAGGACGGATGGATGGATCAGTGCTCCTCAACAGCTCTCAGCTGAAGACTTGGCATCCTTTAACGGGAGAGGGGCTGTTTCCTCTCTTCCCTCCCTCTCTCTGACTCGCTTCCCCACTCTCTCTGCCTTACGCCTCACTCCCTCCCTTCCCCTACTCCCCTCATTCTCTCCTCCCCTCATTCTACCCCCTCTACATTCCCCCCTTTTCTAACCCACTCTTTCTCTCTCTTCTACTCTGCCCACCTTTTTCTTTACTTGTCTCTCTCTCTCTCCCTACACAACCCTACGCCTCTCAATCTTTAGAATCGCTTTTATCCCTATGAAATTCTGATGTTCTATGAATATTTGAGAATTAGAGGTCCTGAATGGAGGGAGTTGACTAAGTATCGCTTGTCCCTCTGCATACGTAGGATGGAAACCCTTTGTCCAGGCCTGAGTGTGTGGTTTAGGAACAATTAATTAAGTATAGAAACAGGTTGAAGTGTGTGTGTGTGTGTGTGTGTGTGTGTGTAGGTGTAGGTGTAGGTGTAGGTGTAGGTGTAGGTGTGTGTATGTGTGTGTGTGTGTGTGTGTGTGTGTGTGTGTGTGTGTGTGTGTGTGTGTGTGTTTGTGTGTGTGTGTGTGTAGGCTTATGGCCACTGTAGCAGTTGAATGGTAGAGTAGTGGAGTGGTCTCTTCACATACGCAGAAACACACTCAGAGGATTGAGCTGATGATGGCAGAAAAGGTGAAGTGCTCTCCCTGCCATTATCAGTGCCAGAGGGAGAGCGGGTGAGATCATCCCTGGACTCTGACTGCAGTCCGTGTTCCACCTTCCACCCCCCTCTGTTTTCTGCTCTTCCCTTCACTACGAAAGAGAGCTCTCACACACTTCCTCATCCCCTGTTTCCATAGTGACTCTTTCCCCCTCTCAGGCTCGGCATAATCAAGAGAAAATGAGTGGGGAGGGGAGTGGAGTGTGGGGGGGGGGGGGGGGGGGGGCAGAGAGAGTGAAAGAGGAAGAGAGATGAGGGAGGAAGATAGGAAAAGCAGTGGGGAGAGAATGAGCACATAGAGAGAAAGAGAAAGAAAGGAGAGGGAAAGAGCAGGCTGCAGAGGGAAATAGAGAAGAGAGTGAGGAATGGGGCAGGAGAGGGAAAGAGCTGGCTGTAGAGGGAAATAGAGAAGAGAGGGAGGAATGGGGGAGGAGAGGGATCTAAGAGAAGGGATTTCGTAGTTGAGTGAAGGAACTAAGGGAATGTAGTTGAGTAGGAACTAAGGGAATGTAGTTGAGTAGGAACTAAGGGAATGTAGTTGAGTAGGAACTAAGGGAATGTAGTTGAGAAATACTGTATGCAAAGATTGTTTTGGCTTGTGTTTAAAAAATATATTTTAAATTGGTTATAGCATTTTCTCTGGCACCAATGTCAAATGTACCCCTACCCCAGGTGGTGAGGGTAGGTAACAACATCTCCACCCCGCTGATCCTCAACACTGGGGCCCCACAAGGGTGCGTTCTGAGCCCTCTCCTGTACTCCTTGTTCACCCACGACTGCGTGGCCATGTACGCCTCCAACTCAATAATCAAGTTTGCGGACGACACTACAGTGGTAGGCTTGATTACCAACAACGACGAGACGGCCTACAGCGAGGAGGTGAGGGCCCTCGGAGTGTGGTGTCAGGAAAATAACCTCACACTCAACGTCAACAAAACAAAGGAGATGATCGTGGACTTCAGGAAACAGCAGAGGGAGCACCCCCCTATCCACATCGACGGGACAGTAGTGGAGAGGGTAGTAAGTTTTAAGTTCCTCGGCGTACACATCACGGACAAACTGAAATGGTCCACCCACACAGACAGCGTGGTGAAGAAGGCGCAGCAGCGCCTCTTCAACCTCAGGAGGCTGAAGAAATTTGGCTTGTCACCAAAAGCACTCACAAACTTTACAGATGCACAATCGAGAGCATCCTGTCGGGCTGTATCACCGCCTGGTATGGCAACTGCTCCGCCCACAACCGTAAGGCTCTCCAGAGGGTAGTGAGGTCTGCACAATGCATCACAGGGGCAAACTACCTGCCCTCCAGGACACCTACACCACCCGATGTCACGGGAAGGCCATAAAGATCATCAAGGACAACAACCACCCCTGCCACTGCCTGTTCACCCCGCTATCATTCAGAAGGCGAGGTCAGTACAGGTGCATCAAAGCAGGGACCGAGAGACTGAAAAACAGCTTCTATCTCAAGGCCATCAGACTGTTAAACAGCCACCACTAACATTGAGTGGCTGCTGCCAACACACTGACTCAATTCCAGCCACTTTAATAATGGAAAAATTGATGTAAAAATGTATCACTAGCCACTTTAAACAATTCCACTTAAAATAATGTTTACATACCCTACATTACTCATCTCATATGTATATACTGTACTGTGTACCATCTACTGCATCTTGCCTATGCCGTTCTGTACCATCATTCATTCATATATCTTTATGTACATATTCTTCATCCCTTTACACTTGTGTGTTTTAAGGTAGTTGTTGTGAAATTGTTAGGTTAGATTACTCGTTGGTTATTACTGCATTGTTGGAACTAGAAGCACAAGCATTTCGCTACACTCGCATTAACATCTGCTAACCATGTGTATGTGACAAATAAAATTTGATTTGATTTGATAACGAAAACAGACATGCAATGCCAGTTATGTCAAAGAAACTGTTGATGTAACATTTAAACGTCCAAATCCTCTCCCTGAGTTGGATCCTAATTATCCCAACATACAGGATCAAAAGGATGTCAATCTCCATCTTTGAAATCTGAAAATAATTGTTGCTGCATTTATGACAGAATGTCCGATTGGACGACCACCAGGATATCTGGATCAGAGTGATCGCAATCTTATCGTGACGTTTTGAAACACCTAATTGGGACGTATAATCAAAAATGTGAAATCCTACAAAAGCTTTAAAAAAACAGCCCTTGGGCATTAAAGGTATATCCCACCTGCCTTAACATATCTTTTTTTAAAGATTCTCCATTGAATGCACTTTCGTAATTGCGGCTTAATGTGTCTCTTGGATAGCAGCCCTCAGAATATGCCTATGGCGGTATCACGGTGCTGTACTCAGAGTACCAGACCCGGTCTGCCTCTGAGAGGATAACCACAACTCTATCTCTAGGATGAACTTGTTGGACTCTTCTGCTGTTATCCCGGGTATTAGTTTGGTTGCAGGAATGATTGACAGCTGGCTGATTGGGAGCTGTGGTTTCTCTGCCCTAAAGCCGTGGTTATCGGTGAGATTCAGCCAATTACAGCTCAAGGGCATGGAGACAGGGCACGGAGGGATGCTGCCAGTGCAGGTGCTTCTCTCTGCCACCCGCACTCACACAGGAGGGCCATCAGTGCACAGGCAAGCACAGAGACAGAGACACAGATTACAGAGCACAGGGAGATCCTTGAAACAGGAACAGAGAATGCAGAGAGATGGAAATTGTGTTGTACACAGACACAACATGGAGAGAGAGTCAGACAACACATGCTTTATGAAGACATCAGTTAGGGGGGGATGTGCAGTGAATCAAAGAGCAGACACGAACCAAACACACAAACACAGTGAATGTTGGTAGAAGGTGGACAGAAACGCAGATACGCACAATCAGGCACAGCGATAGGGGATGACGGGAGACACAAAACAAGGCACAGAGATAAAAAGGACAGTCAGACACAAATTCCTGTGAAAAAACGATCTGCGTCTAGTGTGTGAGTGTTTGTGTGTGCGTGTTTGCAGGCACTTGAGTGCGTGTGTGTATAATATATACACACAGTACCAGTCAAAGTTTGGACACACCTACTCATTCAAGGGTCTTTCTTTAGTTTTTACTATTTTCTACATTGTAGAATAATAGTGAAGACATCAAAACTATGAAATTACACATATGGAATCAGGTAGTAACCCAACAAATGTTTAACAAATTGTCACGCCCTGACCTTAGTTATCTATGTTTTATCTATTATTTTGGTCAGGTCAGGGTGTGACGAGGGTGGGTATGTGTGTTTTTGTCCTGTCTAGGGTTTTTGTATATCTATGGGTTTTTTGTATGTCTAGGTAATGTAGGTCTATGGTGGCCTGAATTGGTTCCCAATCAGAGACAGCTGTTTATCGTGGTCTCTGATTGGGGAACCTATTTAGGTTGCCATTTTCCATTTTGGTTTTGTGGGATGTTGTCTATGTGTAGTTGCCTGGCTGCACTTGGTTTATATAGCGGCATGGTCGTTTTGTGACTTTGTTTAGTGTTTATTCTTCATTAGAAGAATGTATTCATATCACGCTGCGCCTTGGTCTCCTCAATACGACGAACGTGACACAAATAAAAATGTATTGTATATTTTAGATTCTTCAAAGTAGCCACCCTTTGCCTTGATGACAGCTTTGCACACTCTTGACATTCTCTCAACCAGTTTCATGAGGTAGTCACCTGGAAATCATTTAAATTAACAGGTGTGCCTGCCTTCTTAAAAGTTAATTTGTGGAATTTCTTTCCTTCTTAATGCGTTTGAGCCAATCAGTTGTGTTGTGACAAGGTAGGGGTGGTATACAGAAGAGAGCCCTATTTGGTACAATACCAAGTCCATATTATTGCAAGAACAGCTCAAATAAGTAAATAGAAACGACAGTCCATCATTAATTTAAGATATGAAGGTCAGTCAATGCGGAAAATTTCAAGAACTTTGGAAAGTTTCTTCAAATGCAGTCGCAAAAACCATCAAGTACTATGATAAAAGTGGCTCTCATGAGGACCGTCACAGGAAAGGAAGACCCAGAGTTACCTCTGCTGCAGAGGATAAGTTCATTAAAGTTACCAGCCTCAGAAATTGCAGCCCATATAAATGGTTCACAGAGTTCAAGTAACAGACACATCTCAACATCAACTGTTCAGAGGAGTCTGCATGAATCAGTCCTTCATGGTCTAATTACTGTAAAGACATTTTTGGTTTTAACTATTGTGTCTTTGTGAGATGCAGAATAGGTGAACGGATGATCTCTGCATTTGTGGTTCCCACGTGAAGCATGGAGGAGGAGGTGTGATGGTGTGGGGATGCTTTGCTGGTGACACTGTTTGTGATTTATTTAGAATTCAAGGCACACTTTACCAGCACGGCTACCCAGGCATTCTGCAGTGATACGCCATCCCATCTGTTTTGCGCTTAATGGGACTATCATTTGTTTTCCAACAGGACAATGACTCAACACACCTCTAGGCTGTGTAAGGGCTATTTGACCAAGAAGGAGAGGGATGGAGTGATGCATCAGATGACCTGGCCTCCACAATCACCCGACCTCAACCCAATTGAGATGGTTTGAGATGAGCTGGACCGCAGAGTGAAGGTAAAGCAGCCAACAAGTGCTTAGCATATGTGGGAACGCCTTCAAGACTGATGGAAAAGCATTCCAGGTCAAGCTGGTTGAGAGAATGCCAAGAGTGTGCAAAACTGTCATCGAGGCAAAGGGTGGCTACTTTGAAGAATCTCAAATATAAAATATATTAAGATTTGTTTAAAATTTTTTGGGTAACTACACGATTCCATATGTGTTATTTCATAATTTTGATGTCATCACTATTATTCTACAATGTAGAAAATAGTAAAAATGTGAACTGGAATGAGTAGGTGTGTCCAAACTTTTGACTGGTACTGTATATGGATATGACATTTAGTGTGTGTGTGTGTGTGTGTGTGTGTGTGTGTGTGTGTGTGTGTGTGTGTGTGTGTGTGTGTGTGTGTGTGTGTGTGTGTGTGTGTGTGTGTGTGTGTGTGTGTGTGTGTGTGTGTGTGTGTGTGTGTGTGTGTGTGTGTGTGTGTGTGTGTGTGTGTGTGTGTGTGTGTGTGTGCGCGTGCGTGTGCGTGCGTGTGCGCACTCCAGTCTTCATTCAGGTCAGAAACTCAGCTGGTAATAGTGTCTTTCATCCTGATGTCAGATGGCTGTCATCCAGTTCAGTTATACAGAAGATGAGCAAAGACAAACTGAGGACTGACTCAGAGACAGGGATGGAGAACAAGGGAACACACACTCATGCCTAAGGACTCACATACAGTCTGCACACACACTTCTGCTAGAATGCATACACAAAAACAGTGCACATCTCACACACACCTACAGTATGACCACACACCTTACACACATCTCACACACACCTACAGTATGAACACACACCTACAATATGAACACACACCTACAATATGAACACACACCTACAGTATGAACACACACCTTTCACACATCTCACACACACCTACAGTATGACCACACACCATTTTCTCCTTTGCTCTCTCCAATATTATTTTCCAGTTCTGGCAGAAGAGAATACAATTAGTGTTTCAGGGTGTTGTCTATACCTCACTGCTGTGTGTGTGTCTGTGTGTGTGTACTTGCATGCGCGGGTGAGTACGTTCTTGTGCGGTATGATGTAGAGCTTATATTTGTTCTTGCTATCGCTCAAGTAATTTGAAAGCCGATCAAGCAAGCGTCAAGCAAGGGCATCCCAAGCTTGTTTGCTCCATTTGTTGTCTGGGAAACTTAAATTAAATGTTTTACCTCCTTCCAGGTAAATGTGATGATGATCTTGCATCTCTGTGACCACAGAATGCCTCTGTGTTAGGGCCTCCCGAGTGGAGCAGCGGTCTGAGGCACTGCAGTGCAGTGATAGCTCCGCTACTACAGATCCTAGTTTGATACCGGGCTGTGTTGCAGACGCACAACTGGCCCAGCGTTGTCCCTGGTTAGGAGAGGGCACATGCACGCTGACATGGTCGCCAGGTGGACGGTGTTTCCTCCGACACATTGGTGCGGCTGGGTTAAGCATGCATTGTGTCAAGAAGCAGTGCAGCTTGGAGGGGTTGTATTTCGGAGGACGCCCGGCTCTCGACCTTCGCCTCGCCAGAGCCCGTACGGGAGTTGCAGCAATGGGACAAGACTGTAACTACCAACTGTGGTTATGACCATCACAATGTCTCTGTGACCTGTAAAGGCATTTATGACCATCACAATGTCTCTGTGACATCAGAATGTCTCTGCCGTTATCTGAGTTAATAAGCCTTGATTCGTGAATATCTAACTGTCTCTCTTTATCTCTCTCTCTGTCTCTCTCTCTCTCTCTCTCTTCATCCTCATCGCTCTCTTGCTTTCTACACACTCTATGCAGCAAAACAAAATGTCAGCATACCTTTCACGTTTATCATAAACAACGGCCTTTCACACCTTAACATAATACGAAGGTTATTCATTAAACATTACAATGTACATGCAATGTACATTTTACTTTTGAAAAATGCTCCTCGTTGTTCAGTTTGGAGTCCATTCGGCCACAACATTGATTTATGGATTGCTACATGCTTCCAATAGCGCTGTCTCTAAAAGCCTCTATGTAGAGATGAATGTATTAGAGAGCCTTGTTTACCTGGCCCGTGTAGAACCCATTGGGGAATGTAATATAGCATATCTGTCAAGCTGAAGCCATACGTAATAACCTGTGGATGAGGCTATCCCTTTCTATTTCTGCCCAGGGACCTGAGTGTTCTATATTCGGACGGTGTGATCTTTGTGTCTACTGTCCACCCAAGGCTGTTCATTTGACCTGTCCTGAGTTTCATTTTGCCCTCCCAATTTTTCATTTTATTTTCATTGGACTTATTTGACTGCTATTCCTCTAAGTGGAATAGATGGTGATGGGGGAGAGGGTGTTCGGGGACTGCCACAGGGGTAGCCAATGGGTATCCAATTGGATTGCAGGGAATTCATTTGGAGGGAACAAATCATGAAGGCTAAGCCCATAGTTAAATATTTCACATGTCAGATTGTCAGGTTGGTCGCCCAAAAGCAATAGACTACACTAGAAAGGCTGTCAAACATACAGTAGTTTTGGGGTGACGGGTAGCCTAGTGGTTAGAGTGTTGGGCCAGTAACTGAAAAGTTGCTGTATTGAATCCCTGAGCTGACAAGGTAAAAAATCTGTCGTTCTGCCCCTGAACAATACAGTTAACCCACTGTTCCTAGGCCGTCATTGTAAATACGAATTTGTTCTTAACTTACTTGCCTAGTTAAACAAAGGTCAAATAAATAGGGGAATTGCTAAACAGAGGTTAGAAAATTTAACCACAATGAGACAAACAGGAAGAATATAAAAATATATATTGCCCCTGTTCAAGGGGATCAAAACCACAATGTATCATGGGTAAATTGACTGACTGATCTACAAATAATAATGATTAGTTATTTATGATGCAAGGTTCTTTGTAGATCAGTCATTCGGCAGTCCCCTGCACTGTCAGCTGAAATGTCAAACAAGCCCATTATGTTGTTATCACTATAGACAACTGACAACGGGGAAAACATGAAAACCGAGTTAACAAAACCAGACAAAAAACACAGACATATAGACAAGCAAGCAGTCAGAACAGACTTTGTGATGGCAAACAGACAAACACAAAATTCCTACACGTAGGCAGACAGACAGAATAATACATCATGGCTAATAGAGTTTGCCTCTTCTCCGGAGCTAAGGCATCCCAGAGAAGGCTCTGAGGAAGGGAAAGGTCATAGGCGCTCACCTCTGGTGTCGAGACCCTCGCCGAGACCCTCGCCGGTACCGGCAGCTTCATTAAGTCTGCTGGGTTATACGTCCCTGCTCCTGGAACTGCCGCAGCAGCAGGATAAAGGGAGAATCAACAACACAATAATAACATTGACATTTACGAGGCATTGTGTATCATATCTGATTTCCCTTGCACGCTCTTAATTCCTTTTTAATTGCCTGTTGTGTTTGTCCCTGACTAAGGCTGTTCCTTCTCATTTCTCATGATGGAGGAAGCTACAGTGCCTTGCGAAAGTATTCGGCCCCCTTGAACTTTGCGACCTTTTGCCACATTTCAGGCTTCAAACATAAAGATATAAAACTGTATTTTTTTGTGAAGAATCAACAACAAGTGGGACACAATCATGAAGTGGAACGACATTTATTGGATATTTCAAACTTTTTTAACAAATCAAAAACTGAAAAATTGGGCGTGCAAAATTATTCAGCCCCCTTAAGTTAATACTTTGTAGCGCCACCTTTTGCTGCGATTACAGCTGTAAGTCGCTTGGGGTATGTCTCTATCAGTTTTGCACATCGAGAGACTGACATTTTTTCCCATTCCTCCTTGCAAAACAGCTCGAGCTCAGTGAGGTTGGATGGAGAGCATTTGTGAATAGCAGTTTTCAGTTCTTTCCACAGATTCTCGATTGTATTCAGGTCTGGACTTTGACTTGGCCATTCTAACACCTGGATATGTTTATTTTTGAACCATTCCATTGTAGATTTTGCTTTATGTTTTGGATCATTGTCTTGTTTGAAGACAAATCTCCGTCCCAGTCTCAGGTCTTTTGCAGACTCCATCAGGTTTTCTTCCAGAATGGTCCTGTATTTGGCTCCATCCATCTTCCCATCAATTTTAACCATCTTCCCTGTCCCTGCTGAAGAAAAGCAGGCCCAAACCATGATGCTGCCACCACCATGTTTGACAGTGGGGATGGTGTGTTCAGCTGTGTTGCTTTTACGCCAAACATAACGTTTTGCATTGTTGCCAAAAAGTTCAATTTTGGTTTCATCTGACCAGAGCACCTTCTTCCACATGTTTGGTGTGTCTCCCAGGTGGCTTGTGGCAAACTTTAAACGACACTTTTTATGGATATCTTTAAGAAATGGCTTTCTTCTTGCCACTCTTCCATAAAGGCCAGATTTGTGCAATATACGACTGATTGTTGTCCTATGGACAGAGTCTCCCACCTCAGCTGTAGATCTCTGCAGTTCATCCAGAGTGATCATGGGCCTCTTGGCTGCATCTCTGATCAGTCTTCTCCTTGTATGAGCTGAAAGTTTAGAGGGACGGCCAGGTCTTGGTAGATTTGCAGTGGTCTGATACTCCTTCCATTTCAATATTATCGCTTGCACAGTGCTCCTTGGGATGTTTAAAGCTTGGGAAATCTTTTTGTATCCAAATCCGGCTTTAAATTCTTCACAACAGTATCTCGGACCTGCCTGGTGTGTTCCTTGTTCTTCATGATGCGCTCTGCGCTTTTGACGGACCTCTGAGACTATCACAGTGCAGGTGCATTTATACGGAGACTTGATTACACACAGGTGGATTGTATTTATCATCATTAGTCATTTAGGTCAACATTGGATCACTCAGAGATCCTCACTGAACTTCTGGAGAGAGTTTGCTGCACTGAAAGTAAAGGGGCTGAATAATTTTGCACGCCCAATTTTTCAGTTTTTGATTTGTTAAAAAAGTTTGAAATATCCAATAAATGTCGTTCCACTTCATGATTGTGTCCCACTTGTTGTTGATTCTTCACAAAAAAATACAGTTTTATATCTTTATGTTTGAAGCCTGAAATGTGGCAAAAGGTCGCAATGTTCAAGGGGGCCGAATACTTTTGCAAGGCACTGTAGGTTGGATGGGTATAGTTAGTGGAGTGGAGGGATGGAGGGTGTATCAGTGTTCACTGACGGGGCCTGAGAAAAATGCTCAGAGACATCATTCCTTCACTTGTTGTATGGATAAACAGTCCGATTAAGAACTTTTACTATGCACATGCAAATGTATTTGATAATACTATACTGAAAGTCCTCAATCATTTGAAGTCAGAGATCATCATCATTCAGATACTACAAACCCATTGTTACTTGACATGTGTCCTAATATTGCACATACTATGTCCTGGGGTTGTTTTGGGTCCCTCAATGCAGTATAACACTTTATATGAATAGTCCATCTGTAGATGCTCTACAGACTATCAGTAACATTTCAACTATCTACTAACAACTAGCCCTAACCTTATCCTAACCCTAAACTTAACCCTAACCTTAACCCTGTCTTAACCCTTACCCTAACCCTTATTCTAAACCTAACCCTAACAGAAGTTGCTTATCAACAGATACTAGTTTCTTGATGGTGTGACCATTTGTAGAGCATCTACAGATGACAAACCTGGACTATCCAAATAAAGTGTGACCCAGTGCACTTCTTCCTAGTTGAACTGTGAGTATTAACGTCTTAACCCACGGCCCCGGCAAGCTGGCACCCCATTGGGTTTCTACCCCAGTTCTCAGTCAGCTCCATAGCCCAGGGGTATCACTATAGCCCGGTTCCCTCCACGGCTCAACGACCCATGACGGCCCGCACCCCTCAGACGAAGCTCTGTGATCCAGCCGTGTGTGTAGTGGTTAATTAAAGCTCCTGAATTTCCATAATTCATGGATGCCCATCTGTTTGCCACCACCCCTGCGCCCGGCAGAGAATAAACAAACACAGGAGTGGGGCTGAGGGGCCATTTACTGACAGCTCCAGACTCAGAGAGGAAACACACACAAACACACACACACAATCACGAGTGCATAGACATACACATATAAACACGAACGCATGGACACACACACAGACACACACACAAACACGAGCGCATAGTCACACACACACACACCCAAACACGAGCGCACAGACACACACACACACACACGAGTGCATAGACACACACATATAAACACGAACGCATAGACACACACACAGACATACACGCAAACACGAGCGCATAGTCACACACACACACACACACACCCAAACACGAGCGCATAGACACACACACACAAACACACACACACACAAACACGAGTGTATAGACACACACATATAAACACGAACGCATAGACACACACACACAGACACACACACAAACACGAGCAGGTAGTCACACAAACACCCAAACACGAGCGCATAAACACACACACACACACACACACACAAACACAAGCGCATAGACACTCACACACACACACACACGAGTGCATAGACACACACACACACAGAGAAATGCACATTTATTTCCCGGAACCTCTAAACACACACACACACACACCGAAACACACACAATTACATTTGGCGTACACAATCACCTGCTCAAAGAAACACAGTCAATCATCTGCTCTCATTTGTCATGAATAAAAACCTTGGATTGAGGTTGGTGAGGTACACCCATGTGGAAGTACTGGTGTAATGTACGTTGAGACCATTGCATCATTATTGTAAATAAATAAATAAAGGTCAAATAAATGGTGTTATCTTCAGGCTCAGGGCTGGCAGGGTTTGGGGGATGGGAGTGTGTTCCATCTTCATACAGAGAGATAGAGATGGATGAGCTAATAAAGCCTCAGCTATTCCTCCTGTCACTCTCAGACGTATCAGTGTGAATACCGACCGTTCTGCTGCAATGATATATTTAGATCTCCATATGTCTCCCATACTGTACACACAAAGATAATATCCAACTCACCCACATATGGACGTGACTGACAACACACACTTGTGAAAACCTGAACCCTGAACAAATCAGTAAGCCTTTTTTTATGCTTCTGTATCACAGCAACAGCAAATATATGCGGTTTAAATGTTTCACCAAAACACAAGGCAGTGTAGAAAAATGTATTTCTTGTTTTGTTTTATACTGTAGGGCTGTGAGCTTTCAATTTAGCTTCTCCACTAATGGTCAGCATACAATACATCTGGTTAAGCCACATGTATGAAACGTGTAGCCTGCAACGTGGCGTAGCAGGGCCGTAACATACAGACAAAACATACTAACACCTGCAGACATGAAAACGATACTGTAGCCTACACAGAGATACATACAGTGTTTCTTATGGCGTCCTGAACAAAATAGTAGCAGATGTTATTTTTAGAGGGCAGGTGGATCACTGGGACTTAAGGTGAGCTTAGGTCAGACTTGCAGCTCAAAAGAAATGACCTGCCACACAGACCACTGCAAACACAAAGCTTGTTAATGGGACATTGGACCACCTATAGATAATTGGTGCAGGGTTAAGGGGTCTCCCTCTCGTCTGGCCTGCAGAAGGCCATGGTTTAATGGAGGGAACACTGTTTTAATTGTGTGAGTGAAGGAAATGAAGCAGTCTTTTCAGAGATCTCACACCTGTCTGCCTGCCTGTCTCTCAACCTTCCCCCATAGATAAAGAGAGATAGGCGAAGGAGGGAACGAGATGGAAAGAGTTGGTGTAGGGCAAGAGAGGGAGGGTGTGAGAGAGAGCAAGAAGGAGGGTTGTCGTGGGTGGGTGTCGTCTTGTAATGAGAGAGAGAACAGGAGACTTTAATATGCGATACAGGTAACATGGGCGATTTCAAAGCATCTGTTTTCACATGTTCACACCTCTCCCACATACACCATGTTCTCTTCTCTGGTTATTAGTTTTGATCCCATTCAAGAGTAACCCAACCCAGTAAAATTCATGCAGGTGTTCCTGGTCACTGAGCTTGCAGTATGACCATTTCTATGGAGAAGGGCTTTTTCAATATAAACTCAGCAAAAAAAAGAAAAGTCCCTTTTTCAGGACCCTGTCCTTCAAAGATCACTCATTAAAAATCCAAATAACTTTACAGATCTTCATTGTAAAGGGTTTAAACACTGTTTCCCATGCTTGTTCACTGAACCATAAACAACATGCACCTGTGGAACGGTCGTTAAGACTTTAACAGCTTACAGACATTAGGCAATTAAGGTCACAGTTATGAATACTTAGGACACTAAAGAGACCTTTCTACTGACTCTGAAAAACACCAAAAGAAAGATGCCCAGGGTCCCTGCTCATCTGTGTGAACGTGCCTTAGGCATGCTGCAAGGAGGCATGAGGACTGCAAATGTGGCCAGGGCAATAAATTGCAATGTCCGTACTGTGAGACGCCTAAGACAGCGCTACAGGGAGACAGGATGGACAGCTGATCGTCCTTGCAGTAGCAGACCACGTGTAACAACACCTGTACAGGATTGGTACATCCGAACATCACACCTGCGGGATGAGTACACAACAACTGCCTGATTTACACCAGGAACACACAATCCCTCCATCAGTGCTCAGATTGTTTGCAATAGGCTGAGAGAGACTGGACTGAGGGCTTGTAGGCCTGTTGTAAGGCAGGTCCTCATCAGACATCACCGGCAACAACGTCACCTACAAAGCCACCGTCGCTGGACCAGACAGGACTGGCAAAAAGTGCTCTTCACTGACGAGTTGCGGTTTTGTCTCACCAGGGGTGATGGTCGGATTTGCATTTATCGGCGAAGGAATGAGAGTTACACCGAGGTCTCGAGGATCGATTTGGAGGTGGAAGGTCCGTCATGGTCTGGGGCGGTGTGTCACAGCATCATCGGACTGAGCTTGTTGTCATTGCAGGCAATCTCAACGCTGTGCGTTACAGGGAAGACATTCTCCTCCCTCATGTGGTACCCTTCAGGAGGCTCATCCTGACATGACCTTCCAGCATGACAATGCCACCAGCCATACCCATCCCATTGAGCACGTCTGGGACCTGTTGGATCGGAGGGTGAGGGCTAGGGCCATTCCCCCCAGAAATGTCCGGGAACTTGCAGGTGCCTTGGTGGAAGAGTGGGGTAACATCTCACAGCAAGAACTGGAACATCTGGTGCAGTCCATGAGGAGGAGATGCACTGCAGAACTTAATGCAGCTGGTGGCCACACCAGATACTCACTGTTCCTTTTGATTTTGACCCCACCCCCCTTTGTTCAGGGACACATTATTCCAATTCTGTTAGTCACATGTCTGTGGAAGTTGTTCAGTTTATGGCTCAGTTAATTAATCTTGTTATGTTCATACAAATATTTACACATTTTAAGTTTGCTGAAAATAAACGCAGTTGACAGTGAGAGCACATTTCCTTTTTTTGCTGAGTTTATTAGCTGGGGCCTTGATATAGACATAGAACAGTGGAGGCTCCTCAGAGAAGGAAGGGGAGGACCATTCTCTTCAGTGAAATTTCAGAAAAAGGAAAATAGTGAAACAAAAAAGGTATCCTTTAAAGATACAATTATACTAAATATATTCATATGTCACCAAATAGTTGATTAAAACACAAAACCTGATTAAAACAGGAAACACATGATCTCTGTAATTGCAAACAAAGGTTTCTGTACCAAATATTAAGTTCTGCTTTTCTGATGTATCAAATACTTGCAATAAAATGCTAATTAATTACTTAAAAATCATACAATGTGATTTTTGTTTTAGATTCCGTCTCTCACAGTTGAAGTGTACTTATGATACAAATTACAGACCTCTACATGCTTTGTAAGTTGGAAAACCAGCTAAAGTGGCAGTGTATCAAATACTTGTTCTCCCCACTGTACATCATAATTACGACCAGTTCCGGAGGACGACCTACAACCAATCAAAACTTTTTCAGTTTGAACTGTTATGTTGTCTATCCAATCATAGGATTAAGATCAGAGAATTAACCTAGTGTGTCATATTGGGGTTGTGCCGCAGAGCATTATGGGGGGGTTCTATGTGTTGAAAAGCTTGGTTAGTTGGTGACATTATTGGATAGAGAATTAAAAGTGATACTTGAGCATTTTGGGGATGTTATTCAATTCAAAATAGTTTCTTCAAGTGACAGAATACCGAGGATGTAGATTATAAATTGTCACGATCGTCGTATGAGTGAGACCAAGGCGCATCGGGGTATGCGTACATTCTCCTTTTAATGAATGAAACACTTAACAAAACAACAAACCAACGCACGAAACATGAAGCTATACAAATTAGTGCAGACAGGCAACTAAACATAGTCAAGATCCCACAACACAAATGAGGAAAATTGGCTACCTAAATATGATCCCCAATCAGAGAGAACGATAAACAGCTGTCTCTGATTGGGAACCATATCAGGCCAACATAGACATACAAAAACCCCTAGACATACAAAAACCCTAGACATACAAAAACTAGAGTACCCACCCTAGTCACACCCTGACCTAATACAGTGGGGTAAAATAGTATTTAGTCAGCCACCAGTTGTGCAAGTTCTCCCACTTAAAAAGATGAGAGAGGCCTGCAAATTTCATCATAGGTACACTTCAACTATGACAGACAAAATTAGATGTTTTTTCTCCAGAAAATCACATTGTAGGATTTTTTATGAATTTATTTGCAAATTATGGTGGAAAATAAGTATTTGGGCAATAACAAAAGTTTATCTGAATACTTTGTTACATACCCTTTGTTGGCAATGACAGAGGTCAAACGTTTTCTGTAAGTCTTCATAAGGTTTTCACACACTGTTGCTGGTATTTTGGCCCATTCCTCCATGCAGATCTCCTCTAGAGCAGTGATGTTTTGGGGCTGTTGCTGGGCAACACAGACTTTCCATTCCCTCCAAAGATTTTCTATGGGGTTGAGATCTGGAGACTGGCTAGGCCACTCCAGGACCTTGAAATGCTTCTTACGAAGCCACTCCTTCGTTGTCATGCTGAAAGACCCAGCCACGTTTCATCTTCAATGCCCTTGCTGATGGAAGGAGGTTTTCACTCAAAATCTCACGATACATGGCCCCATTCATTCTTTCCTTTACACGGATCAGTCGTCCTGGTCCCTTTGCAGAAAAACAGCCCCAAAGCATGATGTTTCCACCCCCATGCTTCACAGTAGGTATGGTGTTCTTTGGATGCAACTCAGCATTCTTTGTCCTCGAAACACGATGAGTTGAGTTTTTACCAAAAAGTTCTATTTTGGTTTCATCTGACCATTTGACATTCACCCAATCTTCTTCTGGATCATCCAAATGCTCTCTAGCAAACTTCAGATGGGCCTGGACATGTACTGGCTTAAGCAGGGGACACGTCTGGCACTGCAGGATTTGAGTCCCTGGCGGCGTAGTGTGTTACTGATGGTAGGCTTTGTTACTTTGGTCCCAGCTCACTGCAGGTCATTCACTAGGTCCCCCCATGTGGTTCTGGGATTTTTGCTCACCGTTCTTGTGATCATTTTGACCCCACGGGGTGAGATCTTGCGTGGAGCCCCAGATTGAGGGAGATTATCAGTGGTCGTGTATGTCTTCCATTTCCTAATAATTGCTCCCACAGTTGATTTCTTCAAACCAAGCTGCTTACCTATTGCAGATTTAGTCTTCCCAGCCTGGTGCAGGTCTACAATTTTGTTTCTGGTGTCCTTTGACAGCTCTTTGGTCTTGGCCATAGTGGAGTTTGGAGTGTGACTGTTTGAGGTTGTGGACAGGTGTCTTTTATACTGATAACAAGTTCAAACAGGTGCCATTAATACAGGTAACGAGTGGAGAACAGAGGAGCCTCTTAAAGAAAAAGTTACAGGTCTGTGAGAGCCAGAAATCTTGCTTGTTTGTAGGTTCCCAAATACTTATTTTCCACCATAATTTGCAAATAAATGTATTAAAAATCCTACAATGTGATTTTCTGGATTTTTTTTCTCATTTTGTCTGTCATATTTGAAGTGTACCTATGATGAAAATTAGAGGCCTCTCTCATCTTTTTAAGTGGGAAAACTTACACAATTGGTGGCTGACTAAATACTTTTTTGCCCCACTGTATATAGAAAAACAGAGATATGTAAGGCATGCTGCAATATGTAAGGCATGCTAACTCCATGGCAGAACTGTCACGCCTGCCCCCGCTCCCGCTTCCTGGCGCTCGAAGGCGCCAGGCTCCCCAGCGTTAAGCACTCCTGCCACCATCATTACGCACACCTGCCTTCCCCCGTCAGCGATTATTGGACTCACATGGACGCAATCACCTGTGTCATTACCTCCCCTATATCTGTCTGTTCCCAAGCTCTATTACCTGCTTCAGGATTAATGTTTGTTTGTCTTTGTATACCAGGTTCTGACGCTGTCTCTGTCCTGTTTGATGTCTGTTCCATATGAAACGTTCTACTCCCCGTACCTGCTTCTCTTCGCCAGCGTCGGTCCTTACAAGAACCCAAGGGGCTAACATTATTGAGCTCTAACCTTAGATTTGGGGATGACGTACTGTCCCATGAGAGACAGAAAAATGTTCCAATCATGACAGAAAACTGAGCCAATCAGGTGCAACGCTCTGTATTTTCTGCTGGCTAGCCCCACCAACACAGAAAGTACTAAGCTAGGCTGAAACACCTGCATTTTGGAGCTGCCTTACTCAAGGAAGCAAAAAAGAGACCATGTTTGTATGCAGCTTTATTAACTCAATGACATTTTTTTTAACGTTGTTTGCACACTGATATGTGACACGTCTTAATGCCAAAATAACTGCAAAATAGGCAAGCCCCCCTACCTAAAAGTATGGTGCTCAAAACAGGTGGGGCTCTGTCCCATTAGAGATGTGACATGTTGTATTGGATGAAAACTAGACAATCTTTCAGTCTGATCAACTGTAGGCTACTACAGCTATGTGAGCTGTCCATTTGGTCAGGGTAACTAATTGGTAACATGATGTATTTATAGTCCATTTGTGTATCAGGAGAAAATATATTATTTTCAAAATTGGTCTGGCTAGTGTAAAGGTTATACACTACACTTATACTGTCGGTCTCCCATCCTCCTCAATTTTTCAAGTCACCAGACTCCACTAACATAGATGTAGATTCGCTCAAAGAAATAGTGCTACTGGTGGCGAGGCAGGTTCTACCTTGTTCCTTTTGAAGTAGTGAAGTTGTATAATGATGAGGAAAAAGGAACATGGGTCTGAGCTGTGGAGAACGTAGTCTATTCATGACCACGGCGCGGTTGACTTTCAGTAACACTTGATTTGGAAAGTCCCTGCTCTACAGACTATCAGTAACTATCTACTAACCCTAACCCTAGCTCTAACCTTAACCCTAACCCTTACCCTAACCCTAACCCCAACCCTAACCTTAGGAAGCGGTTGCTTATCAACAGATAATTTGTTAAAAGTATGACCATCTGTAGAGCATCTACAGATGGAAAATCCGGACTATCCAAATAAAGTGTGACCGTTCTTTCCCTTTCAGGGACTGAGTCAGACCTGCATGGGACGCCAGGTGACTGGACTCTCTAGCCATTCAAGAACATCTATGTATTAACTCCCAGGTAGAAAATAAAAATGTCATCAGTTCAGGCCTCAGGGAGTGGAATTGAATTGCCCTGATCTAAACACACATGGGTTTTGTATAAAATAGCTTGGCTGAGCTATTTCCCCTTGAGCCTTATAGGCCTATCTACCTTCTGAAAAGAGGTGGAAATCCCTTGCCTCCTGAACACACAGAACATTTACAGTATTGTAATGTCCCATGCCAACCATGTAATAGTTCCCACGACATTCACTTGAGACAACAACGTTAAGGGGAGAAAAAAGAAAACATATACTCATTAACCATTAAACTATCTTGGGACATGATACATAATTATAAAAATGATCTGACTTCCCAGTAGAGAGATGTGTATTCATAGTCCCTGCATTCCCCGATGGCCATTCTCCCCGTCTAAGAGCAAGGGGGGTAGGTATGGGGGTGCAAACATCCCTCATTATCCACAACAGCCAATTCATTTCTCTGCACCATGTTCAGACAACAACCCAATTATCACTGTCAGCATCGGCCGCAGAGGCACGGCTCATTTCAGTGATCTTTGGCATTTCCTCATATTAACATGCATGCAGTGTGGTGGTTTCACATTTGCCTGACAAAATGTCAATACAATAGAAATATAATGAGAAGGGTGAGATAATGAGAATGTACAGAGAGGAAGTCATGGATCATTTGTTTGGGATCGGGGGAGAGAGAGAGCTGCGTATGAGTGTGGCCACGTCATATAGGCTTAGGACTATGACATTAGCAAAGTATATTTCCACAAGCCTAGACTGGTCGATCATTTCAGGTGGTAAATCAACTTCTTGGGCGAAAATATAGGCAATATGTTTCTTGTTTTTATTTATGACTTTTCTCTGTGAAGTGTGTTGAGACATTGTTAAACACACTTTAAATAAACTGAGACTTGACTTGGCTACATAGCATCGTTCATGAGAGGTATTTTTGTAATTGGTCCTTATGTTAGTCAGTCTATTAAAATTGCATAGATATAGACTTCCCTTAGGTGTCCTGGCTGAATCAGTTTTATTAGTGCAGTATGTAAATATGATCTGTTACACAACCCTCCTTTCCTGCTGTGCCTGACTAGTAAGCTGTCATCCAAAGTTGAATCAACTATGAGCATCCTCTTCATATTATATTGTGAGTCTAACCCACTAATGCATACAGCTAAAGTTGCCCTCAGAGGTTGACCATCACCTGTCCTGCTGTGGTTAGCTCTGGTTGGCTGGGACTGTTGCCTCCAAACCAGCCTCCCATCCTCACTGGACAGCTGTCTGTACCATAGTGACTGAGCACTCCAGAGCCCTCCAGAGCAACCATCCAGCCTGTGGTTGCTGGACCAGAAAGACAGGCCACCCAAATAGTTTAGGTTCCTGGATCCTTTCACAGCATTATAAGGTTGTGTTGAGACAATGACTTATCAATGACCCAAGTCCAGCTCATTTAATCCCTCTTACTGCCCAGAATGCCTCTGCTGGTCCTACAGCTATTGTATGCAGTAATCATATGCTCATGAAACAGAGTAATACTGTTAGCACTGAGGTGGTGTGCCCTACTAGGAAGTCCACTGTGTGCAGCTCACCCTGCACTAATAAAAATAACCAGAGTATGTCTACCTCTGCTAAGCTTCCCAGTAAAGCAAGAAAAATAAACAAGCATCCCAGAAAAGTGTTAAAAATAGCCCACGTTAACATATGTAGCTTAAGAAACAAGGTTTATGAAATCAATAATTTGCTAGTAACAGATGACATTCATATTCTGACAATCTCTGAAACTCACTTAAATAATGCCTTTGATGATACAGTAGTAGCAATACAAGGTTATAACATTTACGGAAAAGACAGAAATGCCAATGGGAGCAGTGTTGCTGTCTATATTCAGAACCCCATTTCCATAGAGAGGATCTCATGTTAAATACTGTTCACCTGCCTGACCTAAAGCTAATTCTTGTGGGAAGCTGCTATAGACCACCAAGTGCTAACAGTCAGTATCTGGATAACATGTGAAATGCTTGATAATGTATGTGATATCAATACAGAGGTATACTTTCTGGGTGATTTAAATATTGACTGGCTTTCATCAGGTGAAGAGAAAGCTTCAAACTGTAACTGGTTCGGGTTATAAATCAACCTACCAGGGAAGTTACAAACAGTACAGGAATGAAATGATCAACATGTATTGATTATATCTGTACTAATGCTGCAGAAATTTGTTTGAAAGGAATATCTAAATCCATCGGATGTAGTGATCACAATATAGTAGCCATATCAAGGAAAACCAAAGTTCCAAAGGCTGGGCCTAATATTGTGCATAAGAGGTCATACAATAAGTTTTGCATTGATTCCTATGATGTTGATGTGAAGAATATTTGTTGGTCCGTGGTGTGTAATGTAGAGCAACCAGACGATGCACTTGACACATTTATGAAATTGCTTATCCCAGCTACTAATAAGCATGCACACATTAAGAAAAATACTGTAACATCTGTGAAATCTCCATGGTTTGATGAGGAATTGAAAAATTGTATGGTTGAGAGGGATGAGGCAAAAGAGATGGTAAATAGGTCTGACTGTACAACTGATTGACAAACATTGAGAAAATTGAGAAATCATGTGACTAAACTGAATAAAAAGAAGAAGAAACTACACTATGAAACAAAGATAAATGACATAAAGAATGATAGTTAAAAGCTTTGGAACACCAAACTCCGTTCCATCATTAATTGAATCAGATGGCTCATTCATCACAAAACCCACTGATATTGCCAACTACTTCAATCATTTTTTCATTGGCAAGATTAGCAAACATAGGCATGACATGCCAGCAACAAACACTGACACTACACATCCAAGTATATCTGACCAAATTATGAAAGACAAGCATTGCAATTTTGAATACCATAAAATAAGTGTGGAAGAGGTGAAAAAAAGTATTATTGTCTATCAACAATGACAAGCCACCAGGGTCTGACAGCTTGGATGTAAAATTACTGAGGATAATTCCGGACGATATTGCCACTCCTATTTGCCATATCTTCCATTTAAGCCTACTAGAAAGTGTGTGCCCTCAGCCCTGGAGGGAAACAAAATGTATTCCCCTACCTAAGAATATTAAAGCCCTCTTAACTGGCTCATATAGCCGACCAATCAGCTTGTTACCAACCCTTCGTAAACTTTTGGAAATAATGGTGTTTGACCAGATACAATGCTATTTTACAGTCAACAAATTGACAACAGACTTTCAACATGTTTATAGGAAAGGACATTCAACAAGCATAGCACTCACACTAATGACTGATGATTGGCTGAGAGAAATTGATGATAAAAAGATTGTGGGGGCTGTTTTGTTAGACTTCAGTGTGACTTTTGACATCGATTATAGTCTGTTGCTGGAAAAATGTATGTGTAATGGCTTTACACCCCCTGCAATATTGTGGAGAAAGAGGTAGCCGTCTAACAGAACACAGAGGGTGTTCTTTAATGGAAGCCTCTCCAACATAATCCAGGTAGAATTAGGAATTCCCCAAGACAGCTGTCTAGGCCCCTTACTTTTTTCAATCTTTACTAACGACATGCCACTTTAACCATTTTGAGTAAAGCTAGTGTGTCTATGTATGCGGATGACTCAACACTATACACGTCAGCTACCACTGTGACTGAAATGACAGCAACACTTAACAAAGAGCTGCAGTTAGTTTCAGAATGGGTGGCAAGGATCAAGTTAGTTCTAAATATGATTTGTTTTTTTTAAAGCATTGTATGTGGGACAAATCATTCACTAAACACTAAACCTCAACTAAATATTGTAATGAATAACATGGAAAATGAGCAAGTTCAGGAGACTAAGCTGCTTGGAGTAACCATGGATGGATAAACTGTCATGGTCAAAACATATTGATACAACAGTAGCTAGGATGGGGAGAAGTTTGTCTATAATAAAGCGCTACTCTGCATTTTTAGCAGCACTATCAACAAGGCAAGTCCTACAGGCCCTAGTTTTTTTGCACCTGGACTACTGTTCAGTCTTGTGGTCAGGTTCCACAAATAGAGACTTATAAGGAAAATTGAAATTGGCTCAGAACAGGGCAGCACGGCTGGCCCTTTTATGTAAACAGAGAGCTAACATTAATAATATGCATTGTCATGACTTTGGCCTGGGGGTAGGTTTATGACATAAATACCTATTTCCCCTTTTTCCTCTCTCTACCCTACTGATGTTACATTTGCAAACCCCTTGGTTAACATAGAGATTCTGGGAACATCAGAAGGTGGGGGGATGAACTATATTCTGGTAATCCGACCAGTTGAACATATGCAGTGGTACTTAATGAATATGATGTCAGTTCAGTTGTCATCTGAGACATTCTCATCAATGATAAGATGACATAAACTCTACAGTGGAAAGTATACACAGAGTTATCAGATTCACATGGAATTGTTCACATGGAATTGTTCAATTAAAATGTTTAAATATGAAATTATTCGTGATGGGATGAAATGTGATTTTAGCTTCTAAAATGTGAGATTTGGGTTTTCATAAGGTTAGGGCTCTGCTCAATCAGTAGCCTGCCCCTGTGAAGGGACATGGGCTATAAAACTTTTCAAACACGCCCTCCTCTCCCTTCCTATATAAAGCCTTGACGACAATATAACCTCCTGTTCCGAGGATGTGAGGATGACGATCCGATGTCAGAATCATTCAGATAATACAGAACGAAGCTAACATCAGCATTAGCTTTGGTTGCGAATGGTATGAACTTTGAACTCTTATTCACTACAGGACTGATACCTCCTAGCCGTTGAGTTAGCAACAGCAGCTGCATGTACAGTACACATTGATTTTGTGTTATAGATATGTGGTAGTAGAGTAGAAGCCTGAGGGCACACACTTAATATGTTGTGAAATCTGTTATGAATCTATTGTCATGTTTTTAAAATTTATAACTGCCTTAATTTTGCTGGACCCCAGGGAGAGTAGCTGCTGCCTCGGCAGGCCGATGTCATGACAGTCAGCATTACTATATTTTTTTGGTACATCAGAAGTTGTTTGCTTTTTATGGAACTTCATCCTCATTCTACAGTAGGATACACACAATGGAAAAATACCCAAGAAAGAGGAAAGATTGTTTGTCTTTGGTCAGACTACAGCCTGAAAAGCTAGGACTCCTTCCATCTGAAGATCTTCAACCTACTTTCCCTGACAACATGGGATTTGCCTGTGAAAACACGGTATGTGGGAAAACACGGTATGTTTTGAGGCGTTATTCTCTGTGAAAGGGTTGTGGAAGAGATGACAGAGGGTTGGTGGAGGGTTGTGGAAGGGATGACAGAGGGTTAGTGGAGGATTGTGATCACACATCAAAGATATATCCCCTTTAGATCTCACTCTGTGATGAAACACAAAACAAATGAGGCGCGGGCTGAGAGGTGAGGAGAAGATAGGCAGGACTGCAGCCATGGAAGTGTGTACTATCTGTGCCCAACTAAAAGGACTGAAGAGTGAATAAACAGAGCACACTCTGCTCCAAAACACTAATAGGCCAGAGATACATGCATAGTGTACACACAGTGTATATCTAAAGTTAGAATCATTTCTATCTCTGACAGTATCCACAAGTGTTAGAACCTGTTTTTTGTGAGACCTTGGTTTGACCAAGTGTGGAATTGCACTCAAGTCTTTACAAAACATTACAGAAGCTAAAACCTCAGGGAGAGGTCAGAGAGGTCAGAGGGAGTTTTATATAGTATTTATGGCATATCATGTGGCACATGCTACATCATTGTCCCTAGCCTTTCCAATAAGACTTCCTAGGGCCAAACCTTATTCCATTGCAGACATATTGCAGCACAAGCATATAGAAATGGAACGAGGGAGAAATGCAATAGGAGAGCACCATCTAGCCTTGTTAGTGAGGAGAACCTTTACCCTAGGGCAGAAAGCTTCTCTCAGCGAAGTTGCTGTGATGGCCAAGAAAAACACTTATTAACCAAGGAATGGAATAACACACGGAGACACACACACGCACGCACGCACGCACGCACGCACGCACGCACACACACACACACACACACACACACACACACACACACACACACACACACTGAATGCGTTATGCTTTACTGCAGGATGTCCTACATTAGAACTAACACATTTAGTAATCAATACATATTAATAAAACACAACAATTCCTAAGTGCTTGTTAGTCAACAATTGGAGGTATGAAAAAAACATACAGAACCCACCGACTGAAATGTTACCATAAAGTCTCTGACTTTAATTTGCTGCACAGAAAGATACACAGATAGATGAGACAGTCGCACAGTATGAGCATTATATAGACAGATAATGAGACAAACAGTTCAGGGGTTGCTTTTGAAGTTGCTCCCTGGGCACTAATGAATCAGTCGTCTGGGGTCAGTTCAGTTGGTGTGTTTTTCATTACACTTTCAACAGGCGATAATGAGCCGTGAGGGCTTTGGACACTGGAGCGCTCTGATCCAACATCAGCCTTTGGAGTGATTCAAGAGGACCTGACCACATTCTCACTATATCAGAGGGCTAGTACTCAGCATCCTCTCTGTCTGTCTGTCTGTCTGTCTGTCTGTCTGTCTGTCTGTCTGTCTGTCTGTCTGTCTGTCTGTCTGTATGTCTCTCTTTCTCTCTTTCTCTCTTTCTCTTTTTGTCTCTCTGTCTCTCGTTCTCTTTCTCTTTTTGTCTCTCTGGCTCTCATTCAGTCTCTTTCTCAGTCTCTCTCTCACACACAAACACATACATATGCACACACAAACACACAAACACACACTCTTATTCTCTCTCTCTCCTGTCAGAAGACTCAGAACGCTGAGCGAGCCACCTGGACTCTTCCTCCATTACCATATAAATGAGGTGCTTCACGCTAACCTCTGTTCTCTCTGCTTCCTGCTCCTCGCGCAAACAATGGCGGTGGCCAAGAACCGGAGACAGCGATCGACAGAGAGAGAGAGAGAGAGAGAGAGAGAGAGAGAGAGAGAGAGAGAGAGAGAGAGAGAGTGCTACGGTATATCAATTCAATTACATTCTGGAGGGGTTTTCATGTTGATGGAAAGAGAAATTCTTTGGCTGCTCCAATTTAGCCCTCTGAGGAAACAACCATGCACCAGCTCGCTGCTAAGATAAAAGCCCTGAGGATACAACCATGCTACAGTTATTCCAACTGAGCCTGAAGGGAAATAGATAGCCTTTAATGAGTCTTGCTGAGCCATCGCCTTTGGGAGACCTACTGCTATGGTCAGATCTGTGTGTAGGGTGTCTACTAAGTTAAATCCTCATGCAACACAAATGTACAGTAGCTACAGTGGGGAGAACAAGTATTTGATACACTGCTGATGTTGCAGGTTTTCCTACTTACAAAGCATGTAGAGGTCTGTCATTTTTATCATAGATACACTTCAACTGTGAGAGACAGAAAACAAAATCCAGAAAATCACATTGTATGATTTTTAAGTCATTAATTTGCATTTTATTGCATGACATAAGTATTTGATACATCAGAAAAGCAGAACTTAATATTTGGTACAGAAACCTTTGTTTGCAATTACAGAGATCATACGTTTCCTGTAGTTCTTGACCAGGTTTGCACACACTGCAGTTGGGATTTTGGCCCACTCCTCCATACAGACCTTCTCCAGATCCTTCAGGTTTCGGGGCTGTCGCTGGGCACTACAGACTTTCAGCTCCCTCCAAAGATTTTCTATTGGGTTCAGGTCTGGAGACTGGCTAGGCCACTCCAGGACCTTGAGATGCTTCTTACGGAGCCACTCCTTAGTTGCCCTGGCTGTGTGTTTCAGGTCGTTGTCAGGCTGGCAGACCCAGCCACGACCCATCTTCAATGCTCTTACTGAGGGAAGGAGGTTGTTGGCCAAGATCTCGCGATACATGGCCCCATCCATCCTCCCCTCAATACGGTGCAGTCGTCCTGTCCCTAACAGGTCTGTGAGAGCCGGAATTCTTACTGATTGGTAGGTGATCAAATACTTATGTAATGCAATAAAATGCTAATTAATTACTTAAAAATCATACAAAGTGATTTTCTGGATTTTTGTTTTAGATTCCGTCTCTCACAGTTGAAGTGTACCTATGATAAAAATTATACCTCTACATGCTTTGTAAATAAGAAAACCTGCAAAATTGGCAGTGTATCAAATACTTGTTCTCCCCACTATATTTTTATTCCTGACAAACCCAAACTTTAGAGTATAGCTGTGTCTTTGACAATTTTACTTGAATTTTCAACTTGTCCTCAGGGCTATACACAAGGTTGTCCTAAACAACAGTTAACATTTGACTTTACTGTAATGAAAATTTATATTGTATGACATTGTACGACAATGTTTGTCACATCTCCCACATAAAGCTGCTAGACGCTTTGGAACCGTGTCTAAACTCTATAGAAATGGTCTGGCTGTACCATAGCACTTCATTAAACTCTCCACCCCATTACTTCCCTGTTCTCATTAAACTGCACAGACCAATCAATAGACCCATGTCCCCTGACTGTAGGCTCGTCTCAGTCATTTTGTCTGCAACAGACCAGTGTTTGAAGGCTTTAATGTTTCAGAGGACCCTAGTCAACCTGTTTTCATGTATCTATCCCAACACCAGGGAATAGAGACTATCCCAACACCATGATTTAGAGACCATCCCAACACTAGGGATTAGAGACAATCCCAACACCAGGGATTAGAGACAATCCCAACACCAGGGTTTAGGGACCATCCCAACACCAGGGTTTAGAGACAATCCCAACACCAGGGATTAGAGACAATCCCAACACCAGGGATTAGAGACAATCCCAACACCAGGAATTAGAGACTATCCCAACACCAGGGATTAGAGACAATCCCAACACCAGGGATTAGAGACAATCCCGACACCATGATTTAGAGACAATCCCAACACCAGGAATTAGAGACTATCCCAACACCAGGGATTAGAGACTATCCCAACACCAGGGATTGGAGAATATGCCAACACCAGGGTTTAGAGACTATCCCAACACCAGGAGTTAGGGACCATCCCAACACCAGGAATTAGAGACTATCCCAACACCAGGGATTAGAGACTATCCCAACACCAGGGTTTAAGGACCATCCCAACACCAGGAATTAGTGACTATCCCAACACCAGGTATTAGAGACTATCCCAACACCAGGGTTTAGAGACTATCCCAACACCAGGGATTAGAGACTATCCCAACACCAGGGTTTAGGGACCATCCCAACACCAGGAATTGGAGACTATCCCAACACCAGGGATTAGAGACTATCCCAACACCGGGGATTAGAGACTATCCCAACACCAGGGTTTAGAGACTATCCCAACACCAGGGATTAGAGACTATTCCAACACCAGGCATTAAAGAATATCCCAACACCAGGGGTTAGAGACAATCCCGACACCATGGATTAGAGACTATCCCAACACCATGGATTAGTGACCATCCCAACACCAGGGATTAGAGACTATCCCAACACCAGAGATAAAAGACAATTCCAACACCAGGGAATAGAGAATATCCCAACACCATGATTTAGAGACCATCCCATCACCAGGTATTAGAGACTATCCTAGCACCAGGGTTTAGGGACCATCCCAACACCAGGGATTAGAGACTATCCCAACACCAGGGGTTAGAGACTATCCCAACACCAGAGTTTGGAGATGTGACAATGTGTTCCTGTTTGGGGACTATTAACTCCAGGTAGAGAAAGTCCACCTTGAAGTAAAAATTGTGGTACAGTATATGTGTATGGTGTTGGGATAGTAAATTGTGTGTGCCTATGCTGGGCCAGCCTGCCACCTAGAGGATGAACTAGGTAGGACCAGAAATCTGGATCTCATCCAGCTCCCTATGAGGCAATATTCTCACAAAATGGGTTGACTGGGTTTGTGGGGTATGATAGCATTCCTGTTGTACTGCAGAGTGCATGTTTGTATTCATGTAATCACTTAAACCATGTCTATTGACTCTAAATATACTAACTTGTCACAGTATGACAGTGCTCACTTCCCTTCCTAGAATAATGCCCAAATACCAATCCTGTATTGTTAAAACAAATAACATAAGATCTATTTTCTATTGGTATATTTTCACTTTCACTCTTTTTTTGTGTTAAGAAGTGTTGTCAATTCTTCACTGTCACAGGATTCTTACTTAAAGCCGAAACTCATTTTGTGACTAAAACTCACAGCCTATAGTGCCTAATGCTATTTCCAGCTATGCATGGTACTACTAAATGCACAGTATATCATCTCTCCAATCAAGTAGTGAGATGAAGATAGCAGCCAGGCTGTTGTTCCACTCTGTTCCCCTGAGGTGTGCGGGATCATTAGATTGAGACCTCTATTAGAGAAGCAGTATACTCATTAGATGGAAAGGAAGACTGCCATCATATATAAATTCCCTATCTCTTTCACAAGCAATTACACATGCAGCTCACACACATATACATGCCCACACACACACACACGCACACACGCACATACACACACACACACACACTTGCAAACTCAGTTTCTCTTTCACACAAAAAGCACATTCCCACCTAGACACACAAGCACCAAATGTACCAAATCTAATGTAATGTGTTCACAGGTACAGTTCTGTCAATGTAAAATAATAATAATAATATCTAAAACACACACAAACACTTTCTCACAAGCTCTCTCTCCCTCATACACACACCCACCCACCCACTCACAGAAATCTCATTATAACTTGGCAGGGGATTGGCTTGACGTCCGCATCTCCAGTTGATTAATTTGCCTATTATTAAAGATCCTTTAATAAAACACTCACTCTAAAGAAAGATGACCGGCAGCTCCTCCCCCACCCCCCAACTGTGGACAAAACTTCAAACACTTAGAAGGAAAACTTCCTCCAGTGTGAACAGTGTGCTACAAGGATAGTTAATATTTTATTCCCATTTATTCCCACACTTTTTCCAACTCTGGCCGTTTAGCCTATCCATCCAGATTTACAATGGCTTTGGAAGTTGTCAAGGCCACAGACAGTCCCTGAGCAAAGTGAAGAGTTCACTTGAGGAGATCTACTCAGCAGGCTTGAGGAAGAGGACTGTGTCAGGTTATCTGTAGTCCAGTGAGATGGACACCATGGACCGCATTTTCTATTAGAAAGTCGTTTCACATCCAATTGTCACGCCGACGGCCATTCAACTCTCCTGAGGAAACAATTTCTTCGGCGAGAGGGTAGCCCTGTAACCATGGTTACCGACATGTCCCATTCAAAAGAACTGGGCAGGATCGATAACATTTTATTTAAGAGATCCCCTCAACTCCAGGGAACCAGACACTATTATCCTACCTGCCTCCTGTCCTCTGCAAATTGCAATCCGGGAAACGTGATTTAACTTTGCGAACTGCAAACCGCCAAGATTTTTTTTTTAAAGATGCAGTGACAAGCTGTCAATTAGGACCTCTCTATCTCCATCTCCATCTCTCGCCCTCTTTCTGTCTTTCTATCCGTCCCTCTTCCCCTGTCTTTCTGTCTCTCTGTGTGATTCATCAGCAAGCAGTTTTCACTCTCAGAACAAATATAGAAACCTTTAATAACGGAATAGTTGACCAAAGCTCCACTCTGCTCCACAGTTGAATCCAAACAGGTGACCTATGGTATGGAGGAAGTGGTTGGGGGGTCAAAACATGGCAGACAGATTATTAATTGATAGACCAAGATTTATTTTTTAACTCCCGACTTTCTTTATGGGGTTTCCAAGAAAATACAAATTAAGTAATAGTTTGAATTCATGGAGATCAAAATGTTTTATTGTGGGAAAGGCCTGCTGACTCAAACACGTCTGTGGAGGATAAAAATACATGTACTTTAGTAATCAGATTTAACCAGTAGCTGGATACCAGTTTTTATTGACTAAGGCCTTGACGTTGTCGTCACACCAAACTTTCTAATCGTTGATTAGAATATGCAGAGATACTGTATGGGCTATGGGCACTTCAATGAGCAGAGGAATACTTTGATATTCAAATGTCCAGATGTCTTGCCAGAGGCTGTCCTTCTTGGTGTTGACAACTCACACACCCTTTTCATAGAGTCTGAAATGTATTTCACTGTACTGAGTTCTGAGGCATGTTTTGAATAAAGCCCCAAAATATAAATACCCAAGAAAAATAACTTGAAATATATCAACTGCAGTGGGGAAGCTTGTAAAGCAGCAGTCAGAAGAGGACAATACCAACCATACTCATGTCTATATGTGTAAACACTGGCAGCTTTTGATCCTCAGTTCCGTCCAATAATGCATGTTTGATTGAATACTAGCCTTAGATTTCCATTAAGTTGTTAATACTTACAGTACGACATTTACATTAAGACAGAGTTAAGAGGTCTGCTGCGGTACCCTAAAAATGCTGGAGCTGTGGCCAAATCTAGCAGAGATTTTACCGGGGGATCAGTGCGATCCGTAGTTTTCCATCTATCTCCTGCAATTGTGTGTGTGTGTGTGTGTGTGTGGGGGGGGGGGGGGGGGGGGGTTGGCTGGGGGCTCAGTTGATGAGTTTTTGGCTTCCCTGTAGGGACTTGATTAAAGTCACTGCCCTTTGAAAGGAAGGGGGTTGATTTCACTGAGATTCATTCTAAACCCAATTTTTTCATTAGATGATCAATATATCCTGACAGCAGATGGTGGTGGTAGCAGCTGCACTGGTCCTAAACTGCCAATCAGAGACCAGGCCAGCAGCAACCAGCTTCCCTTCTGCTAAACCCGATGACCACCTGGACATGGTTCCATAGGTCTGTCATAGCTCTCAGTCGAAAACTGTATTAGGCAGGTCAAAATGGAAAGATGGAGCCATTGATTTAGTAGGTTAAAGGAAAATAATAAGGAAAACCACAAGTTGCAGAGAGGAAAGACCTGGATGACTTACACAGGCTTGGGTTTGGATTGAACATGGTTTTGTTTGGTAGACCCTCCACACACATAAAATCTCTAATTCTCTCTCTCTCTATCTCTCTCTCTCTCTCTCTTTCTCACACTCACACACACACGCACGCAAACGTGAACACATACACACACACGTGCACGCAAGCGCAAGTGCAAACACATACACACACACCCATCACCTCCTCCTCTCTGAGACTCACAGGGTCCCTCCCCACTCCAACAGAAGAGGCTATAGGGATGGTGGGATGCCAGTCCAGCTGTCTCCATCTGGCCAGCTCACTTGGCAGCATGTGACACCACACAACTCCTGCCAAACTGTGTCCCAGCAGCTGGAGGGCCACAGCAAAAACCAATCAACCAACGGAACAGCATCGGTCTCACTGTTGCTGGGCCAGCTCCTATACGCTCTGAGAAAATGTTCACTCTACAGTATACTGTAGGCCTATCCTACCAAAGCTAAAGTCCCTGTTCCATTCAATTATTTCCCTATCCACTACAGCGATGCTCCCAAGTAGCAGACATTGGCTGGGACATTATGTGCTATTTATCAGTGTTGATTACAGCACATACCTGGGCTTGGGTGTGCAGGGAAGAGCACATCTATGGTGGCTTGTTGCCTCAATAGAACCATTAGCGTGTATCATTCATTTAGATAATAATACATTGCTTGTATGCCTAGCTAGGTTATTGAATATTTCCATTGTGGCAAGTTACAACATACTATTGCTCGGAAGTTGCATACCCACTCACTGTTCATTATTAATTTGCGTATCAGACTGCTGCATGATCATTCTCCATTTGCCAAGAGACTGCATATCTAAATGTCATTGAGAACATTAATCAGCTGCTGAAATATGAGGGACCCTGTTTTCTCTCGGCTTGAGGGTATAATAGGCAGATGTCGCCGCAGGTCAGACATTATCATCCCTATTAATTAATGTTGATGGTTGAGAGACAGCTCCCCTATTGTGTCCCCAAAAAACTGCAGATGACTTTGACCTCCGTCTGACAAGGTAAGCAGGTTGGACAAGCCTATAGCACAATGATGAGCGCTCTAACTGCAACGATTCTCGTCCTCGTCTGATGAGAAATATGACGGCTCGGACCAAAATGCAGCCTGGTACGTGTCCATGTTAACTTTATTCATCTGAACACAAAATAACAAAGGTGAAACAACGAAAAAACAAAACAGTCCTATCAGGTGACAAAACACAAAACAGGAAACAACTACCCACAAACACAGGTGGGAACAGACTACCTAAATATGGTTCTCAATCAGAGACAACGATAGACAGCTGCCTCTGATTGGGTAGCATACCAGGCCAAACACAGAAATACAAAACATAGAACAAGAAAATAGAATGCCCACCCCAACTCACGCCCTGAACAAACCAAAAATAGAGAGGAACTAAAAGGAACTAAGGTCAGGATGTGACAGTACCCCCCCAAAGGTGCGGACTCCGGCTGCAAAACCTGAACCTGTAGGGGAGGGTCTGGGTGGGCATTTCACCACGGTGGCTGCTCTGGTGCGGGATGTAGACCCCACTCCACCTTAATCTTGGCCCACTTATGTAGCGCCTCTGGAGTGGCGACCCTCTCCGCCCACCTCGGACTGGGGACCCTCACCGCGGGCCCCGAACAGGTGGGAGACTCTGGCAGCGCTGGACAGGCGGGAGACTCTGGCGGCGCCGGACAGGCGGGAGACTTTGGCGGCTCTGGAGTGACGGGCGGCTCTGGCGGCTCCGGACTGACGGGCGGCTCTGGCGGCTCTGAACTGATGGGCGGCTCTGGCGGCTCCGGACAGACGGGCGGCTCTGGGGGCTCTGGACAGACGGACGGCTCTGGCGGCTCTGGACAGACTGGCGGCTCTGGCGGCTCTGGACAGACGGGCGGCTCTGGCGGCTCCGGACAGGCGGGAGGCTCTGGCAGCTCCGGACAGGCGGGTGGCTCTGGCGGCGCCGGACACATCTTGGGTTCTTTATCCTCAAAAGTATGTCTGAGGGTCTTTGCTGAGCAGTTGATATTCCCTCGTTTAAACTCTCCAGAGGCCAGAGGTTTTGAACCTGAGCCTCATTTACATTCTCTGTTTGTACCATTTTGTTTAATTTCACCTTGTTGTCACTAGCAATACAATGTATAAACGTGTCAGACGTACAGGTATGACACTCCATCGTTGTTGCAGTTGGCTTCTTAACTAATCATCTGCTAATAATTGGTATTTGGAAAATCCATTAGCACAAAGCAAGAGTGCATGAAAGTCGTGTATGGAATAATTTTATTTCACACCAGGGTAAGCAAAAACAAATTGTTGAGGTGTTTTGTTTTTCCAACTGATATTCAACACAATAACAGTGAATTAATGTATTGCTTTGGAATTAATATAGCATGCAGCATTACATGCAGGCATTACAAGAAAGACTGAGAAATAACCAGCAGGCTGTTTGACCCCCCTGAAAAACTGAACATATTTGGTTAGTAGAATCCCAACTAAGTATTTTCCACCCCAGTTTATTTGACACCAGTAGTAACGTTTTTTCTTTACCAGTGTGTGGTCTTGCACTGACTAAAATATTAAATTATATTCATATGCTTTTGGGACACATTTTTGCCACATGTTTGGCGCTAGACTGACAATGACAACATAGCAGTCTAAAAGGGTAGCTATCCATGATGCTGATATGTGTATCACTACTCAAATATCAACATAAAGCTTCCTGTGACCTAGCTTTTTGTTCAAACTCACCTGTTTTGTATTCTAGGGACTCTAGTGAGTAGACTGTACCCTGGTTGTACAGACACACAATGAATAATGTTTCCTGTACAGTGCTATATTTGTACAATATATGTTGTCCAGGCAACCCACTTTAAGCTGTTTGACCAAAATAAAAGGCCAGCGACATATATTATTCAGAGCCTCATGAAATACACTATACAGGCCCTACTGAGTAATCCCCACAATACTTTTACTGAGGCACCCAGAATAGTTTTTGCTTTATAAGCCAATATGTATTCCATATATAGTGATTCACATTGTGGACATTTATTTGAACTTGGAATATGTTTTAAAACCCACATTTAATCCAAATGTCACTTAATTATGATTTTTTTAAAAATCATTGTTCATGTTTAGACAATTATTTTCCATATATCATTAATAATCAAAGGTTATTGCGCATTTCTACAATTATGTAACGTGAGGGACTTTTCTTTGGACGATTTTTGAAATCCATGACCTGGAAGTACTTTTTTAGTGTTGCTGATGAGACGCTGGATCTAGCAACCTCTTTAAAAAAAACTGTTTTATTTAACTTAGCTGATTCGGGTATTGTTAGCTTGGATACATATATCAACCTTTTAAGTTAGGTTGCAAGCGCTTTAATATATTATGTGTATTCTAGGCTTGGTCGCACTATCTAACGTTAACATCGAAATCTGTAGCTAGCTTGTTTCAGGTGTCTTTTTGCTTTGCAAACTAGCTATGGATAACATTATTGATCCAGCATCAGAACAAGGTTAGTTTGCTGTTTTGTCATGCATTGCTTATCACATAGCAGTAGCTAAATGTAGAAAAATTATATGGCATGACTCATTTTGTTTTTACATGGATCATTCAAATATGTCCTATAGTTTACCTACACATAGCTTGTAATATTACTAACTAGCTGAGTTATGGGATATATATTACTAGCTGAGTTATGGGATATATATTACTAGCTGAGTTATGGGATATATATTACTAGCTGAGTTATGGTATATACATTACTAGCTGAGTTATGGGATATATATTACTAGCTGAGTTATGGGATATATATTACTAGCTGAGTTATGGGATATATATTACTAGCTGAGTTATGGGATATATATTACTAGCTGAGTTATGGGATATATATTACTAGCTGAGTTATGGGATATATATTACTAGCTGAGTTATGGTATATACATTACTAGCTGAGTTATGGGATATATATTACTAGCTGAGTTATGGTATATACATTACTAGCTGAGTTATGGGATATATATTACTAGCTGAGTTATGGGATATATATTACTAGCTGAGTTATGGGATATATATTACTAGCTGAGTTATGGGATATATATTACTAGCTGAGTTATGGGATATATATTACTAGCTGAGTTATGGGATATATATTACTAGCTGAGTTATGGGATATATATTACTAGCTGAGTTATGGGATATATATTACTAGCTGAGTTATGGGATATATATTACTAGCTGAATTATGGGATATATATTACTAGCTGAGTTATGGGATATATATTACTAGCTGAGTTATGGGATATATATTACTAGCTGAGTTATGGGATATATATTACTAGCTGAGTTATGGGATATATATTACTAGCTGAATTATGGGATATATATTACTAGCTGAATTATGGGATATATATTACTAGCTGAGTTATGGGATATATATTACTAGCTGAATTATGGGATATATATTACTAGCTGAATTATGGGATATATATTACTAGCTGAGTTATGGGATATATATTACTAGCTGAATTATGGGATATATATTACTAGCTGAATTATGGGATATATATTACTAGCTGAATTATGGGATATATATTACTAGCTGAGTTATGGGATATATATTACTAGCTGAGTTATGGGATATATATTACTAGCTGAGTTATGGGATATATATTACTAGCTGAGTTATGGGATATATATTACTAGCTGAGTTATGGGATATATATTACTAGCTGAGTTATGGGATATATATTACTAGCTGAATTATGGGATATATATTACTAGCTGAATTATGGGATATATATTACTAGCTGAGTTATGGGATATATATTACTAGCTGAATTATGGGATATATATTACTAGCTGAATTATGGGATATATATTACTAGCTGAGTTATGGGATATATATTACTAGCTGAATTATGGGATATATATTACTAGCTGAATTATGGGATATATATTACTAGCTGAATTATGGGATATATATTACTAGCTGAGTTATGGGATATATATTACTAGCTGAGTTATGGGATATATATTACTAGCTGAATTATGGGATATATATTACTAGCTGAATTATGGGATATATATTACTAGCTGAGTTATGGGATATATATTACTAGCTGAATTATGGGATATATATTACTAGCTGAATTATGGGATATATATTACTAGCTGAGTTATGGGATATATATTACTAGCTGAATTATGGGATATATATTACTAGCTGAATTATGGGATATATATTACTAGCTGAATTATGGGATATATATTACTAGCTGAGTTATGGGATATATATTACTAGCTGAGTTATGGGATATATATTACTAGCTGAGTTATGGGATATATATTACTAGCTGAGTTATGGGATATATATTACTAGCTGAGTTATGGGATATATATTACTAGCTGAGTTATGGGATATATATTACTAGCTGAGTTATGGGATATATATTACTAGCTGAGTTATGGGATATATATTACTAGCTGAGTTATGGGATATATATTACTAGCTGAGTTATGGGATATATATTACTAGCTGAGTTATGGGATATATATTACTAGCTGAATTATGGGATATATATTACTAGCTGAATTATGGGATATATATTACTAGCTGAATTATGGGATATATATTACTAGCTGAGTTATGGGATATATATTACTAGCTGAGTTATGGGATATATATTACTAGCTGAATTATGGGATATATATTACTAGCTGAGTTATGGGATATATATTACTAGCTGAGTTATGGGATATATATTACTAGCTGAGTTATGGGATATATATTACTAGCTGAGTTATGGGATATATATTACTAGCTGAGTTATGGGATATATATTACTAGCTGAGTTATGGGATATATATTACTAGCTGAGTTATGGGATATATATTACTAGCTGAGTTATGGGATATATATTACTAGCTGAGTTATGGGATATATATTACTAGCTGAGTTATGGGATATATATTACTAGCTGAGTTATGGGATTAGTCGATTTTGCATTTATTATTTGTTTATCTGTTTAATTGTTAATTGCTCTCTTCAGTTTGGTGACAGGTCTCCCTCCCTCTGTTCTCCTTGCATCTCCTGGTTCCACCTCTACGCCTGATGTGGCTTTCATGTGGCAAGTGACACAACGGCGTAATGTGATGCAGTATGGGAAGCTGGAGGAGTTTGTGACTTTGGTGACAGAGATGGTTCCAGAGCTGCTGAGCTCCAGGCAGAGGACACAAATCATTCTGGGACTGAGAGCAAGGGAGAGAGAGGTGGAAATGTTGAGGGTTGGTATGGGAAGAGTCTTATGATGGAACAAACTATGGGCAGCTACTAGCTGCAATTACTGTACGTCTGTCCCTAGTCCTGATTTTCACATATCCACCTCTGTTCCAGATGGTTTTAGAGTTGTGTTGCAGTGCGGGCACAGCTGACCTCCAGACTATCCAGGCCCACTTGAACATAATCCACACTTTGACAGAAAAATCCTTACACAAAGAGGTAGGTTAAATAGACAACACTTTATGAATGAGACACTGGAGAACATTATTTCTGAGGGATACACTCCTGTACCTTTGTCAGATGTTTTGTTTGCTTGCACCTAATGACAGAGTCATGGTGATGAATTGGAGGCTTCAGATTCTAACTTTGTGGAGCTTTTTTTTCTCCACCTTTATTTAACCAGGTAGGCTAGTTGAGAACAAGTTCTCATTTAGTCCAAATCCTGCTGGAAGCCCCATCTGAGAGGGAGCATTTCTTCCATGTCAGGAACTTTCTCTCTAGACTTCTTTATGATAATTTTGCTTGAATATATTTCTTAAATAGGCTACTAGTTGAAAATCATCTACGTAGATTTAAAGGTTATAAGTATCCTTCGTCTGCATTCAGAATACCCTAAAGATCTTGTTAAAGTGGCACTCCAGTCTCCTTTTCACATAATTTATCACCAAATTTACTTAACAAAAGGCACATCTCAACAGGTGGTCCAGGTATAACATAGTACAAGTGGGTCAGGGCCTTTTTATTTGATGTTTTTGCTCCTCCATTGTTCCCACAAGCCAGGGAGGAGGTTGACGACATAACATCAGACCATCTCAACTGCTCGAATGGCCTCCATAAAGTTTGTAGTTGTCTAAAAAGCACTATTTTGCTCAAAAGGTGTTTTTTTTACCCTTAAATGTGTATACATTACTGTACTTATACTTGGGATATTGTTTCTCAACAGGAAAAGTTCCAAAAAAGCGGGAGTTCATTTTTAATGGAAACATTTGGCACTAGATCCATTTCATACTAAATTGTCTATTTCACAGTAGGTGTTCCCAGTCCACTATGGCCCTCGGTATGACACAGCGCTGCAGACACTGGTGTGGGAGTTCCTCTCCAGACTGGAGGAGCTGCTGCCTGTACCAGACCTCACGCAGGTACTGAGGAAAACATCTCCGTTCTAAAAGATTGACGGAACATGGCATAATGTGGCTCTACAGATGAATTTAATGGTGTATCTGGTCATTTCAAAATGTGTCTAAAACCTCAAGTGGCTGGTACAATGTATTTGAACTTTTTATTATGCTGTATTCCCCTTGTCCTGCTCCTCTTAGACAACAGCATGGCTCAGTGCTGCCCCCTCTGTCCTGGAGGAATGTGGACAGACTGTCTTTGACCCTGAACAACTGAAGACAGTGCTGCAGCACCATCAGCGTCATGGAAACCTGAACAAGAGTAAGTCTCCTTCCAGATAATGGCTATGAAGTAAATAGTCCAATTGGACACCTCTTGTATTTTTTACTTGGCAATATAGGTGAGTATAACTGATCTCTCCTACCCAGGTCATGTCTCTAAATACACTGCAGATACCATCCTGTCCACACTGTCCCTCCCTCCAAAAATGAGAGTTGTTATTAACTATGAGCCAGACAACTCTGACAATGGGAGGCAATACTCAGATGAATGCATAGATAATGGGGTCTGTGAAAATGAAGACCACAATGAAATCCTGGATGAAAGCACTGATAGATGTTGGGAGGATCTAGGACTGTCAACATCAGAGCAACAGGAGGGTCTGCCACCTGCAGAGACCTCAGTGTTGGTTACTCTATTGGGTACCCTATGATGGTAAGGAAAATAAAAAAGGTCAAACACTCATCCATTGTTTGACTAATATAGCATCTAAATTCGAATTTATATACTGAACAAAAATATTAACGCAACATGCAATAATTTCAACGATTTTACTGAGTTACAGTTCATAAAGGAAATCAGTCAATTGAAATAAATAAATTAGGCCCTAATCTATGGACTTCACATGACTGGGAATGGGCGCAACCATGCCTGGGAAGCGGTCCCATGGGAGCCAGGCCCAGCCATTCAGAATGAGTTTTTCCCCACAAACAGGATTCATTACAGACAGAAATACTCTTCAGTTTCATCAGCTGTCTGGGTGGCTGGTCTCAGACGACCCCGCAGGTGAAGAAGCCGGATGTGGAAGTTCTGGGCTGGCGTGGTTAGTTGGACATACTGGCAAATTCTCTAAAATGATGTTCGAGAGGCGGCTTATGGTAGAGAAATTAACATTAAATTATCTGGCAATAGCTCTGGTGGACATTCCTGCAGTCAACATGCCAATTTCACGCTCCCTCAACATGAGACATCTTTGGCATTATGTTGTGTGACAAAACTGCACATTTTAGAGTGGCATTTTATTTTCCTCGGCATAAGGTGCACCTGTGTAATGATCATGCTGTTTAATCAGCTTCTTGATATGCCACACCTTTCAGGTGGATGGATGATCTTGGCAAAGGAGAAATGCTCACTAACAGGGATGTAAATAAATGTGTGCACGAAATTTGAGAGGAATAAGCTTTTTGTGTATATGGAACATTTCTGGGATCTTTTATTTCAGCTCATGAAACATGGGACCAACACTTTACATGTTGTGTTTATATTTTTGTTAAGCATATATATACAGTGGGGAGAACAAGTATTTGATACACTGCCGATTTTGCAGGTTTTCCTACTTACAAAGCATGTAGAGGTCTGTAATTTTTTTATCATAGGTACACTTCAACTGCGAGAGACGGAATCTAAAACAAAAATCCAGAAAATCACATTGTATGATTTTTAAGTAATTAATTTGCATTTTATTGCCAACCAGTAAGAATTCCGGCTCTCACAGACCTGTTAGTTTTTCTTTAAGAAGCCCTCCTGTTCTCCACTCATTACCTGTATTAACTGCACCTGCTTGAACTCGTTACCTGTATAAAAGATACCTGTCCACACACTCAATCAAACTCCAACCTCTCCACAATGGCCAAGAACAGAGAGCTGTGTAAGGACATCAGGGTTAAATTGTAGACCTGCACAAGGCTGGGATGGGCTACAGGACAATAGGCAAGCAACTTGGTGAGAAGGCAACAACTGTTGGCGCAATTATTAGAAAATGTAAGAAGTTCAAGATGACGGTCAATCACCCTCGGTCTGGGGCTCCATGGAAGATCTCACCTCGTGGGGCATCAATGATCATGAGGAAGGTGAGGGATCAGCCCAGAACTACACGGCAGGACCTGGTCAATGACCTGAAGAGAGCTGGGACCACAGTCTAAAAGAAAACTATTCGTAACACACTACGCCGCCATGGATTAAAATCCTGCAGCTTGCGCAAGGTCCCCCTGCTCAAGCCCGCGCATGTCCAGGCCCGTCTGAAGTTTGCCAATGACCATCTGGATGATCCAGAGGAGGACTGGGAGAAGGTCATGTGGTCTGATGAGACAAAAATAGAGCTTTTTGGTCTAAACTCCACTCGCCGTGTTTGGAGGAAGAAGAAGGATGAGTACAACCCCAAGAACACCATCCCAACCGTGAAGCATGGAGGTGGAAACATAATTCTTTGGGGATGCTTTTCTGCAAAGGGGACAGGACGACTGCACCGTATTGAGGGGAGGATGGATGGGGCCATGTATCGCGAGATCTTGGCCATCAACCTCCTTCCCTCAGTAAGAGCATTGAAGATGGGTTGTGGCTGGGTCTTCCAGCATGGCAATGACCCGAAACACACAGCCAGGGCAACTAAGAAGTGGCTCCGTAAGAAGCATCTCAAGGTCCTGGAGTGGCCTAGCCAGTCTCCAGACCTGAACCCAATATAAAATCTTTGGATGGAGCTGAAAGTCCGTATTTCCCAGCGACAGCCCCGAAATCTGAAGGATCTGGAGAAGGTCTGTATGGAGGAGTGGGCCAAAATCCCTGCTGCAGTGTGTGCAAACCTGGTCAAGAACTACAGGAAACGTATGATCTCTATAATTGCAAAAAAAGGTTTCTGTACCAAATATTAAGTTCTGCTTTTCGGATGTATCAAATACC